>NC_084730.1:8950636-10179653 GCF_033807575.1 Cydia pomonella
TTCCTATAGCCCCGCACACACTCTGTAGCGGTCACACGAGGTGGCTTGCTCGCACTTCAGCCGATCACCATATTTGACCACATCGTTTGCAATGAAAGCATTAACTCCCGGTAAAGGAAATTATATGAACTAGTTGATAAAGGACTTACGTTAAAGCTAGTCATCCTATAGTCCCGCACACACTCTGTAGCGGTCACACGAGGTGGCTTGCTCGCTCTTCCCAGCGACATCGTATATAATCTGTCGCCGTATTTGACCACGGCGTCTATGAGAGCTGGCTTCCAGTAGACGTATGGCTCGATGTGCGCGACCGCGATGGCTACTACTGACATGGCCGCGTCCTATAAAAGAAAATGGTAAGTAGAATTCATTTTAAGACCAGTAAAGCTATTTGTAGATGGCACTGTTGATCATGATATTATATATGACTTTTAAATCTACATTGTTACAGAAAACCAATCAAAAATTAAGCTTTAGGAATAAATTTAAAAGTGGTTAATTTTTTTTGTCTTGAGTGAAACTTGAACTCACGGCATTTGGATAGATACTCCAGCGCTCTGCCAACTAAGCCACCAAGGACCTCATCCATAGCCAGCAATTTTTTCCACCATATGGGTCTAGGGGACCCTACCGACATCTACCGTAAGAGCGTTACACTTCTTAAACGGCTACCAGAGTTTCAAGTCATATTGGGAATTCGCCAGTTACGATGTGCTGCCCATATTAAATTAATTTTAATAAGCAGAAACGTCGAAAAAAATATAAAAGTGGAAAAATTACTGCCTTGTGTGAAACTTGAACACAGGTCTCTCGGTACTCCAGCGCTCTACCAACGGACCTCATCTATAGCCAGCAAATTTTCTCACCCTAGTCAATTGAAATTGATGATTTCCTTCCCAGTTACGCATTGCCTGATACGCACTCTTTAGTGACATTTTCATTATATTGCCCATACCAAATTTCTAAAAAATTGCATTTTCAGCTATCTCTCACCAGTGCGTGTCAAGGACGCATTCGAGGTAAGATTGCGTTTTAATTGGACAAAACATAATTTCATGTTTAAGGTGGAATTAGTGAGGAAATAATCAAGATATCATTACCGCCACGACACATTGCCACAATTATGGCGTCATTCTCTAACACATATCCGATTTTCTTTGGTCGGTTCACTAGCCAATGCACTAGGACCCCCTAGGGGCTCCACTAGGGCTCCATACGCACCTGGTTGTCGCGCGCCGGTTCGCTGAAGTAGTTCTCGTGCTGCGCGACGCGGCCGCGCACCGACGCGACCGTGCGGGCCGGTGCGCGCCATGTATTTACCGACTGCATTGTCGTTTAGGGGCTCCACTAGGGCTTCGGTCTCTGAAAAATAAATCTCATGTTAACATTGCCTTTCAGACTTCAAAGGATCGGCACAACTAAGTTTGGAAAAAACAAGAAAAAAAACTACAGCAAATGTTCTTTGGAGTGGCGCGGCGTCCAAATCCGTCTCCAGTAGGAAGACCACTTAAAGCTAAAATGTGTCACAGAAGATATGCTCTTCTATTATATTATTATAATTATACCTTCTCTTTCACCCTCGTCCTCGCCTCCTTTGAGCGCGGGTCGCTTGTCTTTCACTAGCGAGGTTAACTCGTTGATGACCTTGACGGTGTACAGCTTATATGGGATGGGACCAGGCATTGCTTACGGTTATAATTAGAGTGAGACAAATACAGTAAGAATGCATCATACTTTCTCCTTCGCCCTCGTCCTCGCCTCCTTTGAGCGCGGGTCGCTTGTCTTTCACTAGCGAGGTTACCTCGTTGATGACCTTGACGGTGTACAGCTTACATGGGATGGGACCAGGCATTGCTTACGATTATAATTAGAGTGAGACAAATACAGTAAGAATGCATCATACTTTCTCCTTCGCCCTCGTCCTCGCCTCCTTTGAGCGCGGGTCGCTTGTCTTTCACTAGTGAGGTTAACTCGTTGACGACCTTGACGGTGTACAGCTTGTATGTGGCCAGGCATTACTTGCGGTTATAGTTAGAGTGAGGCAGATACAGCAAGAATGCATCATACCTTCTCCTTCGCCCTCGTCCTCGCCTCCTTTGGGCGCGGGTCGTTTGTCCTTGACCAGTGAGGTCAATTCGTTGATGACCTTGACTGTGTACAGCTTGTATGGGGCCAGGCATTGCTTGCGGTCGAGAGGGCCTTGGAGCGCTGAAAGGGGAAAGTTTAGTAATTTTATTTACGCAAGTGTTTGACAGCTACTTATTGCATTTTTCAAAAAGTAGTGATACTAACTTAACGAGAACTATTCTAAATTTAAAGTTTTTAATCCGTTGATGCCTGTAACTTTTGTAAGAACACCTAGATATGGTCTCCCCAACATCAGTTCAATTTGACATTGGAAATATACATTCTTGGTGTTTGACGATCCTTTTGTGAAATTCTTATTATTAAGTTTAGGTACCATATCTATAATAATTTAATGTTTTTTTAGAACAATAATAACTGCATCTATAAATTGCTCTGATATTTAGATTAAGATGATATTTGTAAAATTTGTCGACTTAAAAGTGCTTGTCGCTAGGCCTATTTGAATAAAGAATATATTGACTGACTTGCTTGCTACATGTAATCTTAACGAACGAACATTATAAATTAAATAAAAGTTTGTAGTAATATTATTTCATGCAAATCACATCCTCTAGTACTAGTAGGTATTGCACGATAACCTCTTGGAAATAATTCTACCTTTAAACCCCCACCACTGCCTAAAGAACGCACGAAAAGTTAGCCATATTTGGAATACAATGATTCCCCAATGAAAGCGATTTTTACAAGCTTTTATTTACTTTCACCTGACCGTTGTCTGTTTGTAATCAAATCTTGCAAGTTAAATATGATCCACTTCCCGGTTTCCGATTGAGCTGAAAATTTGCATACATATGTAAGTCGGGTGACAATGCAATATTATGGTACCATCGAGCTGATCTGATGATGGAGACAAGAGGTGGACATAGGAACTCTGTGATAAAACAACGCAACCTACCTAATTGTGTTTGGGGTTCTTAGAATTTGCTCGACGAGTAAAAATAAAAGCTTGTACCAAAAATGAAATTTTTGCCAAAAACCTATTTCCCCAGTTGTTCGTTAGCTTTAAATTTAAAACAGTAAGGTTTTTTCAATGCCATCTAGGCGTTTTGACATGCCCTCAGTGCGGACTGCAAAGATTGGCTACTGCAGTCACATGAGGGCACACATGAGGGGTGGACTAGCTTAGTTCCCGCACCTAAGGAATATAATGCAGTCGCTGTGGTCGAAATCGGCTAGGAGCAAAGAGAGACTTACTGAGTTTGTCAATGAACTCCGAAGGGCTGGCGAACACCATGAGGACGGGCGTGGCCTCCCGCGGCACCGGCGTCGGCTCCGGCTCCGGCTGCTGCTCGCCCTCTGTGAAACGTAAGATAAGATAATATAAGATACGATAAGATACGATAAGATAAGATACGATAAGAAGTTGAAATTGAAGTTATTTATTTTGCCAGAGACATGCTTACATAAAGTGTTATAAGGTTTTACACAAGGCAAGAAAGTACACACATCTCGCCAACATTAAGGGCATTCAAAAGAATTTCCTACGCTAATTATTTACACAACAATTCATAAGTATATCATAAAAACATTATATATATTCCTACAGTTAACTATTTCAAGAATATTTACACAGAATACCTATTTTATAGTTAGTTTAGTACCTACACAGACATTTATATTAACTTTCAAAATTATACAAAATCAAAACTACCTACTTCGAAATACATAAACGATTAAATGTCACAATAGATAAGATAAGATAATATAAGATAACATCTCCTCCGTGGCAAATCCGAATCGGGCATCTGTCGTTTAGCAATTCTAAAATTCAATACTTAATTTAAACTTGAAGATCACTATTTAAATAGCACATTTTTGACAAACCACGGAGGAAAGGATAAGATAAGATAATAGTAAGGTGTGAACTCGGGGTCCATTGGGTTGGGTTTAGGAATAAAGCGAGTGTATTTTGAACACTGCGAAATCGACGCGAGGGCCCTCCACACTCGCGTTCGCGGCTTCGCGCCTCGATTCGCGCACGAGTGTGGAGGGCCCTTAACCCTTTACGACCGGTTCGATATAATTCTGCAAATTACTTTTAAAAAATCCTGCCCGCAAGTAAATTGTCTTTTCGAGCTCAGACCTATTCCGATCGAATCTGCAGACATTAGCGACACGTTTCAGTACTAAATACCGCAGGTCAGTAGGATCAGTCCGTCGCGAGACTGCTTTGAAGATGGTGGCATTTTTTGATGGGAGCAGTGGCACACGTAAGTTCTTAATTTTGTATAATTTTGGTATCAAACTTGTTATTTAATACTTAATTATTACAGTAAAAGAGTTATGTGTGTTTATTTATCACAAATTAGAGTAACAATAAGTTATTAAGGGGAAACTACATGCTCGTAAAAAAGAAGTGCACGAATTTGTGGGTTCGGCCTTAGCCCGTAAATCGATGGTCATAACTATTTGCAAGTTTTTGTCTATCCGGCTTCTGCGCAGAAAATCAAATCAAAAGAAATAGTCATATGTTTGATAGTTTTATAATACTTTTCGTTTTGTAATGTTAGATTTGTGTTTTTTTTAAGCGTCCATTAAGAGGCAAAAAATTCCTTGAAATTTTGTGCAATAATGATACGAGTATATCACATGTTGAGGAATTATACGATGACCTCGAAGAATTCCCTTATTCGCTTTTGAATGAATTGAAAACGAAATCAAAGAATCAACGACGAATACGATGAGATGTACCTAAAGATCTGCTGATGGTGACAGACCCAGTGTCACTAGTTCGGAGGAAAGACAACAAATATGTTTTCCTACTGTCTAACTGCTCGGGAACGATCAGCATTAAGGTTGTCAAGAGATGAGAGATAAAGATTCGGTCATACGTGTATGTTACAGCTTCAGAAAAAGTTATGAACTAATAAACCCATGGGAGACCTTTTTTTAAACAAGGAAATGGACACTGAAACTAAATTCTTTCTTTCTTTTTACATGTGAATGAATCAGTATTCATTTTATGGATATTCGCTTGATTGTGATGCCATATGCCGTCCTAGGTGCGAAATACTGGATTTACTCGATTTTCGCTTCATAATCTTAGAAATGTTGGTTAAACCACCAAGAAAACGACGTAGTGAAGCATGTCTGAGGCGTCTGAGTGATGTTTCAGATGATGCTTCAATTTGACGATACCAAATCTCCAAGAGCCCGCCAATTTCAGACTGCTTCAGCAGGGCTATTACTCGTTGTATTAAATGCAACGTGTTCGTTACACGTCAAAATATTTTCAAGCTTTTCCTTTAGATGTAGTTGAATTGAGAGTACTTTACAATTGTTGATTATTGTTTTTAATCATTCTTTAATCGTTAAGATGTTGATTCTTAAAGAAAATTGTGATAATTATGCTAAATTGAATACTGATTACTTCATATGCTATGTATGTGCAGCATACACATGCATTGTTCTGTAAAATGTTGCGTTTTAGTCATATTATTTTACAAAACTCAATGAATTTGCACGTTTGTGCATTTCCAGATAGTTCCTGAACGTCACTTTCGTGCACGCGATTTTTTTTATGATAAAGGACACTAGGATTTTTTAAAACATTTTATACGCGTATTTTATAACAATTAATAACGGTTCACATGCATTTTTTATGAATCTTTGCAAAATATTTTTCCCGGCCGTAAAGGGTTAACACACTTTTTTTCTTATATGGAGGGATTTAAATGATTAAATATTTAAAAATTCACTTACCGCCTCCTGCTTCTTCCTCGTCGCCACCGCCCCCCTCCTTCGCCGGCCATCTCATCCTTGATGCGCTGGAGGCGGATCTCATCACCTGCACATGACAAATAGTTATTTGTGTCCCAAGGGAGGAAAAGTAGCGTCCTAAGGGAGGAAAGAGAGGAAAAGACATTGCCGCCTGTAAAATTGTGTGGCAAATACGCGGGATGGAATGTCCTACGTTTCCTCCCGTGATGCGCATACTATTTTTCTGCTCAACGGAGGCAGAAAGCGGCAATTTTGTTTAGCGCAGCGGGAGCAAAGTTGAAGCTTTCCGCCCGGAGGGCAGAAAATATAATTATTTCATCGCCACTAAATATGCAGAGAATTCGAAAAAAATCTGCTGCTGATGCATTTCAAACGCGAGTCCTGTCCAAAATGCTTGTTATTAAGTGTGTTCTGTTTTGTCCGTCTACTTTTCTGGGTTTACCTGCTTGTTATTTCGTCTCTAAGTAACTCCAAAATGTACCGTGTCACGTGATAATTTCCATTTTCGATTGCGGTGGTGGCCTAGTGGATATGACGTCCGACTTTCAATCGGGAGATCGCGGGTTCAAATCATGGCTCGTATCAATGAGTTTTTCGGAACTTATGTACGGTACATCATTTGATATTCACCACTAGCTTTTCGCTGAAGGAAAACATCGTGAGGAAACCTGCATACATCCGCGAAGAAATTCAAAGGTGTATGTGAAGTTCCCTACCCGCATTGGGCCAGCGTGGGGACTATAGCCCAAGCCCTCTCGCACATGAGAGAAGGCCTGTGCCCAGCAGTGGGACGTATATAGGCTGAATTATATTATTATTATTTCATTTTCGACTGGCACTTTTCATAAACGATTGTTACTTAGCAAGGCCCTCTGAACAAGATGATTTCTCATTCTCACCCTTCTGTATTCGGTGCTCGGTCAACATAAGACGAGGCATCGTGGGTGCCGGGTCGAAGGCGACCACTTGTCCGCCGGCTGACCACCACACTCCCAGCTGGTGGTAGTCGCCGAGGAGTAACGCAGTCTGAAAAAGGTAAGGGTAGGTAGGTAGGTAGTTAACTATTTTATTTATTAAACAAACATCCAAACCTGAAGTAGACGAACTCCATCCATTTTCCAAGTGTTCGATATCTGCATTTAATCTTGATAATAAAACATCAAAGTAAAAAAACCTGTAGATCTTGATGACAAAGGTAGCAAAAGATTGTTTGCAAAGATTGTTGATTGTTGATTGAGAAAATAAGTTTGTAGTTATGGAGTGTGGAATTAAGAGGAGTGACATCTCTTATAGTAGAACTGTTGCAAAAGTGTCCAGCTGTCAGCTATAAATAATAGTTCCAAATCTCTCCAGAGTAGCGCTAGAGTAGCTAAGAACCTAGACGCTATTGATGGAGTGAAGTGCGTTGTCTATGATTAGATTTTTTGTTCAAGTATTCTAGGTATTGTAGCGCCACCTATTTAAGGTTTTTTGATGACACTTTTTGGTACATGGAGATTTATTTCCTTGCCTCCACCTTCCGTATTTGTAGTTTTGTATCTGTTGGTAAACCTTAAATAAAATAAAAAATAAATAAAAAAAGATTTGTTAAAGGTGTGAGATACCGCAGGAATCAGGAGATTGAAGATCTGGTGTCCGAGCCGAACGTCGTTGGAGAAACGAAAGCCGCCAGACTCCAATGGCTCGGGCACGTAGTCCGGATGGGTGGAGATCTTATAGTCCGGAGGGCGTACTTTGGAGTTCCAAATGGCCGAACACGAGAGACGAAGTGCAAAAAGACCTAACCGAAAACGGCTTTGGACAGAGAAGCATGGCGGTCTTTGTCGGAGGCCAAGATCCACTTCGGGTCGCTGCGCCTCAGCAGCAACTAACTAAGTAAGTAAGTGTTAAATAGTGCATTTGAACGCCTACAATACACTACAAATATTCTCTATTGCTCACCAATGTCAACAGAAAGACAACATACCTGTGTTGGTTTCGACTGGTCGTTCCACATCTTGGTCATCAGGTCCTTAATCTCTGAAAATCAAAAGAAGCATCAGTACCTAGGACCAATCATTATCGGAACAGTAATCTTAATCTTAGTTCAACCTTTAACGCTTTGAACGCTTTATGACATAAACACAAACATCACTCAAACGCCAAGCTCCCGGGCGCAAGGTAGCTAATGGAAACCTCACTCGAAAGTGTGAAGGTTACTTTGACAGCATCGTCCATAACACCTATAGTTGTCCTTGGCGCTGTGGGCACGACTAGTAACGACGCCTTTAGGTGTTCTTGGTGTTCAAAAGGTTAAAAGAGTAGATTCTGCTTACGTTTGATTTCTTCACCCCCTTCGCCAGCTTCTTCACCGCCACCGCCTTCGGCGCCTTCCTATAATGACCATGATTTTAGTCATAACATCTTCGAGCAACACAGGGAAGGGAGACGGCATTCATACTATTTCCCCTCTGCCAAAGTTCTGGCACAACTGTGCCTCTGGCGGTGCATGTTGTGACTCGTCCGTACACAAAAAGAGATCGAGGTGTGCAAGATTTGTCTTTGACGTGTGTCATTTTCTATGTATTTGTGTCGTCATTACAGATTGGATTTTGTATGCAGTGAGTGAGAAGTGCGACTGTGTGCACGTTTACCCCGCAAAAATGGCAGTAAGATTTGTACGGTAAGATATCGCTTAGGCTCCTCCCTTACGACGTGTCGGAAGCCGGTGTTGCTCGAAGCATAATATATATACTCTGTATCATTAAGTATTTAAATAAAAGTAAACAAACTTTGTGGTTAACCAACCTAATACAAAAGCGCTTGGATCTGTCACTGAATGACCTGACTTGAACCTACATTATTTGATCATGTAATGTTTTCATCTACCCTCAACTGGCTTAAGGAGCCATTTGAGGGTAGATTTTGTTTACTTTTATTTAAATACCCAAAGATACAGAGTCATTTACATTTGTCTAAGATAACCCGGTCTATTGCCCTGGCCCTACTGTCAATCCTGAAAAATCTCATTCCCCTGGCCATGCCTATTCGCAAATCCCCAGAAGATTCCGCTTTATTAGCATCTCATATTTGGCGACTGAGTAAAGGATGACTCACGCTAGACCGGGTCGGGGCCGAGCCTCAGCTTCCGGCGCTTTTTTTCTATGGAAAGCACCACGTGGTCACCGGAAAGCCCTCATAGAAAATGACGTGTTGGACGCCTCGGTCCGGGCCCCGGCCGGACTAGCGTGAGTCATCCTTTACTCGTGGCAAGTTCCGTCTATATCCAAAACTGCTTAGCGGAATCTCCTGGGAACTTGCGAATAGGTATAGCCAGGCGAATGAGATTTTTGAAGAATAACCCTATTAAGTTCTCTCTCTACATATACACACTTAAAAGTTCCTTTCATCAAATCAAATTGAGCTAAGATCATGGTTGATAATATTGTATTGCATTACAATGTTATTTTTCTCAAACTTGCTACGAAATGATGACATGACTTACGTCAAATTAGGTCCGGAAATACTACATATCAGGTGCGATGAGTGAAGATGATATGTAAAGGAATTTCATACTGCCTTACACACCTAGGACTGTAAAGCAACCTTCTTTTGTTTTTTAACGTCAAATTGTGACAACGTCTTGGCATCCAACCATCAACTAGCTTCAGTTAGCTTGGTACGGTGATTTGTTGTGCATATTCGTTGCTAAGCAACGGCGGTGGCGCATCGCGCAGGCGCGCGGACTTACGCGCGTAAGGTTGTACATCGCTGGTAGAGTGTCGAGCCGAGTAGGTCGCCACAAAACAAATTGACTGCAATATTTTGTTATAATTGCAAGTTTGAGAAAAGCACTATACATATCTCGGCGAGAAACGGGGTTGCCGGCCGCGTATCTCTATACGGCTACTTGGCCTGCAACCCTACGTTTCCCGGCCTCTATAGTAATGTACTATTAATGAATTTTTAAATAATGATTTAGATAATGGGATTTGATTGTATTTGACTTGAATTTTATTTTATTTCATTTTTATTATTGCATGATTTTTATTAGGTAAGAGTTTAGATTATGATTTATTAGTGTATTAATGCTTGACATCATTCGTTGTAAGGAAATGTTTGTTTGTACACCTGTAAGGGTAGAGTCTTGGTGAGTCCATGTAAAATTGTTACAACAGTAATTACCGGCAATGTAACCCATTTCTCACAAACAATAAAGATTATGATTATGATTGACCGAGCGTTAGCGAAGGTCTTCGTTTTCAGTTTGGGCAATAATGCTTTCATATATCCGATTCTAACAAATTCTAGGAAAATTTTAATTTAAATCGTTTTTTGTTTGTCGTTTTGTTTTATGGTTTTTTTTTAAATGGTACAAATTGGCAGAAAGAATAAGTGAAGTAGGGTCTATGGCACTTAAGACCATTGTTTGGTTTTATAGCAGAAAAATGTTTGTTGACTCACAGAAAAAGTATCGTATACAATAGTGATATAATCAAGCTTTTCAATCTCATACCTACTTAGGCCACTCAGCAAGCTTCATGGCCTAAACACGGTACCCGACTAAAAAGCTCTCTATTATACCTACCACGATTGTATAAAATCCTGAAGGAGGCTATACTTATCATTGTCCCCCAACACCGAACGGGTTTCATGTCCAATTATTTCACTGTCCAGGCAATCAGACTTTGGAACGTTCTCCCACTCTCTATCAGACAAGCGCAGACCAAATTCACATTCAAGCGCGTGTTGCACAAGTATTTCCTTGACAAACTTTCTTCTTCATCAACTTAATGATTCACACTTGGTATAATTATGTATGTATTAATATATGTATGTTTATTTGTATTAAGTATATGTGTAAGTTTATCAATATATAGTTTATATTCATATATAGTCTCGGTTACAAATTCATTTACTTTAAAAGACACTGCACCTACTTAATCTTTCTGGTTTAACCCATTGGTTGACTGGTAGAGAATGCCTTAAGGAATTAAGTCCGCCTTACCGACCTTGACGACCGATTTGGCCCAGTGGGTAGTGACCCTGCCTACGAAGCTGATGGTCCCGTGTTCAAATCCTGGTAAGGGCATTTATTCGTGTGATGAGCATGGATATTTGTTCCTGAGTAATGGGTGTTTTCTATGTATTTAAGTATTTATAAATATTTATATATTATATATATCGTTGTCTAAGTACCCTCAACACAAGCCTTATTGAGCTTACTGTGGGACTTAGTCAATTTGTGTAATAATGTCCTATAATATTTATTATTATTTATTTATTTGTACCTTCATGTATTGTGCAATAAAGATTAAATAAATAAATATACTTACCCCGGTAGGTTCATCAGGCAGTCGCAAAGGCAGCCTTGTCTTAGGTTCCTCCAGCTCAATGGAGAAGGTGTTGGCGCCCATCTCGAACTTCTGCGACAAGTCTTCGACGTTGATGTTCTTGTTGCCGGTCTTCTTTACGTGCTGGAGGTAGTAGTCGGCGCCCGCGTCTATTAAATGGACAAAACTTGTTAGAGTCCGACCAAGCTAACCCTGCATGGTATTTTCAATGACAAAGTGTGAAAATGTCTATATCTTCATTAATGTCAATTTTCCATAGAAATATGACGTATGTACTGACACCTCATCCTCTTTGTTCTATTGAACTCGGTACAAAGTTAACTTAGACGGACTATAAATGGGTGTTTTCTCGCATCACAAAAAAGTTATTAGTTCACATACGTGCAAGTTGCGAAAAACTTTGAAACTTCTTAAAAATTGAAATGTTTTCAGAAAATTTTGGAAATCTATTTTGGAAACGGAACTTTCATACTCCACATAAAATATGAGATCTTTCCTAAACAAATCAAGTATGGTTGATTTTAAACAATGTTTATGATTACAAAAAAAAAACAGACTTTTATTGGATAAATTTATAACCTGCTTTAAATTTACATACATATACATATTTTATGCTTTTATTTAGAGACATTTTAACCCTTTTCCAAGCCGCACCAATCTACAAGGTTTTCCCAAAATATCCTAATGTATTCCAATAAATCCAACTATGATGATTCATTTGAAGACAAGTAACATTTCCTGAAAGTGTAATCTAATTTGAGCCTTAAATCTGACTGCTAAAGTTGAAATTCTAATGGCGCGTGTGTGGTCGATAAATCGTACTATGCCTGGAAAAGGGTTAATAATTAAAAATCCAAGATCAGGAAAAGATCCAAGGAAACCCCAACCCAACCCAACTGCCCAACTGGGGAAGTACCTCCACCTTACAGAAAACCGCAGCCAAATAACACTTGACCCTACTCATAGTGTTGTGTTCCTGCCGGTGAGTAAGGTGGGGTTAGGGTCGGCATCGCGCATGTAACTCCTCTGGAGTTGCAGGTGTACATAGGCTACGGAGACTGCTTACCATCAGGCAGGCCGTATGCTTGTTTTCCACCGACGTATTATAAAAAAAATAGCATGATTTAGCATTTAACATAAGACTGACCTAAGAAGTTGAACATGTGGTCCTGGTGCATGTGTGGCGGGGGCACCGCGTCGGTGGCTGCTGCGAACGCTGCCACGGCTGGTAGGGCTAGCGTCCTTCCAGCTTTGTCTTCATCCTGTCGCGTTTAATATACAATAGCCTATTCCACATTTTTCTCAAATATAAATGTTCATATAGCTTCGATTGCCAACTGGTATTTTATTTCATGAAAATATCATCGCTATATGCAAAGAATTGGCTACTTGACAATTTTTTGTAAATAATGTCTAACGATCTTGGTTTTCCTGAGGATCAAATGTCTATATAGGACTCGTGGCATTTAAGCAACACAAAGGACAGAAATGAGAGTTAAAGTCTGACGCTCGCACTCGACGATTGAAACGCTCTAACAAAATGATAAGGTGATGTGACGTCACATCATATAAGTCTGTCCTAAATGTATCGAAGATCAAGGAAATTGCCATTTTGACCCTGAAATATTGCGTTTATGTGTATAGATGTCATACAATTTATTTTTCAATAAGATGTAAGGAATCGAATGGTACCACTTTTTTTTCTTTTTTTAAAAGACGAAAAAAATATTATTTTTGTAGACTTTGGAGCCTTGTATTTTTTTTATAATCTCAATATAATTTTTTAAATTCCAGTTTTTTTGTAATGGATGGCTCATTTTCTATCCATTTTCGTCTCTATTTTATCACTGCGAATTTTGTGATAATAATGATGACATGACTTACCCCAATGCCGGCCTTTTTGGCAGATTTACCGAGGGCGGAGTGTTCTCCGCGTGGCCCGGGCATGATGGCTGCCGCGCGTTTCTGAATCCACGTGAAATCCTTGCTCTGAAAACAAATACTTCATTCAATATCTATCGGTTAATGACGATCGGTACTACATACACTCATGATCCGAAATCTAAAGCTAATGTGTCCATAAAACTGCCAACCCATACAATATAAGCATCGGCTTATCTCATTCCTTTTTTGTTATTTTTTTATCTCACAACATTCTGTTCTGTGTTACTCACACTCAGTCTCTAGAGCTCTCAATTCATAGTATGTTTAGTCGGCGTGACCTCAAAAGGGGAAATATTGAACGTGCCATTACTGCCAGGTGGAAGGTTACTCTCAATGCCGGCTGATATCTAAAGCTCAAGAGTGTGCGGTGAAATCTGTATTAACTAACCTCAAGCTTTGGCTCTGGAGCTCCCAACCATCCCCCAACTCCATGTTGATCTTAGTCGGCGTGACCTCAACAGGGGAAATACTGATGAGGTAGGTTACTCTCAATGGCAGCTGATATCTGTCTAAAGTCCGAGGCTACAGCTCAAGAGAAGTATGCAGCGAAATGTGTATAAACTATAGTCTGTATCTTCAGGTATTTAAAAAAAGGTAAACAAAATCTACCCTCAAATGGCTCCTTAAGGCAGCTGAGGGTAGATGAAAACATTACATGATCAAATAATGTAGGTTTAAAGTCAGGTCGTTCAGTGACAGATCCAGGCGGTTTTGTATTTGGTTGGTTAACCAATAAATATTAAAACTACCCGAAAATTTACAAATTGTTTGTTTACCTTTTTTTAAATACCTAAATATACAGAGTATAACCTCAAGCTTTGGCTCTGGAGCTCCCAACCATCCCCCAACTCCATGTTGAGCTTAGTCGGCGTGACCTCAACAGGGGAAATACTGATGAGGTAGGTTACTCTCAATGGCAGCTGATATCTGTCTAAAGTCCGAGGCTACAGCTCAAGAGAAGTATGCAGCGAAATGTGTATAAACTAACCTCAAGCTTTGGCTCTGGAGCTCCCAACCATCCCCCAACTCCATGTTGAGCTTAGTCGGCGTGACCTCAACAGGGGAAATACTGATGAGGTAGGTTACTCTTAATGGTAGCTGATATGTGTCTAAAGTCCGAGTCTACAGCTCAAGAGAAGTGTGCAGCGAAATGTGTATAAACTAACCTCAAGCTTTGGCTCTGGAGCTCCCAACTCTATGTTGAGCTTAGTAGGCGTAACCTCAACAGGGGAAATATTGAACGTGTCATCACTGCCAGGAGGCAGGTTACTCTCAATGGCGGCTGCTAACGCGTCGGTGGAACTGCCGACGCAGACGAGGCAGGCTGTGGATGTCAGGTCATCTGACAGGTAGCCTGCGGGAAATTGAAATTTATGTCATTGGAATAAGAAACTCAGATGGAACCAGTTTTGGTTACAGACACACGCGGTTGGGTTAATCACTACTGTACGTGCACGTGCACGGATTAACTGCTGCAAATATTTCGGCCCGTGGCTCCCATTTAGTGCTTTCCACAGGAGCAAGGAATCATATTTTAAGAGAGGTATGGGTGTTGTATTGTGAATGTTGAAAAGGTTGACTGGTAGAGAATGCCTCATGGCATTAAGTCCGCCTTTTGTACTATAAGGTTTTCTTTTGTGCAATAAAGATTAAATAAATAAATGACATCTCGCTTCTGAGCAGAGCCCAACTGGAGAAGTACCTCCACCTTACAGACAACCGCAGCTAAATAACACTAGACCGTACTCATAGTGTTGTGTTCCTGCCAGAGCTCAACGAGGGTGCGGAGTGTTAGGGTCGGTAACGCGCATATAACTCCTGTGGAGTTGCAGGCGTACATAGGCTACCGAGACTGCTTACCATCAGGCGGGCCGTATGCTTGTTTGCCACCGTTCAAAAGCTCCCTATTTTTGGGCGAACACAACACCTGTTCTAATTTCATATGAGGGAGGAAAGTCGTTTATGTATCATACCCATGAGGATCGAACATATAATTATTTCCGCCTTAAACACGGCCACGATGATCCCTGGAGCAGTCACCACCACGGTTCAACAGCTTCTTGAGGAACTGTCGCAACGACGGTTTAGTGCGACCCTTATTGTAAACATCTGACTCACCGTAGCCGTTTAAGAAGTGTAACGTTCTTACGGTAAATGTCGCTAGGGTCACCTAGAAAATTTGGTGATAAAATTTGCTGACTATGGATGAGGTCTTGGGGCTCAGTTGGCAGAGCGCTGGAATATCGATCCAGAGGCCGTGAGTTCAAACCTCACACAAGGCAGGAATTTTTCTACTTTTAAATTAATTATTCTAAGCTTAATAGCATCGTTCGCAGATATTTCTACTTGTTAAAAATCTGACTCACCATTCTCATCACATCCATGAGGATCAAACATGTAATATTTGTTGTCAGCCTTAAACACCGCCACGGAGCTCCCTCGAGCGGTCAACACCGCATATGACGCTTCGTTGAAGAGCTTCTTCAATGACTGTCGCAACGACATCACTCCTTCTGATGGCGTTAGAGATCCTGCAACATCATCATCATCAGAGGCCATCGAAGAAAAGTTGTCGAACTGTTAAAGACGAGAAGTTATTTTTGAAGTCAGATCTTCTTTAGGCGCGTTGGGCATTTTTTGAGATGGAGAAAAAACCATTGTTACCGTTACCGTAACTGAGACCTCTGTCTATAAGTATGTTGAAGTGAAAACTTCTTTAGGCGCGTTCAGACGTAAAACCTACGTATGCTAGGGCCATCTGTATAAACCTATGAAAGTTGCCAACCCCATTGGCTCTCTTTTAACTGTGACTTCTTTCTGCTCCCTCCTAATTCCTGCTGCCTCTTTATACATTCTACAGGGGGAATTCCTATCAAAACTCACCAACGTATGCTCCATCTTGGACCTCAGTCTCAATACAGTCGAAGTCCGAGATCCTGAACCTGGTCATGACGTCAGCAGCCGCCAGGGTCCCTGCTGGAGCCGGTTCCTCTTCGGCTTCACCCTCGGCCTCCGTTGGGGCGGTGTCCATGCTGATCCCCATCTTCTCTAGGTTCTCCATGGTGCTTTCGTAGAGGATGTCACCGCGGATCAGCGTCTGGCCAGAAAATATGAATAACGTAAATCATCATCTTCCTTGCGTTGTCCCGGTTTTTTGCCACGGCTCATGGGAGCCCGAGCTTCGACTTGACAACGAATATCCAAAAATTGGCGTAGAGTGGCGTAGATTGACGTTGTCGTTTTTACGAAAGCGACTGCCATCTGACCTTCCAGGCCAGAGGAAAAATTATAGACCTTATTGGAATTAGTGTAAGGCCTGAGTGGACGCTCGGAGCGGAGCGTTCGGCGGGGCGTGCAGCGGGGCGGGCGAGCGTGAGATAGAGCGTCCAGCGAGTGGCCTCAGCGCACGCTCACCGCTCGTGTGAATCGGTCGCATTCACCATGGCATCGACGTCGGACGACATTCTCGATTTCTTTTTAGAAGAGCATTTATGGCTCAAAATGTGTTGTTTTTCTACAAAACAAGATCGTAGTGAAGCAAAGAAGACGGTTTGGAGAATTTCCGACTTTATACGAAACCTTAACATGCAATGGATTAAAAGTGAAAATAAATACTTACTCTTAACGCATGTCATAAAAAATATTTTGTTTAAATTTGAACTTTAATAACTGTTAATAGAGTTGAATATTATAATTGCCATATATAGTTGCATATGCGGTAAAGGGTTAATTTACCTTCAATTTATTTATACAGTCTATTTTTGTATAGTGTGAGATGATAGCCAAAATGCTGGTTTATTTTATATGTCAATAATTATTTGTTTGCTTGACATGACTGCACGCTCTTATCGCCGCTGCAAATCACAAACAGGTTTGAACCTCTCCGCGACGCCCCGCTCGACGCTGCATTGCCCGCAAACTTGCCTGCTCGGCATTCGCTTTGAGCAGCGTCGACTCAGGACACCAGTATGAGTTTCATTTGTTTAACATGCACGCCGCACGCCCCGCCCCGCTGCACGCCCGACTCGAGCGTCCACTCAGACCTTACACTTAGTCCCGTTTCCTCACGATGTATGAATATTGATGTACATACGATGAATGTATAAATAACGGGAATACGAAGTGTATTCAATATTTATTTATTTTATTTTATTTATTCAGAAACAAACAGTCTTGTTTTGTTACATTAAATACAATAGTAGTTACTTATATTGTAGACTTACAGTTTCCTTCATTAAAATATGTGAACCTTAACATTAAAATATTAAAGTAAGGTGACTGTGGGCAAGACCGGCATACTTTATTTATTTTTTACATTGGAGTATTCTAGCTCCGTTAATTATTCACTTACGTGACCGCTTGTAATCACATACGATGAAGAATTTCATATATAATAATTAAGCTATAGTGACAGATCATTTTAATCATTAATTAAGCAAAAACAATAGTATTTTTAAAAATTCGGCGAGTAGACGGACTTCCCGTGTAGTTTAAGGTAAGTCCGTCTAGTAACGTTATCAGCCATACTATGGGTGCTTATGTGTTCGTATTAGAATCCTTACAAAGAATGAAACCAGACAATGAAAAGTGTACTCTAAACTTGTTAATATAGGGTTTAGATTCGAAATAAACACAATTTTTCTTATTAAAAGGTAAGTCCGGCATATACTACGTAAATGGGGTGGTAAACCTTTTTTGGAAAATAATTATACGTACTTATTTTTTTTCTTCTCAAATAAAATACCAATAGTCATTTTAAATTTACTCGTTGTTTTAAATTTACGGAGATCAAAGAGGGTTACATAAATAAGCTCATAGGAGTAGCAAGTTTAAATCAAATAGTGATTGGCAAATCAAATTCCATAACACAAGTAGGTACCCTACATACGTAAATTTTCAGGATAAGTAAGGCGAAGAACCCACGTCACATAGCGGCGTGGCACACGCGGTACAGCGTTGGCGTGGCGCGTAACCTTGTATCACGGTGTAGGCAAATCGCCTAAATCACGATAAGTACAATAAATGTTCCGAAATAAAAAATACGTATGGACTCGTATGGCTGCAGTGATTTTAATCTTCAAAACTATCAAGAAAATATGACTGTACAACCGTATTCTAAAATTCAAGAGGAGTAAAAAGGGTAATAATATGTGTCATAGGTATAATAATATAACATATGAAGGCCCCGAATCCCGGTAGGGGCATTTGCTTGTATAATCTACACAGATATTTGTTCCTTCAGTCATGTTTGTTTTTTATATATTTATCTATATGAGTTTCTATATGTCGTCGCCTAGCATCAATAGTAAAAGCTAAGCTATGCTTAGCTTGCGGCCAATATTTATTCATTTATTTACTTAATAGGTATTTTCTTATTTGTATTTTCGGTTACATAGTGCTGAGGATAAAGAACACATTTCTTTACTAGTTTCGAGATTAAAATTGTTCATAAATACAAAATACAAACATCATACGCAATGTCGTAAAAATGCGTATCTGTAGTAACCTTATAAAATCGCAATAAATAATATTGAAGCCATTTAACAGTTGGTAACCTCTGATTCAAGGAAAGTCCGGCATATGACGGACTTGCCTTGTGCATAGTAGACGGACTTTCCAACTTAGCAAAATTTTAATGTGATGAATGATGGAACGTATAATTACAAAACTAGGCCAATATCTTATAATTTAAACACATAATAAAGATTGCCGGGTCTTATATTACTTACGTAGTCGAGTTCTGGTGCAAAATCTGATCACAAACTATTTTTAACAATTTTATTTGCAAAGACTGTCGCACTATCACTTCGAGTTCCATACACGTAATGACTTGTTTACGCGGATTGCTCTGAAGTTCGTTGTCACAGCGCCATCTGTTTTAGAGTGAGGGAACTAGCGCGAAAAACTGACTTATAAACTCGACGCCAAAGCGGCAAACGCTTTCTAATTCAAGAGTTATAATGTGTTGACGGACTTGCCTTGTAGACGGTCTTGCCCACAGTGACCTTATACGAGTTATCGATATGAACCATTATTAACATAAACGGTGTGTTAATAAACCGTGCCAGAAAACCTACAATAATTTTATAACAATATTATGGCTGTTAAATACATTTTAAAGATAAATGTTTAAAGTTAAATAGCGTTCCATGGAAAACATCTACATTTTTAAATTTTTCAATTCAATTCAATTCAAATATACTTTATTCATGTAGGCCTAGCAACAAGCACTTTCGTCATAGAACCTGCACGCTCTCCTAATGAAACCGTTTTTACAAGTTTTTATTTACTTTCACCTGACCGTTGTCTGTTTGTAATCAAATTTTGCAAGTTAAATTTGATCCATTTCCGGTTTCCGATTAAGCTGAAAATTTGCATACATATGTAAGTCGGGTGACAATGCAATATTATGGTACCATCGAGCTGATCTGATGATGGAGACAAGAGGTGGACATAGGAACTCTGTGATAAAACAACGCAACCTAACTGTGTTCGGGGTTTTTAGAATTTGCTCGATGAGTATTAGTTGCCTGTGGAAAGAAAAGTACAGTCAGCGATAAAAGCTTGTACCAAAAATGAAATTTTGCCAAAAACTTATTTGAATATGAAGTACGACTACGGGGGATATGAAATAGGGTTTTTTTCCTACAAGCTCGCTCACAACGCTGGGTACTCTAAAAGAAAGCAAGTGCAATAACGAAGGGGCGTCGATGAAAAAAATGAAAAAAAGATTCGATGATGTTATTAATGACTTCGTACAAGATCAAGACATCAATACGATCGCGACGAGAACTTAATAAAATAGTATAGAGAGCATGCATGAACTGTAGGAGGCAGCACAGGAGCCGTCATATTTTTGGCGCGAGGCGTAACTGTGACGTTTATTGTTCCGATGAACCTACTATGCACAAGAAAACACGTGACGTGTAAATGTACATGTTTATGGTTCCGATTCAGACCACAAGATGGCAGACCCTCTAACGCGCACGGTCCCTATTTTGTCTTTTCATGGAGGTGGTATAATCTATATATTTATGTCCAGTGCGATAATCAATTGCCTTGGCAAACATTCTCTGTACTTTCTCTATTTTATTATGCGAATTTTGTAAAGTGGAAAATACCTACAGGTTTCTAAAAGTTCACCGCGTGTGCCTCTTTTAGGCGCTTGCAACTGTCGCTGTGTCACAAGCGAGTGGTAACAACGGTAACAAATGTTTAGACAAGCTTTCTACAGTAAAATTGGAGAGGAGTTTCTAACGCAGACATTTTGGATAGTAAAGAAGAAGAGACAGTTATTGATCGCTTTGGCTCAGAAGAAGAAAACCCCCGTTTAGTAGTTGAAAGACTTAACCCTTTACCAGGCTAAGGGAGATATATTTCCCACATACGGCACTTCAAACTTGTGCTCTATTTTCGATGAGTAAGACTGACATTCGATTTTCATTTTTGAACTGTCAGCCTGATAAAGGGTTAAGACAGATGCTAGATGAAGGTGATGTTAAAAGTGTGAAAAGGCAAGGAAACAATAGGACAGCTGAGCCAAAGGCAATTCCAACCTGAAGATGCAACTGGAATAAATGAAGGAGCAAAAGTTACCTCATTCACTTCTTCCTGAGTCCACTCATTAAGCGGCGCAACATGAGCCATGGCAATGGCAGCTATGGCTATAGGAGTGGCTTGCTTGTTGCGATGTTCTTCTGGGAACCGTTCGTCGCCCTCGTGGAAACTGCCGCGAATAACCCAGCGGTTTTGGGCCACCGCTGGAACAGAAAAGAAGCCGTGTCTAGACCACGAAAAATTTTGTCCATGTGTAGTAAGGAATTTGCAATTTCTTCGATTTTTTTGTGCATAAAATCCGTGTAGCCCCGAGAGCCATGGAGCGCACCATGCTCGGTATCAAGCTTCAAAATCGAGTGGGGAATGTCGAGATCCGTCGCCGCACCAAGGGCAAGACGTGGGTACGTCATTACGAAACTAAAATAGAGTCGGGCGGGACATGTTGCTAGGCAGAGTGATGGCAGGTGGACTAAAATGTTCTGTGTCCTGTCCTAGTGTGCACGGAGTCCCTAGGTATTTGTTCCTGTATACTTCTACCTGTTTGCAGTTTAGGAGAATATGTTTTGTTACCTCTTCTTCCACGCACGCTCTGCACATGGGGCTGTCTGTTTTACCCATATTATGTAGGTGTTTGTTTAGTGCGTTATGTCCTGTAATTAATCCTACTATTTTACGTAGTTGGTGTCGAGGTGTTTTCAGTAGTATTTTGGTGAGCTTGTGGTTTAGTTCCGGTATAATATCCTCGGTTTACCTGCATGTGTCCATTTCATTCCAGTATTTATTGTGCAGTTGTCTGTGATATAGGTCTAGCTGGTTGTATATATATATATATATATATATATGATATTAGTAGGGGTATGATGGGCTCGGGTCCATATTCGGGCGTTTCTGAATCTTTCCTGGCTTTTGTGGTGTATTATTTTAGGCAAGAAATTCTTAACATAGTTTTACGTTTCATGTTATTGATAGGCTCCGGCAGCGGTCCGCCCGGGCGCTCCTGGACGCTGACGGCGCTGATGCTGTACGGCTTCCGGCGGAGGTCGCGGGCGGCGGCCAGGAAGTGGTCGCAGAGGCCGGTGGTGCGCTTGAAGCAGAGGAGGCACGCCTTGCCGCCGCCTTGGAGGCCTACCTGAATAAGCATCATGTTCGTATATACTTGTGTTAACACAGGTTAGGTTAGATACATGAAGTATCAATACTCATAGTGGGACAACCAATTTCACAAGGAGGCCTAAAAGAAAAAAAAGTATCTAAAGAATGGACGCTTAGCACAAGCAGAGAGCTTTTGAAATAGAGGTGTATTGTCACAGAACACTTTGTAGTCCCTGTAAATTAGACTTTTACAACGCCATTTGACTTTGATCCTTGATGTATCAAATTTTAATATCAAAGTCAAATGGCGTTCTAAAAGTTTAAACAAAAGAATCTAAAATAGAACCATGAGCGTAGCGAGTGGTTTGAGAATGGAATCATGAGCGTTGCGAGGGTTACATGGCACGAGGGTTAAACAAACTTTGCCTCCGAGTGAAACAAAATTTTTCACCACACCAACGCGAGAAAACGTTAGTGTGGCTATGAAATAAAAAAAAAACATTCAAATCAAATCATAATTTAAAAGCCAATCCTACCAACATAAGGAAACAAATCTAAATTTGCATCTAATTCCATACATCGGAGTTTTTCGTGCGGGAATGTTTTACTCTAGCCAAAAAACAGGTATAAACTATAAAAACCGATACTATTTTAATATTTCTAAGCGCATTTGGAGCTTACTGTCTATTTTCAATTCATAGTTTGTTAATTATTTTACAATAAACAAAGTTATAAATACACGAAAACATTCCCGCACCAAAAACCCCGATGTGCGCTAATTACTTTGCCCCACATGTGGATGAATTTTATTGATCAAGCGGGCCTTTACCAGTTGGTGTGGTGAAAATAAATATAAGGGTTTCCAATTTAAAAATAGTGGATCTACGGATATATAAGAAGTCCCCAGTCAAATCTTATACCTTTAAACGAGCAATTCTTGTATATATATACACCGTGTTTTTTTTTTTAATTGCGTTAATTTCGAGGGTGCATTCCTGAGCTTAAATTAAGTAGGTAACTTTCTCAAAGATACCGATATTTTAACTAACTCCATTTCGGAGATAATCAATCATAATTTTTTATATTATAAGGCCCTTACGAGCGTGTACACTCGCCTTAGGGCCTGTTTACTTATTGATTAGTGTTTAGTTCATACATTTGCTACTAAACGTACGTACTATCTCGGACGATCGATGTTAGAAATGACATTGATATATCACAGTTTTCAATTGTTTGCTTAAATTAAATGTAATGCCCGTGTTTCAACAACGCAATATGACACATTTAGTTACTTTTTATAAAAATAAAAATAGTAAAAAACAACAAGAAAATTTTTTTTCTTGAAAATTAACTATGCCATTTAGTTTCCTTAAACGTACTTACCGAAACCCCGGAGTTAACGCAATTCAATAAAAACAATATATATATATATATATATATATATATATATATATATATATATATATATATATTTCTGTGATCTCGGAAACGGCTCTAACGATTTCGCTGAAATTTGGTATATGGGGGTTTTTGGGGGTATACAATCTATCTAGATTAGTCTTATGTTTGGGAAAACGCGTGTTTTCGAGTTTTCATGCGTTTTTCTTTCGACGCAGAATATGGTCGCTAATTTCGTGTTGCCGGCCACTGTCCGTCTGGTCCAGCGGATTAAGACGCGGACGGCTAGAAACGAGTGTTACGGGTTCGAATCTCGCCCGGTAATTAACTTTTTTTATTTTATGTTCAAGTTTTTTTTTTTTTTTTTTTATTGTTTTAGACAAGTTTAATTTATTAAAATAATGTAGTTAAGATTATCACCTACACACCACCATATTACAATAAATAGTTATAACCGAGCAAAGCTCGGTCGCCCAGGTACTTAAACTTAATATGTAAATAATTTATTAAGTCTTCAATATATTTTAATTAGACAAAAGATTAAGCAGCTGTAATTAAACTTATAGAATATTCGAGAAGTCTCAATAGGTACCAACCCTGATACCATACCGGTCAGCAGGCCACGGGTGGTACAGGTAATACATGCCACCTTCGTTCCAGATGGCTGTCTCCAGCTCTCCGGGAACCTAGCGATTATAGTACATTAATTACGATACAAGTGCGAAAAATAGGAAACTCGAAACGAGTGGCGATAAATTAAAACACGACCGAAGTGTTTTAAATCGACACGAGTTGCGAATTACCTATTCGCACATGTATCGTACAACGTTTTACAGTACATATGGCCCTTTAAATGTTCGACACAGCTATGCATGCTAATTTTCGCACTAGTGCGGTAAAGTAGCACCATATGTACTGTAAACATATTAAGAAAATAGTGTTAGTTCTGCCCCTTAAGAGGAAAGACGGCCGATTCACCATACAAACGTAGTCCCCATTTTCCTCTCTGGATGTTAACATTATTGAAGAAATTTTGACACAATTTGTTGTATATCAACCACAGCTATGCCCCTACGTTCGATTTTTTTATTATTATAAAAGTAAGGAGCATTTAAAAAATTGTATGAATACTGTTTTTCGCTCTTTTTATAATATTAGCTATTGTTAATATAAATTATAGCTATTGTTAATATAAATCAGATTATGTAAAAACATTTTCCATAATCGATATCCCGAGAGGAAAATGGGGACTACCTTTGTATGGAGAAGCAGCCGTCTTCTTTCCTCTTAAGGGTTCATTTAGACTGCATAACACCAATAGTCCTCAATGTAACTAAATGCAAAGGAAAGGAAAGGAATGAAAATAAATGTGAGCAAGACGAAAGTAATGGTATTTGAAAAGGGAAAAAGTATGACAAACTGTGAAGTTTTGATTGGTCAAGAAAGAGTTGAACAAGTGAAAGAGTTTGTGTATCTGGGAACCTTGTTCACTAGGGACGGTAAACATGATGAAGACATTGAAAGGAGAGTGAATGCTGGAAAGCGTGTGAATGGGGCACTCAACGCTTTTATGAGCAGACAGAAGGTGTCGCAAAAAGCACGGTTGGCTGTGCATAGACGGGTGTTGGTGCCTACTCTTATGTATGGTAGCGAAAGTTGGGTATAGCAGAAGAAACATCAGAGTCAAGTGAATGCAGTGGAAATGAGAGCGTTGAGAAGTGTGTGTGGTGTAAAATTACAAGATAGAATTAGGAACAGTGTGATAAGGGAAAAGTGTGGACTGAACGAAGATGTAGTGACAAAAATTGAGAAAGGTATATTAAGATGGTTTGGACACGTGGAAAGAATGAGTGAAAGAAGGTTAACAAAGAGAGTGTATAAGGGAGAAGTAGAAGAGGGAGCTGGAAGGGGTAGACCTCGGCAGACTTTGTCTGATCAAATCGGGGAAATCCTGAAGGCCAGGTCAAGAGCACCCTAAAACGACGAGCGTGTATGAGGAATGTCATGAAAGTGAAAGAAGCGAAAGAGGTATGTCAGAATCGTAGCAAGTGGAAATCCGTGGTCTCTGCCTACCCCTTCGGGAAATAGGCGTGTTTATATGTATGTAACTAAATACGAGTTCGCGCGTATAGGTATAACATATATACGCGTATAGGTATCTATATGTCTACGGCCGATCGTAAAATCAGGCAGATCGTAATGTTTTGACGATAGTCAGATTAAACGAATATATAGGTAAGATAGGTTCGTTAGGCTGCTTCAGATGCACGAAGGGTAAACTGTCCAGAAAAACAAAGATTTTCAAGTTTCTCGAAATGTCTAGAAATTTCACGACCTGCACGAACGGCCGCTCTAGGTATAAATAACTATAAACGGGTAATAGATTGTCAAACTTGTTACCTGGAGTATCCCAGCATCTGCAGTTTTAAAGAACTCGTCCAGGCCTCGGCACAGGTCGAACACCTTCGGGTTGTTCGATACCAGCTTACCCCACACCGCAATGCCTTGTTCCTGCCGAAATTAAAATACACGTATTTAAGAGCAATTCCTAGCTTAGCAACTTTTCACATCTCGAATATTTGAAGCTGTTTCTGTCGCGCTGCGTGCGTGCGATAAGGAAAACTGCAGCTCGGACTAAAATTCCCACACAGAGCACTCAAAAATCGAGGTTTCGCTCTCGACTGTTTCCTCCTCCAAAACGCTGGTTGCGTCATCATTATGAAATTTTGGAAACTGCAAGAGGAAGAAATAATCTATGCCGCTATTGTTTTGCAGCCAATTCAATTGAGCCGTTGTTGCGATATTCGAGGCGCTGTAAGTTTCTTCAAAATAAAATAATCCAAAAAAGCAAAACATAGCGGCACAGATATTGATGATATATTTTTTATTTATTTATGTAGAAACCAGAGACATGTCAGTCGCTTCGCTTGACAGACAGATGAAGTGTGCGAAAGGGAAGCCATGACGTATATGAACAAGCCATAAGTGCAAAAGAGGCAGACTACATATGAGAAAACGTAACCAATTTTGAGTTCGAAGGCGGCCGAGGCGGCCAAAATCATATTGCCGTATTTTTTAACGTGAAAAATATAAGCGAATCAAAAAGAAAATTACATTAAATTACTTAATGTATATAAAATTATTATATACATTAAGTAATTTAATGACGATGGTGTCATGTTGTGTGCCGGGTTGTAGTGTTTCAGGGCCAAAAAACCCAGGAAAATACTCATTTCACAGGTAATTATGATATTCCTAGCGAAATTTTCGTAACGATATTTTATCAAATTAACAGCATAAAAAGTGTAAAAAACCAATTATAACAGTTCATTATACGTTTTTCTTCAATTGTGTGTTAATATTTCATCATATTAGTCAATAATTTAGAATATTTTGTGTAAAAACCTAAACTGTTACTTTACGCTAGGGCTTGACAAAATGTTCATATGACTGTATCGATAACTTATCGGTATATTAGTAGGTATGGAATTAGTTGTTCACAAGACATCATTAAGATATTACCTTTATAACCGTCTTAAAATAATAACGATTGTTATAATACCTTTTTTGAACGTGTACAACACAGTACTTACATTTTAACCACTTTTCCACGGCTTTGCCACCAACACAAGGAAACACAAGACAGCGTATACTTGTACACAGCGTATACACATCCAACCCAAGTTGTCAGCAGGAAAAGGCGCGAAATTCAAATTTTCTTTGGTAAGTCAACTCTTTGCGAACACATTTTCAAACAACTTCAACTTTATCATTTTCAACTTTTTCAAACACATTTGAAAAAGTAGTCGATAAAGCAGTTAAACATCGATAGATTATTAATATGTTGTAACATGACATCACTATTTTTGTTCGCACATAGACAATTTACGCACACACTTGCATTTCATTTTTGGTCACACTTTCCAAGTTTGACAGTCGTTCTATACTATCCTATTTCTATGGTAGAAACAGTCTTTAAAAAACATGTAAGTAAATAAGCTACTAGCTAGAATTTCTTATGATATAGACCTATATAGTTTCCTATAAGGTAGGAGTACTAGTGCTCGACGCTGCACTAGTCACCGAGATGGGCACTTTATTTCATGGAAATATAGGTTAAATTTGAACAACGAAGATTTTTCTGTATTCGAACTTAATCCTTGTCACTTTGACATAAAGTGCCCATGTCGAGTACTAGTGCAGCGTCGAGAACTAGTACTTCTACCTTACGTAAAAAAAAAATATTGAAAAATCAAAAAAAAAAAGTTCTAGGTTAAAAATCTAGGGTGAAAACAGTCGTGAGCGTTTGTATGAAAAAATCGCAACTAGGAATTCCTCTTAACAGAGGTAACCTTTTGAAAGCCAAGAACACCTCAAGTCATCGTAACTAGTCGTGCCCACAGCGGCAAGAACGACTATAGGTGTTATGACGTACGCTGTCAAAGTAACCTTCACACTTTCTAGTAAGGTTTATATTAGATCGCTCGTGATCTTGGCGTGTAAGTGATGTTGTTGGTTATGACAAAGGGTTCAAAAGGTTAAACTGAAACTACGTTTAGCGTCTTCAGAGTGTAAAAATACAACTACGGTAAAATTTTGATTTTCTGGATATACGCTACTCAACAATTCTTGATTGAATCAAACCACGATAGCTCCTATATTTCTCGTAAAATAGAATTATTATTACACAGCTCTACAAAAAACATTATTTTTTTGTTGCTTTAGATATCTGTGCGAATTTATATGTTTTTAAGTGCACAGTTTACACATATATTCACAAAAGTTATGAATGTGCTCCAGTTTTTATGATTTCAGCATATTTCGTATCATATATTTCGATATTTTTAATATAAAATGAAAATACGGAGTTAAAAAAAGTAGAGCGAATCTTCCAAAATCATTGATAGTTTCATAAATTGTGAGCATAAATACACCGGAAATCAATCTTATACCAGAGGCAACAAAACCACTGTTGACCAGTGTTATCTGGAAACAATTTCAACCAAACAAATGTTCCAAATAGGAGACGCCCAGCTAGAAGTCCTAGGTACCGCTGGAACGACGTAGTTATGGAGCGTGGAATTAAAAGGAGTGAAATATCTCGTGGTAGAAGTGTTGCAAAAGTATCCATAATAAAGCTATAAATAATAGTTCCAAATCTCTCCAGAGTAGCGCTAGAGTAGCTAAGAACCTAGGCGTTATTGACGGAGTGAAGAGCGCTGTCTATTGAATTGAAATTTAATTGGAATCATTTTATTTCGAGCTAAAAACTCATATAGTGTCAGTAAATACAACAATAATTATTTATCTACCTATATATCTAAGTTAGTGTACAATATAAACAAAACAATCTATGATTTCATTTTTTTTCAAGTATTCTAAGTACTGTAGCGCCACTTATTTAAGGTTTTTTGATGACACTTTTTGGTACATGGAGATTCCATTCCTTACCTCCACCTTCCATAGACGTAGTAGCTCAAGACCTGCTCAACCTCGGCCATGGCGGCCGGCAAGACCGAGGCATGGCGTGATCTGGTGTCGGAGGCCAGGCAGGGCCGGATTTAGGGGAGGGCAACCGGGGCTACTGCCCCGGGCCTCCACAAAAGAGGGGCCCCCCACAATTGAGAATTCGGTAAATTTACCATTCTATTTGGAAAAAATTTGGGGCCAGGGGGCCTCCACTCCTTTATTGCCCGAGGCCTCCAGACCTCTAAATCCGGCATTGAGGCCAGGACTCACTTTGGGTCGTTGCGTCGCCATAGTGGGTAAGTAGGGATACAATTTAGAAATCTAAAACTTTTCGCAAGGGAAAGCACAGAGGAAGAATAGAAAGTAACAAACCTTGTGCGTGTATTCTTTGTCTTTGATCTTGAAACTTTCCGCCATCTCTCCGAGCACCAGACGTCTGATTGGTCCGCCGCGGGGCAGTAGCGACTCCTGAAAGCATAATTCAGTTAACAATAACATTTTATACAAGTTGAACCCAAAGATCCTCATCCCTAACCACGAAGCTCAGCTGAAGAAAGAAATCCTAAGGATTCTCTCGGCCATATAATAATACATTTGTCAAGTTACAGTAGTTATATAGACATTATATAACCTATAAAACTTAAAATCTAAATCTAAAAATAAATAAAACTAATCTTAAAATAAATAATTATAAACTATCCAGTATCCCCCTGCGGCATGGTGCCGTAGATGCTGGCAGCATTTCCTCGTTGTATCACAATACTTATTCTCTGTGCAAGCCTGCGAGGCACCTGCCAGCTCTACGATCACCGGTGGCGTCTGCTATTTTTTTAGCTTAATCTTTGAATATTGTAGGCGCGTTCGGACCCCACGGGCCAAGAGGTTATACATATATTTGTATAGGTTATAATATTTGGAAATAGTGAATTTGAAATAGTAGTGTATTGATAATGAAAACTTTGTAGCGACGTAAATTTACTGCCATCTTTCTACACATAATTAATCCTTTTAGAACGCCATTTGACTTTGATCCTTATTCTTTAAATAATAAAATAAATAAATATTATAGGACATTATTACACAAATTGACTAAGTCCCACAGTAAGCTCAATAAGGCTTGTGTTGTGGGTACTTAGACAACGATATATATAATATATAAATATTTATAAATACTTAAATACATAGAAAACACCCATGACTCAGGAACAAATATCCATGCCCATCACACGAATAAATGCCTCACCAGGGTTTGAACCTGGGACCATCGGCTTCATGGGCAGGGTCATTACCCACTAAGCCAGACAGGTCGTCAAATTAAAAAAATTCTTTCACTGATATGTGTTCAATTTGTTAAATATCAAAAAGTGGCGCCATCTAATAGATCAAAAACCAAAGGTATAGCAGCATCATTTCGAGCAATGGCGCCATAACCTTTAGGGACCGTGCGCGTGCGTTAGAGGGTCTGCCATCTTGTGGCCTGAATTGGAACCATAAACATGCACATTTACACGTCACGTGTTTTCTTGTGCATAGTAGGTTGTGCCATCTTGTGGGCTACATCGGAACAATAAACATCACATTTACGCCTCGCGCCATAAATCTGACGGCTCCTGTGCTGCCTCCTACAGTTCATGCACGCTCCCTTTAGGTAGTGCCGGGTAAGATGGCGCCACTTTGACATTTCACAAATTGGACACATATTGGTGAAAGAATAAGGATCAAAGTGAAATGGCGTTCTAAAAGTTTTAACTATGTGTCGAAAGATGGCAGTATATTTACGTCGTTACAACGTTTTCTTTGATAGTACACCACTATTTCATATTCTCTTTGCCTATACAAAGGCAAAAAATAGGTAGACATCAGTTTATCAAGTTTCCCTTGAATCCTTGAGTTGAGCAACTACTGTGATAATACGAGTACTGATGGCTGTTGAAATGAACCTTCATTTTCTTGCATGGGACTGGGACTGACACACGAATTCTTCACTGGGCAGACGTTTTTAAGTCCAAGAGGGATGCGCCTACATTCATACTGTCTTATCAGGATCATAAAACGGCCTGCAGTGTCAAAGATTATCTAGCAAGGACCTAAAATAAGTAGAAATTTATCTGAAATCACTAGAAAATACGCAGATTCGTGTAGATAAACCCCACAGGTGCTCACCACCGTGAATAACTTGAATATTTGATATCTGGACAAGTTAGAGTAATAGTTTCTGTCTAGAAAAAACAAATAGCTAAAGAGGGGGAAGCTCACCCGATACACATTGTAGCCGAGGTCTAGCGTCTCATCAAGGATATCTTCATTCCACGCTCGCGCACGGAGGCGCCGCAGCATCCCAAGTGCGACAAGGCAACATGGAACCGCAGTGAACACTTTGAACGTCTGGTATCTGCGATTAATTATAATGTTTTTAGCTTTCTTTTTCCTCGTTGCTCACTGCCACTATGGTAAACCATATACAACCAACTGTTCGCGAAAAACGTCTGAGTTCCTTGGTCATATTGCCAGAAAGAGGACCATAACCTGTGTAGGATTGTCAAAATACCCTACCCAACATTGATTGGCACCTTCAACCTTATTTTACTAAATACCAGGGGCCCATTTCTCGAATAGTATTAGTCTAATATTATGAGTGTGTTGCCATGGTAACCCATACGACTTGACAGTTCGTAGACTAATATTATTAGTCTCATACCATTCGAGAAATGGGCGCCTGCTGCACGTGTATATTCTTTACTATTGGCATGAACAAGGTCAACAAAGGCCACATACGGTAAGTATGATGGTACCTGTGATTGGCCATGTCTGGTGGCTAGCAGTATCCACTTCTTAGCGTCCAATTGCTGGTACTGCGAGTGGAAGTTCTTGTTTGCCACGTCTAGCACGCTGTGCAGGACTGTTTCGGATGTGGGCCGGGAAATCATATCGTCTGTTTGTGTGTGTGTACTTGTATTATACCTGTGACTGGCCATGTGTCTGGTGGCTAGCAGTATCTACTTACTTCTTAGCGTCCAATTGCTGGTACTGCGAGTGGAAGTTCTTGTTGGCCACGTCCAACACGCTGTGCAGGACTGTTTCCGATGTGGGCCGGGAAACCATATCGTCTGTGTTTGTGTGTATGTACTTATATTATACCTGTGACTGGCCATGTGTCTGGTGGCTCACAGTATCCACTTCTCAGTATCCAACTGCTGGTACTGCGAGGGCAAGTTCTTGTTGACCACGTCCAACAAGCTGTGCAGGACTGTTTCGGATGTGGGCCGGGAAACCATATCGTCTGTGTTTGTGTGTATGTGCTTAAATTATACCTGTGACTGGCCATATGTCTGGTGGCTCGCAGTACCCACTTCTCAGCATTTAACTGCTCATACTGCGAGGGGAAGTTCTTGTTGACCACGTCCAACACGCTGTGCAGGACTGTTTCGGATGTGGGCAGGGAAACCATATCGTCTGTGTTTGTGTGTGTGTACTTGTATTATACCTGTGACTGGCCATGTGTCTTGTGGCTCGCAGTATCCACTTCTCAGCATCCAACTGCTGGTACTGCGAGTGGAAGTTCTTGTTGGCTACGTCCACCACGCTGTGAAGGACTGTATCCGATTTGGGACGAGAGATCATGTCGTCTCTGCAAGGTAAAGATTACAGTTTTTGACAACATCAGGTCATCCACCATAGCTCATTAGACTGATGACGTGAGATTTGCGTGCTATTTCTTCCCCCAACGGACGTAGTTTTGCAAACGGGAACCAACCCCATGAAGAAAAATTGAAAAACGAAACTGACTGTTAAAACATGAAGTAATAATTTGAATGGAGATTTAATATTTGTGGGTTTGGTTTTCGTTTGCAGGACTACGTATCGTAAAAAGATTCCTAAATTGTAAGGTTTGCATGCGAATATGTGTTGACAGTTGTCGTAGTTGTAGATACTCTGTATCTTTAACTATTTAAATAAAAGTAAACAAAATCTACCCTCAAATGACTTCTTAAGCCAGTTGAGGGTAGATGAAAACATTACATGATCAAATAATGTAGGTTAAAGTCAGGTCGTTCAGTGACAGATTCAGACAATTTTGTATTTGGTTGGTTAAATTAATAAATGTTATGTGTTGTGTCGTGTTGTGTTGTGTGTTATGTGTGTTGTGTGTTAGTGTTATGTTAATTAATGTTATGTTATGTGTGTGTTAATGTTATGTTGTGTGTTTAATGTGTTATGTTGTAGTTATAACTACCGAAAAATTTACAAATTGTTTATTTACTTTTATTTAAATACCTAAAGATACAGAGTTATAGTCGCACCAATATTGCCCTGAGTTTGACTGCTAGCTGGCGCTGTAGGGTGTCTAATGTTTTATAGTAACTGAATTGACCAACATGGAGTTACATTGTAATATACGGAGCAGTACAATATTATCTAAATCAGCTGTCAAACAATTGCACGAATTCACTGTATATTTTACATCTCTTGTTCAATTCTTCATTTGGTGGAGGGTAGAGGTAAGGAGAAGCTGACGACTAAATAATAGTTCGAAATCTCTCCAGTGGCGCTAGGGTAGCACAAGGACATGACATGAACTTAGACGTTATTGAGGGAGTGAAGTGCGCTGTCAGTGATTTAAATTTTTCTTAAGTCAAAAATTTGTTCACGATGTATTGTGGCGCCTCCTAATTAAGGTTTTTTGAAGGACACTTTTCATATACATTGTTCTCGTTACTTATAGGGAGCGTGCATTAACTGTAGGAGGCAGCACAGGAGCCGTCAGATTTTTGGCGCGAGGCGTAAATGTGATGTTTATTGTTCCGATGTAACCCACAAGATGGCAGAACCTACTATGCACAAGAAAACACGTGACGTGTACATGTGCATGTTTATGGTTCCGATTCAGGCCACAAGATGGCAGACCCTCCAACGCGCACAGTCCCTATACCCTCCATACTTTGGTCCATGTCGTCAGTCATTAGGACTATGGTCAATCTATCAGTCAAGTTACCTGCCAAACATATGCGCCTCCCCTTTAGGAGCGTACAAGAAAAAGTCCTCCCCGCGAGCAGCCATGATTTGGTCTATCGTGGGGCCCGTGGGGCCCTTCTCGGGCGCCATTGGCAATGTGGGCGCCGGCTGGAACAACATTACAAGTCGGATCATTTTTCGTAACAAAGTTCTGTATTTACAGAATGAAATATTTTGAACTACTCTGAGCTCCATCGATGAACAGCTGTCATATGCTCAGATTTAGCAGTAAGAATAGTATGGCATAGTATAGCACGAAAAAGAATTGATTGTATTTAGGACCGTGCGAAGTGCATGGTGGGGGTAAGTAAAGCGATCCCAGCGCATAACGTGGTCAAAATTAGAACTAACTGCGGATAGCGTCTTTAACATTTCGTACAAGTTATATGGCTCGAAATGAAACTTTGATTTACGATTTCTCATGTCTAACGTATTTAATTTGATAATTGTTAATAATGTATCCATGTAAATAGCTTTGCAAATGCCACATATTACGTGTTCTTTTTCTAGAAGTTAAGAATGGGTATAGTAAGTTATCCTTAAGGCGCGGTGTATAGTAAAATGCGCTATTTTTAAATCGATATTTACAGGCTTGTACAAGGATTTCATCGATTATTTTCTAGTATGTATAACTTCAGTCTTTGAACTAGCCGTATGCTTGTCAGAAACACGATGGCTCATCTTTTTCTCGATAGATTATTGCTTTGAAAATATGCTTATAACTGTATTTATTTCGATATTTTAGAAGTACTATGACGAATATCAATATGAAATTTACTTCATTCGATAGCTTTTAAGTAACTCTAACATTTAGCTTGTCAATTTATCGATGCGTTAAATTTTTCATTCATAATTATGAATTCAACATTTTGTCTACTAAACGTTACCCTGCGCGGCAATACCGTCAGTACGCCAGTACGCCCGTGACCACTGTCAGCGTCGGACCTGTGCTAGTTTAGCGGTCGTTACATAAAATGGATAATTACACTATAAATACACAAATATGTCATACACACAATGTTTTCATCACACTTACGAAGAAAAAACTAAAGTTTAAGCTACTTGATTCTAAAATACGGTGACATTTCAGACATCCGTCCGTCATATTATCTTTTTTGTCAATTTTTACACACGCACCGTCCGGCATTCAGCCACGATTAACTAAAGGGTGAAATGGTGCCTTGCACCCGAGTTAAACACTCTACTTTTCATTTTTAATACGAGGAAAGTAAAATATATATGCATTTAAAAAAAAACACGGCTAAGCGTAAACTTCAGTAAGGGTACTTTTAATTATAAGTTTAGGTAATATATAATTATTAATGGAATGGGGAGTTAATTATCAGAATGGAAATGATACATCAAATCCATTTAAAACCAAAATTTGAAATGCTTATCGTAAAATATATTGCTTCTTGCAAGCGTACTAAGAACGTACAGTGCTCTAGAGCAGTAACTTTTCTGCACTCTTTTGAGAACAACAAAGACCCACTTTCAGAGCATGAGGAATGAAAAAATATTTTAAATTGCTATTACAATGATAATCAAATTGAATACCTATTCTTAAACGTAAACAAATAAAATTAATCCGCTTGTTTAATTTATATGTCATTGTATTGGAAAACCTTCAATTTAAAACATACAGAATGTAGGAGATATACTGGATTTAAATATGTGGGAGTGCTTAGTGAAAGGTACCATTTCACGACTTTTAGTTTCCGAGTTAAAATCTTAATTTTATTTAATCAAAATCAAGCATTAATAAAATAATGAAAAATTCATATCCGCAACGCAGGCTTCGTCAGGAGGGTACAACCATAAATCAGCAACAGGCGTCGTCATTGCACACAAACAATAAAGCTATCCGCAACAGGCTTCGTCATGTTCATTACACAATCATTTTATTTAAAAAGGACCACCCCGAATCGCATCTGATCCAAAAGTTCCCATTGCCACGTTGTATAGCCAATGAAATCCCTTGCACCAGATACGACCCGGAGCGTGGATCACAGCCCCTATTCCTAAGTCGGCGACCAAGTTCTTTTACAAAAGCCTTAGCCTCTGTTCCCCAGGGTCCCGCAGTCTCCACTGCAATTGGCACAAAATCGTAGATTGGTTCCAGGGCACTGTACTTAGCGTGCTTGAGTTTGGCCGCATATTCAGCAGCTGCCCCAGCAGATCTAAGCGTTAGGCTAAGGTGAGACGGTGCAAACGTGCTGACACACGTGGCGTCCCACAAGAAGCACTGACCCTTTTGCCATGGAACCAATGTAAGTCCGTCCGGCCTTTTGCCATCAGTGCGAGACAATCCTGGAGGCTCCAACACACACGGAATGTTGGCTGATACTAGAGCCCGGCGAATCGCATCATTTATTGCGATTCTCCTCGACCATGATGCCACAGACACACCGGTGCGGCTCGCAGACTTTACAACCTAAACGCAAGGCAACCGCTATCCTCAGAGAGTCATTATCGAGCAAGGTGCCTAGCTGAGGGGAAGGTAATGCCTGGAGCCATGCTCCCGATTCGGGCCTAGTTGCGGCCTTGAGACGCGCTAAGTTCGACCCAGCCGTGCTGCCCAGCAAAGTTGCGAAAATATCTTTACACAAGATATCATCCCATGCTCTCTGGGAACTGAGGTTATCAGGACGCTCATCAGTTTGGCAAATCGTGGACCACCTAGAAAAAGCCTCAGCTACTAAAGGTATTTGGGTATTGTCGCCATTATAGGACAAAATACGAGCAACAAGCCCCAAAGTCCCATGAGCTGAAGCAAGGAATGCCACCACAACCTGTATGTTTGCATGTTTCCGAGTTACATGCGTTTTTGTGGATGCGTAATAGTTTTGTGTTATATAGCCTGTTCCGTTAAGTCTTTTTACAAGAACTAATGCTGATTTTGGTTGGTATTACTGGCTTATTAACTCTCATATTTTAATGTATCATGGAATACATATAAGACTTCATTTACATTTATCAATTATTTGATTTTGTAAGGTGAGCAGGAGTGATATTTACCCTTCAAGTCCCATACAAAATTTTCGCAAGTTCGGATATATTTGTACCTCTCGCCAACATTTTTATTTGACTAGTTAATTATTCTGTAAATTCGAGAATGATACTAAATTCCATTTATGATAATACTAAACATAAAACCCTCTGTAAAAGTTTGGTAAAGTTATATGGGTTTGAATACTTTTATACCCTGCTATTTCTATTTTGTATGAAAACTGGTGACATTTTATTTATTTTATCTAGTATAAATTTCGATGACATTCTGCCGCCAATTTCAGGTCTCAGCAATGATTTTACCTTCTTCTTTGAAACCTTGGACCTTGTTGTCTTTGTGATGTGCTTTTACTATTTTTCCTGCCAATTCAAAATATTAGTGGAAAATCGTTCGAAAGTTTCGCAAAAGATATTTTCTTCATTTTTGGATTAGGGAGCGTATGTGTAATATGTATGTATTAAAATGGTTTACTTTGAAATTAATCACTAGTCAAGGCCTATAACATATCCCTTCAAATGGCGGCAGCGAAAACGTGAAAAGGAGTCAAGTGGCGGGAGGTGTTCAGCGCGGCTTTAGAGAATATTACAAATTCAACTATTTAAGCTTATATATGTATAAAATTATATATTGAAGCGTATATCGTTAGAATAAGGTCCCTCAATGCTGAGGATCGTGACATCACGTCTTTCTGTTGTCCTTGTTGTTGTTAAATTATTGTAATGTTTATGCATTTCGCTACATGCACCTAACTAATCAAACCTAGCAACAGTGACAGTTTTCCAGTTTCCTTATTAAAAATGAGTACCTACCACCACAAAACAAAGTTATGATTGGAGGTCATTGTTAATTAATTTTCTACGTAGGGCTTAAAATTCAAAGGTTAAGTCATAAAAAGTTCCCGTGAAGAAACGGATTTTTTTAACCACGTATTTCTGAGGTCATAAGAAGAATTTTATGTACAAATATAAGTCAATTCCGCCAAAAAAAAAAAAATTACTTTTTGTATGTTTTTAAACATAATAAGTTCATGTTCTTGGAACATTTATGGATTAATATAAATTGGTACTTTTTTTCGTAAAAATTAGTCTATTCAAAGGGTACCTTGTCACTTTGATATCTGCCAAGAAGGTAGTCTAGACTAGGTCCCAAAGTGGCGACATAGCCATCAAAAAGGCGTAATGCACTGAAACACAATACATTTTTTTTTTAATTGGTATTAACTCTGAAACTAGGCGAATTAAAAAAGTTTATATGACATTTTTGTCTCTAAATACGATCCGGAATATACTGTTAAAATCTTTCCGTTTCCTCGCGGGCACCGTGTACTTACAAAATAATCAAGACAGAACTGGACCTAGGCGTTTGCTCCTGGATGAACAGTCCTTAGCAACCAAGCGTTACCAAACGTGTGTATGTATGTTTTCCTTGTCTGACTTGCTAGCTACTTTTGGGCGCTAGAAGAGCGTAAATATACTTCAAAGCCTTCAATTTTGCCACTAAATATGGCAACATCTCACTAACCACCCTTTGTTGGCCGACAGCTTACTGGCTATCGCATCGACCCGTGAGTGGTCGTCCACCACTTGAAGGCATAAATAACATAGTTAAAGATAAAATAATTTTGTTCATCGGAAAGTTTTGTATATTAATTTAATAATACTATTTTATATTAATTTTGTATATTATTTTAAGTATATTAATTAACTTTACGGAACAAGTCTTAATTGTACTTCTTTCCAAAGGAAAATAATACTCATTGAGACAATTCTAATAACCTCAAACGCAATTAGGTTACGATACTTGCGATATTTTGACACTGAGATCCTATGGCCACCTCTTCTCTCATGCATCAGATCAGCTCGATAGTACCATAATATTTCATTGTCACCCTACTTACATATGTATGCAGATTTTCAACTTCATCTGAAACCTCAGTGGGTCAAATATACTTGTAATATTTGATTCATGATGATGATGATGATGAATATTTGATTAGAGACAGAGTAATAGACAACAGACTGCTTCTGTATTAGACATTAATTAAAGTCAGTCAATTATACTCATTACTATATAACTTCGAAGTAGAAGTGTATTTTTTACCATTATAAACTTTAAATAATATTAATAATAGCAGTTTTCTCGACTTTTGCATTTAAAATTTATAATCGTCGTCAATTCAAAAAATAATAAATAAATAGTTGTTACCGTTAGAGTCATGGTTGTTTTTTGAGAAGATAGCAAATTTTATCTACTTTTTGGAGCTACATATGCTTATGCATACCTTGTGCTTATGTTTTGAGTTATCTCAATACCTGCAAAAAATGCTACCTTTTTACGTTCACTTCCACAAATTACTTACCTTTGCTAGTATACTTCCTTCTTTCACTACTTGCCCCAAATTGACTTCTATTGCATTTTTTTTTATATTATTATATATTTGCAAGTTTTGAATAGGTATCTATATATATATGATTTAAAGCAGACAGTTGTAACTTAAATTTTGTCTGAATTAGTAAGTAATATTATTTCGTCACAAAACGATTTGGTATAATTTTACTAGGTTCTCAATTTGCCGCGGTATACTCTAGTATTATATATAATTATCAAATTTTTAATTTCATTGAGTATAAATCATAATCAATATAAATTTCCGGAAAAAATCCCAGAACTAACAAACCAGAATACGGATGGCGTCAGAATAAGGACGTAGGCGTGCTGCGGGCGCGGCGCGCGGGGCGCCCGCCTGCCTGCTTTACCACTTCGTCTGCTTCACCCCCTCAAAAACCTAAAATCCGTCTATAAGAGCGCCTTAAAAGATAGACATTTAACATCACGGGCTTTTTTATAGACCTATCAATGAGAAACAACCCCACCATACATTGTGTTGTTATAGCTCCAACGGATTAGGCAGCGTCTTCGATTAAAGCTCCTAGCCAGCGTGATTATTTCCGACAACATCGTTATATTTCAACCAATTTACACAAAACCTTAACAAGTTATATACCTAAGCCTTCCTCAAGAATTACTCTATTGATAGATGAAAGTTGTATGAAAATCCGGTCAGTAGTTTTTGGTTTTGGAGTCATTTTATAAGATGTAGTTCATTGACGTTTTCCCCTAGACTTGCGGACGCTAGGTTGCGTGACAGTCGTGCACATAGCAAATAGAAAAACGTGCCCCTTAGTTTGACATCTAAAACAGATAGCGCTGTACTGCGCCATATATGTTTTGCGTATGGGGTGTGGAATTAAGAGGAGTGGCATCTCTTATGGTAGAATTGTTGCAAAAGTGTCCAGCTATCAGCTATAAATAATAGTTCCAAATCTCTCCAGAGTAGCGCTAGAGTAGCTAAGAACCTAGGCGTTATTGACGGAGTGAAGTGCGCTGTCTATGATTTGATTTTTTTGTTCAAGTACTCTAGGTATTGTAGCGCCACCTATTTAAAGTTTTTTGATGACACTTTTTGGTACATGGAGATTTCGTTCCTTATCTCCACCTTCCGTAGTTTTGCGGTTATTGAATTGTCAAACATCAACTTTTGACAATCAGAGTTACCGCAAAATGTATGGAGCTGTAGCGCCATCTCGTTTACCTGTCAAATTCTAAGTACGAAATTGTCTTAGATTTTACACATCTTACTCAATGTATCTTACTAATAAGAGATGTTTCGTTGCTTTCAGAATAGGGTTGTTTTCAACTTTTTGAAACACTTGTAATACGTTCAATATTAACTAAAAGTTGCCCTAAAATTCGACTTTTATACTAAAAACGGCTTTAAATATGTTAAATTAACAAAATATAATTTGACGGATGCTTTCGCGCCCAAAACGCTCTTTGAAAATTGTGTGACGTCACAGTTTACGGTTTGACACATAACTACATACACACGTAGAAGATACGAGCTGTCAACTGACATTTGTCATTTGTTGTTTATTGCCTAACTGTCAATCAACAGTGTCAATCCGAGAGTTGTGACGTCATCAGAATCTTCAATGACGTTTCGAGCTTGGTCACGTGACGTGTGCCAAAAGATATTTTAAATTCAATATTTACAAAAATATGGTCATTACAGGTCCCCTAAAAGTAGTTTAAGGCGCTCTTATAGTCGGATTTTAGGTTTTTGAGGGGGTGAAGCAGACGAAGTGGCAGAGCAGGCAGGCGGGCGCCCCGCGCGCCGCGCCCGGAGCACGCCTACGTCCTTATTCTGACGCCATCCGTATTCTGGTTTGTTAGTTCTCGAATCTTTTCCGGAAATTTATATTGATTATGATTTTTACTCAATGAAATTAAAAATTAGATAATTATATACAATACTAAAGTATACCGCGGCAAACTGATAACCTAGTAAAATGATACCAAATAATTTTCTGACGAAAAAATATTACTTACTAATTCAGGCAAAAGTTACAACCGTCTTAAATCATATATAGACCACTTAGTTGACCTTAAAAATGCAATAGAAGTCAATTCCGGGCAAGTAGTGAAAAAAGGAAGAATACTAGTAAAGCTAAGTAATTTGTGGGAGTGAACGTGGAAAGGTAGATTTTTTGCAGGTACTGAGATAACACAAAACAAAAGCATAAGGTATGCATAAGCATATATATGGTAGCTCCAAAAAGTAGATAAAACTTGCTATTTTCACAAAAAAGAACCATGACTCTAACTGTAACGACTATTTCTTTATTATTTTTTGAATTGACGACAATTATAAACTTTCAATGCCAAGGTCGAGAAAATTGCTATTATTATATATTATTTAAAGTTTATAATGGCAAAAAACACACTTCTATTTCGAAGTTATATAGTAATGGGCATAATTGACTGACTTTAATCAATGTCTAATACAGAAGCAGTCTGTTGTCTGTCTGCTCTGTCTCTAATCAAATATTACAAGTATATTTGACCCACTGAGGTTTCAGATGAAGTTGAAAATCTGCAAATATATGTAAAAAGGGTGGCAATGAAATATTATGGTACCATCGAACTGATCTGATGATTGAGAGAGGAGGTGGCCATAGAAACTCTGTGTAAAACCATCGCAACCTAATTGCGTTTGAGGTTGTTAGAATTATCTCGATAAGTATTATTTTCCTGTGGAACGAAGTACGATTAAGACCTGTTCCGTATAGTCTTTTACAAGAACACATTAATATACAAAACTTTCCGATGAACAAAATTATTTTATCTATAACTATGTTATTTATCCCTTCAAATGGCGGCCCACCACTCACGGGTTGATGCGAAAGCCAGTAAGCTGTCGGCCACCTGTCACTGTTGCTAGGTTTGATTAGTTAGGTGCGTGTGGCGAAATACATAAACATTACAATAATTTAATTGTTCTATTCGAATACCGTATTTAATGCTTATTCTAACGATATATGCTTCAATATAATATACTGTTATATATAGATAAGCTTAAATAGTTGTATTTGTAATATTCTCTAAATCCGCGCTGAACACCCAACGGGGCACCGCCACTTGACTACTTTTCACGTTTTCGCTGCCGCCACTTGAAGGGATATATTATAGGCCTTGACTAGTGATTCATTTCAAAATAAACCACCCACCACCACCCTAATACGAAAATGAAGAAAACATCTTTTGTGAAACTTTCAATCGATTTTCCACTAATATTTTGTATTGGCAGGAAAAATAGCAAAATCATATCACAAAGACATAACAAAGGTCCAAGGTTTCAAAGAAGAAGGTAAAATCATTGCTGAGACCTGAAATTGGCGGCAGAATGTTATCGAAATTTATACTAGAAAAAAAGAAATAAAATGTCACAATTTTTCATACAAATTAGAAATAGCATGGTATAAAAGTACTTATTCATATAATTTTACCAAACTTGTACAAAGGGTTTTATGTTTAGCACTAACAAAAGTGGAATTAAGTGACATTCTTGAATTTATAGAATAATTAACCAGTGAAATAAAAATATTGGCGAAAGGTACAAATATATCCGAACTGCGAAAATTTTGTATGGGACTTGAAGGGTAAATATCGCTCCTGCTCACCTTACAAAATCAAATAATTGATAAATGTTGTAAATAAAGTCTTATATGATGACGACCGGTTTGGCCTAGTAGGTAGTGACCCTGCCTACGAAGCTGATGGTCCCGGGTTCAAATCCTGGTAAGGGCATTTATTCGTGTGATGAGCATGGATATTTGTTCCTGAGTCATGGGTGTTTTCTATGTATTTAAGTATTTATAAATATTTATATATTATATATATCGTTGTCTTAGTACCCTCAACACAAGCCTTATTGAGCTTACTGAGGGACTTAGTCAATTTGTGTAATAATATCCTATAATATTTATTTATTTATTATTATTTATTATGTATACCATGATACATTAAAATATGAAAGTTAATAAACCATCCAAATTCAGTAGTAGTTCTTGTATAAAGACTTAACGGAACAGGCTATATAACACAAAACTATTACGCATCCACAAAAACGCATGTAACTCGGAAACTTAAAGTCGTGAAATGGCACCTTTCACTAAGTACTCCCACATATTTGAATCCAGTATATCTCCTGCATCCTGTATGTATTAAAATTGAAGCTGTTCCAATATAATGACTGATATAAATTAAACAAGCGAATTAATTTATTTGTTTACGTTTAAAAATAGGTATTCAATTTGCTTATTACTGCAATAGCCGTTTAAAATATTTTATCATTTCTCATGCTCTGAAAGTGGGTCTTTGTTGTTGTCAAAAGAGTGCAGAAAAGTTACTGCTCTAGAGAGAGTCTAGAGCACTGTACGTTCTTAGTACGTTTGTTTCTTTTTTACGATAAGCATTTCAAATTTTGGTTTTAAATGGATTCGATGTACCATTTCCATTCTGATAATTAACTACCCATTCCATAAATAATTATGTTTTACCTAAATGTACGAGTATAATTAAAAGTACCCCTCACGAAATACCACTGAAGTTTATATTTAGCCGTGTTTGTTTACTTTTACTTTCCTCGTATTAAAAATGAAAAGTAGAGTGTTTAACTCGGGTGCAAGGCACCATTTCACCCTTTGGTTAATCGTGGCTGAATGCCGGACGATGCGTGTGTAAAACTTGTCAAAAAAGATAATATGACGGACGGATGTCTGAAATGTCACCGTATTTAAGAATCAAGTACCTTAAACTTTAGTTTTTTCTTCGTAAGTGTGATGAAAACATTGTGTGTATAACATATTTGTGTATTTACAGTGTGATTATCCATTTTATGTAACGTCCGCTAAACTAGCACAGGTCCGACGCTGACAGTGGTCACGGGCGTACTGGCGTACTGACGGTATTGCCGTGCAGGGTAACGTTTAGTAGACAAAACGTTGAATTCATAATTATGAATGAAAAGTTTAACGCACCGATAAAATGACAAGCAAAATCATAGAGTTACTTAAAAGCTATCGAATGAAGTAAATTTCATATTGATATTCGTCATAGTACTTCTAAAATATCGGAAAGGATACAATTTTAAGCATATTTTCAAAGCAATAATCTATCGAGAAAAAGATGAGCCCTCGTGTTTCTGACAAGCGTACGGCTAGTTCAAGGACTGAAGTTATACATACTAGAAAATAACCAATGAAATCTTTGTACAAGCTTGTAAATATCGATTTAAAAACAGCGCATTTTACTATACACCGCGCCTTAACATGTTCTTATAATCTAAAAGAATTTATTGGGATACAATTCTGCCCTAAGATTTGTAGATGGAAACAACCCTATTGTATACCTTTTTCTATACCCTAGGAGTAGTTCTTAGTCTAGGAAGCCATAACTCTTGAAATTTAAAGGGTGAAATCAAATTTCGATTATCTTTTCTGACCAGTGTGTCACGTGTGTATAGTGAGGGGGTTAAAATTGTGAGGAAAATAGCACAGTAGCGTCACCTCTTTGGGTACTTTCTGATAGAATTCACGAAGTTTCCGACGTGAGGTGGTGCGCGACGTCGCCAGCGAAACTGCGCTTAGCGATTGCAGTGGATATTCTCCCTGCAGATAATTCATGAAAAATGAATAAACATGAACATACATATGCCACAAGTTTTGCAACTGACAAATAGGAAGCAAAGTGAAAGCCTATCACATATTTTAAAACTATATTTCCATAGACAATTTTCGGCGGGAACACATTTACTTGCTTTTTAAAATTACTATAATTAAAGAAATAGCTTTAAACTTTTAAAATGTCGACATGCTGAAGAATATTTACGAATATTTTATACAAAATTTATTTCATACAAATAAGACTTATACCTACATATATTATTAGTTTATAAATCTTAGTGAGAATTGTCTCAGGATGTAGGTTGCACTTATAATGTAAAAACCAATATCCTCTTTTCTGTATCATCTGCCTATGTCTGTTTTTTCCCCAATAAAAAAAAAGACGTAAAAAGTATGAACTTTTTCGTACTTACGTGTTACGCTTTATTGATTACGACGTATCCATTACTTTATTATTATCTTCCGACACCGGTAGATGGAGTTATTCGTTCGTTTAGTATTTTATTCTGCCTGCTGTGACAACCACCCTCTAAGACAATAATACCCGGTCTCCCATACTGACAAATATGCGGGTAGCGCCTTCAAGTCCGGTGCGTAGCTCGAATCAGTGAAGAAGTGATGAAGAAAAGAAGTGAAAAAGTGACATACCGCGTGTTTCTTTTCGATGAGCGCATTGTTGTTCAAGCTGACCCATTCCGACTCGCAATGCGTGGCAAGCGCCTTCAAATCCAGCTCGTACCGCGGCTGGCGGATCAGTGGCTCGCGGGCTAGAACCTGCAACATATTGTGTACCTAGTTAGGATTGACTGAGGCAAAGAGAATTGATTGAATTCACTATATACATATATACTATACGGTTCACTATGGCTTGGTATGGAATGATCTTTATTTTCAGACAACTATGGGCCAAACATATTGTACAATAAATGAATAGTTTAAAAAACACTAGAAAAACACGCTTATGACACAATATTCCATCATGGAATGCCAGTCCATTCCGGCTTCATCATCAGACCTTGAAACCTAATCGTGGTCAAAGTTCATTACAAGACTTTTCTAAGAAATTCAAACACAGCTATGATACGATGTTCCATCATGAAGTTCCAGTTCATATCTTCCGGCTCCATCATCAGATCAGTTCGACAGTACCATATTATTGTATTGTCATCAGAACTACATACAGCTGCCAATTTTCATGACGCTACGATCCTTGGAAGATGGTTAAATTAGTTACCTTAGATTCTACTACCTATACAGGTCGACCTAATAAAAGCGTGTTAATATATTTTAAAAACTAAAACACACTATGGCTGCGATGCATTTCGCAACCCTGCTCTGTCAGGGAGCCGGCCGTGGAACGGCCAAAACTCCTCCTTTGTGAATGTTGCTAGACGTTCAGTCGGAACGCTAACCACAAAGAATTGAAATTAGCATTGTGTCGAACAACTACGCGACCCTCAGGGCGAATCCGAACTTGGCTATGAAGTTCTGTTGGTAATTAGCGAGTTTTCTTTGTCACCTGACGATACGTTAGCTTGATGTATGAAGTGTAGGATTAAAAAGAGTGAAATCTCTTATGGTAGAACTGTTGCAAGTGTCCAGCTATCAGCTATCTCTCCAGAGTAGCGCTAGAGTAGCTAAGAACCTAGGCGTTATTGACGGAGTGAAGTGCGCTGTCTATGATTTGATATTTTAATCAAGTATTCTAGGTATTGTAGCGCCATCTATTTAAGGTTTTTTGATGTATTTTTTTGTACATGGATATTTAATTCCTTACCTCCACCTTCCATAGCTTGATGGTTTACCGAAGTCTATCTCTCCCACCTCGAGTCATTTTTCTCGTGGATAAGCGAAGTTCCTGTATCGTAAAGTTCGTACATACCTCAATATCAGTGATAGTAATTGATGGCATTGGGCATTCCCGCTTGCTGGCGTCCAGCCCGCCATAGTTGGCCACGAAGTCAAGCACGAAGGAGGTGACTCCGGCGTAGCGGAGAAACGCGGCGCCGCCTTGCCTGCAACACAAATAACACCAGGTTATGACGCTATTTCTTTTATGCCACGAAAGTGGTTAACAAGCGTGCGCCCCGCCTGATATTAAGCAACCATCACAGCCTATGGGCGCTGGAAACTAATGGATTTACACACGCATTACCGACCTCAAAAGCTGTGAAGGATTCATCCCTTGGAGCATTGGAAACCTTACGCAGCATCAGAAACTCTTGCGTAATGGAGTGTTGTTTTATACCGCGACGGTGGCAAACAAGCATACGGCCCGCCTGATGGTAAGCAGTCACCGCAGCCCATGGACGCCTGCAACTCCTGAGGTATTAAATGCGCGTTGCCGACCCTTTAAAAACCTGTACACTCCTTTTTTGAAGAACACCATACTGTAGACCCCCTGATGATGCTCTGCAGGGCTAAGATGGACGGTTGTCTATCATTTGTCACCATACCTGTCACGCTCTAACAAATATGTAAGTGCGAAAGTGACGCATGATGTGACGAATGACAAAAACACGACCATGATACCGCTGCTGTATTACCTTCATACAATATGAGAAATTTGTGTAATCTTTTGATTCCTTTGTGGCATCTTTAGCTGATGAGTAAACAATGAAAGCTCACAATCTATGAGTCTGTCCATTCTCGCTCTACATATGAGGGTCGAAGATATAGCAGACAGTCTTGCACTGTGAGCCAGCTTCAGGGGGTGGGGGTGCCACCAGATCAGGATATGGCGGTCGTCGACCGTGAGGATGGACATGTTGTTAAGAGTGAGACATGTTTATAATGAGACGTACAATCTATGCGGCTGTCCGTTCTCGCTCTGCATGTGAGGATCGAAGATGTAACAGACAGTCTTGCACTGCGAGCCAGCTTCAGGGGGCGGGGGGTGCCCCCAGATGAGGAAATGGCGGTCGCCGACCGTCAGGATGGACATGTAGTTGGTACCAACGCGCTTTTCCATTAGCCTGAAAATTGGTAAGAATTTAATTGTAGGAAGACAGACATTATAACAAAAAACTCAGTAACATAAAATACCTTATTTTATAATCTTGAACTACTTTTAATTTGTGTCTGTATGTATGAAAAATTTGTGTCAAAGGACCTCAAATCTCAATGTTGGACCTCACTAGTTCCCTGATTTTTACCGTCCTAAGGCCTTTGGCCTCACAGGATCTTCAGAAGTCAAAGCAGGTCGTTAATAACCGGAATCTATATTATACGTTTTGAGCGTTGCATTAGGCATACCATTCGGTGCGCAGTCAAGATTTTAATCGTTTAGGCTACGTAGCGAACGAAACGCAACTGTCTTTACGCCACGGAGCAAACGATTGACATCTTGGATAGGCACCCATAGTGCCGCCATAGTGATACAAGTATGATTTTCATGCGTCACACTTGTCAATAAAAATTTCGTGAAATCTATCACCCCATGAGATCAGGCGCTGACTGAATGTTGTCCGGATGCTTGGCTAATATTCCCCGGTCCTTCTCCTGTATCTTGACGGTGTACTTGTGGTCGTTAAAGTAGAAGGAGGTGAGGAGCTGCTTCAGCTCCAACTGACGCTTGCCTAAAATAGATTATAGAAAAACATTTACAGAATTCGAATTTTGATGACCGGGCCTAGTGGGTAGTAAGCTTGGGTTCAAATCCTGGTAAGGGCATTTATTCGTGTGATGAGCATGGATAATGGGTGTTTTCTATGTATTTAAGTATTTATAAATATTTATATATTATATATATCGCTGTCTAAATACCCTCAACACAAGCCTTATTGAACTTACTGTGGGACTTAGTCAACTTGTGTAATAATGTCCTATAATATTTATATTTATTTATTTATGAAATTCAGACACTTCCAAGAGAATTCAAGTGGGTGTAAACTCCATCCTTTAAAAAAGATAAACTGGATCCGAGACGATCATGGAAGTTTATAAGAACTTGTCGCCCGTATCGATAATCTATATCTTGTCGAGTAAGTTCTGAAGCAGCTTTGTCGTTAAGGAGGGCGCGCGCTACGAACGCTAGGTATGCACGCTGGCACGCTATGCACGCTATGGACACTATGCACGTTATGTTGACTTGACTGTATGTAGATGTCGCTAGATTTAAGTATGTTTCTGTTGTTTGTGTACTGTTATAGCCTACATATTTTTGTCTTTAAACACAAGTTGTATCACTAAAGTTATTTTTAAGACTTCAACGTCCGCAAGCACTGGTGGTAGAATTTGTCTCCGGTATCGGTAACCTCATCCACACCCCTTCGAGTAAGTTCTGAAGCTGCCTTGTTGTTTAGTTCATTCCTATCTTCAGATATGTTTATACGTCAATACATATGCCACTACTTAGGTCTAAGGTGACTTTTTCAGTTATTTTGTCTTGTTATACCCTATTCTGTCTTTATATCTTCCTACCTTTCTATTTCTACATCCCAAGTCCTATATTTTTAGAGTTATTAGTTGTTACACTAACTTACCTTTATAACACTTCAACGCCAGTTTGCACTGGTGATATAATTTGGCCCCCATATCGGTAACTTCGTCCACATCCCTTCGAGTAAGTTCTGAAGCTGCCTTGTTGTTTAGTTCATTCCTATCTTCAGATATGTTTATACTATACATATGCCACTTTACCTAGATCAAAGGTATCTTTTTCTGTTGATATTGTCTTGTTACGAGTATACCCTATTCTGTCTTCCTATCTTCCTACCTTTCTATCTCTATACCCCACGTCCTATATTTTTAAAGTTGCTAGACTATACGTACCCTTGTAGCATTTCAACGCCAGCATGCACTGGTGGTAGAATTTGTCCCCCGTATCAATAACTTCGTCAACATCCCTTCGATTAAGTTCTGAAGCAGCTTTATCATTCAGAAGAGCGCGCGCTACGAACGCTATGCACGCTGTTTGGGTTCCTGTAGGATTAAATATAGTTTTAAAACTAAGCGATCATTGGAAATATATATATACGTACGTACGTACGCAGATGATATAAGTACTTAATTTTGTTTAGGACAACACTAAGAAAGGCTCATGGTACTGAATTATTATGACAAAAAGTGGGAATTCCCGGTTCCGGTACTGTTTCTGCACCAGACAATTCAAGAGCCTCGTTTCAAAGGATTCAAATGTTAATGTTAAGTTACATAGATTTATAATTAAGTTCTATGCCCTTCAGGGTCCATGTGGAACTACCCAGACTAATAAATATGAATATTATAAATGGTAGACTTATGGCAATCTCTACCCTTCAACCACTTTTTTTTATTTATTATTATTAAAAACTGATCGGCGATTGGCTCTAGTCACACCTGATGGAAAGTGAAGACAGGGCCTAAGATGGAGCTCACCGATTCAGTAGTAGCCTATTCACTCTTGCTTTAAAGAGACCGAGGTCATATTTATCAGGGAATACAGAGGGCGGGAGCGCATTCCATTCTTTAGCCACTATTGAACAACTTATCACTTGTCAACACAAGACACCGCTTTTTCCTTATCTTATCGATAACTCGTTCATTATAATCGTAAGCTCACCACTTCCGACGCCGCAACGGTACCGCTTGGAGTTACAGGCTAACTTGCCACGCAGCATCATCTTGTTGCGGTCCACTTGGCTGAAGTTGTGCCATATCTAGGAAACAGCACATGTACAAACTCAGATAATGATAAGATTGATAGCCATACATAGGTACAAATATGGGAAACACAGAACATATGGTAAATTAGGCACTGAGCAAGTTTGACCAAGCTACCACCTCGAAAAGCTTAAAATAACTTCTTCAGTTTTGCAAACTTCATTTTTTGAAACAAACCAAATAAACTGCAAGATTGCCGTAATCACTAGATCGGCCACATCTAACGAAAACCAGTTAGTTACGAGGGTAAGAAGCCAAGAAGTGCTTGTTTATTTCTTAATAAATACAAAATTGTTTATTTCTTAATAAAATACATTTTTGTGATGCAGGGGATGGAGCCGCCCGGTAAGCAAAACAATGCTTGTGTTGGGAGGCACCGCTCTTCCCTAGATTTACAACTAGTACATATATATATATTATATTATAACTACAAGTATGGGTAATTATACAGATTCAGTATTCTAATGGCTTGTTGTTCGTCGCGAGCTAAAGATAATACTTCTGGGCGAAACCGTGTGGAATGGAGGAAAATAACTTAACCCTTTTCCAGGCATAAGTAGTACGATTTATCAACCACATACGCGCCATTAGAATTTCAACTTTAGCATTCCGATTTAAGGTTCAAATTAGATTACACTTTCAGGAAATGTTGTTTGTCTTCAATCATCAAAGCTCGATTACCTAATTGAAAATATATTTGGCTTTTTTGGGAAAACCTTGTAGATTGGTGCGGCCTGGAAAAGGGTTAAAACGCGGATCCTAAGGCTCCGAGACTAAGGATCTAATCGTGATCTTCTTCAAATATTCCCTTAATGCTGAGAACTGTGACATCAAGTTCTTCTGTTGTAAGCTAGGTTTTCAATAGGCTTTGCTTTTCGCAAACCACATGGCCTCGTGCAGTTTATAATGTCATGGATGGTGTAATTTGGGCATAGGATAGGTCTCGTGCCTTCAGCGATATGAGCTATTTTTTTTTTTTAATACTACGTCGTGGCAAACAAGCATACGGCCCGCCTGATGGTAAGCAGTCTCCGTAGCCTATGTACGCCTGCAACTCCAGAGGAGTTACATGCGCGTTGCCAACCCTAACACTCCGCACCCTCGTTGAGCTCTGGCAACCTTACTCACCGGCAGGAACACAACACTATGAGTAGGGTCTAGCGTTATTTGGCTGCTGTTTTCTGTAAGGTGGAGGTACAACCCCTGTTGGGCTCTGCTCTAGATCTGGAATGACATCCACTGGCTGTGCCCTACCACACAAAGCGAGATGACATTCACAATGCCCATACCTCTCTTTTGGACGTAGTTTATGGACGTACCCGGGTCCATTAACCCGCTCAAACCTAATAAACACTTAAGGTAGGATGAAAGAATTATACCTTTTTCAGTTTGGCGCACTCATACAACTCCTTATTGATTTCTTCGGGTGGGACGCGCAACATGCGCGGGCGGCGGCGGCGTCGGCGCCGGTACGGCGGCACCCAGCGGCGCAGCGTCAACGCGGGCAGCTCTAGTTTCTGCGACGTGTAAAAGGATTGTAGAGTTAGATCAAACTTAGTTGGCAGCGATTTTGATAGCCCAGACGGTGCAAGTGTTACTATGATGTTTAAATAACACTTGCACCATCTGGGCTATCAAAATCGCTACCAACTTAACTTGGTCTAACTCTATTTTGTAAGGGCATTTACTCGATCTCATGTTATGCGCAAAAATGTAATGGTTGGATATCACAGATTTTGAAAAACATGCAAATTGATAATTCGTAAAGTTTATTGTAACGGGATAAGAAATATCTACTAACGGTAAATTCAAATAGCTGTTATTTGTAAACTCAGTGGATGCTGGAGCAACGGTGAACAGCGGGGCATCTATGATGATGATGATGCATTCCTGTTATCCCTCATTAGGGACGGACATAGGACTCTCAGAAGTATTCTCCATTTGTCGTGATCTTGAGCGGCTACTTCTAGCAGTTCCAGCTCTTCAGCCGAGTCCAGTTGAGCTAGCCTCCTTCTCAACTGATTGCCTCGATATAGTACAAGGCGTCCCCGACCGTCTACTGCCAGGCGAATGCCAGCGGAGACCCTGCTTGACCAGGTGGATATCGGCTCTACGGAGCACGTGTCCAATCCAACGCCTTTTCCTTGCAAGGATTCTCCGTCCTATAGCATCCATATGGTAAACAAATGCAAGCATATTATAAGAGTGCAGATACTCTGCCCAAATCTTTAAAAAATCTTTAATAAACTTCCGCAGTCAATAAAAGAAATAGAAAATTCAAAATTATTCAATAAAGCACTTAACACACATCTAAAAGACAAATCTTTCTATACGCTGCAGGAGTTTTTTGATAATGGAACGTTAAATTAATACCTATGCTATGAGTAGGTAACTTAGCTCTTAAGTACTGCCTGTGATCTCAAATAATTGTCTGTAAATCTTTGTACTAGATTGTTATCTTAATATATATATAAAATGCTAATGTGCGTACGTAAAGACAGGGTTTTCTCTACCACCACCAATTCCAATCAACTTCCTTTTGGGGTGGTAAATACCCCTCGATCTCCCGGTGGGAATAAGAGAGTTTGGTCGCGGTGGGTGGAAGTGGGTGGTTGTGGGTGGCAAAAATATGAAAAAATATACATCTGTCCTTTTCTAACTCATGAGAACTTCTGGAAAGTTCTAAAAATTTCTGGACTAATCTACAAAACTAGAATGTGTACAACTGTAACAATCGATCTAGAATGTTCGAGAAGGTTCTAAAAATTTCTAGAATGATCTAGAAAGATTCAAAATTGTGTGCAACTGCTAAAATCGATATAGAATGTTCCAGAAAATTCTAGAAATGTCTGAAATGATCTAGAAAGATTCAAAATTGTCTGCAACTGCTAAAATCGATGTGGAATGTTCCAGAAAATTCTAGAAATGTCTGGAATGATCTAGAAAGATTCAAAATTGTGTGCAACTGCTAAAATCGGTATGGAATGTTCCAGAAATATCTAAAAATTTCTGGACTAATCTAGAAAACTCTAAAATGTGTACAACTGTAACAATCGATCTAGAATGTTCGAGAAGGTTCTAAAAAATCCATATGGAATGCTCTAGATAGTTCTAGAAATGACTATAATAATCTAGAAGCTTCTAGAAAGTTCCGAAATGTGTGCAACTATTGAAATTAATCCGGACGATCCAGATCGAAATTAAGTACATCGGAATGTTCTAGAGTGTTCTGATACTAGAAATTTCGATTTCCAACGGTATATAAACCGAAAATAAGTGACTTTTTGTCAATTGAACCGTGTTTACAGTCGCGAAAAGATCAATTGAAGTCAAGAGTAAACAGTGATTACATAAATTCAAGTGATTTGAACAAATGAGAAAGTAAAAACTATTTGACTATTCTAGAGTGTTCTGATACTAGAAATTTCGATTTCCAACGGTATATAAACCGAAAATCAGTGACTTTTTGTCAGTTGAACCGTGTTTACAGTCGCGAAAAGATCAATTGAAGTCAAGAGTAAACAGTGATTACATAAATTCAAGTGATTTGAACAAATGTGAAAGTAAAAACTATTTGACTATTCTAGAGTGTTCTGATACTAGAAATTTCGATTTCTAACGGTATATAAACCGAAAGTGAGTGACTTTTTGTTAGTTTTATCATTGTAACAACCAAGATATGCGTTTTGGTTAATTTTATTACACTTTTTATATTTACAAAGCCAAGACGAAAAAAAGTATTTGCAAAACCCAAAGTGGTTTCAAAAAGAAGGAAAATAGCACGTCACAATGAAACAGAAGAACAAAGAGAAAAACGTCTTTTGAACATTCGTAAAGGAGTAAAAAGAATTAGAGAAAATTTAACCGAAGAGGAAAGAGCACGTATTAATGAAGAAACACGATGTCGAGTAAGATCACTCCGAAATCGTCAATCGGCTGATCAACATGAACTGGAAAATACCAGAAAACAAGAAAGAATGACTACTTTACGCCAACGACGAGCTGCTTCATGTAAAATTGGAAGTTTAGAACTTCAGGCTTTCCATTATGATTGCAAAAAACAATACAATGAACATCCAAGTATTGTCATCGGAAAAATGGATACGATATGCGAGTATTGTCATGCACGGAAATTTAAAGGCGAATACTGCAGTTCTGTTAAATCGATAAAATATGTATGCATATATATTAATAAAGGCAGTGATATGGCTGTTTTTACGTTAACCAATGAAAACCAGCATGATGAAATAGTACAGTATCAAATGGGTCGTTACATTAATACCAACGAAGCAATTTGGCGAATTTTAAGTTTTCCAATACACGATCGAGATCCACCGGTTCAACATTTATCCGTCCACCTATAAAATGGACAACGTGTGTTTTTCACAACAGAAACGGCATAAAAAGTTGCGACGGAACCACCGACTCGAACAACTTTAACAGCGTTTTTTGAATTATGCCAGAAAGACCAATTTGCTAAGACTTTACTCAGAAGTACCCAGCTATTATACATGGGATACAACAAGTAAACAATTTAATCCTCGAAAACGTGGAATGCAAGTAGAAGGACATGATGTGTTCAAGAGTAACACAATAGGACGAGTCTACACAGTGCATCCAAAAAACGCTGAATGTTTCTATCTACGCTTATTACTTCACACTATTCGTGGTCCAACGTGTTTTGAAGACCTAAAAACTGTCAATGGTTACATTTTTGAGACATCGTGAAGCATGTCAAAGATTAGGTCTACTTGAAAACGATAATCATTGGGATACACATATAATGTGTAATATGTAAATGTATTTATCATATATGTAATACGTATAATATCATATGTAAATAATTGTGTGAATAAAACATAAATTTTCCATTTACTAAGGTGTTTTTTATTTTAACTTATAATTATTTCAATTAGTTAATTAATTAAATATACTTTCTATACACCGCATATTGAATGGTCGACTACTTACTTACTTACTTACTTTCAATATCTAAGATAGAAATCTATATTATCTACGTTAAAAAATGCATCCTCAAATATTTTTTATACCATTAAACATGCGATGTATTTTAACCCGAGCAACGCCGGGTTTCGCAGCTAGTTTAGTTATAAGACTGCTGCGCCCTTGCGGGGTACATATTATGTAATTTTGTGTACTTAATATGATTGCAATAAATGCTTTGTCTTGTCAAAATCCTTGGACGCTCAATGCAGCGCTGCTCGGGAACCCGCCGAACACGCTGCTTGTCCTTTGCCACTGAAAAATTATACTAAGTACTAACCAGTGGTGGCTGTCGTCTTGGAGGCCCGGGCGGCTTCCACGGCCTGCAGATTAGCGGAGGCCTTCTGACGTCGGGCCAGCGCCGCTTGAAACGGCTCCTTCGCTCTTCGGCGCGCCGCAATTGTTCTCTGTGATCAAAACCATAAAAGGATTACCCCATTGTCACACTGATGGGGATTGAGCAAAGTGAGCTAGACAACGCTAATCATCACGCATAGCGATGTCCCGATCATACCAGAACAGTGTCTGGATCTACATTCATAATTAGGGCATGGAACTCAAGTGACCAAAAACAACAAAAATTGTCACAGCCATGCAGAGATTCCTATTGAGGGGGATTTCAATCTTCTCGAGTAGGGTTGAAAATTCTCAAAAAAATCAAATCGTTTTTTTCAGAATGCATTGAAATTTTCGTTTTTTTCCGTATTTTTCAGTTTTTTTGGGAAAGATATGAAACTTTAATAGGTACTAATTATTACATTTATTAATCACTGTCACTGCCATCATCTAAATCTATCATACCCGAATCAATGACGTCGTCAACATTCGCAAGTTCTTTTCAACATGCGTTTTTTTCCGTTTATTTCCGATTTTTTGGTTTTTTTCGGAAAAATACATAAACTAAGTGACATTGTTTTTTTCCGAATAAAACTTAAAAAAAACATGGCTTTTAGAAAAAAACGGGAATTTTTCCGGGTTTTTCCAACCCTAGGTCAGAGGCTCAGATCATGTCAGAGGTGTAGGGATTAAAGCCGGTGTAGCTTTATTTGACGTTCATAATATGCGTACTTGAATAATAAAATATCTTTATCTTTATGTTTGAAGTCGCGTGTTTAAAGGTCATTAGTCTATACCAAAACATTTCTTAGAACTGTTTGATAGAAATTCGTCAGGAGTTTGAACCTTTTGGACGCCATCTGTCAAACCTAAGAACTTCATGCACACGACATTATCTGGCATAAGCTAGCAAATATAAATATCGTGCTGGAACGTTGAGGGTTACTTTGCTAACGTAGGCCATGGCTCTAATAAGCATTCTTGGCGCTACGGACACGACTTCTTACGACCCCTTTATGGGTTTTCGGCGTTAAGAGTTGAATTATAACAGCATATAATTATCGACGATATGATGAACGTGCTTACTCAAGAAGGAGCTGAGATGGCGATTTTGGTGGTGGTTCTTCCTCGACCGTTTGCATTTTTACTTTGGAGCGCCCTGGTTTGGACGGGGGTGCATCTCCGGCACTGAAAAACAAAAGATAACATGATCATCCTCATAGCACCGACCCGGCATTTTGCCTGGGGCATTATTTTTAAAATAAGGGTTCCTTTTGTACCTTTTTGGTACGGAACCCTAATTAACATAGGCACTAGGTTTTACAAAAACGACTGCCGTCTGAACTTCCAAGTGTTTTCTTTCACCAAAAAGCGGTACGGTCGGATACGGTCGAGGAAATTGATTATTTTTCAGTTTACGGTTCACTTTACATTGGATAGCTCTTACTCATAGGATACGAACAACCAAATGTAAATAATTGAACCGCAAATTGCTAAAGAATCAATTTCCTCGACCGTACATACCAAGTGATAGTTCGTAATGTTCGTATACATCAAGAAACTTGGTACCAGCCGCGGGGCTCACACCCACGATACAAGGGCGTCACCCGAGGGTGCAGAATATGCAACTCCCCAACGTAAGCATATTTGGCATACGGCTTTCAAATTGAGGTGCCTAGCCTATATGCCAATCGACGACGCTCCGTAGCGAACGAAACGCAACTGACTCTGTCGCACTAATATAAAATACCTAGTGATAGAGATAGATGACTTCGCTATGCTACGGAGCGTAAACGATTGGCATGTTGGTTTAAAAGTCGTACGCCTAATATGCCGTACCGCGGGGCCACCCACGCTTCTCTAATATAGGATAGGATATGAATTTGATTACTAAGCATTGCAAGAATCATATACATTCAAAAAGCTTGGTCGATTCAATGTCCGTATTTATAAATGATGCAGAAAATATATCTAAATACGAATACTTCCAAATTCCAAATTATTTATTTGTTACATACAAATTACTTACTTTTTACTGTCAGGAGGCATTATTCGTAGTCTTCGAAAATTGAACCAGTACTATTTTCCTGAACGACGGTACGTCGTTATATTGTTTTCTGAAATTAAAATTTTAAAGTAGCTAATCACACTTAGGAGCAAACACCATAGATCTACAACATAAATTTTAACCGATTACATCGACTTCAAAAAGAAGGATAATGTTGATAAGGTACACCTAGGTCGCTGTTAACATAGTGCATCATCAGAAATTCCACAACATTATCATTAACAGCAACAGGAAAACAATACTACATATAATATAGATATACTGTGGTCTTTTACAAGGTTTCCCCAATTTGGGAGTACCCTATTCGACCTAAATAAAATTCCGCTGTGCCTTATAAATAAAATATATAAAATCGATATTAAGTATACTTACACATACACATTAGTTTTTCAATTTTTTTTTAAGTTTTATGATAATTTTATGAATTAAACACAACACATTTCGACAAACGCAGCCATAGATTTTTTTATTTATTAATGTCGTGATGTCCTTTTGTTTCGCATGGAAAATATGTCATATATTTAAAAATAAAAGTATTGGTTCAAAAAAGTTTTTATTGTTTGACTAGGGACTGTCTCATTTCAAGTAAACATAGACAGAGACATTCATACTATCTTTGTGTACGCTAGTACTGGCACCCAAAAGGGGTGAGTATAGTTTTTTATTTGCTCTTATTTACTGAAAAATGGGGTTTGCCTGATTATATATAGTTAGTCAAGCCATTTCCGTTAGTAGAAAAACGCGGTAAATTTAAAAGTGAAGGGTTAATAACATCCCATAAAAAAATTGAATTTCGCGCCTTTTTCTACTGACAAAGTCGTTTGACAGTCTATAACAAGTTTCATTATCATTTTGGCAGTATATTTCATGGGCATAGCCAACTAAAAACAAGAAAAAAAATGCTGTCAAGATGGCCGCCACCAAGCTGTCACATTACTGTCATTGTCATGTCTGCATCTCGTCTCACGTCTTTTGTGAATTCGATTCGCGTAATGTTTACTATATTATTCTAATTTATACGTAATAATTTATTATAGTTGTAAAAATCATTGAACTGTTGCTTAGGCAACAAGTCCCAAAGAGTATCCGTTGAACTGCAAGAAAACAATGGATGAAAAGTCGGAACAGGTTGATAATGCAACAGAAACAGAGTTTAAAAAGCCTGTGCTCGTCGGCCTCATTGGGAAATTGCCTAAAAGAGCTAAAACTGATGTCGAGAAGGTTTCTCCACCCGAGCAAAAGCCTGAGGCGCCGAGCAAGCCTGAATCTAGCGCGAAAAGTAACCTCCCGCCGGCGGTATTATTGAAAGAGATTTCTACTCCCATACCATATAAAGAGCCTAAGTGGTCTGGTGTTTGCCCTGATGGTGAGTTCTTTTATTACTTTGAATGGAATGTTATTGTAAAGTAAACACAATTACACAACCCTTGCACAATAAATTTAAATAGCCGGGTCCACACAGAGCGAGCATACGCGCGAGGCAATTTCCTCACGCACAAACCGGCCAGTGAAGACGTGCCTCGACCGAGGCGGCGTGTGCGTTTTTCTCGCACGAGCGCTCGCTCGCTCTGTGTGTAATCTTGAATAATGATGCAATTTATATCAGAAATAGGTCTAATACTGAGCTGCTATTTCCCAATATATACTCCTATTGTAGGTAACTTAAGCTTTAGTATGGCATTATTAAGCTGGACTTGGTTACAAAATGAAAACATCAGAACATAATGAACTATGCCGCATCCTTGGTACAATGTCTCAAGGGCCTATTTTAGATTTTAGCTAGTTATAGTAATCCTCTGTATATTTCCATTATATATATATATATATATATATAGTTTTATCTGGGTCTCTATTGTTTCTCATAAAGTTTTAAGTCATAATGTATTGTTTGCCTGCATTTTCGTTAGCCATAATTTGGTTTTTCTCAGAAATGCGTAACTTTTCAGGATTGCCATAAAACAAACCTAACCTATCTATAGGATAACATAAGGAAATTCCTGAAAAGTTAACGGTTTCAGAGTTATGACTAATGATAATATGACTATAATTACATTATGACTTTCGATAATTATGCAAAAGAAAGGGATCTGGTTTTATGTACTATATACATGGTAGAGGTTTAAAAATTTAAAGGTGCTATTTTATAACATAATTGGTTTGATCTTTGGCATGGAAAGATCTTTTTTGGATGAAAGAAGCCCCTGGCGTCCGTTGGCTTGTTGGGTGGATGACATTCAAAAGATTGCAGGTCACTTCTGGATGAGATTAGTTCAGGACCGGGACAAGTGGCGTACTGGAAGGGAGGCCTATGCTCAGCAGTGGCATTATCAAGTTATATTTCATACGAGGAGTGTCTATTCCAAAGAGCTTACTTCTCTATGAAAAGCCAATAAAAATAAGCCCTTTTTAAAAGATACTCCTCATACAAAACTCCCGTGAAACTCTTAAGTACAAGCCAGGGCTAAAACCCTTGTACAACAATGTGAAACCGCATTTTTATTGTGTTTTGTATTCATAGTCATACAATATTCATAATGTGACTATTTACTACAAATATTTTACACATACCATATTTTTCAGGTTCTGACTATGCCTTGGAGGTCATAAAGTCTGGTATGATAGTGGATAAAGTGCCACTCACGCAGCAACCATACTATGTATTTGGGCGGCTCGCCAACTGTGATGTTGTGATGGCACATCCTACAATATCCAGGTACTCCATTACAGTAAGGAGCACCCCACACTAGCGTCTTCTTCAACTTCAACATTAATTCACCATATAGGCCACAAGGGCACTTTACATGTCAACATGGAATACATACAAGCAAAAATAAGCACATCAACAATTATAAAATACAATTTATTGAAAATATTAATGAACCCTAAAGTATTACTGTTCAGAGAAAAAGAAAGTAAAAAAATATTATTACTTAGACAAGTCTCTAAATGTCGAATTACAAAAAAACTAAAATAATAATAATTAAAAACACAAACAGATATAAAAAAATATCTAAAATTATTTAGAGGTGTAAATATCTCTAAATGTCAGAACTAAATGATTTTTATCAAATCATCCTTAGAGATGTATAGAGTCTCTAAGAGTCAAAATTCCATATATTTAAAACATTCATTAGTATAAAAGAAACATACGAGAACCGAATGAGGTGCCTCACTGTAATTATATTCAAGAATAAAGTTAGCTTAAACAGACCAGTCTCCACAAACAGCACCCGTTCACGAGTATTACGCGTATCTCAGCCATCTGAGTGCAGGACGAGACACTAGTGTGGGGTAACCCAAGACACCCAAGTAAAGTTAATTAATTTATTTGTTAATTTGACGTTAATATTAATTAATTTGACGACCGGATTGGCCTAGTGGGTAGTGACCCTGCCTACGAAGCTGATGGTCCCGGGTTCAAATCCTGGTATGGGCATTTGTTCGTGTGATGAGCATGGATATTTGTTCCTTAGTCATGGGTGTTTTCTATGTATTTAAGTATTTATCAATATTTATATATTATATATATCGTTGTCTAAGTACCCTCAACACAAGCCTTATTGAGCTTACTGTGGGACTTAGTCAATTTGTGTAATAATGTCCTATAATATTTATTTATTATTATTTATTTATGGATAATCTGTCAGTTCCTCACTCTGCAGCCCTGTTCACAGGCAGCTTGGGCCTTGCCCTGCTGTCGGCTGTACCCTTGGTTAGGTTTTTATAATGCGTTTATATGTATTTTGTATTGATTTTGAAGGGTTTTTATATTTTAGTTATATATGTATGTATTGTAAAACATATTGTATCATGTTCCAAATATTAAAAACCTATACATACCAAGCCAGAATGTAAGGTTGAGAGAACATTCTAAAAAACTAATCAAACGTCCATGTGCTAGCAACCCTAGGAAACGCTTCTTGCCAAATCGTGTAGTAAATGTGTGGAACTCTCTACCAGAAACTGTTGTTAGTGCACCGTCAGTGAACTCTTTCAAAAATAGACTAGATACACATTTTAGAACATGAAAAAGTGCTAAATAAACACAAGTGCTGCGATATACACGCATCAGCTCCAAGAGGTCTCATAGTGAAGAGTCTCAACCAACACCTTGAGAGACTCGCTAGGTGGATGGATCAAGGGTCAGATGCAGAAGGCGGTGATCTTGGACACGGCGCGGATAGTCCGCCGGTTCCTCTCTCTGCGGCCCTGACCACCGGCAGCTTGGGCCCTGCCCCGCTGCTGGCGGCACCCTAGGTTAGGTTTTTTATAATGTGTTTATATCTTTTGTATTGTTTTGTAAGTGTTTTTATATTTTACTTTTATATACATATTGTAAAAAGCCTAATCTGAGAGAAAAAGATAAATAAAGGAAATAATAATGAAAACCCTAACCTGACAAGGAAAATAATAATAATAAGATTAGATTTTGAACACTAACATAATTCATTATTTCCAGACACCATGCAGTCCTCCAATACAAAGCTTTTGCGGAGGCTGACGAACCACCTTCTGGCTGGTACCTCTATGATCTCGGCAGTACCCATGGCACCCATCTCAACCGGGACAGACTGAAGCCAAACCACTACACGAGAGTCAGGGTGGGACACCAGATCAAGTTCGGGAGCAGCACACGGACTTATATAGTTTTGGTAAGTATTTTACCAGTATGCCGATGGGCTACCAGACCTATGGAACTCTCCGCGTAACCTCAGATTTATACCTACGCGTCGCGCACCTTAGAAGGTGCAAAAACCAGTAGGCTGTCACACGCGCTTAACGATGATGCTGCGCTCGCTTTAATTTTACAACAAAAATGACAAATTTATGTCTAATCTAAGTATATAGTTTTGGTTAGTATTTGCAAAGTATGCAGCTTCAAATCTGTTTGTGGGTTCAAGTCCATTAGAACACTTTGCCATTGTATTTGGACAAATGTATTTTTGTGATATTAGAGAAAGAGATGCAATAAAAATGTTTGAGCATTTATGACCAAGTGTGTGTTGTCTTCAGTACATACACGGTGTTTTTTTTAACTCCGTTAACTTCACGGTATGGCTAAGTACATTTAAAGAAACTGAATAGCATAGTCTATTTTTTTCCTTAGGGCCCAGACTTCGATTGCGAAGGCGAATCCGAACTCACCGTGACAGAGATAAAACAACGCGCTAAAACCATGAAGGAGGAAAGAGAGAGGATGATACGGGAGGCTGTGGAACAGAGGGAGAAGGATAGAGAGGCGGAGGAGAGGAGGAAGGAGGAGCAGGGTATTGATTGGGGGATGGGTGAGTGACCTACTTATTAACTATTTCCTATTACCTAAAAATCCAACTCTAGTTTTACCCTCTGGGTTGGATGGTCAGATGGCAGTCGCTTTCGTAAAAACTAGTGCCTATACCCTATCTTGAGATTAGTTGTCAAGCGGACCCCGATGCCGGAAAAACGCTAGGAAGAAGAAGAATATACTACCCGCGCCGTTACATAGCTTAAGGTTTATTTATGGTGTCTGTTAGGTGAAAATCCATTTATCAAAAAACGTGAAATTTACGTTTAAAGTTTTATTTTCTAGGCGAGGACGCAGAGGAAGAACCCGACCTCGCCGACAACCCCTACGCGGCCACCAACAACGAGGAACTCTTCCTACAGGACCCTAAGAAGACCCTGCGCGGGTACTTCGAGAGGGAGGGACATGAACTGACCTATCATTGTGACGAGAGAGGCGCGGGGCAGTTCTTATGCAGGTAAAGAAAGTTTAGAGCGATTTAGAGTGGTGTAAAATAAAATAAGAGTGCTGTGGAGTCGAATTAAAAAGAGGTATTGTATTTAGAGTGATGTAGAAGAAATTAGTGTGCTTTAGAGTCAATTTCGAGTAAGGTGGAATATATTTAGTGTTGTAGAATAATTGGGAGGTCTGTGTAATCGGCTTTAAAGTGAGGTAAAGTAAATAAGAGTAGTGTGGATCTAATTTAGATTATGATAGAGTACATTTAAAGAGATATGCAATAGTTTAAAGGACTGTAGAATCAATTTAAAGTAAGGAGGAGTTTAATTTAGTGTGATTCGGAAGCTTCAGAAGCCTATATTATTTATTTAGTATTTAGTGAAAGTAATAAAGAACCAAACCTCGCTGACAACCCCTACGTGGCCACCTACAACGAGGAACTCTTCCTACAGGACCCTAAGAAGACCCTGCGCGGGTACTTCGAGAGGGAGGGACATGAACTGACGTATCATTGTGATGACATAGGCGCTGGGTAGTTCTTATGCAGGTAAAGATACGTTTAGAGCGATTTAGAGTGGTGTAGACGAAGTGTAGGGAGTTGATATTTTGCAGGTAAATATTTTATATAATAAGAGTTTATAGCGCTGTAGAGGCGATTTAGAGTGACAGAAGAAATTAGAGTGTGTTGTAGTAGATATTATTTAGGTAAATATGTGTTTAGAACGCTGTAGAGGTGATTTTGAATGATAAAGAAAACATGAAGTGCTGTGGAGTTGATTTAGAGTGATATGGAAGAAATTAGAGTACTCCGGAATCGATTTCGAGTAAATTATAGTACTGTAGAGACAAGTATAGGCACATCACTTACGTTATGTTAATTTATTACTACCCTATCGCCTCACATTTCAAGCCAATTTAGAGTAGGTGAAAATGTATTAAGTAAGTTAGTAAGTAATAAACACTTTCTCTCCCCAATATGCTCGGAAATGTTCACCTTATTGTAGCAAAATTAGTACCTACGGAAAGTTCTTCATTATGGTCAAACTCAAGTTAAAAAAAATCTAACAATTATTGTCGTGTTTTAGCGGACGGGAAGTTATTACTGTATTATTTTTTTACTTTTTAAAAACATGTATCCACTAAGACAAACGCAAACAGCTAATTAATATAGCCGCAGGCTGTGTGTCTACACGACCCGGTTAGCATCATTTCAGCTATAGTATAGAGTCGTGTCGTGTAAGATCGTGCGAATACTGCTTAATAAAATAAAAGTATGGAAGGTGGAGATAAGGAACGAAATCTCCATGTACCAAAAAGTGTCATCAAAAAACTTTATATAGGTGGCGCTACAATACCTAGAGTACTTGAACAAAAAAAACAAATCATAGACAGCGCAATTCACTCCGTCAATAACGCCTGGGTTCTTAGCTACTCTAGCGCTACTCTGTAAAGATTTGGAACTATTATTTAAGCTGACAGCTGGACACTTTTGCAACAGTTCTACCATAAGAGATGTCACTCCTCTTAATTCCACACTCCATAAATCAAAGACTATTTTTTTAAGAATGCCATGCGCGTACATATATCTTATATTGCACAATTATATTGAATGAACGAATATGGAATGGTACTGAATGGCAGAATAAGGTATGCCTTTTAACTTTTTTAAAATAATTAAGAGGAAAATTGATTTTGACGTTTTTGAGGTGAAGGTTCGATTTCAGTGCTGGTTAATCCTTAAAATATGACTATTTTACCATATTTCCTGGCATGTAGAGTTGTGCCCGCTCGGTCTATAAAAAGGGCGCTCCGATCTCGGTCAAACGAACTAGTTCGCTCTTTTAGTTCATTTAGTTCAGGAGCAAATCTCGAGATCTGAATGAGGATGACTAGGTATGTGTCTTGCTCTCGCTCGCAAATAAACAGAGCGAGAGCGTGAGAGAGCGACTTTCTTGAACTTGACTCATTCCGATCATTCGCTCCCGACCGATTTGTTACTAGGTACCGACGTACCGACTACTGAACTAAAGGACCGAGACCGATTAAGAGCGCTTAAGATGAACTAGTTCGTTTCGGTCCGTGGTTGGATTTCATTCCTTTTAGTTCTTCGGTCCTGATCGACTCAAGCCTACTGGCATGTTTGGAAAAAAGCACTATATATGCCTCGCGTCGTCCGAAAAAATCGAGACATCCACGAATTGATTCTCCGGCCTCTGTAATAATGTACTATTATTATATGAAACAAGGATATATAACACCAGATATATAATTATAAACTACAAACGCGAACTTATCCCTATGAAGATCTCTTCTATATTTAGAATAGTGTAGAATAAATCTCTCATGCGAATTTAATTGTCTACAGGGTAGAGCTGCCGATAGAGGACGCCCGCGGCCAACCAATCATCGCCGAAGTATTGCACAAGGGAAAGAAGAAGGAAGCCGTTGTGGCATGCGCCCTTGCGGCATGCCGCCTGTTAGACCGCGCGGGGGTACTACGACAAGCATCTCATGGTGAATATAGTACATACTTAGATTACATGTGGTGATGTGGCATAAGATTGTAGCATGCCACAATATATTGTACCAGGGATAGAAGAAGGAAGCCGATGTGGCATGCTCCCTTGCGGCATGCCGCCTGTTAGTCCGCGCTGGGGTACTACGACAAGCATCTCATGGTGAATATAGTACATACTTAGGTTACATGTGGCATAAGATTGTAGCATGCCACAATATGTTGTACCAGGGAAAGAAGAAGGAAGCCGGTGTGGCATGCGCCCTTGCGGCATGCCGCCTGTTAGACCGCGCTGGGGTACTACGACAAGCATCTCATGGTGAATATAGTACATACTTAGATTACATGTGGTGATGTGGCATAAGATTGTAGCATGCCACAATATATTGTACCAGGGATAGAAGAAGGAAGCCGGTGTGGCATGCGCCCTTGCGGCATGCCGCCTGTTAGACCGCGCTGGGGTACTACGACAAGCATCTCATGGTGAATATAGTACATACTTAGATTACATGTGGTGATGTGGCATAAGATTGTAGCATGCCACAATATATTGTACCAGGGATAGAAGAAGGAAGCCGGTGTGGCATGCGCCCTTGCGGCATGCCGCCTGTTAGACCGCGCTGGGGTACTACGACAAGCATCTCATGGTGAATATAGTACATACTTAGATTACATGTGGCATAAGATTGTAGCATGCCACAATATATTGTACCAGGGAAAGAAGGAAGCCGGTGTGGCATGCGACCTTGCGGCATGCCGCCTGTTAGACCGCGCTGGGGTATTGCGACAGGCATCTCATGGTATGTTTATCTCTTTCTAACTAACACAAACTTCTGCGTAGCCTACGTACGCCTGCAACTCAAGAGAAGTTACATGCGCGTTGTCGACCCTAACACTCCGCACCCTCGTTGAACTCTGGCAACTTTACTCACCGGCAGGAACACAACACTATGAGTAGGGTCTAGTGTTATTTGGCTGCGGTTTTCTGTAAGGTGGAGGTACTTCCCCAGTTGGGCTCTGCTCTAGATCTGGAATGACATCCGCTGTGCTGTGCCCTACCACACAAAGCGAGATGACATTTACAGTGCCCATACCTCTCTTTCGGACGTAGTTTAAGGACGTACCCGGGTCCAGATGATGAATGATAGTCCTTGTGACGTTTAAGTCTCTTTGGGTTGGGCTTAAATTGTGGAAACATACATACATAGCATATATGTACTCGTATATACATCGACTGTCGTCGTGTGTTCGTTATTGGGAGCGTGCACGACTGTCACGCAACCTAGTGTCCGCAAGTCTAGGGGAAAACGTCAATTCATCTTATAAAACTACTCCAAAACTAAAAACTACTGAACGGATTTTCATACGACTTCCATCTATCAATAGAGTGATTCTTGAGAAAGGCTTAAGTATATAACTTGTTAAGGTTTTGTGTAAATTGTTTGAAATATAACGATGTTGTCGGAAAAAATCACGCTGGCTAGGAGCTTTCATCGAAAACGCTGCCTAATCCGTTTGAGCTATAACAACACAATGAATGGTGGGGTTGTTTCTCATTCATAGGTCTACAAAAAAGTCCGCGATGTTAAATGTCTATCTTTTAAGGATAACTTACTATACATATTCGTAACTTCTAGAAAAAGATCACGTAATATGTGGCATTTGCAAAGCTATTTACATGGATACATTATTAACAATTATCAAAATAAATACAATACTTACAATGATCCCTTACACCATACAATTTAAATGAATATTTCAGGAGTAATCGTAAATCAAAGTTTCATTTCGAGCCATATAATTGTACGAAATGTTAAAGACGCTATCCGCAGTTAGTTCAAATTTTGCTCACCTTATGCGCTGGGATCGCTTTACTTACCCCCACCATGCACTTCGCCCGGTCCCAATAGAAACAGTGAAATTCTTCTGATAAGAATATTTTATTGATCGATCTACTGCGGTTAAACCACAGAATAAATAATAGTAGTACCATACAGAAATGACACTTCCTATAAAACCGAAGTTTGACAGCGACTCAGAGACGAATTATGCTGTCCCTTTCTAATGTATAGCACTATCCCTTTCGGCCATTTAGGGTTGTCAACATTCGTCATTATGTTATCTGTGGTCGTGCACGCAAAGGGACGTCAAGTTGTGTCAACCCTAATAATTGCTCGGAGCAATGCTGAGCCGAGAAAAGCCGAAAAGGAGGAGTGTCGCGGGACTGGTTAAACAGAGAAACAGTGACGTTTGCTCTGACAAAAGCAGTTTCGAGTTGTCCACTGAAAAGGGCAGTTTTTTATTGCCCTGAGGACAGTTTATGCATATCCGGAGCCTGGAGCATCCTCTGCTTGTAATAGTAGTTGGAAACTGTTGAGCAATACAATTTTCGTCAGTCGCGACACTCGTGACATCTAGTGTCAAATAGCGGTACTGATAATTCCGCTACTCGATGCCAAATGTCGACTACGAAAATAATAAGCGTTTTGGTGCCAAAACTGATGTATGTAGTGTGGGACTAGATATTTGTATAAGGATAAATAAATAAATATTATAGGACATTATTACACAAATTGACTAAGTCCCAAGGTAAGCTCAATAAGGCTTGTGTTGAGGGTACTTAGACAACGATATATATAATACATAAATATTTATAAATACTTAAATACATAGAAAACATCCATGACTCAGGAACAAATATCCATGCTCAACACACGAATAAATGCCCTTACCAGGATTTGAACCCGGGACCATCAGCTTCGTAGGCAGGGTCACTACCCACGAAACCAGACCGGTCGTCGCAACACACATACGTGTACGTCGTATTGTACACTTTTATACACATTACATGTGGACTAGAGGCGTGCATTTTAGTTTAGATGGCGGATTATTATTTATTTATTTCCAGAATCTCGTCGCCGGAAGCAGCGCGACTGGGGCGCCGACGACTACTACGACAGCGACGACGACACGTTTTTAGATCGTACGGGAGCCGTCGAGCGGAAACGCGACCAGCGACGCGACAAGTACGGCGACAGCAAGGAGGAGCCGCTGACGTATGACAAACTGGTGAGTTTTTTTTGTTTTTTTTTTTTTATATTAGTTCTTTATTTAACATAATTTAGTACAATGTAATTACTTAATCTAGTGTACATTTCCATCCTAGACAGTAATAACAATAAATTAATACAGTTTAGTGAGCTATAGGCGCTCATTATAAACTTTTTAACAACTTGGTGTTTTTTAACAACTGGTGAGTGCAAGACACGTTCCTGGGGGCCTACCGCGAAAATCGAAGTCCGTCAATGGGGTTGGCAACTGTCAAAGGTTTGCATAAATGGCGCCATCATAGCTTGCCCCTGTCTCTAGTTTTGTTCTATGAGATTTGGCTTAAAGTACTGGAATCCAGGTCACAAAATTCCAAAAAAAAAACAAGAATTTGACACAATTCTAGGGATTGACAGGGCAAGCTATGATGGCGCCATCTGTTTAATACTTCGACCGGCCAACCCCATTGCGGGCATTTTTCTCTGTCACTCTAATTACGTCTTAGTGAGAGTAAATGAGAAAGATCCCCGCAATTTCGGTTTTCGCGGTAGGCCCTCTGGACCGCTCGGGGGCCGTCGAGAAGCGACGCGACAAATACTCATGAGTAACTGGTACGTTTTGAAATTTTTTGATTAAAAATGGTACCGTATACTTTAAATGAAATAGTACATTACGATACAAGTGCGAAAAATAGGAAATTCGAAACGAGTGGCGATAAATTAAAACACGACCGAAGGGAGTGTTTTAAATCGACACGAGTTGCGAATTACCTATTCGCACATGTATCGTACAACGTTTTACAGTACATATGGCCCTTTAAATGTTCGACACAGTAACGTAATATGCTACTTCTCGCACTAGTGCTATAAACTGTAGGGCTCGCGGTCGTGTCCGTGATTCGTGAACCCGTAGCCGTGCGCCCGGTTTCGTGATTCACGGCAACGGTTTTCTGGTCCGTTCCGCACGTGACATTGCCTGGCTACGTGAAATTAGGGTACGTGAATCCGTGTAGATCCGTGTAGGCGTGATCACGGCTTCACGTATCTTAAGAACACGCCGGTTCGGTCCGCCCGCGACGTTGAGTGATTATACGATGCGGTCTCTAAGAGCTACGAATAAATATTTATCATGATTTTTTTATTCATAGCTCTAATTCCGTTTCATTACTTTTCAATTAAAATTTATTTCCAATAGTAAGGCCTTTTAAATATTAATGAGTAATAAATGAAAAGAACCAAACATTAATTACAATGAATAGCTACTTTAATAAACGAGTTGCTAAAATAATACAACAACACTGTGTGTCAGGAGACCAACTGTGATGTCAGGAGTAACTAATGACAATGAATGTGAGTTCAAAATTCTAAACTGCCCCCTCCAGATTAAATAAAATACCACGAATTTGTAAAACAAAACATCGCGGTCACTTCTTTCAACTTCACGAATAAAAGGTAAAGCCCACAGCTACTTATGTATATTGTTTGTTTCATTTTAATAAGTCGCTCGCAAATCTTATTATCTTTGTCTGCACGTGCAACTGCACTTCTTATCTACAAAAAAAAAACCCGATATGTTGGCTTAGCTAGTTAGTCATACAATAAAACGCTCGAACAATAATATGTTATTATTACCTTCAATCTAGAAATAAACAGTACTCTTTAATGTGCCGAAAGTCCGAAACTGATAAGAACTGCAGCTGCGTACTTTTTTTCCGTGGCCCGTGGCCCGTACGATGTGGTTTTGTTGAATTTGTTTACCTGTATTACCTTTATCATACCTACCGAAGATTTGCAGAAATTTATTACCCTTTTGTTTCTTTGGATTAGGATTGCCTTGTTTATATTTAGGCTACGTTATATTCTTTGATAGTAGCAAGCTTTTACAAGTATGTTTCATTCATTTCATTAATACTTAACAGAAAAAAATGTCTTCTCTTGATTTAATAATGACAACCAGTAGCACAGCGTTGCTTAAGTTCATAATTATAATGATACTTACTAGGGAGTTTTACACCTTATATTTATATTAGTGCTATGCAACGAGCAGGTCGCTAGTTTTGACTATTAATCATTAGCTGGTTATACAAAAAACAGGATAACCCCTAACTTATTTAGATATAATCATTATATTCGAATCGATGTAAAAAATACAATTTAAGTTTAATTCACACGTAAATGTTTGTCCGACGAACGTCCCGTATTCAATATACTAAGTGGTAACTCAATTCAATAATACCTAGTCCTTATTTATTTTTCTCCCGGGCGTGTCGAACCTACGAGACGTGCGATAAGTACCTATCCAACGGAACCGAGCCCGAAGCTACGCACACGAACGCAGGTACGGGCTACGTATCATGGCGTGTCACGGTCACGGCGTGTCACGTGAATCCGGTCGCGAACGCAGGTACGAGGTACGTACCTTGCCGTGTTCGTGAAATTCGTGATCTTAGTACCGCCGGGCTTAAGAACCCGTAGCTACGGATCGGCGTGTATCACGGATATCAGGAGCCCTACTATAAAGTAGCCCCATATGTACTGTAAAATATCTTATTGTGTGTACTTGAAATATATAGCCACAATAAAGAAGAACGGTCACTTTGTGGTCTAAATGAAATACTTAAAACTTGAAAATGACCTTGACTCTCAATAACAGGTGGTCCCCTACATCGGAAATTTTTAGACTTGACATGTAGTACAACAAAGAAAACCAAAAAGGGAAAAAACTCATCATTAGTACAAAGGCTAACTTATCCCTTTAAGGGATCTCTTCCAGTTAATCTTTGAGCAATTGAGGGAGAATTGGAGATTGTAAATCAGTTAATCCTAACAAACAACTATTATTATTAAAAAACACAAGCCTTATTTTGCTTACTATAGGACTAGATCGATCGGTGTATAATAAATATCCTATATTTATTGACAAAATAATAATAATAAATATTATAGGACATTATTACACAAATTGTCTAAGTCCCACAGTAAGCTTAATAACTTTAATAAGGCTTGTGTTGAGGGTACTTAGACAACGATATATATATAATATAAATATTTATAAATACTTAAATACATAGAAAACACCCATGACTCAGGAACAAATATCCGTGCTCATCACACGAATAAATGCCCTTACCAGGATTTGAACCCGGGACCATCAGCTTCGTAGGCAGGGTCACTACCCACTAGGCCAGACCGGTCGCCAAAACAAAAGATAATACCTAATTATTCCTCACATAATTAATATTGTTTTTTTTTAGTTGGAGCAAATCAAAGAGCTAGAAGAGAAGATAGCCGCAGAACAGAAGACTCTAGAACGACTCAGAGCTGCCAAGAACCAACCTCAAGATATGGAGGACTACATGCAAGCCATACCTGGGACCACTATGGCACATAAGGCGGAGATATCAAAAACTAAGGTTTGTTTGACTAGTCCTTTCATTAACGAACAGACAGACAGACACAATTTAGGGTTCCGTAGTCAACTAATTCCTATTAGTTGACTACGGAACCCTTATAGTTTCGCCATGTGCGTCTGTCTGTCTGTCTGTCCGAGGCTTTGCTCCGTGGTCGTTAGTGCTAGAAAGCTGAAATTTGGCATGGATATATAAATCAATAAAGCCGACAAAGTCGTACAATAAAATAGTTTTCTTTGACAAGACACCTTTATTTCAAATTCTCTTTGCTAAAATATACGGTGGAGAATAAAAAAAAGAGACTGTGACAAGAACAAACAATCATAGTCAGCGATAAAAGCTTGCACCAAAAATGAATTTTTGCCAAAAACTTATTTACCAGGAAGATTTATATTTTATTCACTAGAACAACTAATTTTTAACACGCTTTTATTAGGTCGACCTGTATGTAACTATGTAATGGAATCTAAGGTAACTAATTTAACCATCTTCCAAGGATCGTAGCGTCATGAAAATTGGCAGCTGTATGTAGTTCTGATGACAATATAATAATATGGTACTGCCGAACTGATCTGATGATGGAGCCGGAAGATATGAACTGGAACTTCATGGTGGAACATCGTATCATAGCTGTGTTTGGATTTGTTAGAAAAGTCTTGTAATGAACTTTGACCACGATTAGGTTTCAAAGTCTCATGATGAAGCCGGAAGATAGGCACTGGCATTCAGAGATGGAATATCGTATAATAGTCGTGTTTGCACTTGTGAGACAGGTCACGTAATTTGTTTTTCTAGTGTTTTTTAAACTATTAATTTTCATATCATATCATATCATTTATTCCATTGAAATCATGTTCATTTGTACATTTTGGTCTTAAATATAGTCAAGTAGGTACATGATACCCTGCTAGGGTGTACAATTTAGGATTTAAAATTATAATTTATATTTTACATTAATTTCTAGAAATAATTAATTGTCAAAACAAGTATATAAGTATTATAATATGAATAATTCGTGCAGAAACATATTTACAAAATCATTGGTGATGATTATCAGTCATACGAAAAATAAAATTTAACAATAATTAATCAATAATATCATAAAATTCATAAATAATCATTTTGACAATATCAAAATATCAAATTTGGCCAGGAACATTTATATTTTTTCACTAGAAGAACTCATTTTTGTAGCGTAGATACATGTTTCTTGTATTTTCTAGTCAAACACAGTTTACACTATACAATTCAGTAAGTATGTTTTCATCACACTTGCTCGAAAAAGATGTTATTTCACGCAGGTGTACTGAAGGACAAAGACCTATTTTGTTCCCGCGAGAGTTATGGATTGTGAAAAAAAAAGCTACAATTCCCTAGGGAGTTATAGCTTTTTTTTAATTGTGTCAATTATTCATACAAAGCAAGTAGCATAAATGAGTTTTACTTTTAAAATAATGACGTTTATAATTTAATATTTTTGTTTACGTTTATAATTATTTAATTTGATTAATTTAACAGTCGTTTAAAATATTTCTACATAATTTTCAATCGTGGCTGAATGCCGAATAGATCTGTGCCTTCGACGCCTAACTTGTCAAGAAATTACAAAATGGCGGACGAGCGTTTGTTATGTCACCGTATTTAAGAATTATTTCGTTAAAAATTTAGTTTTTTCTTCGCAAGTGTGATGAAAAACATTGCGTGTAACTCCGGGGGTAAGAATATTGCAATCTCGGGTCTTTAATTAATAATAATTAATAACCACCCTCGTATCCAAAATTTCACTTACCCCCTCGTTCCACAATGTACTATTTAGAATAGAATAGAATAGAAAAACGTTTATTGCAAAACCATCTACAAACAACACCACATTAGAAAACAAAAAAAGTAAGAAAGAAGATCTAATACACTAAACAGTTATAAGTGTTATAACTACTTATACTAACATGCAATAGTTACAGTGATGATGCTGTAATAGAGGCTACAATTGGACACCACTCAGCATATGCTCTAACATATATATGCTACAGCGCTGGTCTTCCGTGGAGCCCAGGGCAAGAAGATAGCTCGGAACAGTAAAGGCAGTGTCACACAGTGATTTAGCAAGTATTAATATTTAACACAAGTTAGAAACTAATGCACGGAAAAATTTCAAAGCGGAAGTCAGTGGGTTGGGAATATCTAAAAATATGTAAAAATATAAACAGGTAAAGTCAGACATGTATTTAGTTTAATATATAGTAGAGCATATATACATAAAAAGGCAACTCGTTAAAAATAGATAAATAATTCAATTTATAACATAAAATAATCATAATCTAACTAAGGTGCATGGAACGCGAAGAACACGGCAGTTGGAAGCTGAAAAGATATTGTTTAAATTTAAGTTTAAAAGTGAGTAATGTTTTAGAGTTACGTATTGGAGGGGGTATGTTGTTCCAGCATTTCGTAGCAGAGTAGCGAAAACTGCCACGAAATGCTGCTGAACTGCCGTGTCTTGGACAGAGAGGTCGAATGCCATCTCTCATTGGACGGGAGGAGAACGACAACTTGTTAAAATGGTATTGGGGTTGTTGAAAATTTACCACACCGAAAAGTAAGGTCGCAAAGTGCAATGATCGACGTGCTTTCATTTTCAACATCTTACCACTGTTAAGATAAGGGGTGACATGAGCACGTGGAGGGATGGGAAAACAGAAACGGGCACAAGCATTCTGGATGCGTTGTAGGAGCGCCTTTGAACGAGCCAGCAAGCAAACCGTTAATCACAGTATCGACATAGTTGAGTTTGGATAATATTAAGGTGTCGCATAATTTTATTCTAAGGTCGACACTGAGATATTGACGAACCTGGTATAGTACTCTCAATCTATAGTAGCAGTTTTTAGCGACATCGAGTACATGTTGTTCAAAACGCAAGCGCTCGTCTAAGATTAGGCCAAGGTTACGGGCCGCCGACTCGTTCGAGGCGATCCCTTCCGAGCACAACATTGATATCAAAGCTGGCGAGTTTGTCAACTTGGCCTTTAGTGCCGAGCACTAGAAACTTTGACTTGTTTGGGTGAAGGACTAAGTCACACTGTTCAGACCAAACATCGATACGATCAAGATCCTGATTCAATAGCTCCAAGGCAGTTTGTATCTCCCGAGGGTGGAACGTTTTGTAAATTTGTAGGTCATCTGCATACATGTGATAGTGACAGTTCTTTATACAACTCGTAATGTCAGCCACGTACAAAATAAATAAAACGGGACCCAGAATCGAACCCTGAGGGACTCCACAAGTTACAGATGTATTTAAAGAGTAATCTGTCAGTCCAGAATAATTACGTAGCCCAACTTTCTGGGAACGGCCTGAAAGATAGCTATCAAACCATTTTATGGTGCCGACGTCGAAACCATAGTAAGCAAGTTTAAAAAAATAAAAATAAAATAAAATAAAAATAAAAAAAATAAAATGCATTTATTTCAGACAAACATGGTCCATATTTTGTTAGTACATCTTAAGAATTAAAAGCTATGACTAAGGTTAACTTAAAAAATAAACTTAAATAACTATCTTAGGTACTAGAGATAAATGCAGAGAGGACCAGTGCCTTATCAGGCCACTGTCCCATCTGTCAGCCACGACGGTCAGGAGACTGTGGCGGCTGTCGCGCACCCCTGCGGAGCGTCGCGGCGCAGCGCTTGCGCAGTGTCGCGTGGAATCCGTCCACATGTGCATCCGCGAACATGCCCGACGCACTGCAGTAGCGAGGCAGCCGCAACAGTACCCTGAACGCGTCATTATATTGTACGCGCATGGCGTTAAAAGCCTTTTGCGTGTACCGAGTCCACAGGCTGCAGGTGTACAGCGATGTACAGAATGCTCGAAATAATGTTATTTTAACTGGCGCTGTACACCGGCTGAACCTGCGAGCTATCATATTGGCCCTGACGGCCAAGGCCCTCCGCTCCCTCTCAATATCAGCGTCATCACGGAAATCGTCGGTTACCAAGTGCCCAAGGTATTTAAATGAGAAAACCCTTTTTAGTTGCATGCCATTCAAATGAATAGGTGGGATGTGTGATGGGCACTTGCTTCCCGCTTTGAAGACCATGTACTCGCTCTTCTGTACGTTATATTTAAGGTTATGCGTTAGGGCATATGACTCACACTTCTCAATAAGCTTCTCAATAAGTTTAGACAACAATAGCGATATATTAATAGTGTCGAAGGCTGGTGTGGTGTGGTGTGGTGTGTGGTGGTGGTGTGGTGTGGTGTAGGTGGCGCGGGACTAGGATAGATACCTCTCCTTTATCCTGCGCTGTTAGTATGTCATCGATCACGTCCAAGAGTGCAGTGGCTGTGCTGCGCGCTTTTCGAAACCCGGACTGCTTATTTGGTAATATGTTATTTGTTTCTAAGAAGTCTGTTAATTGCCGACATACTACTTTCTCTAGAATTTTCGACACGAAACACAGGATGCTAATAGGCCTGAGGTCTTTTAAGTCAGTAGGTTCAGGTGTTTTGGGTATAGGTCTAACTATCGCTGATTTCCAGTCATCAGGGAAAACACCAGTGCAGATGGATTGGTTGATGATGCTTGTGATGATGTGTAAAGTTCTAGGCAAGGTAAGTTCAACCATATCTAACGTGATGTTGTCAGTGCCGTTTTCAAGCAACGCAGTAGCGTTGCTTGAAAAGGATTTAATGATCCTCAAAACAGTACCTTCATCTACTGGTTTTAACATGAACTTCGCGGAACCAAATCTATGGAACTCATAATACATTAAACTGGTTAACGTGACACCTCTCCTTGTAGGTAAATTAAGAAAGTGACTGTTAATCTGATCTGGATTATTAAAATTAGGAGGCAAATCATTAGGTTTTTTAAAATCGACTACGTAATTTTTTATATTTTGCCACAGAACTCTGGGATTTTTTTGATTATTTGTAATATGTCTGATAAAAGTCTGACTGTTCGGTAAAAATTGCTGTATTGACTATGTTTTTTAAATCCTTATAGTATTGTTTACGTGAGTCAAGCCCCGTTCGGCGAAACCTTGCGTGCGCTACATCACGCAGCCGCATCATCTCCCTGACTGTGTGAGTGATCCAAGGATGAAGTCGTTTTTTTATAAGATTTTTTTTAAAAGGAGCGTGAAGAGCAAAAAGTTGTTAAATTGACATATTGAAATGGAAAAGAGTATCGTTGACGTTGTCACACACCAAGCGTTCCCAGTTTATAGATTCAAGGTCAGCGTTAAATCTTTGCATATCAATATCCTTAAGCGGTCTGTATATTAACCACCTTGGAACTGGCTTATTTTTCCTAATGTTCAGCTCACAGGTAATAAATGCATGGTGACTGAGATCAAGAATGTAGTTTACCTCTACATGTCCAATTTTTGCATTTGAACATATTAGATCTATCTGCGTTTCCGAGTGATCAGTAAAGTGGGTAGGTTCATGAACAAATTGTGATAGTTGTAGTGTGCGTAAAAAATCTGATAACTTGATTGTGTTAGGATCATGAGCGCGTAAGGTATTAATGTTGAAATCACCTAGCAATACTACATGGTCATATGTTGATAGTGAACATATTGTCTCAGATAGTGTATCGAGAAAAACATCAACACTTTGCCAAGGGGGCCGGTATGCGGTCCCTATAGCAATCTTACTGCCATTAAGATTAAGGCCAAGCCACATTTGCTCAACGCACGGAGCTGTCGGTGTTGTAAGTACACGCGGGCGTATATGTTCACTTATATAAAATCCAACACCACCGCCGCGCGAGTGCCGGCCGGCCGGACGCGGCGAGTGACGCAGGCGGAATCCGGGCGGAGCCGGGGCACGCAGGTCCTCACCAATACGTAACCAAGTCTCATTTATAGCTAAGATGTCCACAGGGTGACGGTTATTTATTACAGATGGCGATCAGTAAGCTCCAAACCTCGCTGTCCTCCCGGCGGCGCCTCGCGCAGCTCGCGCGCCCGGCCGCCGCGCCGCCGCTGCTCGCCCGGGCCGCGCCGGCGCTCAAGACTGCCAACTCTGTTGTCTATGGGAAACGGTTCGTTATTTCAACATATACTGTTACACTGCTTATACACAATAGGGTAGAGATGTGCGCCGCCGTCGCCGACAATATTTGCGCGCCGACGCCGCCGACGCTGCGTTATCGGCGTGGACAAGTTAGATACGGCTACTTTTAAAATGCGGCCGTGCCTGCCAATATTCAATAAATTATCCATGAAATTCAAAATGCGCTTATTTTATAAGATTTTTATGGCACATGTTTTTTGAGCAAAAATTTGATTTGAATTGTTTACACATAAATCTTATACGGTTCGGTTTGAGTTGTTTTCGCATAAGTCAAGGCCCCGCCGCCGATTCGCCGCCACCGCCGCCGCCGTCGTCCAATTTTGACCGGCGCGCCGCGGCCAAATAATATAGTTTTTTTCCAATAGGTCATTATTAACAGCTTTTACTATCGGACCAACCCCAAAATCACAGAAATTTACTGTTTCATACTTTTTAGCTGATCAAATGTATATATTAATGTATGTATTATGTAAGTGTATATATTAGCGCTGCTATACTTACCAAGACTTTGCCGGAGAGTGCCAACTCGATTGTCTATGGGAAACGGTTAGTTTTTAACATATAGGGCAATAGGGCCTTGACCATGAGACCTAAATCTGGGCTACGTTTTTATTTACAACGAAACACAAATGGGTACAAACACAAACACTTAAATTAAAAACTTATATATAAAAAAATTGTCCCAAGTCGAGATCGCTTGGTAGGGTGCCGAGAAAGCTGGCTGCATTGCCCCTCTGGATAGCAATGCTTCGGGTTGCCATCTCTAAAATTTGGAAGCCAGGACAAGACGCGTGAAAACCCCGGATTTTAGAGTCCAGAACCCAGACATGTCAACAGGTTTTTTTACGGCCTGACTTTAAATTTTACCCGGACTACAAATGACACCCCCCCCCCCCCGACGCTCCCTGGATGCCCTCTAAACTAGGACAAATCCGAGGAAACCCGGACAGATGGCAACCCTAGCAATGCTTATCCGCTGAGCGAAATACAAGCCAGCCCTCTGGTCACCCGAAGCCTCTATAAGGCGCTTCGCTAACTCCTTATAGAGGCGGCGCCCCCACGGCCCCGGGGCTTCAACCCCAAACGCCGCACATATGTAACTACTGCCGGGGTCGACATACTTGCGACTTGGCCGAGGACTCGGTCGACGTTGGTGCCTGGAAAATGAGACGGTGCCAGGGTAGCATCCCAGAGGGGCCGTCCCATACTCCAAGGCACCGACGTCATTCCGTCGGGCCTCTTGCTCTCATCCCTGACCAGGCCGTTGGGCTCGAGGGCCGCCGGCACCTTGGCACTGACAAAGGCCCTACGGATGACTTCATTGAATTATACGCAAAGAGCGTACAGCGATCTTCGCGTCCAATACAATAACGCGTTCCGGGTGCTGATGGGGCTGCCGCGACACTGTAGCGCGTCTGGCATGTTTGCCGAAGCCAGGACAGACGGCTTTGCGGCCGTCATGAGGAAAAGGTGTGCCTCGCTCATGTCTCTGTCCTCATCCCTTCTCTGTCCGTGGCAAAGTTCAATTTTAGGCCTCGTAATCGCGACTTACTTGCGGCTCCTAAAGCGCGCACGAAGGCGTACAGGCAATCACCACTGGTTCGTGCTTTGCACTACATCAACGCACTTCTCCAGTCGGCTCCAGACTGCGATCTTTTTGCCAGTAGTTGGAGGCAAATTTGTGAGCAATGCAAAAACCATTGTGAGGCGATGGATGACCGTCCGTCCTCAGTTAGTTATTAAGGTTCTCCTGTGTTTTGTTATTCTATTTTTCATGTATAACACAATTTAATGATCAATACCCTACGGATATATAACTTAAAAATAATATTGACCTACCCAGTCCCAGATTGTATTCTGTACCTGATGTGTATGCATTTGTATACTTTCTGTCCTAAATTTCGCAGTGCATTAGTATATACTGTAATGCTGTGTAATTTTGTTTTTGCTAACCGCTGGGACAACCTTATGTTAGCCCGGTGGACGTCCATGCATGTTGTCAAACACTGCTGACCGTATGTTGTGCTTTCAACCCCTAAATTGTAATATATCATATAGTTAAGTATATCAATTAATAATTTGTTTTTAAGATTAAGTAACAAGATTGCATGGGCTCTGTCTGAAATAAATGTTTTTATTTATTATTATTGATGCTATCTGAGGTATCCCAGCACTCTGGCTGCAAGAGAGGCCGTGGTAGCCTAGGTTGTCTACCATGACTCCGCATTGGCACCGGAAATCTGAAACTTGCCTCGACAATAGGCAGGTGCAGCCATCTAAGGTAGAAGTACTAGTGCTCGACGCTGCACTACTCACCGACGTGGGCACTTTATTTCATGGAAATATAGGTTAAATTTGGACAACGAAGATTTTTCTGTATTCGAACTTAATCCTTGTCACTTTGACATAAAGTGCCCATGTCGAGTACTAGTGCAGCGTCGAGCACTAGTACTTCTACCTTACTGCTCTTTGGCACTAATTGACGGACCACGTGTCATCCACGATGACGCGCAGTTGTCAAATCTAACCTTTGATAACATGACATTACATGAATATAACAAAGTAATATTTAGCTTTTATTAAGAGCAATTCCTAGCTGAGCAAATCAACTCTCGAATTTTTGAAGCTGTTTCTGTCGCGCTGCAGTTAGCGGGAGTGCGTGCGTGCGATAAGGACAACGGACAACTGCAGCTCGGACTAAAATTCCCACGCAAAAAAATCGAAGTTTCGATCTCGACTGTTTCCTCCTCCAAAACGCAACCACTCATTATGAAATTTTGAAAACTGCAAGAGGAAGAAATAATCTTTGCTGCTATGTTTTGATTTTTTGGATATTTGATGTCACATTTGTATACTGCGCCTTTTATGCAGCCAATTCAATTGAGCAGTGTTTGCGATTTTCGAGGCGCTGTAAGTTTCTTCAAAATAAAATAATCCAAAAAAGCAAAACATAGCGGCACAGATATTGATGATATTGATCTTATTTGAAAAAATCATTGCTCTAGGTTAAAAATCCAGGGAGGAAACAGTCGAGAGCGTTTGTTTGGAAAAATCGCATCTAGGAATTCCTCTTAATTATTTCGATGTTTAATGTTTTTTTTATTATTATTTACAGAATAAGACTAAAAGACGACAAAAAGCCACTTCCGAAACCGACGCAGCAAAAACAACCAGAAACAGAATTCGTCGAAGAAATGGACTCGGACGAAGAAGAAACACCAAATACAGATAAAACAGACATAGCCAAAAATACAGATAATAAAGATTCGGACATGGACAAAAATGTAGATGCAAGCACAGATAATATAGACAATGCCACAGAAGAAATAGATAAAGCAAGTAAAGAAGAGAAGAGGGTGTTCGGCCCCATGAGGCCTCCGGAGAACTATGTGGTTCCGGAGAACTATTTTGAACAAGAGTCCGATAGGGATATGCCTGAAATCATGGATGATGATGTGTAAATATAGTTGTATTGAATCATTGCTCGTTTTATTGCAGTAGTTATAATATTAATAAAATATTTGTTTGATCAGGTACCCCTTTTTTACGTTTTAAAATGTTATAATTTAGTGCCTGTGCGCTCATATCCATATTATTATAATCTTTTCATTATTAATGTTTTATCTCGTGCAAGTGAATTGTAAAATTCTTAATGAGATTAAATGATCTTAAACCTTAAACCTTATAAATAATAATAAATATTATAGGACATTTATTCGTGTGATGAGCATGGATATTTGTTCCTGAGTCATGGGTGTTTTCTATGTATTTATAAATATTTATATATTGTATATATCGTTGTCTAAGTACCCTCAACACAAGCCTTATTGAACTTATTGTGGGACTTAGTCAATTTGTGTAATAATGTCCTATAATATTTATTTAAATTCAATATATAATTCTTCTTTTTCTTTCTAAGGTCTCGATTCACTCAATACATTTCGTTGAACACAGCACCTTACACCTGGAAGTGGTTCTTTAAGTTACAAGATTTGAATCGCACATATAAAGAAACAAACATATCGAGACTAAATAAAAATGTGCAAAAAGCATTGTTGTCTTGAGGCCAGTAACATCGCGCAGTAGAGACAAACCATACGGCTGCGAAATGGGACGCGCAGCGGTATGGTGCGCCTGTGCGCAAGCTGTTAATTGGTGTTTAGGGTAGCTAGTAGTAGTCCAAACAATGTCGTAGAATAAATAAGTTTTTTCCAAAAAACTATTTTAAAACATTTTTAGGAATATTTTTCTTACACGTATTTTATAACATGTAACATTTAACTGAAAAAAAAACACATAGTCTTCAAAATATTCTCCTTTAGGCTTGGTACACAAACGCAAGTTTGTTAAAATTTTCAACGATATGTTAAACAACAGTACTAACTTTTGTCAACGTATCTTCGAGCCACCCTGCACATAAATAATGTTTATAACTTTATACTACACAGTTTCTTTTTCCCGCACCCTGTAGCCAGTAACATCGCGAAGCACAAAGAAACCATACGGCTGCGAAATGAGACACGCAGCGGTATGGTGCCCCTCGGCGCAAACTGTTGTGCTGTATGCTGCATTGCTGGTACTAATAATAATAATAAAAGTAATTGTAGAATATATAAATATAAGTTTCCATAGGCTATGGTGGCTGCTTAACATCAGGCGCACGCTCATTTGCGAAGGGCGTAGTACTTATAAAAAAAGGATTGAAATCTTGAAGCCAGTACCATCGCGCAGTAGAGAGAAACCATACGGCTGCGAAATGAGACACGCAGCGATATGGTGTCCCTCGGCGCAAGCTGTTATATTGTACGAGTATACAGAGTGGTGTTTACTATAGTAAACACTAAAGTAGGTAAGTACTATCAATAAAACAAGACAAATAACACAATGTGTACAAAGGCAAACTTCACCCGGCCGACATTTCAAAAATATAGTATTTTTCAAACTCGATGAGTAGAGTCGTGACAGGTGATTCCATTAAACACAAAACTTGTAAATTAATAATAAAATAAAAAATATTACAATATTGAGGTTAGTAACATCGCGCAGTAGAGACAAACCATACGGCTGCGAAATGGGACGCGCAGCGGTATGGTGCCCCTCTGCGCAAACTGTTGTATGGTATACGTATGTAGTGTGTTTATAATATTAAAACACGTACAATAAATAAAGCACAGGACAAGTAACATGTGTAAAAAGGCAAACTCACCCGTTAACCCATACCAGACTGACATTAAATTGATAGTCATTTGTGAGTAGTAACATCGCGCAGTAGAGAGAAACCATACGGCTGCGAAATGGGACGCGCAGCGGTATGGTGCCCCTCGGCGCAAGCTGTTTATATGCTGAGTAATTGTAGTTTAAATAAAACAATATTATGAAACAAACTTACACAAATAGGAATGAACATTTTTATTTTTTACATATTTAACTTGCTGTGTTTGTTGTTGTTTTATGGGTCAAATTTCCCTTGCCTTACCCATCACACAAAACAAAATATTAAAAAAAAACTTGTAAATATTTGCAAGTTTTTTTCATTATTTATACAAGGGGAGAAAATCCTCGTTGCCTTACCCCTCACACAAAACAAAATATTATTATACTACGGTTTGGTACATGTTGCGAGCCATCATCCAAACAGTAATCGATTGTAAAATGGTACAATATCAAACAGCTTCAACACGAAATAAGCTTTAAAATCAGCCAATAAAGTTTATTTTAGTCTGCTACAGAAACACTTCTAGTTTTTACAAGCGCCAGGCCACGGTGGCCCATACCCTGAGCCATGTCAATAACTTATAAAATTTACATATTTTTGGTATCTTTTAAATATGGATTTTTCTGTTTGCTCGCAACGCGTATGTATCTAGAATTTCAGTATATTTACTATATTGCACTCATAGTAAACCAAAATTAAAAAAATCATTCTTCATTAAAACAACCCATTTATAATTTTTTATCGTAATATACCTTATAGAAATGGTTGTTAACTTAGTGGAAACGTACGTTATTACGTCAAATTACGTTTCGTTTTTGTTCAAATCAGAATTTATTAATGACTCACATGTGGGTCACTGCCGTCACTGGCCCTGCGGAATTGTTGGAGCATGACCTATAACCTGAGTCGCTGACCCTGAATGGGTTAATATCAACAAATTATGTACACTTAATGAGATTTATTATATCCGACACAGGAGCAAATGATTCAACGGAGCACGCCGTTCTATCGCCAAAATAGTGTTTACTTTTTAAGTTTGTGTAGTGTATAAAGTGTATGTACCCTTGTGTTTTTTTTTTAAATATATATTATAGATAAATACATATAATAGATAGAGATAGATAAATAATTCAATACAAAGAAAACATCCATAACTCAGAATATTTGTGATGACCAGCACACAAATAAATACCTTTAACAGGATTTGAAACCGGGACCTCTTGCTTCGTAGGCAAGGTTACCGAGTCTGCCGACTAGGCTAAGAGTTCACTAAAGTTTGTACATTGCATTTTTTCTTTACATAATACAAAGCACGCAGAGAAACCTACAATTCCATTAGTTGACCACGTAATAACTTCTTACCAAACGCCTCAGTTAAACGTTAGACATACACATAAATACGTTAAATAGTGAAGTCTTTTAACAACGGTTATATAATCCTGTGGCCAGTAACATCGCGCAGTAGAGAGAAACCATACGGCTGCGAAATGGAACTCGCAGCGGTATGGTATCCCTCGGCGCAAACGGTTATATTGTATACAGAATGGTGTTTATAATGGTAAAACACTAAGTGCAATAAATAAAACACAAGACAAATAACACAACAGGTGTACAAAGGCAAACTTAACCCATACCCGGCTGCCATTTAAAAATTGACACTCAAATGTGAGAAGAAGAGAGAAACCATACGGCTGCGAAATGGAACTCGCAGCGGTATGGTGCCCCTCGGCGCAAGCTGTTATACCAAGTGGTGTGTATAATAGTAAAACACTAAGTGCAATAAATAAAACACAAGACAAATATAACAACAGGTATACAAAGGCAAACTTAACCCATACCCAGCTGCCATTTAAAAATTGACAGTCAAATGTGTGTAGTACCATCGCGCAGTAGAGAGAAACCATACGGCTGCGAAATGGAACTCGCAGCGGTATGGTGTCCCTCGGCGCAAGCTGTTATATTGTATACCGAGTGGTGTTTATAATAGTAAAACACTACGTACAATAAATAAAATACAAGACAAATAACACAACATAAGTACAAAGACAAACTTCACTCTTTAACCCATCACCCAGCAAAAAATACGAAATTGACAGTCAAATATGTGTAGTAACATCGCGCAGTGGAGAGAAACCAAGGTTTGCATAGATGGCGCCATCATAGCTTGCCCCTGTCTCTAGTTTTGTTCTATGAGATTTGGCTTAAAGTACTGGAATCCAGGTCACAAAATTCCAAAAAAAAAAACAAGAATTTGACACAATTCTAGGGATTGACAGGGCAAGCTATGATGGCGCCATCTGTTTAATACTTCGACCGGCCAACCCCATTTGATGTATAAACCATAGATATGCTACTTCGTATGTATTTTTTTAATAGTATAATAGTTTGTTTTTCGTTTCTAATTCGTATAATAGTAAAAAAAAAATAGCAAAAGGGCATAGTTATCGTTAGTATACAATAAACTATGCGAAAATATTTTCCATAATGTCAAGTGGCCTCCCTATTCAGTCGCGTTCGAAGCAGCAACAGCATCCTGGGCCTGTTTGCTTATAGGTTTGACTGCCCCATTTATGACAAATGAGGACAAATGTAAAAATTATGTATTATATTTTGAATTATTAATTTGATTATTTTTATATATTTGGTTATTGTGGAATGTTATGTCTTATCTATTCTAATTTTAAAATTTTAATCATTTCATTGTAATTACTTTTTGTATTCTTTATGGGCCCCGGCCTGAAATAAACGGATATTTCATTTAATTTTAATATTCAGGATGACGTTTGTATGGCTTCCAAAGTCGTGTTAAATTTCCTTGCGAGGCTGCTCGCTCTGTGCGGACACGTCTGACTTGTTTGTAGTGACCCCGAGACTTGTTGCTAGTAACCCCGCAGGTGGGAGAAAAGCCATACTATTTTTTTTAATACCACGTCGGTGGCAAACAAGCATACGGCCCGCCTGATGGTAAGCAGTCACCGCAGCATATGGACGCCTGCAACTCCAGAGGTGTTACATGCGCGTTGCCGACCCTTTAAAAACCTGTACACTCCTTTTTTGAAGAACCCCATACTGTAGAAGCTCGGGAAAACAACACATTGTGGGAAATCTGTGTAGTGGCTAGGCTCCTCACCCTCCTAGAGTCCTCTTCAGTAGAAAGAGCCAGGTGAGTCTGCAGTGAGTCCCAGGTCCCAAAACACTCAAACTGTCAAAAATAAATAGATTTACTACTAACTTCTGCAGAGTTTTCTAAAACGCGAAAGCGTTGCAGTAACGTAAGTATTGCTAAAGTATGCAGTGTTTCTGGTTTTATACATAATAACTGGGATAGCAGGCTTTGCTCGGAAAACATATAAAAACACAAAAATGCGCGTTTTTCACAAATTGACTAAGTCCCACAGTAAGCTCAATAAGGCTTGTGTTGAGGGTACTTAGACAACGATATATATAATATATAAATATTTATAAATACTTACAATACATAGAAAACACCCATGACTCGGGAACAAATATCCATGCTCATCACACAAATACATGCCCTTACCATGATTTGAACCCGGGACCATCAGCTTCGTAGGCAGGGTCACTACCCACTAGGCCAGACCGGTCATCAAAACAAACGTCAAACTGACCAACATTAGTTCAGCAATATTAAAACAACTTGTGTTTTTTAAAGTTTATTCTAAGCTAAGAGGCAATGTATTGAGAATTTTGTTAAGTTTAAAGTGTGACAGTCAATGTCAATTTCAATGATAATAGGATACATTGAAGATAATCAATTTGTATGAAAAATGACTATACATAATTAATATTTTGTATATGTGTGTTTATGGTTGTGTTTTATTCATGGTTGCATGTATTGTGTCCTCAGAAGTACCTTATCGTATTATTTATACATCATGGTTTTGCACCGCCTACAACTTATATGTCTTATCGTGGAGCAAGAGTTGGGTGTATTGGGGATGGAGTGGGAGGAGGTTACCCAAGCTGCCCAGGACCGGAGTCAGTGGAAGAAAATGGTTCGAGCCCTACACCCCAGCAGGGGGTAACAGGATGAAAAGAAGAGACAACTTATCTGCTTTACCTAAAAGTTTGACTGGTAGAGAATGCCTTATGGCATTAAGTTTGTCTTTTGTATTGTTTGTACTTTTTTTGTGCAATAAAGATTAAATAAATAAAAGAATGGGGAGTCTAAAAACTTCTTGTTTCCAGTATTAGGAAACAAGACTCCTGAAAAATGCTCCATGACCCAACATTGGGGGCACTCGGATAGGGAATGTGTTAATTATTTAATTATTTGCTTGTGTTACAGCCCCCACCCATTATATTAACATTAACAAAAAAAAATAAAAAAAAAATATATATATATATATATATACCTACAGTAACACATGGCCAGGTTTGGTTTCATTGTTTGATAATTCCGTTTAAATTTACCAAAATTCATCGATGGGAATAAACAGTGTCTATTTATTTTCTCAAAATCCCAGAATGCCTAACTTCATATTGACATAGGACCTACATTAATGAGTGCTATATATTTGGGTTGGGTATTTTGGGACATATCATGTATAAATAAGTCATTATGACATTTTAAGATTTTTAAGGACAATTTTGAGAAATGAAATAGCCATTATCGTTAACCAGCCACAGCAACAGACTATGTGGTGTTTTCAAAACCCGATAATCAACCTTAAATCAGCCAAGTGTCTGCCCAAGAAAAAAAAAACTGTCTTAAAAAAAAAGATGCGTCACAAATCGTCGAACCTACATGCATTCCGCGGCTGTCCCGTACCAACGTATTTCATTTCGTGTGTTTAGACCTTATTTCTCGGCGTTTAAACCTGATTATCATTTTATCTATTTGTGGTTGTTACAGAAAATATATCTGCAAATCTTCAGATACATCGCGTTCGTATGAGGCAAACAGTAAACATCATGGATCTCACATGTGGTCTTTTTCGATTTGAAACCATCGAATCGATGAACCTAACGCTATTACATCATTACATAAAGTAAAACATACAAAATAACCTCCACGTGTCTTCTTTATGCTAAGAACTTACCAATAAAATTTAGGCATGCGGCTATTTTTGAGGTTGGAAAGCGATTTAGCGAACCGGTTATTCCAGTGAATAACTTCCCGAAAATCTTTTGAAAATTATGAACACTTCTGTTATTTAAGCGGACAAATTAAACAGTTGATACATGTGTAAAATTTAGCGTAATATGCGTACTAAGAACCATTGAGTCAAGTCAAGGATAAAAGACGAATTAATGAATATATGAATTGAATTGAATGGCGCGACGATACGTATACGATAATAATCAATTGGAGTGTTGCCAGGTGAGCGGAAGAGAATTATCGTATTTGAGTGTCAAAATGATCGTACGCCTATCAAAAACGCACAACTCCCTAAATTACTTGCAAAATAAACCTACATGTCCAATGTATAATCAAAGAAAACGCAATTTTCGTCTATTTTGCGCAAAAATCTGTTTGCTATTTGTGTATTTTTGTGATGGATCCAAACGGTTTACAGGAAATTTCGACATTTTTGACGCAAACCAAGGAGCCGAACACCTTAAAGGTGCTAATTGTAGCATATTTCTGAACGAAAATGTCATATTTTGCTTCAAAACAAGGCTTTTTGTATGGAGTGTGGATTTAAGAGGAGTGAAATCTCTTATGGTAGAACTGTTGCTAAAGTGTCCAGTGTTAGCTATAAATAATAGTTCCAAATTTCTCCAGAGTAGCGCTACAGTAGCTAAGAACCTAGGCGTTATTGAGGGAGTGAAGTGCGCTGTCTATGATTTGTTTTTTTTTTCAAGTATTCTAGGTATTGTAGCGCCACCTATTTAAGGTTTTTTGACAACACTTTTTGGAATATGGAGATTTATTTCCTTACCTCCACCTTCCATAGCTTTTTGGGAAGTATCGTCCAAGGGCGGAAATTATCGTACTTTTGCATATTATCGTATGCTCTTTGGAACGTACATCGTAACGGAGCCCAAATTATCGTACATGAAGGATGATTATCGTACACCTGGCAACACAACAATTGAATAATGACGTACGTACCGTACCACTAGCGTCAGTGACAATCATATGAATCATAGATGTACCCGACAGGATCAGTGAAGCATTGATAATATTATTAGGAATCACTCAGTAGACAAGACAGACGGAAATTCCAACATGACGTCATTCAAGGTCATATTTCGCGTACAACACGAGATGAGATGACGAGACATCCCTCCATGTTCACCTGTGTATGTAACATTCATTCATTAGTCGTTACGTTCCTTCTCTAAACTGCCAAAGCGATAAAATCTCACATGATCTATTCTGGATAGTAACGTCACAATACATTAGTACATTACAGTAAAATTCAAGTCATCATCTTATCTGTGGTCGTGCACGCAAAGGGAAATCAAGTTGCGCCAACCCTATACCTAACGCGGCCAATGATGATCCCATCCCTATGACAGAGGGTCTCCCGCGAACCACGTTCGACGTATTGCCTCTCTATTGCACTTGTAAATTCGTACGTAAGTGTGACAGGGATGCAACACGTCGAACGTGGTTCGCGGTAGGCCCTCAGTTCATTATTGTATGGAGTATTTTTTTGATACTTAAACACTTTTTTTATTTAGAAATATAATAACTAGGTAGTAAAAATACTGTTAAAACCTATTTCTACAATTATTTTTTTAAATTATGTCTATCCAAAAGCGAATTCGAGGAGCCAAGAATGACCGAAAGGAGTGTCGCCCCACTGGCTATACTTCGCGTTCGCGGCGGTGATTCGCGCATATGTGGAGGGCCCTATAAGCAGTGTACAGACGAGACAATCCGCTAGGCATTCTTGCAGCTTGTTATGTTATAATTGAGTAAATCTATGAAGCATATATGCAGCTATTACTCCTAAAATAAAAACAGAACATGTCATAAAATATTTTTTATTTATTTGTATAAGTATTTTTTTAAAGAAAATATGTAAAAGTTCTTACGTACTGACCAATATTTAGGTACTTTAAATAATATACTAAACCAAAGGTTTTTACAAATTAATTTCCATTAATAATAGTGTAAACCATTATACTGTTAATTATATCATATTATGTATATATTGCTCGTTAAGTATATATTTATATTAAAAAATATATGATAACGTTAGTCAGATATAAGTTATACCTCGAACACCTATAATATTCTATCTTAAAAATATACTAACTTTAGTAATAGAACCATGTATCTAAATTTTATTATTCAAAATGGACGGAAATAATTCCATACCGTAAGGCACATTTTAATGATTATAAATTTATTATAAGTACTTTTTTATTTTATAGCTAAACATGCTATAAACATAATAATGCTATTATTTTGTTGTTTTTAAGAAAATATTGCTTTTCCCATAAATTATACAAATATTAACATTCATCATTATAGAAAATTCATAACTTCAAAGCGTCCCTTATACCTACAGTTGGTAAATATTAAAAAAAAAAACTATTTAAAGGTCTTATCAAAATTGCTCATAATATAACATCATTATATTAACATTTTTTTTTTTTTTTAAAGATCAGATTAAATGTTTTAATTGTCTACATAGAACAAGTATTTACTTTTTTTAAACTTTTTTTTTTACAAACATTTCTCTCAACATGCCTTTTCAGTGACGCTTTTTGCGTAAAATTTTGCTTACAATTACCACAACGATACTTTTCCTTTGTCCCTACATGTATCACTAAATGTCTATTCAAATGCCCAATTTGAAAAAAACCTTTCTTACAATACTTACAAGTATAGGGCTTCGGTTTCATATGATTAACAATATGGGAAACCAAAGCATCTTTCTTCTCAAAACGCTTATTGCACATATCACACTCATATTTATGCATATGAACTTTCTGATGTCTCCTATAATTCGATGAATTAACAAATTGTTTCGGGCAAAATTTACAGAAATATTGCATTTCACCCGTATGTACTAATTTATGGTTTTTTAATAGATATTTTTCGCTATATTTTCTGCCACAGATATCACAAACATGGGGTTTTAGGCCAGCATGCATCCGTCTATGTCGGACCAGTACGGCATAATCTGAAAACTTTTTAGGGCATATATTACATGAATATGGCTTTTCACCAGTGTGTGTTCTAATATGATTAGTCAAACCTGCCCTAAAATTAAATTCTTTATTACAAAAGTCACAAATATGACGTTTTTTTCGGCTTGTCATCTTTTGTTTTCCGGTTTTTTACATTTAAATTCGGTTTTTCATCGCTGTCTGATGTGTCATGCTTTGAGTGTTTCGCTTCATATTCTGAATCTGTATCATTATCTTCTGAATCAGTTTCGAAAGTTAAATTACTGCTATATTTAATAAACTGTTGTTTTGTTTCTGCCTTTTGCTTGTTGAGTCTTCGGCTTCTCCGATACACGCCTGAAATGTGTAATCAATACTAATTTAAAAAATCTAATAAATATATAGGTAACTAAGGATTAGATAGAGAGAGAGAGAGAGAGAGAGAGAGAGAGAGATATCTTTATTTGCATTTAAGTACACTTTTCAATTATAATGTAACATTCAGGCAGATGGACCCTGGTAGCGTGTCGCAATAATTCTTAAAACTAAAACAAATACATATAGGTACTTAAGTTTTATACCTAACGTGACTTAAAATAAATATTAATGGTACCTTGGTAACAATTTTAGGGACAGTTGATATTATAGACAATATATAATATTAATAATTTGTATGAAAGGAAAAGGGACGAAGTCGCGTGACCGCTTCTACATAAGTACAAACATAGTCCCTGTCATTCATAATTTTTAGCCTCCAGTCACCCACTGCTGAGCATAGGCCCTGTAATAGTAGGGATCTAATATTAGGAATTTTAAACTAGGTGTTTAATTTTCACGAACCATTTTCACGATCGCTAGCCTCTTCCTTCAAAAGCTCGTCCTTAACGACCACGTCGACATGCGAGGCAGGCACGGTACTCTGGGGCGCAGCAAAAGCTGTTGATGTGGGCGCAGTGGCTTCTTTTTTGATATCAGCTGTTAATTTGTTTCGATCTTTAAAGAAGAATAATATATTACAATAAATTATACCCAACAATGAGGGCAAAAAAGTAACTTAATATTCTTTTTACGTCTGTGAATCTTTGTTTCAGCCGCGCGAGACTCTGTTTCAGCTTGGTCAATTATTTCGTATGTTCGGATGTTTTCCTCTACCGGTTACATTTCTCAACCAATTTTCGTGGAATTTGGTGAGCTTTAGCTATAGTTTTTGGATTTTTTTCACAGTAACCTAATTCATTTTAGATTCTATCAACTCTCAATAGTCCATGGCATGTGCTGCCTCTGCGTACGTCCCATGACACGGGCAAAGGCAGCATCGGCTCGGTGTAATTAGTTTCTTCAGGGGTCCGGTTTTAAAATTAAAATGACCATCACGGTTCACGGTCCATATCTACCTAAAATCAAAGAGAATTAAGAAGACCAAGAGTGCTCACTCCATACAACGGTTTTGTTACCAAAAATACTATTATTTTTGTAGTCTACATCTAGCATCAAGTAGCGGAACGCGCTCTTGGTCTTCTTAATTCTCTTTGTTAAAGGGGCCCTGATATCGTCCGGCGAACTAGAAATCAGTCAGTAAACCCCTTTACTTAGTATATTAAATGAGCAAAAAATAAAATAGGTCGGCGGTCCAGATCCGGACCCCTTGTCAGCCATTTAGTGATCCCTGGACTATACAGAGGTACAAATAGAAAAAGGAAACATCATTGTAATACTTACAGATTTCATAGTCAGCCCCCATAGTTTCAGGAGTCAGACCTAGCCGCACCATCTCATCGGTGCCCAGGTCTGCAACTAGAAGCAGGTCATCATCAGCTGGTTCCCGTTTTATACTTGCTGGTGTCGGTGACATGTCTGCTTGGTTGACATGGGCTTTCTTTACACCTGGAAAATAACAATGGTAGCATGGAAGAGTCGGACCAAAGCTAACTCTGCGTGGTATTTCCATTGACAAAGTGTGGCGATGACATAATTAATATCAGATTCAACAAAAACAAATTAATCTACACACACACAAGTCAAATTATCTATAACTATGCATTTTAATTAGATGACCAGTCTGGCCTAGTGCCCTGCCTATGAAGCCGATGGTCCTGGGTTCGAATCCCAGTAAGGGCATTCATTTGTGTGATGAACACAGATATTTGTTCCTGAGTCATGGGTGTTTTCTATGTATTTATTTATTATATATATATATATATATATATATATATATATATATATATATATATATATATCGTTGTCTGCGTACCCACAACACAAGCCTTACTGTGGAGCTTAGTCAATCTGTGTAATCATGTCCTATAATATTTGATTGGATTTGATTTGTATTGTTTTTTATTAGCTGGGTTCTCACAGCTCTGGGTGGACCCAGCTATTTTTAGCATTTTCCTTGTGTGGTGAAAATTTGTGTGTTTTAATCTGTGGCAAATAGTGTTTAATACTCTTGCCTTAAAACCCGTGCAACACTCAAGATTACTATTCGATTTTGGAATATTTCGCTTTCTCGGGTATCAATATTAGCATGAGGGGTTAAATTATAAAAAGACACACTCACCATAATCGCTGCCTATCTTCTCAGACACCAGACGCACCATCACATCGGTTCCCAAAGCCGAAGCATCTATGGTGGCCTTATTGTTGTTTGTCACTAATTTACATTGACCTAAACAATAAATAAACAGGAGTGCAAATTTGCTGTTAAACTTAGCTTAATTTTGAAGAGTATAAGGTTTTATAAGTATGGATATTTGTCATTAATATAATTTTCATTACAATACATGTTCTCTCTCATGTTCTCAATACATTCTAATTGTATAAACCCTGTTACTACATTCACAATAGTGCTTAGCTAATCTATTGATATTATTAAAAACAGAGTTTAAAAAATACCATTTACTTGATGGGGCAAGTCACACCGCTGCAGCACAATAGGGCCTAAAACAATTTCTTGTTTAATTTCATGCCCTTCATATAACACTGCACTGGTTCCACCACTCCACTCAGACTCTGACTTCACATTTTTCAAAGACATATTAACTACATCCGAACTAAGATAAAGTCCAGGATGACAAATCTAAAGTGAGTACAAAAGTTGAAAGAAAAAACACAAGTAACCTTTGCCTCGACAAAACTAACACGAACTACATATTTTCTACTACGTGTCACTTACTAAAGAATGCAGGGTAAGGCAAGGTAAGGTAACTAAATAAAAATTCTAAACAATCTCGTAAACTTGTCGTAAATATAAAATAAATGGGCCTTTCAACTGTCATACATACCTGTTACCTGAAAGCAAAATTGGACGGGACAAGCAAAAATAGACCTTTTTGCCTGATTTTAGGGCTTTGTCAGTGTGTATACGGACGTGCTTTTTTGACAGCTGTTGGATAGGGTTGTGTTTAACGCGGGTCAGCGTTTTACTCAATAATTGCACTTTTTTTTAACAATCATTTTTGAACAATTTCAAGCAAATGTTTAAAGTAAATAATTTGTCAAAACTACTGGGATTAATTGTATAAATTAGATAAACAGTGCTACTTTTTAGGCAATATTAAAAAGTTCATATGTTGGCAAACCTGCATTTTATTACAGTTACTCTTTACTCTTTGCATAGTTTGCATTGACACTTCAATCACTTCATTCACATTAAGAAATTTGACCGTTCACCAAACTTGTTTTGTTTTTGTGTAAAAAAAAAGTAAATTAACCCAATAAGTCGTAAATTTCTGAATTTGCGCCGTTTTTGCTTTATTCAGTATGTCGCTAAGGGATCGGGAGAGATTTGATCAAAATGAGAAGTGTCCTAGCGAAGCCGGGTCTTTAGAGAGTCTGTACGCTGACCATGAAATAGAAGAGGATCTCGTTATAGGTCCCGTGGAAATATGGAAGCCGAAAATTACGTTAAAATTTATTGGTGAGTCTTGAATACTTCTCATCTATTCTACGCATTCTCCAGAACATCTAGATACTAGCGCTTATTACGCTTAGCGGTTATTATGAGGAAACGCTGCACATCCCTGGTGCGCAGGGTGCGGGCTAGTTCCAACGGCATCTTGAGAGCGTTTGCGGAGAGATTTGACTGCCAGTGCCTGAATCACTGTCATATGATTCACGTACTGGTGTCCAAGCCTCTCCAGAATAGGTTAAAATATGATAAGTTAAATGTAATATAATAAGTTAAATGTAATATGATCCTAAGTTGGTCGAAATAAATGAATTTATTTATTATTATTTATTTATTACATCTCAAAAAGGGCACTATCTGTCGGGAGGTCAGTCAATGGATGCTAGCCAGTAGCGACAATACAATACAAATATTCTTTATTGCTCACCAATATGAAAAGAACATTATATTATATTATATTATAGCCTTTTGTCATGACACCCAAATGCTGTTTATTTGTTTATTCGTTGATGTGTTGTTAAATGTATTGGGTGCCCGCTTGCCAGTCGGCATAGGCCTCCTCCAGCCTTCTCCATTCGTTCCTGTCTCTGGCAACCCTGCTCCATGTGGCACCAGCAACAGGCCTGATGTCGTCGTCCCATCGTTTGAGCTGCCTTCCTCTTTTCCTTTTACAGCCTCTTGGGTACCACTGGATCACCTTCTTACTCCATTTGTCCATGCCTCTACTGATATGACCTGACCACTTCCATTTCTGCCTTCTAATTTTTGTTACAATGTCGTGCATCTTGGTTCTGCTTCTTATCACCTGGTTCCTTATCCGATCAGCTTTTCTTATTCCTAGCATGCTTCGTTCCATGGAAACTTGGCAGATACGTAACTTGTTCAGTTGGCGTTTGGTGAGGGCCCAGGTTTGGCTTCCGTACATAAGTATTGGTAAAACACACGTATTGAATACCTTGCTCTTTGCACTAATGTGAAGATTTTGGTCCTTCATTACTTCTTTCATGGCCCAGTACCTGTTCCATCCATTCCCAATCCTTCGTTCGATTTCTTTGTTAGTGACATCTTTGGCTGAAATTACTTGTCCTAGGTATATATATTCGTCAACATATTCGAGCTCGTTTTGTCCTATGCAGATTTTTTCCTGTGGGCCGTTTGTGAAAACTTTGGTCTTATCTAAATCCATCTGGAGACCCATTTTCTCGCTTTCCCTTGCTAGTTCATTAATCATGGTGTTCAGGTCTTGGTGATTTCTAGCAAAAAGCACAATATCATCTGCAAACCTTAAGTTTGTCAGACTGCAGCCATCTATGTTAATGCCGTATTTCTCCCAATTCAGCGATCTAAATACTTGCTCAAGTACAGCTGAGAAGATCTTTGGCGAGAGGGGGTCCCCCTGTCGGACACCCTTTTCTATTGGAAACGGTTGGCTTCTTCTTTCTATTTGGATGCATGCTGTGCTGTGCTTGTATAAATTTCTGATTATTCTTATATACTTTTCGTCTATTCCTTGATTCTTTAGTGTTTCCCATATCTTGCTGTGAAGTAGACTGTCGAACGCTTTACTGTAGTCAATGAATGCAAAATAGTATGTCAGGTTATATTCATTATATTTCTCGATGATTTGCCTCAGGACAATTATATGGTCAAGCACAGAGTAGCCGCTTCGGAATCCTGCCTGTTCGATAGGTTGTTGTTCATCGAGTTTCTTCTCGAGGCGTTTAAGTAAAACTTTAGCAAATACTTTGTAGATATTTGACATTAGACTAATTGGTCTATAATTGCCAATGTTGTGAGGATCTCCCTTTTTGTACAGAAGTATTATGTTTGATGTCGTCCACTGCTCTGGTATATATTCTTTTATCAAAATGTCGTTAAAGATCTTGGACAGGAGGGGAGCCACTTGGTCCTTGGCATACATTAGGACTTCATTTCTTATTTCGTCAGGGCCAGGGGCTTTGTCTTTTTTCTGGGATTCAATGGCTAGTTCCACCTCCCTTACTAGTACGGGTGGCACTTCAGTTTCCTCGTCCAGCTTTGTATAGGTTTCGTCTGGAATGCTGGGTTTTTTGTATAAGTCTCTATAGTAATTAGTAGCTATATCTTTTATATCCTGCCTTCGGTTTCTGTCCGTTCCTTGTTTATCTTTCATTTTCGTGATCCATTCCTTGTTTGCCTGAAGTACTTTGTAGGCTTTTTTAGTGCTGCCAGTTGTCAGAATATGCTTTTCCAATGTTTCCATCCTGTTTTGTTTTCTATCTTTTCTTAGGCTTTCGTTTATTTGTTTGCTGAGATTTGATATTTGTTTTCGTATGTCTCTGTTAATGTTGCCTTTACTGATTAGGTTGTTTCTCTCTTCCATCAAAGACAGAGTTTTTGATGTCATCCAGCTCCTCTTGACTTTATCAGTTTTTTCTCTACTTGATTCTACTGCTGTTTTAATAGTATTTTCTGCCCAATCATACTTTTGTTGGGTATTGTAGGTTGGGGGCAAGGCTTCATACTCCAAGTGTTTGTTCTGTAATTTAGTGGTGATTTTGATCATTTGGTCCTTGTTAAGAAACTTGTTATCTAGCCTTTGTCTAGGCCTTGGCTGCTTTGGTTTTTGGTTTGTGTTGAAATTTAGTTTATTTACAATGTTACAGTCACTGAAGTAACTGGGTTGATTGGAAAGTATGAAATCAATTTCGTTTTTGTATCTCCCGTCTGGTGAAACCCACGTCCATTTTCTACTTTTTTTTTTCTTGAACTTGCTGTTTATGATTGATAGGCTGTGTTGTAGTGCAAAGTGAATTAGACGTTCACCATTTTTACTTCTTTTCCCATATGTGTATTGTCCTAGTATTCAATTTTCTCCTGTCTGTCTGAACATAATGACATACAAATTAAACTCACAACATAGACTATGGTAGGGCGGTTTTATCGCTAAAGAGCGATCTCTTCCAGACAACCTTAGGATAGTGGAGACAAGGTAAAAAAACAAGTAATGTGAGTAGGTGATACAGTGAGTGATAGAAGTTGAGAAATAATAATAACAAATTATGCACATACATAAATAGCAAAGAGTATAAACTACATACATAAATAAATATCATATATAACAAATTTACGAATAGGCAGGTCCACACAGAGCGAGCGAGCGAGCACGTACGCGCGAGGCAATTTCCTGACACACAAATCGGCCAGTGTAGTCGAGTCTCGGCCGAGGAAAACGCACGTGCCACCTCGGCCGAGGCATGTCTACACTGGCAGGTTTGTGCGTGAGGAAATTGCCTCGCTTGTATGCTCGCTCTGTGTGGACCCAGCTAATATATATAAATCACCACAATGCGGCAAATAACAATTTAAAGGGAAACAGGAACAGAACATAAAATAATATTACGGAAGGGATAATATTCTTTTACTTGAGTTTTAAAAATATGAAATGATTTATCATGCCTTACAGCTGTCAACATTTAAGATAAGGTTAAATAACTTATTAAAAGATAAATGTTATTACAATATAGATGAATTTATGATGGATACTTTGACAAATTAGTGATTGACTTATAGAACTACCTATTATTTATTATTACTATTAATTACAACTTATAGAATTTTATAAAATATAAGTAGTGAAAATGTAAAATATTTTTAATAATATTGCATGCGCTAGGCAGCTATAATTATTGTACGCAAGACATGTTACAGAGAACAAAAATTGTTTATAACATCTGTATTCATTACCTGTAATGCACAATATATAAATAAATGATTCTAAATCCTTAACTCAGAAGGTAGTGAGTTCCACAACCAAACTGCCTGGAACGTAAAAGAATCATTAAAAAATTTTGAAGACAATGATGGGACTTTAAGAAGATAATTTTGGAAACATCTTATAGATTGAACAATGCTAAAGAGGTCTTTGAGATAGCGGGCGTTGCAGGATTAAAAAGGATGCTATAAAGAAGAGAAAAAGTGTGAAGCGCTTAGCGACCTAACCTCCTGACGGTATTGATATTACAGTTTATTATGGTATCCATAAAATTAATCAATAAAAACAGATCTATTTTTAGATAATGAAAGAAAGTAATGAAATGTATATGCAAGTATTTCTTGTGCTCCTTATGTTTGAGTATAACCTATTAAATAATCTTCTTCTTCCTCGCGTTGTCCCGGCATTTTGCCATCGCTCATGGGAAGGAAGGGAAGGCGGTAAGAGCGTGCGACTTGCAATCCAGAGGTAGCAGGTTCAAACCCCTGCTCGTACCAATGAGTTTTTTTTTTAATACTACGTCGGTGGCAAACAAGCATACGGCCCGCCTGATGGTAAGCAGTCTCCGTAGCCTATGTACGCCTGCAACTCCAGAGGAGTTACATGCGCGTTGCCGACCCTAAACCCGCCCCCCCCTCGTTGAGCTCTGGCAACCTTACTCGCCGGCAGGAACACAACACTATGAGTAGGGTCTAGTGTTATTTGGCTGCTGTTTTCTGTAAGGTGAAGGTACTTCCCCAGTTGGGCTCTGCTCTAGATCTGAAATGACATCCGCTGTGCTGTGCCCTACCACACAAAGCGAGATGACATTCACAATGCCCATACCTCTCTTAGTTTTTCGGAACTTATCATTTGATAATTACCAGTCACTTTTCGGTGAAGGAAAACATCGTGAGGAAACCAGATTAATCCCAACAAGGCCTAGTTTACCGTCTGGGTTGGAAAGTCAAATGGCAGTCGCTTTCGTAAAAACTAGTGCCTACGCCAAATCTTAGGATTAGTTGCCAAGCGGACCCCAGGCTCCCATGAGCCGTAGCAAAATGCCGGACAACGCGAGGAAGACGAGTTAATTATGACTTCGTATTTGAAATTTTGAGTTTAGATTTTGACTGAAAATTATTATTATTATTTATCATTGTGACCCCATAGCAGAGCCCGGAATTTTCGCGGCTAAACTAAAGACTGTCGCAAGCTAGCTAGTGTTAGAAATATTTTATTATCGATATCGATATTTGTGTAATGTAAGAAAAAAACGGTCCACCAAATAAAAAAATACGTGGGTTTGTATAAAACTAATATAGAAACAGGTGCAATATCTTTTTCAGAATCCACTTCCAAATTCAATCTCTTATGGAGTACTCATTTTCTGCCGGGCTAGCACATGATTGGCGCGACAGTATCTCGCGGCCAGATAGACTACCCGTCCCTCTTTAATAAACATAATTAGAATAACCGGCCAAGAGCATGTCGGGCCACGCTCAGTGTAGGGTTCCGTAGTTACTCTTCCGTCACAATAAGCTAAACTGGAGCTTAAAGTATAGTAAATTGTTAACCAAGGGATGAAACGGTACCTTTCACCCAAGTTAAACAAATAGGCAAATTTGCATAATCAGTACCTAATTAAAGTAAGTCTTTTTACTATGAAGGGAAAACTTTTTGCGATAACTCAAAAACAGCTAAACTGATCATGTCCGCTATAGTTTTCATTTAATGTATTTCTTAAGCTCTACTTCCACGATTTTTTTCATATTTTTTGGACCTATGGTTCAAAAGTTAGAGGGGGGGGGACACATTTTTTTTTTCTTTCGGAGCGATTATCTCCGAATATATTCACTTTATAAAAAAATGTTCCTTGAAAACCCCTATTAGTTTTGAAAGACCTTTCCAACGATACGATATTCTAGGGTTGAAGCGAAAAAAAAATTTCACCCCCACTTTACGTGTAGGGGAGGTACCCTAAAAAAAAAAAAAATTTTAGATTTTATTGTACGACTTTGTCGGCTTTATTGATTTATATATCCATGCCAAATTTCAGCTTTCTAGCACTAATGACCACGGAGCAAAGCCTCGGACAGACAGACAGACAGAGAGACGGACATGGCGAAACTATAAGGGTTCCTAGTTGACTACGGAACCCTAATGGGATTCTTCAAGAAGCGGGTATTTAGGGTTCTCAACTTCTCAAGGGTCGGCAACGCTTAAGTGGCTCCTATGGTGTTGCTTACGTCCATGGGCGACGATGTCCGCTTCCCATCAGGCGGCTCCTCTGCTCGTTTGCTAACTATGCTAACATAAAAAAAAAATACACTGTGATTTTGACTTCTAAAGATATTATAACGTAATTGCGACTCCGTGGATTGTAGTACTACGGCGAGCATCCAAAAGTCCCAAGTCTAATTATTTTTTTTTTTTTTTTTAATTTATTTGAATTAAAAGAAGATTACAAAAAGCCTTAAACTACTAATCTGCCAAACTGCAGTACAGTGTGTTATAATACTCGATATCATAAAAAATGCTTTTTATCCGATATATTCCCACAGTCTTTTGCTTTGCCGCGAATTCCAGGCTCTGCTCCAAGGATTCTAGAACCACAGCAATACTACCTACCAAAAGTTCCACGCCTAAATATAATTGAAGCATTGAGATATATCTAAGGGCCTTACGGGCACTAAGAATAGTGCTAGTCCAGTGGTGTCACTCACGAATTCGAGCCAATCGTGCAGTCTAACGCAACTAGTTGCGACCATCGCGCGCATGATGCGAACTCATCAACCAATCGCGTTGTGGCGTTAGACTGCACGATTGGCTCGAATTCGTGTGCGTGAAACCGCTGTACTGACCCCATTCTTATTGCCTGTAAGGCCCGTCCCCAGATATATATCGATGAATTGAATATTTTAAATTAGTCGCCATTGACAGATGTGCTCCCATATTACGGTTAGTATTGTTAATGAATTTATTAAAGTATTATAAATTAATACAAAGAAACTTTCTTTACAGGTCTTAAAACAAAACCCAAAGACCCTGTAAAAACAATTGAAAAGGACATGAAACCACCATATAGTACAAGACAAAAAAATCTTTGCAAATTATGCAATAAAGAGTTTAAAAATGCAAACAGGTTGGAAGAACATATTATAACACATTCTAACGATCGACCTTTTTCTTGCAACATTTGCAATAAAAGATACAAAAGGGAATCTACACTGTACGCACATAAGTATACGCACGAAAACAAAAAGCCATACAAGTGTAAACATTGCAGAAAGAGCTTTACTTTTAAAGGCCAGTTGAAAGCGCATACAAGGTTACACACTGGGGAAAAACCGTACAAGTGCAATATATGTTCTAAAGAGTTTACGCAGCAGACATCATTGAATAATCATCTTTTGAAACACAAAGGCATTAAACCTCACTGTTGTGAGATCTGTCATGAGAGATTCAGACAGGTTAGCAATTTGAAGAAGCATTTAGAAACTAATCATTCAGATAAAAAGAAGGATATTCAATTTCCTAAAGAAAAGGGGAAGAAACATAAAAATACGAAAGCTCAGAAGGAAAAGAAAGAAAAGCAAAGAATGGTTGTAACTTGGTATGCATGTAAAAAGTGTAAATTTGTGTTTAGTAGTAATGATGATCTTAGTAAACATAAGAAACTTTACCATGGTGGCATGTGAAAACAGTTAATGTAGGCCAGATCTTTTTTTCTAAGCACATTTTGTTATATGGAGTATTATAAGAACAAATTAAATTACTTTCTATGAACTGTCATATATCATATACAAAGGAAAAATATTACCAATGTATCCAGTGCCCAGGGCTGGAATGCAACCAGCGTCCTCGGTTTACGCGATAGATGTCTGACCCGCTCGGCCACCCGAGCGAGGGGCACGTCGAAATTTCCAGGTATATGACAATTTCTGAAAGCTTGTGGCGCCCCCTGGCCATCCCTTAGGTCGAACAGTATGGTTGAACCTCCTAACTGTAACAACTCAGGAGATTTCGGGCTAGCGATGAGAGATGGCGCTTTTATTAATACTCTAAGTACAAATTATACTTACCAATTTTCATTACTTTTAGGTTTTATAGTAAAAAAAAATATATTTTTAATGACTCGTAAAAAAAGTATTGTATACAATAGTGATATAATCAAACTTTACAATCTTGTACCTCACTTAGGCAACTCAGCAAGCTTCGTTGCCTAAACACGGTACTCGACTGAAAAGCTCTGTCTGTATGTCTGTCTGTTTGTTACGTCTTAACGCTTAAACCACTGAAGCGATTGAGATAAAATTTGATACCGATATAGTTAGAGGCCCGGGGAAGGACATAGGATAGTTTTTGATAATCATCATCATCATCATTCCACGCAGACAAACTCGCGGGCAGAAACTAGTGATAAATAAAATAACTCGAAAATACAGAAATGCGTTTTTTTTTATGAAATTATAATTTCTGGGTTCTTGTGGATGTATTGTTTTTTTTATATGTAGGGAAGAGTGAAACCATGTTTTTTTATACTTAAGAATATGTATTTGTAGTATTTGTTGTAATTTCTTAAACATTAAATTGTGTCATTTTTCTATTAAAAGGTATTTACATTATCGCTTATAGATTCCGAGATACCAATGATTTTATAAATTAAACGAAATATAACGAAATTTTATTTTGTTCCAAAACAGTTTCTAGACTAGTCTAGTCTAGACACTTAAAATAATCACGTGTATTATATAAAAGTTGCAAATTACAGCGATAACTTTAAAAAAAACGCTTTAAATTTAATGCCAAGGGTACCTCATTGTCGGTCGTCCTTACGATCGACTATCAAGTACCCTAGCCGTTAAGACGCTAAGTAGGTCCAATGCCCTTGAGCGTCTGGGCGGAGCTAAGCGATCTGTACACGCACCAATAGCTTACCTCGCTCACTGCGATCGTACGTTAATTTTGTTACAAGCTTTTATTTAACTTGCCCTGTTAGTATGGGACAAATCTTGAAAGTTAAATTTGACCCACTTCCCGGTTTCCGATGAAGCTGAAAATTTGCATACATATGTAAGTCGGGTGACAATGCAATATGGTACCATCAAGCTGATCTGATGATGGAAATAGGAGGTAGCCATAGGAACTCTGTGATAAAACAACGGAACCTAATTGTGTTTGGGGTTTTTAGAATTGTCTCGATGAGTATTAGTTGCCTGTGGAAAAAAAGTATAGTCAGCGATAAAAAATGTACTTGTACCAAAAATGAAATTTTTGCCAAAAAAAACATTTCGCTGCACCTTAACGAGGTTCAAAGAATAAGGTACCTAGAGGTAGGTAGCCAAGAGGCGCGCGGTTGGCGCTATACTCGTATTTGTATATCTTTTGCAGATATTTTGTCGTTTCAGTATGAGTAGATCATGCATTTAGTAGAGGTCCTAAATTATAATGAAACTATAATTTAGGACCCCTCTCTTATACATTACACTTTACAAGCCTCAATAAAATAGTTAATTCGTGTTTTATGCGTTTCTTATAAAACCTTAAGTCAAAACGACATTAAGATTAATGCTAGAGTTATGTACTAAATTGAGGCGTTTACACAAACAGTTTTATCTTCTTAATAAATAAATCTAAATAATGCCATTAATAATTAACTTATAAACTAAGTATTACATTTTTAGAATTGTTCTCTAATTACTAGTGTTATTTTTCGAGTAGTTGGTTGATAAATAAAATAATCGGAAGTCTTCCTCCCAACTATCTCCATAGAATACAACTGAAGCGATAGATCAACATGCATCAAGTTCCAGTTTCAATTTGATAGTTTACAAATGCAACAAGTTATTGCATGCAAGCCAAATTATAAAATAAACGGACCGATAGTACTGATATTGATTTTGAGAGAACCATAAAATTATATTTACTCATTTTTGTACATTGATGCAAAGATCAAAGCACGAAGAAAAATATAAACGATTTACTAGATTCTAAAGAAAAACATCAAGAATGGAACCCTGGAATGGCAAGCTTACCAAGCTATCAGATCAACGTCTAATAAGTTTGTCGTTTTTCCACATAAATAATGATAAATTTATATATAATAAAATGCGTGTGTCCAGATATACAACGGCTGTATCGTCAGCATATGCAAAGATGAAGCCATTGTCAATAGGTATGTTGCATAGTTGGTTAATAGACATAAGAAAGAGCGTGGGGCCTAGGACACTTCCTTGAGGAACTCCGTAGTCTACGTCACACTCATCACTTACGTATTTCCCCTCTTTAACCCCCTGTTTGCGGTTTCGAAGGTAATCGTTTAGTAACAAGAGTTGCATAGGTACCTCTAATACCATTGCCTTCTAGCGCATTTATAAGGGTGGGAGCAGAAACCGTATCAAAGGCCTTTTTTAGGTCGAGAAACAGTCAAACAATTTATTCTTCTTGTCTACTATTGCTACTGTCTACTGCATCTTCAGTGGATATACCTTGTCTAAAGCCAAATCGAGGATTTAATGAGGTAATTCATTAAACGGATATTTATACCTACGTTTTTCTAAGATCTTTGATAAAATTCGAAGAACATACAGGTCTAGAATAAGTTTAGTTCATAGTTTTAAATAAGGTCTCTGGCTTCCACTTTTATATAGACAGGAGTGATAACTGCCTATTTCAGGGAATCCGGATACTCCTTGTTCAAAACAAAGAATCACAACGTGAGCAATTAGGGAAACCATGATAGAGTTAGACCAAGCTAAGTTGGCAGCGATTTTGTTAAGTAAACGTCATAGAGCGTACTCCCATCTTAAAGGCCGGCAACGCACTTACAACTCCTCTGGTGTTGCAGGTGTCCATGGGCGGCGGTAATCGCTTACCATTAGGTAAAAAGGTAATATAAAATGATGATAGATGTTTTACGTTTAATATAACACTTGCGCTGTCTGGGCTAGCAAAATCCCTGCCAGCTTATCTTGGTCCGACTCGCTTGTTAGTTTAAGGAACTCGTATATTATCCCAGCCAGGAGCCAGGGGCGCTTGTGGATTTGAGATTGGAGAGGATGATATAGACCTCATTAGGAAGAGATTCGATTTAAAGATTTGGATATCATTATGATGGATCAAATGGAGATGTTGACACAAGAATGCCAATTTTCCGACGCTGCTAGTATGCGTATTTGGGACCATTTATTTAATATCGATTGCTCGAGTGCAAAGAATACTCTCGAGTGTCACCATAAATGTAAAATTGGTGATTTGTGTCAATCTCAATCTCGTCTAGACTAGACTAGAACGTAGTAAACGTAGTATGCTCTTTGGACTAGACAAGATTGACGTATTTTTTTTCTTGATGAAATAGTTGTTATGTTGGCAATCCTGCATTTCATATCAAGGCGTCTAGACGGGAACTATTTTTCGTCAATCTGATTAAATTTTCTCATCAAATCAGGCCGTGCAGACGCAAACGCCAATTTGCTCGCATCTTTCGACCGCCGTTTATGACCGATAAAATGGAGGTGCGGACCAAAGAATATCAATTTGTGTCATTTGTAACGTTAGTATTCACATCCAAACGTATGGAAAGGTTTGGAGCATTTTAAAAAAATTTAATTACCATAAATCTAAAATTGGGGATCGACGCCAATTTTTTTTCTGATCAAATCGGTCGATTTAATGATTCCGTCTGGACCGGCCTTAATACTTCTTTTTGACATCATCAATGTTCAATTGACGTTTGACAAATATTGTACCGTGCGTAATGTTGTTTTTGTGTGATGTTTTCAATTAATTAAATAATTAAGTAACGGTTTATTCAGTTGTAAAACAGACATCATTTCCGTTTTTGCTTTATTGAGAATGTCGGTAAGGGGTCGGGGGGGATATGATGATAATAAGGAGATTCCTTGCAAAGCTGGGTCTTTAGGAAATCTGTACGACGACCATGAAATAGACGAGGGTCTGGTTAATGGTCCCGTGGAAATATGGAAGAAAGTTACGTTAAAATTTATTAGTGAGTCCTATACTTATTTATTCTAGACATTCTCCAGAACATCTTCATATTCATTACTATAATTATTATAGGTAATACAGCATCGTTAGCATTGACATATATATCTAAGGACGGGCCTTACGGGCACTAAGACTGGTGCTAGTTCAGTGGTGTCACTCACGTATCCGAGCCAATCCTAAAGTCTAACGGAACTAGTTGCGACCAATCGCGCGCGTGATGTGAACTCAACAACAATCGCGTTGCAGCGATAGACTACACGATTGCTTCGAATTCGTGAGCTTAACACCGCTGTACTGGCCCCATTCTTATCGTCCGTAAGGCGCGTCCTTAGATATATATGTCAATCTCACATATTTGAGCTCAAGGGCCCCATAAAGACTCAGCCTATACTTTGTTTCGCATTAGAAAGAAGGTAAGGCCTACACTGGTGGCTTAGCGGTGAGAGCATGCAACTTGCAATCCGTAGGTGGCAGGTTCAAACCCCGGTTCGTATCAATGAGTTTTTCGGAACTTACATATAAAATATCATTAGATATTTACCAGTCGCTTTTGAAGAAGGTGAAGGAAAACATCGTGAGGAAACCGGACTAATCCCAATAAGGCCTAGTTTACTTCTGGGTTGGAAAGTCAGATGGCATTCGCTTTCGTAAAAACTAGTGCCTATGCCAATTCTTGGGATTAGTTGCCAAGCGGACCTCACGCTCATGAGCCTGAGCCAAGGAAGATGAACAATTTTGATGTGCCTTTTTATTGAAAACACTTTTAAAAAATAAGTTGCAGCTAACAGGTTTCAATTATATAAATAAATAAATAAATTAATAAATATAATAGGACATTATTACACAAATTGACTAAGTCCCACAGTAAGCTCAATAAGGCTTGTGTTGAGGGTACTTAGACAACGATATATATATAATATAATACAAATATTTATAAATACTGAAATACATAGAAAACACCCATGACTCAGGAACAAATATCCCTGCTCATCACACGAATACATGCCCTTACCAGGATTTGAACCCGGGACCATCAGCTTTGTAGGCAGGGTGACTACCCACTAGGCCAAACCGGTCGTCAAACATAACATATATGATCATTTCTTTTGGTTTCATAGTGACTGTTCACTATTTTTTGAATAGACTTGCATACATATGAAACATTCCCACCTATCCCCACTTCATGTGTGGCAGCTGTCACCTGGGGCAGGGACAGATGGGATTTAAATAACATAAAACCAGCGGGCTAAGCACGGTCGCATTTTTATCGCCTATCACCATGCCTGTCATGTCTCTGTAACTGTGTTTTTCGTGTTTTTATTTCTATGTACAATAAAGTATATACATTCTTACAGGTATGTAAGTGCGAAAGTGACAGGCATCAGCATGACAGAGATATAAATACTGTCTATTATAAATTTCACAGTGTATTAGTTCTCTGTCATACTGTGTAAATTTTTTGAATCAATAAAATAAAAAAATGATAAAAATGCAACCATGCTGCCACCGCTGGACTAATTTTTTCTCCTGGACAACTATCCATAACCAACCTTTCTTTACAGCTCCTAAAACAAAACCCAAGGAACCTGTTAAGACAATTGAAAAGGACATTAAACAACTATATTCATGCGAAATATGTAAAACTAGAAACATGAAGCATTATTGCTGTGCCCTGTGTGACGATTTTTTTTTTCTCCATGTTAAGTATGACTTTTCACATGGAAAAACACAGAAGGCCAAAAAATACTTGCAAAATATACAATAAAGAGTTTAAAAATGCAAACAGGTTGGAACAACATATGATAACAAATTCTAACAATCAACCTTTTTCATGCAACATTTGCAACAAAAGCTACAAAAGAAAATCTACACTATACGCACATAAATATACGCATGAAAACAAAAAGCCATACAAGTGTAAACATTGCAGAAAGAGCTTTGCTTTTAAAGGCCAGCTGCAAGCACATTCAAGAATACACACAGGGAAAAAAACCATACAAGTGCAAAATATGTTCTAAAGAGTATGGTGATGTAGGTACCATGTAGGCAGGTATCAGAAGGTTCTTGGAGTGAAAGACGTTTTTAGCTATGTACAAGATTGAATGAATTTATTTACAAAATGCGCGTAATTTATACAAAATTAGAGAAATGTAAGAAAGAGATCTATATACAGGAAAGAGCGTGATAAATAATAGTAGCCGCGCGGGACGCGCGGGGTGAGGTGCGCGGGCGCGAGGTTGCGGCGCGTGGCCGCGGCATTCGCGCGCGCCTATAAAATAAAGCGAGCCAACGTTCCCGTCCTTTTCTCGGCCGGCCTCCGTAGGGTGCACATCGTGTCGTCGGTGCGCCGTGTCCCGCTCCGCTGCTTGATACTCGCTGGTAGAAGACACGAAGAGGATGCTGCAGGCTCCGCATATGCATAAACTGCCCTTGTCAGGGCAACATAAAACTGCTCTTGTTAGAGCAAACGTCACCGTTTCTCTGCTTAACCGCAGAGTGTCAATCGATCGATCTATAAACTGTTCTTATCAGAACAATTTCACTGTTTCTATAAAGGACACGACGTCGGTCGATGTATATGTTTAAGTATGTATATATGTCCCCACAAGAGTTTACGCAGCAGACATCTTTGAATAATCATCGTTTGAAACACACAGGCATTAAACCTCACCATTGTAAGTTATGTCATGAGCAGTTCAGACAAGTTAGCAATTTGAAGAAGCATTTAGAAACTAAACATTCAGATGAAAAGACGGATATTCATTCTCCTAAAGAAAACTAGGGGATGAAATATGAAAATGTCAAAGTTCAGAAGCGTGGTAAGAAAGAAAAGGAAGAACTTAGTAAACATAAGAAACTTTACCATGGTCACAAGTAGAACATTTAATATTGACTGAATTATGGTAAGAAAAAAAAATTGTGTTGGCTATGTGCAAGTGCCATAGTATTAATAGGATGGTCCGAATTGAACTTAATTTTTTTATTGACTTAAAAAGATAATTTGTATTCGTGGATTCTTGTGGTTATTATGTGTTACTTGTAGATTAATCATCAACATCCAATTTGTGATTAGTGCATTATTATGATTATTTCCGTACACGGCGGGAAGATGTTGATAAATCAAGATATAACATTGAAGACATTTGAACCTTGTGTAATTCTATTAAGATTATTTTAGTTTATTATTTAATTTCTAATCTGAAAAAAAACGAACTACCTAGAGCTAGGCTTGTTTGTTAAGAGCCAATAGAATCACTTCACTATTTAATTACCTATCTTCGCTGAGCACAGCTCTGCTCTAGTCGGCAATTTTTTATACTGGTTCTTAACAAACATGACATCCCTCGTCTCGCAACATGCTTGCACATCTCTGCTGGAAACGCAGCTTCACCTGTGTTAGAGGTTAAGGCTGTCTATGATTTCTGATTTTGGTTTCTGGGGGCCTACCGCGAAAACCGAAATTCGCCAATTGCGGGGATCTTTCTCTTTTACTCTCTCTAAGACATAGAGTGACAGAGAAAAATGCCCGCAATTGACGAACTTCGATTTTCGCGGTAGGCCCCCTGCTCTCAAAGATACAAAAATCAGAGTGTGTTTTGGCCCTATTCCATCTATTTAACACTTTAACGGGCAAACTCATTCGCACGAGCGCTTTTACAACGCGCGTTGCAAAAGCGATTGTATTTTGTATGACACGAATGGATACCCGTGTTTTCATTCGAACGATGGCAGTGGGGCTTTTTTATCGAGCGTTGTTGGATTTTCGACTTTGAGCGTTAGCTGTTCAAATTTAGCGCACGGAACTTCTAATGTCAGGTTTTAACACGACGCTTTTAAACTCTTTAAACTCGCACAGAATAATAGTACCACCGTACAGAAATTACAAACTACTACAAAACCAAAGTTTGATAGCGATTCCGGGACGGATTATGCTGTCCCTTTCTTAAGGGCCCTCCACACTCGTGCGCGAATCGAGACGCGAAGCCGCGAACGCGAGTGTGGATGGCCCTCGCGTCGATTTCGCAGATTGTTCACGCCTTCGCGCCTTATTCCCCGTTTTTTGTCGGCATTTGGCCCGCGTCAGAGGAGACGCGAAGCGCGAACTTGCTAGACTCCACACTCGCAATCGCTTCGCGCCGCGATTCGCTCACGAGTCGGTTAATCTGTTAAACTGTCATAACCTTCTATGGATATATTCGGTGCGAATAGGTGCGATCTTGATCAACCAAAAATCTATTTGACAGTTCCCAGTTTGAATCAGTGCCTTGCCGCAAACTAAATCCAATCAGCTGACGCTTCGGCGCCATCTTGCCGCGAACCAAACTGCGAAATCGCCGTGAAGATTCACGCGCATAGTCTGGCGGGGGCTTTATGTATGGCACTATCCTTTTGGGTCCCCATGGGTCGTCAAAATTCAAGTCATTATCTTATCTGTGGTCGTGCATGTATAGGGACGTCAAGTTCTGCCAACCCTAATACTTGCATTGCTCAGAGCAATGCTGGGGGCCTACCGCGAAAACCGAAATTTGCAAATTGCGGGAATATTTCTCTTTTACTCTCACTAAGACGTAATTAGAGTGACAGAGAAAAATGCCCGCAATTGACTAACATCGATTTTCGCGGTTATAGCCCTGAACCGAACGGAGTCGAGAAAAGCCGAAAGGAGGAGTGTCGCCCCACTGGCTTAAGGCCACACGGTACGGGAAAACTAAAAAGACAAGAACAGTTACAAAGTCAATCTAATTTATTTATAGAGCAATCACAAATGTTTCCAATGAAAGAAACCCACCCATTTAATATAATAATGGAAGCAATGAACATACGATATAAAATTACACAATTTATCAGATATATTCGTGTTAAACAGCAATTAATCTGAATAATTAAATTATATTCTGAATATCTACATTATATATATATATTATTTAGTTATGATCTCTATACAAAATCCAGAGATAGACATCCAGAATCCCTATTATAAGATAATAGGCGGGCGTACCGGACCACGAGTGAAAGGTGGTCCGCCATACGTCCGTCCGTTAACGACGCAGCAATAAGTGAGAGCGGGAAAAGGGCTTATTACACTTATCCTGCCGTCGGGCCTTACGATCGTGGCCAACGTTGGCAACGACGTCGCGCCCGAGCATGATAGTTTTCCGTTTCACGAAATATAAGAACATCATTAACAATATTTAACATATAGAGGTACAATAAGTATAGAGCTGAAAAGGTATAGCTGGGAGATGACCGAACGGGATGCTCTTATGGAACTTTCAGTAGGAGTAGCAGAGAAAGCGTTATTATTTTTTGTGCTTGTCACAGTCTTACATTTTTTATTCCCCACCGTAAATTTAGTATGGACCACGGTGGTAACAAATAACCCGACCAAATTACGTAGGTTGTTTTTGGTACGTTGTCAGGAATATTAAAGTGTTTTTAATGTTGACGCATTGCGTATGTTCTGTCCCTCACAGGTGCACGCGTATAGAACTATAGAAAATATCCTAGATCTATGATTTAACATGTAAAAATACTTTGTTTCCAATTTACAAAAATGTTTAATGTTTGATATTTTTGCAGTTAAACTATTTTTCGACATCAAGAAATATTGTAAAAGATGTGCTAAAATTTCGCGAAACGGAAAACGATATCGTGGCCGACGTCGCGGCCGATCGTTCGCCGTTCGAAGGCAGGATAAGTGTAAATAAGCCCTAATAAGCGGATCACACCAAGGTCGCGGTCCGGTACGCCTGCCTACTAAAGCTTATAGATCCGCTGGTTTGGCCCTTACGGGCCAATTACATCGACACTAAATCAGGCCTGATGTCAGTCCCGAAGTCGGGCCCGAGTAAGAGTATTTTTCCGTTTCACCAAATATCAGCAAATCTTTTACAATATTTCACTTTATTTCTAATTGCCGAAAATGTACAACGTTTGATATTTTTTGCATATAAACATTTTTTTTACATTTCAAATATTCTTAACGATGTGCTGATATTCCCTGAAACGGAAAACGATTATCAGGCTCGATATCGGGAAGTCTGGATGTAATTGGCCCTTTAAACGCTTGACACGTCTTGCTTAATTCAGACGTCGTAACTGGCTTCCTTAACTAGGATATAAAAAATTTGGTTCTTTGTGCAGTCAGACTACTAAACGCGGTTACAGCTTTACGATTCTGAATTAAATAAGAGAATTTGAAATAGAGGCGGATTGTCAAAGAAAATTTTGTAGTTACAGTAAATTTACTGCTATCTTTCGACACATGATTAAAACTTTTAGAACGCCATTTGACTTTGATTCTTATTATTTTACTGACATGTGTTAAATTTGTTAAATATCAAAAAGTGGCACCATCTAATTGATCAAAGGCCAAAGGTATGGCAGTATCGTTTCGAGCGATGGCGCCATAACCTTTAGGTTGTGTCCGATAAGATGGCGCCACTTTTTAATATAAGTGAAAGAATAAGGATTTAAGTCAAATGGCGTTCTAAAAGTTTTAATCATGCGTCGAAAGATAGCAGTAAATTTACGTGGCTACAAAGTTTTCGTTGACAATGAACCTCTATTTCACATTCTCTTTGGTATTATTGGTAAACGGCATTTCTAATACTAAACATTTACCAGATGTCGTTAACTTAAAACTGTGAAATTCCCACATGGAATAATGACGGTAATTTGTAATAGTTGTATGGAGAACAAAATTGTCTATTTCCAGATCCAGAGTGGAAACTTACATTCTCGAGTCATCCTGGACCTATTATTACCGATGTGCTATTTGAACGTACCCAAAATTGCGAAATTTCCACTTGGAAAAATTTCGGAATCTCATATTGTTGTATGGAAATTGGAATATTCAATTTCTAAAATGAAAGCTTCCTTTGCTTCCTGTGAATTTTTCCCGAAATTTCCTAGAACTTTTCCAACTTTCTGGAAACATTCCGCAACTTGCACATTTGTATACGCATAATTGTATCCTATACATAAATAGGTACTAGATATATTAAGTTATAGCAATATCACATAATCCAAAAACATGAATTTCGCTTCATTTGGAGACCGGCTTGTAAGCCAGTTTCCTTGATTTCATGGATATCCACTTATGTCTGTTCATGAACCACATGAGCGCCGTGGCCATGGTGAACCAGAGGCAGAGCCTGCAGAAAAAAAATACACCAGCTCGTAAAGGCCCTCTTCATACTTTAATAAAACCGGCCAAGAGCATGTCGGGCCACGCTCAGTGTAGGGTTCCGTAGTTACTCTTCTGTCACAATAAGCTAAACTGCAATGGAGCTTAAAGTATAGTAAATTGTTAACCAAGGGATGAAACGGTACCTTTCACCCGAGTTAAACAAATAGGAAAATTTGCATAATCAGTACCTAATTAAAGTAAGTCTTTTTACTATGAAGGGAAAACTTTTTTTTTTTATACTACGTCGGTGGCAAACAAGCATACGACCTGCCTGATGTTAAGCAGTCTCTGTAGCCTATGTACGCCTGCAACTCCAGAGGAGTTACGTGCGCGTTGCCGACCCTAAACCCGCCCCCCCCTCGTTGAGCTCTGGCAACCTTACTCACCGGCAGGAACACAACACTATGAGTAGGGTCTAGTGTTATTTGGCTGCGGTTTTCTGTAAGGTGGAGGTACTTCCCCAGTTGGGCTCTGCTCTAGATCTGGAATGACATCCACTGGCTGTGCCCTACCACACAAAGCGAGATGAAATTCACAATGCCCATACCTCTCACTTTTTGCGATAAGTCAAAAACAGCTAAACTGATCATGCCCGCTATAGTTTTCATTTAATGTCTTTCTTAAGCTCTACTTCCACGATTTTTTTCATATTTTTTGGACCTATGGATCAAAAGTTAGAGGGGGGGACACATTTATTTTTTCTTTCGAAGCTATTATCTCCGAATATGTTCACTTTATCAAAAAATGTTTCTTGAAAACCCCTATTAGTTTTGAAAGACCTTTCCTACGATACTCCACACTCTACGGTTGAAGCGAAAAAAAAATTTCACCCCCACTTTACGTGTAGGGGAGGTACCCTAAAATAATTAAATTTTTAGATTTTATTGTACTTACGACTTTGTCGGCTTTATTGATTTACATATTCATGCCAAATTTCAGCTTTCTAGCACTAACGACCACGGTGCAAAGCCTCGGACAGACAGACAGACAGACAGACAGACAGACGGACATGGCGAAACTATAAGGGTTCCTAGTTGACTACGGAACCCTAAAAACGGATGAGAAAGTTGCACTGGCAAAGTAATTAGAAGCAGAATTTGAGTTGTTTCCTCATTTACGGTAGAATTGACTGATATATACACACATATACGGTCAAGGAATTTAATTTCCTACCCATTTCGTACCTTGTCACAGTGACAAACAACATGAAACTCGCTAGAGACCTGATACAATTGTCACTGTGACAAGGTACGAAATGGGTAGGAAATTAAATTCTTTGACTGTACATAGTGCGTCGTCTCACATATTGGTTGGTCTCGTTGGTACCTGATGGACATCAGCCGACGTTACAAATACAAATTATTTATTGTGAGTGGTTATAAATGGTGGTAGGGTTAGTATTTTGTTACATCACAATCAGCCAGAATTTGGCGTACAATACTTCCAGCTCGGAGGTCCAGCGCAGGAACTTGGCCACGCCCACGTCGCCTGCGTCTCACACATTGGTTGGTCTAGTTGATACCTGATGGACATCAGCCGGCGTTGGTCCAGCGCAGGAACGTGGCCACGTCCTTGGCCATCTACGCCGCCGTCTGTGTTCGTTGCGTCTCACAAATTGGTTGGTCTAGTTGATACCCGATGGACATCTGCCGGCGTTGGTCCAGCGCAGGAACGTGGCCACGTCCTTGGCCATCTACGCCGCCGTCTGTGTTCGTTGCGTCTCACTCATTGGTTGGTCTAGTTGATACCTGATGGACATCAGCCGGCGTTGGTCCAGCTCCGGCTCGGAGGTCCAGCGCAGGAACGTGGCCACGTCCTTGGCCATCTGCGCCGCCGTCGCGCAAGTCCCGTCTGAGTATTCAATGGCGTCGTCCGTGAGTAACTGTCAACATTTTAAATTTGTAGAGATCATAGAGGTGATTGTACGGCCAACAAACAATTTTGAAAGATGAACAAAATGGATAGAATTGAGACCTACTACTGCCGTGCGGTATACCTAAGGGACCCGAACCAGAAACCGGAGGTCAAAGCGCCAAAAAAAAGGTGGAACTGAGCTGTACGGCTACCACGAGTTTGACACTGAACATTCGCTAACATCTGCGTAACTTACTTTTTATACATCTCACTCGCACTAATATGCAAGTACGAGCGAGATTGCCAGTATCAGGTTAGAGTCAAGCTCGTGAGGCACTACCGCGAAAAACAAAAAAATAATTTTCATTTTCTACCTCTCCATCGCTCATATGCAAGAGCGTTAGAGAGGCAGATAAAGACATTCCGTTTTTTGCGTTAATAGTGATAGTGACGCCATCTGGAATTACCCTGAATTTTATAAAGGACGTGTTGTCGGTCTTTTTTATGTTATAATATAAATATTGTCTTTATATGTAGTAATGTATTACATGTGTAACATTGCAAATAATGTTGTCAATGTCCAAAATTGCTAATAGTTATGTTTTTTGAAATGTTTTTCTCACTTCGAACGTGGGTGACGTTCGAGAATTTCTGTTTGGCCCTATGGTTGAATGGTACAGAATGCCTTAAGGCGTTAAGTCCGTCCTTTGTACCTACCTATTATTATTTTTCAATAAAATAAATATGTCGGTCGATATTACCTGTCCCATAGCAATGGCTCCGCCCATGAAGTAGGGGTTATAGTGCTGGCCGTCGCGAAGAGCCACGCCGGCGGGCGCCGGAACGTATCCTGGCGATATAATGTAAAGGCACATAATTTAATACACTTCGAAGGTTAAGGATCATACATGATCAAAAACGAGGCTTTCCTATCAGAATGCCACCAACAACTACATTTACATCCAATTACATTCATACTCGCGACTTCGGGGCCGAATAAGAGTATTTTTCCGTTAATATTTAACACTATATAGAATATTTACTTATTTACAATTTACTTTCTCTGATTGCCAAAAAGTTCAATGTTTGATATTTTTGCACATGAACCATTTTCTTAGATTTCAAATATTGTTAAAGGTGTGCTGATATTTCGTGAAACGTAAAACGATTATCAGGCCCGACATCGGAACTGATTTCTGGCTCAATATCGGGAAGTGTGGATGAAATTGGCACTTTTGGCTGCAAGACTTGCAAGTGCTGTGCAATACGGCCTATAATTACCTTTTTCAAAATGTCGAATTCGCGTAACTTTATGAGGAACCTTGCAGATTCGCAAAATATATATATATATATAAGGACCGGCCTTACGGACAATAAGAATGGGGCCAGTACAGCGGTGTCACACACACGAATTCGAGCTAATCGTGCAGTCTAATGCCGCAACGCGATTGGTTGATGATGATGAGTTCGCATCACGCGTGCGATTGTTCGCAACTAGTTCCGTTAGATTGCACGATTGGTTCGAATTCGAGAGTGACACCACTGAACTAGAGCCATTATTAGTGCCCGTCCTTAGATATATATGTCAATGGCCTGCCGCGGCCGCCAACTCCGCTGTGTATTGGTCGAATATGCAAGAGCGATAGAGAGGCAAATAACGATTTTCGATTTTTCAATGGCTTAATTTTACTGGCGTTTATCAAACGGCCAACCGCTTGGCTACCTATAAGCTACACGTCCCTATTCCCTGACCCTGATATACCTGTGAGCAGCGAAAAAACGTAGTCTTCACCGCCGTGTCTGCCCAGAACTATAAGAGAAAGGTCTGGTGGGTAGGAGCCGTTGTTAGCGTAGCGTGCAGCGTTCTCGTTCGGATATGGGCTTGGGAAGTAGTCGGAAAGACGGCCTGGAATAAAACAATAACGGTAAACCCTCACTGTAGGTCTCCATTTTCAAGGGTGTATTCCCATATTGGTATCGCTGGAGGCGCCTGAAGGGGGGTATACATTGTATGTAAATTTTGAGATCTAGCCCCCCCCTGTCTGAACCTGAACCTGCCTAAGCCCATGCCGCCGGCATACATGAGGCGGGGACAAATGGGAATGATTTTTATGATAACACCTATTCCCATCTGTGCCCGATGGGAACAAAGAAACGAAACCTTACGACACCTTATTATTTACAGAGAAAAATCAGAAGTTTTCCATATCTAGTTGTACCTATGTTTTACGTGATTACGTAACGTCTCGCCACTGCATCTTCTAATTCCTATTTTCTAAATTGGAAAACGAAAGGCAGGACAAAGTTAGGTTAGATCTTTACAGACCATAGACTTTAGACCTTTAAAATAGCCTCAGATCTGTAGGTGGCTATTAGTATACCTGGCCTCTCGAAGAACTCGCCGGTTTCATCAGGCCCGTCTCTCACCATCACTTCAGCTGCCTCCGCCTTAGCCTGCTCCTCGGTGTGCGACACGCCCACCAGGTTGCGGAACGCTATGTATTGGCACGAGTGGCATGCTTTGCATATCTGCAATGAGATCAGAAATCATCGCATTTATTCGTGATATACATAATTTTCGTGATATTTTATGTTATATATAACATACAAAAGTATAGCATAATACTTTTGTTATGCTATACTATTACATATTATAATTTTTAAACATAGAATAAATAGTTTACCACGAAATGATCCCGCCTCAGCATGCTCATAACTCATAACTCATAACATCTTTATTGCTCATATATTACATTGAATACAGACCCTGTAAGGGCACAGCAATTTATTCTTACACTATAAGTACTTATACTTAAAACTAATATTATTAATTACATTACATTGCACAGCGATGTAGGTAAAAATAAACCTAAAAAAAAAAAAAAAAAAACTAGCATTCTATTTTGTCGGAAAGCTATCTTCAAAAAACTCCTTCAAAGAATAATAACTTTTATCTAATAAATAATTATTTAAGGCGGTTTCAAATGATTTAGGTTTTGCTATTGATTTTATTGCTTGTGGAATTTTGTTATATATTTTAGTGCACATCATGTGAGGTCCTGAATGATATAATGTTAGGTTGGATGTGGGTAGCGCGAGGTTGTTATTGTTTCGGAGGTTTAGCGGTTTTGTGTGTCGTTCTTTGGCTTGTAAGAAAAGATGGCTATGGGCTTTTACAAATTTACATATTTCTAATATATATAAGCACGTTAGTGTTAAGATGCCTAGCTCCTTGAAATAGGTTCGACAGCTGTGCATTTGTTTTATATTTATTATTATTCTGATACACTTTTTTTGTACAGTGAACAGACTGTTTACAATCGTGCTATTTCCCCAAAGCAATATGCCATAGCGGAACAAGGTGTGAGCATAAGCATGGTAGGCTGTTAAAGCAGTTGTTATATTCGTAGTCTTTTTTAATTCATGCAGTGCATACGTAAATCGGGATAATCTACTAATTAATTGTTGTATGTGGTCCTTCCAATTTATATGTGAGTCTATATTTAATCCTAGCAATGAAAACGTATTTACAGATTCTAACTTATTATTTTTAAATGAAATATCTATTGTTAAGGGTTTTTTTTTGATAAGGCCTGAACTGCATTAGTTTGGTTTTGTTGTAGTTTATTTGGAGATTATGGTCAGTTAGCCAAGATTCTAATTTAGAAAGGGTACTATTAAGGTAAAATTTACAGTTACTAACGCTTGAGCACGGAAACACAACGGATATATCATCAGCAAACAAAACGCTTGGTGAATCTATAATTTTTGGTAGATCATTTATATAAATTAAAAACAATATGCACCCTAACACACTGCCTTGAGGTATGGACCTTTTAACGTTTATTATACTTGATCTGACCTTATTTATGTTTCCAGTTCTATTATCACAGTATTCGATTTCTACACATTGTACTCGGTTTTTGAGGTATGACACAAACCACTTATGCACTATTCCCCGTATCCCGACACCTTGTAACTTATTTAAAAGGATATCATGAGAAACCCTATCATACGCCTTACTCATGTCCAATAAGATTCCCACTGCATATTGTTTATTATTTATTATTTCCAAAATTTGGCTGATGTACTTATACACTGCTAAGGTTGTAGAATGTTTTTTCCTGAATCCGTTCTGGCATTCACTGAATATAGAGTACTTTTCAAGAAATGAGTATAGACGTGTGGACATAGCTGTTTCAAGAATTTTTGAAAAAGTGGGTAAAAGTGCAATTGGTCGATAGTTATTGCAATCAGTATGTTGTCCTTTCTTATAAATTGGTTTTATTATAGACAGTTTTAAGGAATCTGGAAATAGACCCTCAGTGAAAGACTGGTTTATTAGAAAAGTTAAAGGTTGGGTAATTTCATCGGCACATTTTTTAATCAGTATGGGGGGTAATTCATCGTGACCAAAGCTGCGTTTATTTTTTAAATTGCGTATAATCTGGAAGACTTCGTGTTCGGTAACTGGATCTAAGTAAAGCGAGTTGGGGGTGGGGGCGAGGACGGGACGGCCAGCAGCGGGCGCGCGTTGTGCGCTAGCGCTGCTGTCGGTACTCGTTCCCTCCTCCGCGCCCACTGATACAAAGAAGTCGTTAAAGTAATTTGCAAGTTTGTTCGGATCTTCAATTACAGTGTTATTAATTTTTAACTTTAAGTTTTGTTTACTTTTTTTGGGAAGTTTGTTCGTTCGCTCTTTTACTATATGCCACATTGTTTTTGTAGTGTTATCAGAGTTTTTAATTTTATGTATGTAGTGCAGCTTTTTTGATTTTGTTACTATTTTTTTTAATATTTTTTCATATCGCTTATAATAGTCATTTAGAGCAGGATAGTTAGTCTTAGAAATTAAAAGTTTTAGGAGTCGTTTATTTTTACAGGAAGTTTTAATACCAAATGTCAGCCAAGGCTTCCCTTTAGATATTTTCTTAATTTTTTTTTTTTAGTTTTAGGTATACACGTATCCAAAGCAATTTGTATTGTCGATGCGAATGAAGTAAAGTTTTCATGGATGTTTTTCTTGCGGTCGATAATTATGTTCCAATTTATATTTGCTATGTAAGATTTGAAGTTTTGAATATTTTTATCGGTGAAATTTCTTTTGTTTGTGTAAAAAAGTCAGACCCAAAAGTCAGCGCTGATTTTCCGACTAGACCATTTGTGGGCCACGAACGCAGCTGTACGACACGGCACAAGACTGAACGCGATTTTGCGGCGGCAATGTAAAGGGCTCTCCACACTCGTGCGCGAATCGAGGCGCGAAGCCGCGAACGCGAGTGTGTAGGGCCCTCGCGTCGATTTCGCAGATTGTTCACGCCTTCGCGCCTTATTCCCCGTTTTTTATTGGTATTTGGCCACACTCGCGTTCGCGGCTGCGCGCCTCGATTCGCGCACGAGTGTGGAGGGCCCTTTATAACCTTCTATGGCGGCTACTTGGTTATATTGGGTGCGAACTTGATCAACCAAAAATCAATTTGACAGTTCCCAGTTTGAATCAGTGCCTTGCTGCAAACTAAATCCGATCAGCTGACGCTTCGGCGCCATCTTGCCGCGAACCAAACTGCGAAATCGCCGTGAAGTTGTGCGAGTGTGAAGTCTAGGTCAACGTCGCGGTATGTTCGCTCCGCGATTCACGCGCATAGTCTGGAGGGGGCTATAAGTTTGGATATGTGGCTCTATACTCTTACGGGACTGTTCAGATTCGGATTGAACTAGCGTTAGTATCGTAGTGCGATATTGCTGCCGCAAATGTCAAAAATTCGGGCAGAATCACCGATTTTGAATTACCTGTTTATACACCTCATATCCGCGCCGGATGCTGGCGTGGTCTAGCGACTTAGTCCATCCATCGTGGGTCCACGGCTGGTGATGGGCGTGAGCCAGGTCCGCGTAAGAGGCCTCCACGTACGCGTTCTCGAGAGCGTATAGGAGCGCCCCTGCACCGGCCCCGATTACGCCTAACGTTGATAGCAAGATGGTTTTCGCTCTTGGACATCCTGAATAGGTGTTAAGGGTTGAGGGTCACTTTTTGCTACACACTTTTTGCTAAGGGGGACAAGGATACTAGGTACCACTTTCTCTATCCCTTTTAGTAGAAATTGGCCGACGAATAGGTAGAAGTAGGTAGGTAGTGGCTCTTTATTCATATTTGACGACCGGTTTGGCCTAGTGGGTAGTGGCCTACGAAGCTGATGGTCCCGGGTTCAAATCCTGGTAAGGGCATTTATTCGTGTGATGAGCATGGATATTCGTTCCTGAGTCATGGGTGTTTTCTATGTATTTAAGTATTTATAAATATTTATATATTATATATATCGTTGTCTAAGTACCCTCAACACAAGCCTTATTGAGCTTACTGTGGGACTTAGTCAATTTGTGTAATAATGTCCTGTAATATTTATTTATTTCAACCCTCCACATTTTGTGTGTGAATAGAGTTAGACTAAGCTAAGTTGGCAGCGATTTTGATAGCCCAGACTGCGCAAGTGTTATTTAAGTCATAATTTCATAGAAGTGCTCTAGGCTTTCAAAAGTGCTGCCAACTTAGCTTGTTCTAATTCTAACTCTATTATTTATCTGCATTTTGTCATGGGCAAAAAAAAAACCATAAAAATCTCTCACTCTGACTCCGGCAGACCAGTCAAAACCATAAGTAAATAAGTAAGTACCGAGGTAAGCCTGAAGTTCATTAGACTTTATTTTATTTGCATTTTACTAGTGAAATATTGTACACCAAGGCAAAGAGAATGTAAGTATTGACTTTGACTAAGGTTTTTAGTGGGTTCAAAGTAGACAACAGCGGCGCAAACGCTAAGTATTTCGTTTTCTTGAGAATCACAACGCTCTGAGGATGCATATGAAGATGAGAATGTGGGTGAAAATCTGAGGATGCCTCAGAAATAAAAACCTTGCTTGGTGGACAGCCGTCTATACTGCGATCCAAACACAACGAGGCTTTTCAACAGCTGACCTCTAAACACGGAAGACATTAAAATAGACTAAAATGTTTCGATAACAGTAAAAATTTATGAACACAATGCATTTAAAATGAAAACTGTCAACTATGTTGACTTTTCTTCTGTTTAACGTCAGTTGAGATAGAGAATATAGTTTATTTCAACAAAGAGTTTGTGATGGCCTTCTCTACCCTCCAGTCTTTGACTCCGATATGGGTCCGAGAAATAGTTTACTTTAATTACGTGTTCAATTATCATTGTGCCAGAGTATTCTAGCATAATCGCATGCAATTTTCAATACATTGTGGCGTTTGCTCGATCGATTAAATTCGGTGCTCATACTTAGCCAATATCTTATGAACATGAATCTAGTGTAACTGGATCAGGCAGCCGAATAACTGAACGGGATAGTCTTACGTATCTTTCAGTAGGAGTAGCAGAGAAAGCGCTATCATTGTATGTCCTTTTTAATTTTGTCCCTTGCGTTGCGTATGTTCTAAGGCTTCCAATACCGGGATCGATTAAGACCGATATTATCGATAAAATGGTGGTGCGGACGCAAGAATATTTATTTCTGATGCTAGTATTCGCGTTTGGGGGCATTTTTTTCATTTAGAGCGCTCAAAAATCACCATAAATGTAAAATTGCTGATTAAAAAGGAGATTGCCGACAATTTATGTTCTGATCAAATCGGTCGATTTCATTATCCCGTTTGGAGAGGCCTAAAATTTGTTTTAAATATATTCATTGATTGGCCAGCCTGATTCTGTTGCACCTTTTCATTATTCGATCTATGACTATCTGTGGCATGATTATACGTCAAAAACTCAAAAAAGCAGTCAAAAATATAGATGTAAATAGTTATTTTATTAAATTGATAAATTCAATCATGACACAATTAAAAACTGAACACGTAACAGTTAAATCAGAATTCGATTTATATCCAGAAGTTGAAGTTCAATACGCAGAATGCCAAAATCACGAGAAAATTGTTGTTGATATTGAAAAAGAAAGGCATGATATCTTTATTGCCAGAGAAAAAGAGGTTGCTGAAACAAAAAGGATGATGGAAACAAAGAATTTAATAAAGGTAAGTTGTTTACCTCTCTCATTGGTGGAAATTCGCCAGAGGACAAGAGCTTTCGAGCACAACTGCTAAGGAGCTTCTAGGGCTCAAAAGACACAAAACATGCGCAGTGACAAGAATACTGACGGGACACTGCAGGTTGAACAAACACATGTTTCAAATTGGAAAGAAACAAGACGCGACATGCAGGTTCTGCCAGGAGTCAGAGGAGACCGCAATGCACATTTTCTGTTCCTGCGGACCACTAATGTCAAAAAGAAGTACCTACATAGGGTGGCATGTATTGCAACCCTATGAGGTACAGAGCATTACGGCCCAAAGAATATCGACTAGTCCTAGATTGAACAGGCATTGGTAATCAACTTCAAAATGCTTATAATTATTTATTTATTATATAATTAAATTATGATTTTGGTTGACTAACCAAACTAACTGTTACTCTAGGTTACCACAGAAAAAGTAATAGTACAACCACACAGAAGAAAAACTTCCTACAAAACCAAAGTTTGACAGCGATTCAGGGACAAATGCTGTCCCTTTCTAATGTATGGCACTATTTCTTTCTCAAATTCTCTTCTCTCTTAAAATTCAAGTCATTATCCTATCTGTGGTTGTTATCTGTGTTGGTTTGTGACCATCCTACTTTTCTAAGTTAATTTTTGGGATGCTTACTTCCTAAATGTTATTACACCTAGTGAGTAAGTTATTTAGGATTCTGAATTAAGATGTGTGAAGTGTTTTATTACTTCCTTCACTTCTATTCAAATTACCTCAATAATTAGTGTCACCATGCTTTTCCCATTAATTATAACATAACCTATTTATTCTTTATTTCTTAAGGTGTGCACTTAAGAAAAGAAAACTATATATCACAAAGTATATAGAGTATGTGCTTGGGGGTCATCCATTAATTACATCACATGAATTTCTAGGTTTTTTGACCCCTCCCTCCCTCCTTGTCACACTTAGTCACATTTGGCAAGCCCCTCCCCCCCCGGGTGTGACGTCACATTTTTGGCATTTTTTCAAGGAAATCTGCAAATCGAATTGGGTATCAAGGTATCATTCATATTTTATCAAAATATTTTTGAAAAAGAAACATTAGTAATTTTATAACTCAAAACTGATTAGGAACGAAAATAAAACAAATAAAAACGATTATCATTCCATAAAGCTGTTATTTTTTTTAAATACTGATGAAGTTAAAGTGACGTCATAAAGTTTGTGACTCCCCCCTCCCCCTTGTCACAACGTGTCACATTTTCTTGACCCCCTCCCTCCCCCTAAACGTGTGATGTAATTAATGGATGACCCCTTGGTAATCTGGTACCTGAAATTTCTCCCCAATGCCACTGAGTATTGGAATTGGAAGTAAAAGCTTATATAGAATAGGTATTCTACATGTCAAATGCAACCAGTATTTAATCCGTTCAGCTATGTAGACTGCTGGATTTAAGAGCTAGTCAACTGAGTCTTTAATTGCCAGATTACTGGAGATGCAGCATTATTTGTGTTTCCAACTGGTAGGCTAAACCTCTTCCCTTGATCTCCACAACTCCCGATTTAGTGCTTCTTAAAGCCAGTTGTTAAGATGCTAATCATTTAAATTTAAATTTTGCTTACAGACACTCCAGGAGCCTCCACCCAATTTCCATGCCATATTTGCGGAGCAATCTTTGACGATATTTCTAAAGTGGGCGACCACCTGAACACACATACCTGGACTAAACCAATTCTGTCAGAACAGTTATACAGCTGTAATGTCTGCCCTGAGACATATCCCACATCAGAACTGCTAGAAGAACACAAAAAAAAGCATGATATCAAAGGCTATACATGCTACATCTGCGATGCAAAACTCAAATCATTCAACACTTTAAAAACTCATATTGATAAACATGCTGACAACGATATTCATTGTGAAGTATGCAATAAAAACCTGACATCACGGTGGAGCTATTATCAACATATGAAGCTACATAATAATCATGGCTTACCATGTTCGCTTTGTGGAAAACTGTTTTCTGCTCGCAGCAAGTTAGATAATCACCTAATTTCGCATAGTAATGCAAAACCGCATGAGTGCAAGTTTTGTGACAAGCGGTATTCAAGGGAGCAATCTTTAAAAGTTCATATGAAAGTACATACAGGACAGAAAAATTATAAATGTGACATTTGTGAAAAAGCTTATTATAATACTTGGGAATTGAGACGTCACAGGGAAAATCATGATAAGGACAAGGAAAAATTAAAGACTTTTAAATGTTCGGAATGTGATTCTAGTTTTTGTACAAATGGTCAACTGAAATGTCACCATGTGGCTATACACAGTAAGGAAACCCCGTTTTCATGTGAAGCTTGTGATCTTAAATTTAAAAGTAAAAAGGCTTGGAAATACCATACTTTGACACAACACACAACAAAAGAACCATACAAGTGCGATATATGTAATAAAGGTTTCGTGTTTAAGTATGTTCTAGATCGGCATGTGAGATTACACACCGATGAAAGACCATACCCCTGTGAGCATTGTGACAAAAGATTTAAGTCTAAACCAAATCTGAATGTTCATATTGGCTATTTTCATAAAGATGTGTCTTGTGGTAAATAATACATTTATTAATAAGATAAGAATAATTATATAGTAGGCTAACTTCAACAAGCTGGGGTGCAACCGCGCACACCTTGCGTACCACCGGACTAGCTCTGTGCTTTTCTGCTGGAGAGTTTGCCTGCCCAGTCTGGCCTCGGTCCTCACACGCCAGCCTCGTAACCGCCGCGCTTAATGACACCTGCCGCACCGTTGCAGGTTGCCTCAAGCCGGCCCCGCTCAACAAGCTTTACCCATTAGCTGCAGTGGCTCCCCCTGACATCCGCTGGGAGGTAGCCTGCGCTATCGAAAAACACAAACAGGAGAACGACCAGTGGCACTCCTTATAGGGACATATCCCGTCACTTGCTCGTCTTAAAAGTCGCAGGAGTTTAATGAGGAGCACCAGCCCCCTGCAGGATGAGCCCGATGTGCGCCGCTTGCTGTGGCAGACCCGGTGCCCTCCACCGGATGTGTACGTGCCGGCTTTGGAGCAATTACCGCCTGGCCATAAAGAACCTTGGCCAATCTGAAAGTCCTTAAACAGGCTCAGGTCCCAAGTTGGTCGTTGTAAGCAAAACATGGCTAAATGGGGACTGCTCCGTAGCTCCTCGACTCAATGTACCTGCGACACAGCAACGCAAACCAAGGCACATCTACTGGCGCGCCCCGCATGCCCGCATCACTGCTCGGAGCTGGATCTGAGGGACGCGACAGCCCGGGCTGTCAACACCGCTGCCTATTGGGCATCCATCGTATAAAGGAACCTCGACACGAAAAGAAGATTACATATTTATTACTACCAAGTTATTTTATTAATAATTAAAATGTGGAATGGATGTTTGAATGAATATTCTCAATAACACAAAAACTCGCAAACGGCAGAACAGAAGCATTACCGCGGAAAACGAAAATTTAAATTTCATTATCTGCTATTCTATCGCGCGAATTCGCTCCCCAGAACTAGGGCTGCCATCTCGAATTTCGCCAAACCCGGACAAAGATTCAAAAAAACCCGGACATTTGGCGTAAATCGCATTTTTTCCCCGGACGAGTCCGGAAATAATATTTTTAAAAACAAGACCTTTAATTTTACATGTAGTTTTAATGTGCTTCCTTACATGAATAGTGTCCGGGTTTACCCTGGACACTTCTTGACACCCCCACCCGGACGGCCTCCAAACTAGGACAAATCCGGGAAAACCATATACCAAAATTTCGATTTTCGCGGTACGTTACAGATTTAGTTGAAAATCGTATTTATGAATTGTTACGAATCACAATTAGTGTATCAGCGTCACCGCTGTCACCAGCAGTGAACTATGAAACATGACCGAAATCCTATACTTAGAGTAAAATTCAGTACACTCCGGGAAGAAGTTGATAACTCAAGATCAGGGTTATCACGAATGTCGCATAATTCACATTCGCGAATGCGAATCCAAATGTTCAGGATGCGAATGTCCGAATGCGAATATGAATGTGTAGCTGTTATTATCATTCCTACATGATATGTTAGTACATAAAACATAGTTACCTTAAAACGGAATGTTATAAAATGCTAAAAATGCTGTCTAGGTACTGGTAAAATGGATAATATGGATTACTTGAAAACAGTTTGCGCGCACTGCCCATACGCGAGTCGACGAGACAGGACACGGCCTGCGCACATTCGCATTCGCAAAACATTCGCTTTTTTTATGCGAATGTTAAAAATTATGCGAATATTCGTGGCATCTCTACTCAAGATATAAAATTGAGGTAATTTGAACTTAGAATTGCACCGGATTCAAATTTCTTAAATTTTATATCTTACTACAAACACCGCTGTGGATGGGTACAGTCCCCGGCCTGGCGAGACTGCACAAACAATCCAGCACATTATAGAGGATTTCCCCATAACGTGGTATGCCGATGGACCTCCTGAAGGCGAGGCCATCAAGTGGCTGATTGGACTCGACCTGTATTTATAAGTTTGTTTTCTGTTTATTATAATATGCCATACGATTATAAAAATATATATATCTCGAGTTATCCACTTCCCGCCGTGTTCGGAATTTACCCAACCCTTTAATGAACACACAAACCTGGCTAATACCACCATACAGGCATACAATCAAAATTATTATTATTATTATTATTTATTAATCAGGCAGGCAGTTGAAACAACTGATAGTTGCCTGTATCTGAGTGATCTTCACTTAATATGTATTCTTTGCGCTGGTTAAGTATTTGTCTAGTCTGTTCTTAAACTGATTGACATTCAGTGCTGAGACCACATCTTCTGGTAGTTTGTTCCATGCTTGACCACTCTGTTGCTGAGAAAATGTCTGCGGGGGTTGTTTTTAGACAGTTTAGATATTAACTTATATTGGTGGCCTCGCAGACGGGTGTTACTATTGCGCTTGTACAGGTCTTCAAACTGGTCTATATCATAGTGTCCCGTCAGAATCTTAAACGTTTCAATCAGGTCTCCACGCTCTCGGCGATCTTTTAATGTTGTGAGCTTCAGCACTTTAAGTCTTTCTTCATAAGACATGTTTTTTAGTTGTTTCGGTATTTTTGTGAAACTACGTTGCACTTTCTCAAGCATCTCAACATCTTTGACGAAATAAGGACTCGAGACTTGAAAAGCATACTCTAAGATGGAATTATTACGCTCTCATTTATTCTAAAATCGTCAGGTGACAACCCAAACCATAGAGAAATAAGTAACATACATAGAGTGCTCACTTATACCGGCGCTCCTTCAGTTGAAAATAGAGTTCCAGTTAATCCGGTTATAATATTAGCTGAAAATTGTTGAGCATTAGACTGTTCGTTCGTCGCGACATCTATTGATAAGTAGAAGTACTGAAAAATCTGCCACTTGACGCTCGATGTGGACTACTAAAATAACCCGCGTTTTGTAAGAAAACTGATGTATGGAGTTAACACTCTATCTATACTTATTTCTCTATTAGACCGCCAGCCAGGAGCATATTTCGTCAGTCATCGCCTCCGGTTTTATCGCGGTGGAAAAACCGTCAGCTGTAAAATGAACATGTAAAAAATACGCGCCTCACTACTTTACGTCCGCAAAGTATGCGTAATGTGTAAATTGCGTATTCCATTTATGGCGTTACAGGCGTTTCACCTGATGAAATGCTACATGCAAAGTTTCATGATTTGTTATTGCTATTTATAAAGAGTTAAAGCGCTTATTTTTTACATGTTCATGCGACCTGCTGGCGTTCTTAGCCGCGATATAACGGGCTGACGATTTTTTTAAATTAACAATAACATCTGAACTATCACTTACTATAAAGGATCAAACGGAAGGCGAAGACAATTTTTTTTACGTGTTTCGGTGGCTGCTATTCCTCAACCCACGGAGCGGCAGCTGACGTCCACGAGGGTCCATTATACATAGCCGTTTACCACTATACGAGTTTACGCCCGGGAGGCGATTGGTCATGGAAATCTGTTCCTGGGTCGCCGTCTATATGATGGGAGTAAGTATGCTCGTTTCTTGAACGTCTGTAGATCGTAACGATCCAAAAAGCGAAAGTTCATTCCACAGTTTAGCTATGCGAGACAGGAAGATGAAATAAATTAAATTAAATTAATCTAGTTTTTTTTATTAGGGTTATAGACGCCAACGATCTCTGCATAAGGCGACGTGTTAGGGTTCCCCGTAGTGACGCGACTTTCGGGCAAGTCCAACACTGCGTATGTCAGTTCTGCCGCCGTTGCCTGTAACAGTTAAATGTACCTATATTAAATAAAATAAGTTCAAATAAGTAAAAAGTTGATTAACAAGCCAAAATTGTCAACCTCTCGCGCTGATGGTCTTTTTTAGGGTTCCGTGCCCAAAGGGTCAAACGGGACCCTATTACTGAGACTTCGCTGTCCGTCCGTCCGTCTGTCACCAGGCTGTATCTCATGAACCGTGATAGCTAGACAGTTAAATTTTCACAGATGATGTATTTCTGTTGTCGCTATAACAACAAATACTAAAAACAGAATAAAAAATATTTAAGGGGGCTCCTATACAACAAACATATTTTTTTTTTGCCGTTTTTATAAATAATGGTACGGAACCCTTCGTGCGCGAGTCCGACTCGCACTTGCCCGGTTTTTTATACGACGTTGTTGGCTAACAAGCATAAGGTCTGATGGCAAGCAATAAACAAGAAATTGATCTATTATTTTAATTATTGTAGCGCCATCTGAGATCTGCGTTTAGTCTCTTCCTTTGAGTATCGAACATCAAATTAGTGGGTTTCTAAATAAAAAAACAATATAACACTATATTTCACTTGAAATAGCTAATTTTAAACAACTTATTTGCAAGTTCGCTCTTCCCATCGATGGTAGCATTACATAGATGTGCGCTATACGCGTGCGCCCGTGAGGGACAGAACATACGCAATGCGACAAAATTAAAAACACGTTTTAACATTCCTGACAACATACCAAAAACAACCTACGTAATTTGGTTGGGTTATTTGTTGCCCACCATAAACAATACTAAAATTTACGGTGGGGAATAAAAAATATGAGACTGTGACAAGGACAATCATAGCGCTTTCTCTGCTACTCCTACTGAAATTTCTATAAGAGCATCTTATTTATAAATAAATAAATAAATTAGTACATTACGATACAAGTGTGAAAAATAGGAAATTCGAAACGAGTGGCTATAAATTAAAACACGAGCGAAGGGAGTGTTTTAAATCGACACGAGTTGCGAAGTACCTATTCGCACATGTATCGTACAACGTTTTACAGTACATATGGCCCTTTAAATGTTCGACATAGTAACGTAATATGCTAATTTTCGCACTAGTGTGATAAAGTAGCACCATATGTACTGTAAAAATATTATAGGACATTATTACACAAATTGACTAAGTCCCACAGTAAGCTCAATAAGGCTTGTGTTGAGGGTACCTAGACAACGATATATATAATATATAAATATTAATAAATACTTAAATACATAGAAAACACCCATGACTCAGGAACAAATATCCATGCTCATCACACGAATAAATGCCCTTACCAGGATTTGAACCCGGGACCATCAGCTTCGTAGGCAGGGTCACTACCCACTAGGCCATACCGGTCGTCATTTATTGACACTTCAAGCCAAGGCAAGTGCTGCCTTCTAAAGTTCACGTACGTTTTCTTGTACATTGTAGGTTCTGCCATCTTGTGGGCTACATTGGAAGCTTAGTTAGTTATAGTGTTGTGTTCCTGCCGGTGAGTAAGGTTGCCAGAGCTCAACGAGGGGGGGTGGGTTTAGGGTCGGCAACGCGCATGTAACTCCTCTAGAGTCGCAGGCGTACATAGGCTACGGAGACTGCTTACCATCAGGCGGGCCGTATGCTTGTTTGCCACCGACGTAGTATAAAATAAAATAAAAAAACTTGACATTTACACTTCGCGCCAATAAACAGGGAGCTCCTGTGTTACCCCCTACAGTTCATGCACGCTTCCTATATTAGTTTCCGATTTTTAAACTTGTAAATATGTGTAGGTATATTATTTACCGAATTAGTTTATATTATACTGTCTCTGTGAAAAATTAATGGCATTAAATTGAATTGAATTCCTACAAATCTTCCTCGCGTTGTTCCGGCATTTTGCCACGGCTAATGGGAGCCTGGGATCCGTTTGGCATCTAATCCCGAGATTGAGCACCTAAGCACTAGTTTTAGCGAAAGCGACTCAGCGGCGTAGCGTATGTGTTTGCCGCCCGGGGCCGATCAGAAATTTGCCGCCCTAATTTATGATCAACATCACTTAGTCAGGTCATAAGTTCTGTCACAAAAATTTTTACTGATAAAAAAGTTATAGATACAGTTTTGCATTAAGTGTTCCACATTTTTTTATACTACGTCGGTGGCAAACAATCATACGGCCCGCCTGATGGTAAGCAGTCTCCGTAGCCTACGTACGTCTGCAACTCTAGAGGAGTTATATGCGCGTTGCCGACCCTGTCACTCCGCACCCTCATTTAGCTCTGCCAACCTTACTCACTGGCAACACTATGAGTAGGGTCTAGTGTTATTTGGTTGCGGTTTTCTGTAAGGTGGAGGTACTTCCCCAGTTGGGCCCTGCTCTAGATCTGGAATGATATCCGCTGTGCTGTGCCCTACCACACAGAGCGAGATGACTTTCAAAGACGGATCCGGGTTCAAACATATGTAATATTCGAAAAAAAGTTATATTTTATTTTATTTTTTATTTTGCGTGTATTCGCGTCTAACGACAATCCCAAAGTAAACAAGTAGTAAATTAATAAAAACGAGCTTTACATTTTAAAATAATTAAATTACATTTTTATCAGTATAAAACAAGCTTTCAAATCAAATCTGGCAAACTTTGTTTATTAAAAGCTTTGTATAACATTTTATTTGTAAAACTTGTGACCTGACTAAGTACAAGACAAAGTTAGTTGGAAAAGGTAAAATACAAAGAATATCTTCAAAAACTCGACTACTGAAAATTTGGCTCATAAACTTATGAAAAAAGAAAAAAAAAACATCTTAAATAATCACACAGAAATATTGTAAATTTACTTCTTTTAAATACCTAAAGAAACACAATGTAACATAATTTACTTAATTACGTTCATACAGTGTATACAATTACACTGTATGAATGAGAAACCCGTTAGATTTTAACCACGTATTCCAGTTTTAAGGAGCAAAAAAATTCTTTGTATTTTGATCAAATTCAGCAAAAAAAACGTGAGTGTATGTGTTTTCTGCACACGACACGTTATTTATTTTTATATGTTGGCAAAAAAAACTTTACAATGAATAAATAGTTTTTTTTTTAGTTGCAGATAAATTTTGCGAGTTTCCTTTAAAACTTTAATGCCTCTTAGTAAGGCCACATAGTGTTTGCGTCGTCGCAGCCATAAAGGCGTTTTTCACTGAGTTATTTCAAAAACGAATTTTCACAAGAATTGTCATTATCTTTATAACAAGACCGATTTTAGAAAACTTAGTATGACATTTTAGTTTCTAAACATGTGATCAAGAATACACTTTTAACATCTGTCGGATTCCCATTGTGTATATTCAATATTCACAAAAATATTCAAAGGATAGCCGTGGTTGTGTGCTACGGTCATAAGCTTTAAGAGGGAAGTATATAGCACGGGATCGTCCATACAAAAAGAGAAAACGTTTTTCCACTTCTAAATATTTTCCATTCTCCATAATTTTTTAGTATGTTATTGACACAATGAAAAAACTAAGTTTATAGGTTTTCCTTTTTTTCAAAATTTGAAAACAATAAACACCTAAATAATTCTTAAAAAAAGCAAAACCTATAAACCTATAATAAACTATGCTGAAGCGATGGACATCAAAATCAAAGTGATTTGTTAAGATTTAGTTAGTGGAAAACGTTTTCTCCCGAAATGTAATTTCATAGAAAAAATACCGTTATTTCGCTAGGATCGCAAAGCTATTCTTCCCTCTTCATGTAAAAGTAAATGATTATTTCAGGTGAGAATGTTTTCTTATTTCATACGTTTTAGAGCGCGATTTTCAGTAGTCGTCTGCCTTACATTTAATTATTAATTATGGGGTTATAATTTCGTGTTTAATTATTTTCTGCCCTCCGGGCGGAAAGCGTCAACTTTTCTCTCGCTGCGCTAAACGAACTTCTCGGCGGAGGCGGAAAGCGGCAACTTCGTTTAGCGCAGCGGGAGCAAATTTGACGCTTTCCGCCCGGAGGGCAGAAAATAACTATTAAAGTAATTTTACATTATTTTTGTGTCTGGGCGGGCGCCTTCTGTACAGCAGCAAAGCGCCCAATGCATTAGGTAAGCCCGATGCTTTTGCATGAGGGCGCCGAAAGCGCCCGTTATTCGATCACCCGCAGCGCGACACTTACGTCGAGCTACGCCCGACTCTTTCAATATGAGGGCACCGAAGGCGCCCGGCATTGAATCGCGCGTATCGCGCCACGTTTATTGGGCTGCGCCCAACTATTTTTGAACGAATGATGGCGCCGAGGGCACCCGGCTGTAGATCGCGCGCAGAAGGCGCCGTGTTAAATTTGATGTGACGTCATATAGGGTTATAGGCGTGTTATAGGTTATACCTATAACCAGCGGACAAGCGAGTAAACTCGTCGGTGGTTTGGAACGCCGCACTCCGGTAGCGGTTGACCGCCCCCGCACACCCGCCCCACGCCGTTCGCTCCCGCGGTACGTTAGTTCATTTCGTGGCTTGATTTGAAAATATTGATATCTTAATTTTATATTTTTTTAAATACCGTTTTTGCCGCCCCCTCTTATGTGCCGCCCGGGGCCATGGCCCCCCTAGCCCCCCCCTCGCTACGCCTCTGAAGCGACTGCCATCTGACCTTCCAACCCAGAGGGTAAACTGGGCTTCATATTGGGATTAGTTCCGATGTTTTCCTTCACCGAAAGCGACTGGCAAATATCAAATTATATTTCGTACATAAGTTCCGAAAAACTCATTGGTACAGTCAAGTGCAAAAATATGTATCGAAAGAATCGTCTCATAAATATGGTACTACTCTCTTATTACACTGGAATAAGATGCTATGGGACATATATTTTTGAGTAAGATGTGTAAACCTACATTTTACACTTGACTGTATGAGCCGGGGTTTGAACCCGCGACCTCCGGATTGAAAGTCGCACGCTCTTACCGCTAGGCCACCGCTTCCGCGCTGAACTCCTACAAATATACTCACATAATTGTTTTCTGCGGTCTCCGCCACCGCCCCCTTGCGTCGTTTCCAGACAACGAAGGCTGATATCGACAGCAGCGCCGCTACGCTCAGCACCACACCCCAAATCAAACCTTGACCTGGGAAGTATAACACATTTCTTTTTTTTTGATATTACAATAGCCTACTACCCCGTCGATAGTGACAGTGACCTTGCTTACGAAGTAGGAGGTCCCGGGTTCGAATCCCGGTAAGGTTTGTGTGTACATCACGAATATTTGTTCCTGAGTTATGAATGTTATCTATGTAATATAAGTAGGTACCTATGCATATCGTCGCTTAGTTTGTTTTGTTTGTACAAGTTTTGTTATTTTGGAGCTTGGTCGATCTGGTCCACAAATATTTACATACATATTTATACTTGTTTCAAACACATCAACTTCAATAAAATGTCAATGTTACGAATGCAACTTATTATTATATAAAAATATTCCCAATGCAGTAGCTAAACGCAGCCGTCGGGCTCGGCTAGTGTTCGGAGGCTTTTTAAAAGCACCAATAGGAGCGCTCCACATGTTCTGCATCGCGGCCAATTAGAAGCACCTAAAAAACCACCTTTTGTACCGATCAAATATTTAAAATCACTCTTTCATCATCCTCCAGACTATCAACACCCACTTTCTACATTTAACCGTATTGGCAAGAACCCTTGTAAACCAGTACCTTTTGGAAGATTATACCTAACACTTAATTATATATCGAAGTTTTATTTGAGTCGTCGAGATTCTGACCTGCACGGCGGCTACAGTCAAAGTGCGTCGAAAAGTTGTAACAGACGGGCGTAACAGAACCTCGACCTTGGTCCGGCTAGAATATCTCTTTCTTGTTTTCATTTATAACTGCGTCCTTAACGGACGTACGGCAGTCCAGACCACCTTGCACTCAGGATCCCGGACCAGACCAAGGTCGGAGTCCGGTCAGTTAAAGGTTTAAGGCCTCTATAGCTCTCATCTCTACATGCGCGTAATTATATTATGCGGTTAATACCACTGTGCAAGCGGGACAGCAATATAATTGTGCACGTGCGATAGAGATAGCAACAGGCGGGTCAATGTACGAAATTGTTAGTGCTTAGCGTCCTTACTTTAAAATTAGTAATTAAAAAAATTAATTATCATAAAAAAAATAAAAAAAAACTCGACTGCACACTAAAAAGACTTTTTTTATAATATTTTTTTATTTTATTTATAACTTTTTAGTTACCCCCAAAAATCCTATGACACTCCCGTGATCAAGACGAATCTAACGATACGTACCTCATACATCAAAATCCAAGAAGCCGTTTAGGCTACAGGAGGCCACAAAGAAACAGACATACATACATACATACATTCGATAAACATTACCCTCCTCTCTTTGGCAGTCGGGTAAAAATGTACTTACTTGTTTTTTTCCCTGTTTCGGCTTCTGCGTCATCTTCAATTTCTTCATGGTTCAGCTTCAATGTAATATTTTTCGAAATAGCACGTTCGTCATATCGCTCTATAGCATGTGTGCCGTTTTCGTATTCTATCTGAATGTATCGGTCCTGAGCGCAAAATAATATTTTAGAATCGCATGAGTCGTTGAGTATGATTTTTAGTTTATTTTCATTCTTTTTTCTGTTGTAATGTTGACTGTTAAAGTCAGGTACTTCTATTTTAGAGGTTTTCTTGTCTGAAACAGAATATTTACAATTTTAATTTCACAACACATTACACATTTTCTAGACACATTTTATTAGTGACACTTAGGGGTTAGCGGGTGGGTAGGTAAACGTCAATGGCATGGAATGAAAAAAGAAACATTTATCAGCCTACCCTTCCCATTTAAAAATAGTTATTTGTTTTACAAGGGGGCAAAGTTGTTGTTTAACCGCTCGTGCTAATATTGATAAGGTTTCAAGGCACGAGGGTTAAACAAACTTTGCCTTCGAGTGAAACACAACATTTTTCACCACACCAACGCGAGGAAAATAATAACTATGAAATACCAAGAACAAAAAACAAACCAATGCAAATCCAAATGAACGTAACTAAATATTTATCATCCAAAATCATCATTTAAAAGTCAATTCTACTAGCTAACATAAGGAAACGACTCAAAATTTGCATCTGATTACTTTGCCCCACATGTGGATAAAACGCAACTTTCTCATTCGTTTATGAACAACCAAGAGGGCCTTTACCAGTTGGTGTGGTGAAAAGACTATAGTTCTTTAATGTCAGTTGGTAAGTGGTTATAATTTTTATGGCATTTTTTTAATGGCATTTAGATAACAATTTTTGCTAAAAAGTTTAACAATCACCAAAACCGTCAAGATCGTATCAAAACCACATTTTTTAAATATAGGTATTAGAATCGACCTTTAGCTCACCACTTACCAAGAATTATACCTAGTAAAACAGTGGCCTTATAGCAGTGACATATATAGATTATTTGCTATATTTAATTAAAGCGCTGATGGCTTAGCGGTAAGAGCGTGCGACTTGCAATCCGGAGGTCGCGGGTCCAAACCCGGGCTCGTACCAATGAGTTTTTCGGAACTTATGTACGAAATATCATTTGATATTTACCAGTCGCTTTTCGGTGAAGGAAAACATCGTGAGGAAACCGGACTAATCCCAATCAGGCCTAGTTTACCCTCTGGGTGGGAAGGTCAGATGGCAGTCGCTTTCGTAAAAACTAGTGCCTACGCCAAATCTTGGGATTAGTTGTCAAGCGGACCCCAGGCTCCCATGAGCCGTGGCAATATGCCGGGACAACGCGAGGAAGAAGAAGAAGAGTTATATTTAATTAAAGTCTAACCTTGTATGTACCAGGTGAGGCTTCGATCGTCGAGGGGTTTTGTCCCGCGACAGACGACGCTCAGGGGTTTGTCGCGGCTAAACCACACCGTCTCGGTATCTAGTTCCACGACAACATTTGCTGGCCCATCTATAATATTATAGCTGTTTGTTTAACAAGGGGGCAAAGTTGTTGTTTAAACCCTCGTGCTATATTATACTATTGATCGTTGCGAGGGTTTCTAGGCACGAGGGTTAAACCAACTTTGCCAACGAGTTACCACAATTTTTTTCACTACGCCAGCACAAGGAAAATACTAACAGTAAAATATTATAAATAAAGAAAACCTTTACGAGCTGGAGCGGGGAAAATAGTTTTATTTACTTATCAAGACATTAACACAATTGACGTGTATTTTTGATATAACCACAAACGACAAGACAATTCGAATGATGAATCGAATCGGAGAAAAAAAACGATTTTCGTAATACGAAAAAAAAATTTATCTTAATGTAGGTAAACTACACGATATCACAACTGAAAAGTTATAACGACAATTGTTCCTGTTTTAATTTTAATCGATTGCAAGAATCATTAAACATTCGCCTTACGATTATCGTACGCCATAAACGTGTAAATCTTTGCTTCTCGTATGAATGTAAACATTCAGCATACGATAATCGCCTATCGTCAACGATAATCTGAGCCTTAAGGGGATATGTCGGATTATAAAATTAGACAGTTATAGGTACGTCATGACATCGACACATACATATTACAAAAGCCACATGGTCACGTCACCTCCTGCCATTTACTCGAGTCAAACAGGCCCGTGGTGTTTCACCAACTTGACAATTGACTGACATGTTCCCGTCCATTTCTGGGTGGGTAAGTAACGACGGCAAAAGTGTCAATGATCTACTTGTTGGATCAGCAATAACGCTGAATTGTCAAGGTCAGGCGACAATTGTCAGCGTAGTGAAATAGGGGCCTGGAGCCTATTTCACCAACTTGACAATTGTTCTTTTTTTTAATGTGAAAGGGTGAGAGGAAAAAGTCGCCGTCATCGAAAACGATGTGGTGGAAACGGCGGTGTGTGTGTGTGTGTGTGTGTGTGTGTGTGTGGAAATACATATAAAAATTAATTTATTATTTATATATCTGTTATGTATTAGATTTGTATTTTTAATGCCTTTGTTATACCTATTATTGATTACATAATTGTTTACCGTTTTATATAAATTCCACAGTGAATCGGTTTTAATTGTCATACTATGTAATTTTTTGAAAAAATTAAATTGAATATATAAGGGTTGATAATTAACGAACCATTGTTTCGTCGTAGGTACCAACCTAGAGTCAATATTTATTTGTTAGACCAGCGATGTACGTCGAATTGTCAATGTAATGTGACAATTGTCAGCATGCTGAAACAGCTGGTGCCTGCATGGCTACCACCAGTTTGACACTGACGTATTGGCTAGCGTGAGCGTAACTTACTTTCTTTGCATCTCGCTCGTACAGGCATATTAGTGCGAGCGAGATGTATCGAAAGTAAGTTACGCAATCGTTAGCGAATATGTCAGTTTGACACTGCTCAGGCAGTCATGGTAAGGGTATTAGTGTCAAAGGGGCCACTAACCCGACGGCAAAAATGTATAAGTGGGTCCATGAAGTTTTTCGTGATCGCTCGTTCGTTTACCAGATTCCTTATCAGGCAAATGTTTGACGCAATATATCTTGGAGTCCTTGTCTGATTCTAGTAGCGTCTTAAACAATGTCAGAATAACCCTGCCTGGACTGTTAATATGCTGGATTCTTTTTAATAAAATACCGCTTTCTAAAAAAAACATGTGAATGGTAACTACTTTCAGACGGAAACAATAAAAAATATATGAATGATAACTTAGCCATAACCTGTTTTTCGGGGGCAAAACGTACCAGTGCTAATAGGGGTCACAAACCCGGTTTCACCGAAATGGAAAAGGGTTTACAGCCAATCGGAAAAACCGGGTTTTAACTTTGTAAAAACCGGCTTATTCGTGTTTTTCTTATATATATAAGTACTTACATAGTTTAATTGTTTTGATGAGCAACATGCATTTCAGAGTTTATTATTATATTTAATTTAAACCAATACAATACATTATACGCTCTAATTGTGTGAATAAACAGCTTACTATTTTTTTTTGTCTGAAATCTTATTGATATTGATAGCAATCAATAATCAAAATGAGAGTCCTTAAAATAATAAAAGAACTTTTAACAATGTTTACTATTGTACTCGTGTATTGTAGGTACTCTAAACTTTCAACTCACAACGACATTAGCACACCATTATGCATATTGCATACTTAACTTCAATATTAATAAACACATCAGTACCTCTAGTGTAAATAAATTCGATTTCGAAACGTGACGTACGCGTTTGCGTTTAGTCTCATTTTGTATTGGATTTAGAAAGAGCGCGCCAAGCGGGACGTTTTGGAAACTCAAAATCCTATACAAAATGAGACTTAACGCAAACGCGTTCGTCACGTTATGATGTCGTTCAAATTTACACTAGGGGTACAGCTAAGCATCAACTCACTGCATATTTTGTTAGTCTACCCACTAATGTAAGTCTATGTATCGAATACGCTAAAGTAAATCAAATTATATGATCACATTTTTTACCAATAAAAATTTTCAAATATACTAAAATTGCGCTAGTTATATTTTGTACTGAGCGGTATATGGTCGCGTATGGCTAGACTTATTTTCTTACACCTAAGATTAATCCTACTAAGGTAAATTAATGAGTTTGTTGTTTGTCAATAACCCGCATTTAGTGCAGAAATAATGTTTTGCCTTTTGCGTAGTTACACTAAATGGGACCGTGCGAAGTGCATGGTGGGGGTAAGTAAAGCGATCCCAGCGCATAAGGTGGTAAAAATTTGAACTAACTGCGGATAGCGTCTTTAACATTTCGTACAATTATATGGCTCGAAATGAAACTTTGATTTACGATTACTCCTGAAATATTCATTGAAATTGTATGGTGTAAGGGACCATTGTAATCTGTATGAAATGCTTAATATAACTAACGTATTTTTTTTGATAATTGTTAATAATGTATCCATGTAAATAGCTTTGCAAATGCCACATATTACGTGATCTTTTTCTAGAAGTTACGAATGGATATAGTAAGTTATCCTTAAAAGATAGACATTTAACATCGCGGACTTTTTTTTAGACCTATGAATGAGAAACAACCCCACCATACATTGTGTTGTTATAGCTCAAACGGATTAGGCAGCGTTTTCGATTAAAGCTCCTAGCCAGCGTGATTTTTTCCGAAAACATCGTTATATTTCACACAATTTACACAAAACCTTAACAAGTTATATACTTAAGCCTTCCTCAAGAATCATTCTATTGATAGATGAAAGTCGTATGAAAATCCGTTCAGTAGTTTTTAGTTTTGGAGTAGTTTTATAGTCAAAGTCAAAGTCAAAATATTCTTTATTCAAATAGGCCTAGCAACAAGCACTTTTAAATCGTCAAATTTTACAAATATCATCTTAATCTAAATATCAGAGCAATTTATTGATGCAGTTATTATTGTTCTAAAAAAAACATTGTACTATTATAGATATGGTAAACCTAATAATAAGAATTTCACAAAAAGATCGTCAAACATCAAAATTGTATAAAAATACTAGTCTAGAACCTTTCTAGAATAAAATCTAAATGTCAAAAAATACGGTATATATATATATATACATTGAATTATCAATTTCATCATTAATAACATAACAATAAATAATTCATTCTTTACAATCACACTTAATCCCACGGTGTTTCATCATTCATGTAGTCTTGTGTGCTATAATAGGCTTTAGAGATAAGCTTACGTTTTACATAATTTTTAAATTTACTAACAGACAATTCAGTTATAATATTAGGAAGTTTATTGTAAAATCTTACACAATTACCCATGAATGATTTCTTAATTTTATGGAGCCTAGTGAAGGGCACTGCGAGCTTATGCTTATTTCTAGTATTAATATTATGTATTTCACAGTTTTTCTTAAAACTGGCAATGTTTTTATGTACATACAGAATATTCTCATAAATATATTGACAGTGCACTGTCATTATGTTAATGTCCTTAAACTTATCTCTAATATAAGATGTAGTGAATTGACGTTTTCCCCTAGACTTGCGGACACTAGGTTGCGTGACAGTCGTGCACGCTCCCATAAGGCACTTGTTTGTATTGTGTGAATGTAAATACGCATACATACGCTCACCCGTACAATGTTAACTTATTTACTCCTAATTCTCATGTAAGTGAATTGTAAAAAATTCTTATGAGAAATAAAATTCTTTAAACCGAATAATACCCTGTAGAATTTCGAGTTGCCCGCAAATACACTTTTTTGATTTTTCGCCAAATAATTTTGCGTCTGGGAAGGTTAACGACCCGACCAAATGTTCTGGCATATTCTTTAAAGCTTGACCAATGATCACGCGCCATATTGCGGATTTACATTGGAACAAATTTTTTCATACTAAACTGAACTGGCACCCTATACATGAGAATAACAGCGCCCTCTTGACAATGATCATATATTTCTGGTCGGGCTTTATTACTCTTTAGATATTCTGTTTTAACTTATAATAAATTACAGATTGCCTCAACAACATTTTTTGGGCAAGTAAAAAAATCTTTAAATATACAATAAGAGTTGATTTAGCTCCGCTAACCTACAGCCAGGCCTGCAGATTTGAGTTAGGGTATGATAGAAAAAGTATGAGACAAATTTTCCCCTTGCCTCAAATATTGACTCTAAAATGTCTACCTTTTTTATTTTATTTTTTATATTTGTTTATTTATTTTGATGCAGATATAAATAAATCTTTATTGCTTTAAACCTTACGTTACATGTCATATTATAAAATTTACCTCTCCAGTTATCGAGTCGAGCTGGACGTAGAGTTGACTATACTTGCCGCAAAACTGGCGACAGCGATCGTAATGCTATCTCCTTTACCCTTGTTAAGACCAACTAAGAGTGAAATAGATGGCATTATGACCTGGTTCGCCACTTAGTTTTGAGGCAAGTATAGACGCCAACTATCGGGAGACGCTAGTGTGGGGTCTCTCATAATATGGAGTTCTACAGTTATTAACCACTATCTGTCACTGTCTGTGATTCAGTTGCTTCAAACAAAACATTACTAATGCCTTGATCACACGTACCGAGTAAACGGGCGAGACAGTGCTCTCGGCCGAGTACTCGGTGCGTATAAATAAACATAGCGCCGAGTACTCGGCCGAGCACTCGGGCGAACGAAGCGGCGAGTCAGTAGCTCGGTGGACGTTCTATCTGCTAGGCCGAGTGCCCACCCTCCCGCTTCCCCGCACTGTCTCGCTCGCTCGCTCGGCAGGTCTGAACGCGCACTGACTCGCCACTCGGTCGTCGCATGGGCACATCGCCGCGCGCGTCATATAACTGACTGTCCTAATTTCAAAACATGTGTGAACAATTACTCGCTTACATCACTGTCTCGGCCGAGAAACATTTTACTGTCTCGCCCGTTTACTCGGTACGTGTGATCAAGGCATAAAAGTCGCCCCGATGGACCCTGCCGTTTTTACTCGCTCTTAAAATACTTGTATAAAATGTATCTATACAAAACTACTTCTGCTAACTCGATAATTAATTTGTTACTGTATCTATAAACCTGTGTTGTATTGTAACCGTAGCTGTGTTAATTTTAGTTTTATATCCTTTATATTGTTACCTAGCGCTATATATTGTAGATTTATCAGTAGGTAATCTAGTAATCTGTGGACGATGTTGTTGGTCTCACACTTCATTATTCTTTGTATTTTATCTAAACCTGTGTGTCTAAACCTGTGTGTTACTGTTTTTTGTCCCGAATAAAAAGAAAAAAAAAATTAATGATGCTTATTCCAGAGGATATTATGATTATGTACCTTGATTTTTGTCCTGATATAAAGATAAAAGATGCAATCTATCCGCTGCTGCAGAGCATTCAATTAAAATGGAAGGTGTTCCTGTCGTAATTTGAACCGATGATTTTATTTTGAGCGTTGGTCTATCTGAAAAATAAAGCAAAATTTTAGGTAACTAAATTATTTATTTCACATTTAGGGCCTGTTTCACAATGCCCAAGTAAAGTATTGGAAAGTTAATTAACGAATACACACTTATTATTATTTTATAAGCATGCTACTAAATATTTATGTATATATATGTTTTTTTTTTGTTACATCGTGAATCGTTCGTTATCTGGGTTCTAGCAGAATTATCAGTGCTTCACCCGAAAGAGTGGAGCGTATTACTGAGCCAGAACCCTTTTGTTTTGCTGCAACGCACACACGACACATTACCTTTTATTGATGCTTTTTGTTCTTTATTTAATTTTTATTTTGGTGTTGCTATTGCTTGTATTATTTTTTTGTTTAGTTGTGTGTATTGTGGCAAGCGAATAAATGGTTTATCTAAATAAATTAACTGCCAGGTAATACCTTAAGTTGTACAGTGTACAGGTATTTGTCTACCAGTTAAGCTTATATAAAGATTGTGAAACGCCAACGATGACTATATTCGTCAGATAAATGGCAAGTAGCTTATTCTGGACTTTACTTGGAGATTGTGAAACAGGCCCGTGATAATTAATACAATACAATACAATACAAATCTTCTTTATTGCACAACCTCTGAAAAAATGTACATAGAAACACATAAAATACATGAAGATATAGGTAAACAACAGGCGGTCTTATCGCTACAGAGCGATCTCTTCAAGACATCCTTTAGGTAGTGGAGAAATGAAACTTAAATTAACTAATTAGGAGGTGCAAAAAACTAAATTAAAACTAAAATACCCTTAAAATTTAAGTCTACAACAGTAAGACAATACATATACATACACACTACTTACATAATTATATACCTACATATATACATATATACAATACTATATAATTCTTGCCAAAAGTGATAACCAGTAACGCGGACAGAAACACTAAGGAAGGGACAGATAATAGTCTTTAAGATGGGATTTGAACAGCAAGGGATTGAGCGCGTCTTAGTTCGACAGGAAGAGAGTTCCATAATTTTTTTTACGTTTTTTTTTACTTTTTTACCTTTTTACGTTTTTTTTTTTTACGTTTTAAAATGTTATAATTTAGTGCCTGTGCGCTCATATCCATATTAATGTAAGGTAAAATTCTTAATGAGATTAAATGATCTTAAACCTTATAACCGAACAGCCCGAAAAGTGAATGAGCAATTATAATTTTTTTTATTCATTATTATTTTATCAATTAAATATTCATATGACTTAATAATAGCTACAATTTACATAGTTTTAAGGCTTTCGATCAGTATTGCAATCCAATCAGTACCCCTAGTGTAAATTTTATCGACATCATAACGTGACGAACGCGTTTGCGTTAAGTCTCATTTTGTATAGGATTTTGAGTTTCCAAAACGTCCCGCTTGGCGCGCTCTTTCTAAATCCAATACAAAATGAGACTAAACGCAAACGCGTACGTCACGTTTCAAAATCGAATTTATTTACACTAGGGGTACAGTTCATTTGTTTAGAATCTGCAATAAATCTCAGACTAGTCTAGGACGCATTTTTATGAATATTCTTTTTGGTGTTGTCGATATTCATGAAGATATTCGAGTGAATTTAGGACCATTGTTGGGAGCTTTTGGACCCAACTAGGGTGGCTTTACGGTACTTTTAGGGTTTCGTAGTGAGTGGGAGTGCTGTCGATACTGGTTTTCTATACAAATACAGTACCGGTACCGGGAATTCCCGGTACTCCCCATACAAATTCGGTACCGGAAGGATGGCTTAAGTCACCCTTGACTTTCGCCATGTCCGTCTGTCTGTCGCGGCTTTGCTCCGTGGTCGTTGGTGCTAGAAAGCTAAAATTTGGCATGAATACATTAATCATGCATGGCGACAGAACGGTAAAATAAAAACATAAAAATCCCATACAAACTGTTTTTTTCATGTTTTTCCACCCATGGTTCAAAAGTTAGATGGGAAACACATATTTTTTTCTATTGATCGATTATTTCCGAAAATATGAACTTTATAAACAAATGGTTAAATTACACCGTACAGATGAGACAACTTTTTTTCAATCATATATATTTTTTTTTTGTAAGAGCGGTTGGACTTAACTGGAGCCAGGCCAGAAGGTTCGTTGAAGATAGGAAGGCGTGGCGCGAGCATGTGAAGGCCCTCTGCACCTCTGGGGTCTTAGGACAACAAGTTTAACTTTATTGCACAATTTATCATAATAAGCTCTAATTAAAACTAAAACTCGAAGACTGAAAATTTCGCTCTAAAAAGTATGAAACAAGAAAAAAGATCCCATCTGAAATTAATTTACCAGCACTAAAGATCACAGAGCAAAGCTTCGGGTTCTTGTTCCTAGTTGAATACGGAACCTTAATAAAAACCGGCCAAGAGCATGTCGGGCCACGCTCAGTGTAAGGTTCCGTAGTTACTCTTCCGTCACAATGAGCTAAACTGGAGCTTAAAGTATAGTAAATTGTTAACCAAGGGATAAAACGGTACCTTTCACCCGAGTTAAACAAATAGGCAAATTTGCATAATCAGTACCTAATTAAAGTAAGTCTTTTTACTATGAAGGGGAAACTTTTTGCGATAACTCAAAAACAGCTAAACTGATCATGCCCGCTATAGTTTTCATTTAATGTGTTTCTTAAGCTCTACTTCCACGATTTTTTTTTATATTTTTTGGACCTATGGTTCAAAAGTTAGAGGGGGGACACATTTTTTTTTCCTTTCGGAGCGATTATCTCCGAATATATTCACTTTATCAAAAAATGTTTGTTGAAGACCCCTATTAGTTTTGAAAGACCTTTCCAACGATACCCCACACTGGAGGGTACCCTCAAAAAAATTAAATTTTTAGATTTTATTGTACGACTTTGTCGGCTTTATTGATTTATATATCCATGCCAAATTTCAGCTTTCTAGCACTAACGACCACGGAGCAAAGCCTCGGACAGACAGACATACAGACGGACATGGCGAAACTATAAGGGTTCCTAGTTGACTACGGAACCCTAAAAAAGGTGTTTTCAACCGACAGCCTATGGAACTTACGCACACATTGATGTGTCTAACTACAGACAAGTCGTATACACAGAATTTGCGACCACCACAACAAGTTACTCTCTAATGTAGATTTATTCAAATACAATATAAATTAAGATAAAAATTAAAATTAATTTATTAATATTTAATATTATATAATATTAATTTATTAATTAATAATTTATTCTCATGCTCCCGAGCCTCATTCAAGGCTGCTGTCACGCTGTCACTTGCCATTGTACTAAATAAAAAAATTTGTAGTAGAATTCGTTGTAAAGGCATATAGATTTTGTAGCGGGAATAGTTATAGTAGGAAACAGTAATCGATTTATAATTAAACGAATAACCAATTAACTTATAATTAATTCGACTTATAATTGATTAAAGCACTCCATATATATAGGTACTGTTTATATATATTGAACGCTAACCAAATTTTGGCGGTAACTATTAGGAAAAAACCAACTTTTACTAGTGGTAACTATTGGGAAAAAAATTGCCACTAGTTACCATCAACTTGGTTTGGTGGTGACTAACGGGAATTTTTTTTCCGCGCAACGCAACTTGGTTTGGTGGTAACTACTGGGAATTTTTTTTCCCAGTAGTTACCAGTGGTTAAAGGTGGGAAAAAAAATCAGTCGTTACCACTGGTAACAACTTGGTGGTAACTAGTGGGAATAACCCGATAAACGCAGCGTTGAACGCATGCGTCAACGGAATGTAGGAATAATGACAATGCGCGTACCGCGTAAATACAATATACCTAGTTTTATTGGGTGTGCGACAAACGCATTGCGTTTAACGCTGCGTTTATCGCAAAGAAACAACTCTTTTCTTCTTCTTGCAATAAGTAATTACCTGTGCGGGTTCGGCAGTGTTTAGCCATATCTAGTGTAATAACGCACTGACCAACCGTGCAGTCGCTATCTGCAAAAAAAACATATTCTAGAGTCAGACCAAACTAAGTTGGCAGCGATTATGATAGTCCAGCATGTGCAAGTCATAATTTCATAGAAGTTTGACGTTTAGAATAACAGTTGCACTGTCTGGGCTATCAAAATCGGTGCCAACTTATCTTGGTTTAACTCTTAGTGTAAGGCCTGAGTGGACGCTCGAGTTGGGCGCGTGCAGCGGGGCGGGGCGTGCGGCGTACATATTACACAAATGCAAACGTATAGGAGCGCCCTTAGTGCACGTTGCTCACATCACTTATCACTCATCTCCAATCGTTCGCTCCCGGACACTCCTTAACAATTTTTTTCATTATTTTTTTGCACCGGACTGCGACTTGTTTGCTGACAAAAATCGTAAACTTGTTAAGGATTTTTTACGTTATTGTGAATCAGCTTTTTAATAATTGTCATATTTATCATATATGTATTTTTATTACCTAGCTTATAGCTCTAGTACTACTTAATTTTACAGCGCATTGGCGCCCGTTAGCTGTAATGCTGTAAAATTGTATTTCAATAAATAAATAAATAATCACTTGTGAGCCCGACGCCACGCTGCACGCCCCGCCGAACGCTCCGCTTCTAGCGTCCACTCAGGCTTTACAGTTTACACTAAAGATTGGCAAAAAGCAGAGTTTAGCGATGTGCCAAAGAGAATTTTCACAAATTGCAGTCTCATGAAATGTTCTCGGTATCTTTTTCTGCACGTTTATTGTTAAGCCTTCTTACGAATAAAATCACTTTACAGTACAAAAAAAACATAAAACAGGAAAAAACACACATCATTTGTACAAAGGCGAACTTATCCCTTTCAGGGATCTCTTCCAGTTAACATTTGAGCAATTGAAGAAGAATTGGAGAACGGTAGACATCAAAATTGTACTAAACGGTATAAAAAGAAAATATTTAATTTCCTAAAAGATAGGTAAACCTATTTAGGTAATGGGTGTTTTGGTATCGAGGGAAATATTCCTCAAGGATAGATCTTGATCGTCGAAGAGTATTTTATTCGTAAAAACTTAACTAGAATAGAGGCAACACTATTTTGCCCTACTAGCGTAACGATACTCAGGAGGTTGACGTTTACCGAACGAGTGCGTGCGAGAGAATGACGCGGATAACCGTATCCTTGGTCCTTTTGAGGTAACATTACTATCTCCTGATAACGGTGTAACGGTACCGAAAGTTTCCCACGCAACTAAAACTACGCTTAATTACACACAATAAAATGGACAATATATATTTTTATATATATTTTTGAAGCGCTGGTGGCCTAGCGGTAAGACCGTGCAACTTGCAATGCGGAGGTCGCGGGCTCAAACCCCGGCTCGTACCAATGAGTTTTTCGGAACTTATGTACGAAATATCATTTGATATTTACCAGTCGCTTTTCGGTGAAGGAAAACATCGTAAGGAAACCGGACTAATCCCAACAAGGCCTAGTTTACCCTCTGGGTTGGAAGGTCAGATGGCAGTCGCTTTCGTAAAATCTAGTGCCTACGCCAAATCTGGGATTAGTTGTCAAGCGGACCCCAGGCTCCCATGAGCCGTGGCAAAATGTCGGGACAACGCGAGGAAGAAGAAGAAGAAGAAAATGGACAATACTTCTTTGGCTGCCAAAATTCTGCGGAGGTGAACCCTAATAAACTAATATAAGTAATACAATAACGTTACGGAAACTTAATGAGTGAACAATAGTCGACCGTAACGGTTGCAGTACCCCTAGTGTAAATTTTATCGACATCATAACGTGACGAACGCGTTTGCGTTAAGTCTCATTTTGTATAGGATTTTGAGTTTCCAAAACGTCCCGCTTGGCGCGCTCTTTCTAAATCCAATACAAAATGAGACTAAACGCAAACGCGTACGTCACGTTTCAAAATCGAATTTATTTACACTAGGGGTACAGGTTACACAATAACATAGTGCAACCTTACGGGGTTCGGCTTACGAGAACTAACTGTTTATTGCGTTGCTACAAAAATGAATCTACGTATTCTATTTTCTAGTTATAAAACTATTTCTATTTCTAATTATTAATAAGCTATTCTATATCTACATGCTAAACAATGTTGTAGAGGACGGACACGTCGGTTACACCTACAATACATATATAATATGGGATATGAAATAAAACAAATATGTAAACAGTCATATACAGTTATACTTTTAATATATAAAACCTTAATATATATATATAATACATATAAATAAATAAATAGTATATGGCCATCCTGACACAAATTGACTAAGTTCCACGGTAAGACAAGAAAAGGCTTGTGTTGTGGGTACTCCAACGCGCACGGTCCCTATCGGAACGGGATCTTTATAAGTGTGACGGCGCCCCCAACGTGGCGCCATCTAGATTTTAGAAGAGCCTTCAAGTGGGAACTTGCATGAAAATGTTCTCATGAAAGTTTCCAGAACTTGCGGATGTTTTGGGAATATTCTTCAACTTGCACATTACAGGATAACGCTAGGAGGATGGCTGATGCAATCCGCATATATGATGGATTTTATTACAATAAGTTTCTGACACAAAAATTTAATATTTCTACTCGTCGACTGTAATGGTTGAATTATGATTTCATATACCAAATATGGGCCCCCAACTCAACTATAATATTCAGTTCGATACGCTGTAGGCAAGTATAAAAAAAAATTACCTATCACGTGCCGCCGCGCTCCCATAGAGAAGCAGAAGATCAAACGGGCGCGGGGTGGGACTAAATAGTTGCGCGTCTATGTCTTTTGTACTATATTTTTGTCGTCTACTGAGACACTTACCAATTTTCATTAATTATTTAGGTTTTATAGTAAAAAAAGTATTATTTTAGATGCTACACAAAAGATCCCTATGGGTAGAAGTGTATCCGCAAGGGCCCCCGGAAATTAGAAGATAAGATAAGAAGATTATTTTAGATGACTCGTAATAGGAAAGTATGTTCCATATAATAATATGAAATTAAATGGAGGTAATTTATACTAGTTTTAGGATTATTGTACGTTCATCTGCTACGGCCATTATAAATGTATTGGTAAAAATCGACATTGTGTAATAGGGACAATATAATAAAACACTATTAATACCTATCATGTTTACCCTGACCCTGGACCCTGTTTCACGATGTTATACACGGTGCCCGTGAGGAAACAGAAAGATTTTAACAGTATATTCCGAATCGTATTTATATGGAAGGTAGAGGCAAGGAACAGAATCTCCATAGGCAGAACTGTTGCAAAAGTGTTCAGCTGTCTGCTATAAATAATAGTTCCAAATCTCACCAGAGTAGCGCTAGAGAAGCTAAGAACCTAGGCGTTATTGACGGAGTGAAGTGCGCTGTCTATGATTAGATTTTTTTCTCAAGTATTCTAGGTATTGTAGCGCCACCTATATAGGTTCGAGTCCCGACTGAGGCAAGCGATTTTTCATAAATCCTTAAATGCAGTATTTATTGTTTTTAAAAACAAAGGAAAGTCTCCCTTACACAAAATGTGCTATTTACAATATTTAAGGTAGTTGCCATCCATGTGGCATTCGATTTTTCCGCCCTGTATATCAAATTACTACTGACCAGTCACTCCACAGATTTCTTCTAAATATTGGTTTTCAGTAACTCGTTACGTTCCAATGTTTTGATTTTATTGATATTTTCCAGAACTTCTAGTTTAACCGTTTCTCTACACACTTGTCCCGTTCATGAGATTCAGGTATTAAGAAATTCACGTACTTAATCAAAGTTATAGGCAAATGTTAGAACTAGTACTTAATGTATCAAAATATTAATAGAGCACCAACCTACTGAATTGTTTACGGCTTGTAAACAGCAGTTTTTCGTTATACAACGCTTCACGTCGACTTCGCACATTGTCGTAATTATTTACGAGGTTAAATAATAGTTTGCGGACCTCACTCGGTAGAATCATTATTAATATTATTTAAAATAAACGGAAATAAACCCCTTATAAACCGCGAACAATTTAAATGAATGACATAAATTGACAACAGACTTTTAGCTTTTTTTTAAATCATAGACAATTGGTGATACAACAAGGAAATATCTGTCAACAATATTTGGTTAGCCAGACTTCTATTTACCATCTGTTTTAAACGCTGGCAACATTTTACCATAAACAGGAGCCAAAGGGCTGCTTAAGTTTAATTTTTCATTGATATTTGTTAGTTTGAAAATTAATGGCGCCATACATCCCATGACTGAAGCAAAAAACCACAGTTTTAATTGGTTAATAAAATAAAACCAATTGCAGTAGCTTTCATTAAATACATAGAAAACATTAAGTACAAATTGGATATTCAACTTTTCAAGCGTAAAGCGGTAGAAATTTTACAGGTGTCTGTGAAATATGAAAAATACTCCAAATTTTCTCTTAAATGTCCCATGATTGGTGCCGTTAACATATAACAAACAATTGTTAGTTTGTGTTGTATTAAATAACTAATAAAAATGCAAAATATACAAAAGTTTGGCGGTCAAAGACATAAAAAAATGGTTTTACTTACGTATTTCTGCTTTGGAATATTTTAGGTTGATGATATCCAATAAGTCGTCTTTGTTTACGTCACAATTGATATTCTTCTGGTTGTACACACAATATCCAAAATAACAGTTATCCCAACCACTACCGACGACTTGGTCAAAATCCATAACTGCATTGGGATCTCCAGATTTTTTTATTTCATATTTCTTAATTCGCTTTCCGTCTGAAACGAATATATTAATATACTAGACGAAAACCCGGCTTTGCTCGGGTAAAATAATAACTCTGGCACACTCAGTTAGTAAGTAGAATAATGCGGCTATATAATTTTTAAGAAAAAAAAACCGACTTCAATTAGGAAGACCGGTGAAAGAACGATTATTGTTGATTTTAGATTTCATACAATGAAATTAAAAAGACAGCGTCCTACGCCTAATTATGTAGAAAAGGAGGTAACATGTTTATTTTTTTGCCACTGCACCCACCTTGACACATTTCAGATTTGCCCTATGGTTGACTGGTAAGATACCCGCAATAGGGTATTCGACTGTATTTATGATAAATTATTTCACACCATGCGTTAAATAAAGCACCAGATAATTATTAAAAAAATTAAATAGGATAGAAATATAAAAATGTCCCTTGAAAACCTAACTGCTTGGCAAAGAGAACAAATTGCCAAACGTGAACTATGCATCATTGAAGAGTTCCGTTCTGTTCATCATCAGCAGTTCCACTTCATCAAATGTTACTTTTTTAAATGTAAATGCTTGATTTGTTAAAGAAAATACAAAAATCACTATATGTATGCCTTTCATATTTGAAGAGTTCACTCGATTCCGTCATGGACCCCATCGTCAGAACTCGAACTTGACAAAAATTTGTTTTGAAATTTTAATTTACTTATCAAACACAGCGAACAGGAGAAATCGCCAAACGTGTACTATGCGTCGTTGAAGAGTTCCATTCTGAACATCATCAGCAGTTCCACTTCATCAAATGTCACTTTTTTAAATATAAATGCGAACTTGACAAAAATTTGTTTTGAAAATTTAATTTACTTAACAAACACAGCGCACAGGAGAAATCGCCAAACGTGTACTATGCGTCGTTGAGTTGAAGAGTTCCATTCTGATCATCATCAGCAGTTCCACTTCATCAAATGGCCTTTTTTTAAATGTAAATGCTTGATTTGTTACATAAAATACAAAAATCACTATATGTATGTGTGTATGCCTTTCACATTTGAAGAGTGCCCTCGATTCCTCATGGATCCCATCATCAGAACTGAGTTTTGACAAAAACGGGACCAATCTGTATATACATAAATTCAAACAAAAAAATAATTTTTAAAATCTGTTCAGAAATGACGGAGTTATGGAGTAACAAACATAAAAAAAAAAAACATACAACCGAATTGATAACCTCCTCTTTTGAAATCTTGAAGTCGGTTAAAAATGTAGGCGTGAAGGGTTGTCCTCCCATAGAAAAATTTATTTACCGCGCCTTACTTTATACATCATTTACAAACAGTGACATACATAGTCATTCTTTAAAAAAAGTTTGTGCATCTTGCACACTGGGTGCCAACCACAACCAACATGCCGTCGCAAACGTGTTCCCATTTCCGAACGCACCCGTCGCTGTCATTTTCCAAATTAAATATGGCCTACCCTTTGTCATGTGTTTGTATTAAATTAACACTTTTGAATGCAAAATACGCGATAATCCGAATTTTGCCAATATATGTAGTCGATTCAAAACTCTTATTTTTTAACGCTCTTTCATTTGAGTATAATTTCATTCGGGTCTACCGTTAACCTCGACGGAATTATTAATATAGAAGATAGATTAATACCTAAAATGCTTTTATGTATTTTATTTAATAACGAGATTTTTATGAGTACTTTCTGCTGTATGAGACAAACAAATTTTAGAAAAAAGTCATTTCTGTGGACAATACAATAAAAGTTAAAGGATCTGCAGCGGTATCATGGTCGCATTATTATCACTTGTCATGTCATGCGTCACTTTCGCACTTACCTATTTGTTAGAACGTGACAGACAAAATGACGGATGATAAAAAACCGACCATCTTAGCCCGGCTGGTATATACAGGGTGATTCATGAGACGTGAGCTGGACTAAGCCTACACAATCCGTAAATGTTAATGAATCGTTCACCATCATATTTAAGTAAAACAATCACGCTTTTTATCTGTTATTTAACTTTTTCTTAAGGACAAATTTGATTATCTACAATCATGGACACCCTACAACACTTAATTAACAAAGATAAAACCTCTTTAACCGTTATGACAGCACTTTGATTATGAAGAAAATAAAATGTCACACTTGAGTGAGATACGATTTTATAAAAGTAACCAGACTCCGATGACATTCAATTTGTCACTTATTATGGATAAAACAAAGAGGGTGACCATAAATATCGTAAATAAAATAAAACTCTTTTTTTTTAACAGTAAAAATTAAATTAACGTTAATCTCACAAATACTGGTACGAAACAGTTGCTGATAATTTACCGAATATGCAGACTTGAGCCTGCTCACGTCTCCTGAATCATCCTGTAGATAATATAGATATGCACTTTGCCTCATTTGAGTCTTAAGTACTGAAAGAATGTACGTAGTCTTGCCATAAATTCTGTCCCAACTTTTTCATCATTTAAAATTTAATAATGGAATGTTTGATGTACTTTTGTTTCTTGTTTATGCTTAAATAGACATTTGGCTGTCAGAAAAAGTACATTTAGATCCAGGTATCGTTTCCCTGAAGATGGAGTGGGGCAAAGAGAATCGTGTCGCCTGTCAAAAGAGACGATGGCAGTTGGAGGATTCGAAAGACTGCCGAAATAAAAGAACTAATAGCCGAGCCGAATATAATAGGTGAGACCAAAGCACATCGTCTCCGCTGACTTGGCCACCTCGAAAGGATGGGTGACGATCGGGCAGTCAAGAAGGCTTACTTCGGTCGACCAACTGGACGCCGTCCTGTTGGTCATCCTAAATATCGCTGGGCGGATGGAGTGGAGGCAGATCTCCGTGAGCTCGGCGTCAGCGAAAGCTGGCGCGAGTCCGCTCTGGACCGAGCAATGTGGCGTGCTTTTGTATTGGAGGCCAAGACTCATTTTGGGTCATGTCGCCAGCCAAGTAAGTAAGTTAATCTTGGGGCTTATCTTCGGAGCACAGGACAGCGATTGACAGCGGCCCTACAGAAAATAAGAGCGACGAGAGCTAAAGTGTTGTGGCAACGGCATGCAAAGGACGGATATCGTAATATTCTGGTCACAGATGAAAAAATCTTTACGTTGAACCAAAAATTCAACCGCCAAAATAATGAAATATATGCTCACAGTTCCCAAGAAGTTTCTGAAAAAGTTCCATGGGTAGAAAGAGGCCACCATCCTGCATGTGTCATGGTTTGGTGGGGAGTATCCTATGAAGGCGTCACAGAGCTTCATTTTTGTGATCAAGGGGTAAAAATACGTGCTACGAACTATCAAAACGACAGCGACATTTTGAAGAGAGTTGTTAAGCCGCTAAATGATACTTTATTTGCCGGTAAGCCTTTTGTCCGGGTCTGCCTAAAACGTAGTCTGACTAATTCGCGTTATGAAAAAACTTCATTTGAAATTCGCTATTCGTCTAAATCGCTATTGACCTATTACTTATATTACCTATTTCGCAATATGTCCCAAACGCAGTAAGCCAAAGTAGCTGTTAGTCCATTTCGCGATACGCCTAATTACCAGTGAGTAGCTCGATCTACGCCCTAAACGCGTTTGTTCCGCGTAGCGAAATTCGTAGTCTTTTTTCCCCCAAAGTGTATTGTTTTCAGGGTAGTCACAATTAGTCAATAGGTAGGTTAGGTTCGTTAGTTAGCTTCAGATGCCCGGAGGGCAAACTATCCAGAAATAGGAGCCCCGCTTTAAGAGGAATTGTTTTTGGAAAATAAACTATTAGAAAAAATCTGTTATACGTAAAAACATAATACATAAGTATAAGTCTCACTGTGCCAGATTCGCTTTTGGACAATAATGCAAGAGGCCTAAGTCTTCTTGTGCCTGATTCGCATTTGGGCAAAAACTCATTAGGCCTAAGTCTTAGTGCGACTATTTCTCGGTTGGTCTAGGCATGACGCGAATTAGTCAGACTACGTTTTAGGCAGACCCGGACAAAAGGCCGGTAAGCACTGGATATTTCAACAAGACTCTGCCCCTGCACATTAAGCTAAGACAACACAACGATGGTGAGCGACGCATTTACCCGAGTTTATTTCGGCTAAAGATTGGCCCCCAGGAAGCCCCGATCTCAACCCCTTGTACTATGGTCTGTGGAGTATTTTGGAGGAGAAAGCCTGCTCTAAACCTCATCGTAATGTTGAGTCTCTCACGTTCGATTTAGTGCGGGCAGCGGCTTCAATACCCATCGATACCGTCCTTGCCGTCATAGACGAGTGGCCGGACCGTTTAAAGAAGTGTGGTAAAGAAAAAGGAGGACATTTTGAATAAATATTTTATTTTATAGAATCTGTATAATATAATTAATAAAAATAACCCTGATTTATTTATAAGCATTCTTTTATTTAATCTGTCTGTATAATATAAAATAAATGTCATTTCATGTAGGACAGAATTTATGACAAGACTGCGGAGGGATCCTAGTCAAAATTTGCTTTAGACTCCCTTAAATTTGTGATGTCTACAGGTGAGACGCGAACCGGTTTGCTATAAAACTGGATACTTTGGGCCTTCGGCACTACGTGGAGCTCGGCCTTCGGCCTTCGCATTTAGACACGTTGAACTAGTGTTCTGTGTTTAAGCACATGCTGGATGCTTCGGGCCCTCGGCCTTACGCGGAGCTCGGCCTTCGGCCTGTGCATTTATAATTAAATAAATATTATAGGGCATTATTACACAAAGGGTCTAGCAGGCTAAGCTAATAAGAGTGGCCCCCACGAGGGATTTGGTTATACTTTACAGTCCATTACCATCTTGAATCTGCGCAGCCGACCATACTATTTCTAACGGAGACGCAGATATCCTGTCCGGCAGACATTTCATACCTTTTATACCCCGGCTACAATCTTGAACAGAAGTTTATGAGACGCGCCGGTGTATGTATGTATGCCCGGCAGGATGTCTGCTGTCGCCGCCTCCATGCCTATGAGGACAGGGACCTGTCAGTTTTGTGGGTGCGTGTAGACTACAGCGGCCACACTCGCGTCTATGCGTGCCTGTACAGGTCTCATAGCGGAAACACGGAGACTACCCGACTCTTTGAGCACCTTCAATCGACGGCTGACAGACTTCTGGAGCAGTACCCTTCCGCAGAGCTGGTGATTTTGGGGGATTTTAACGCTCACCACATTGAGTGGCTTGGTTCCCGGTCCACCGACTATGCGGGAAGGGCTGCTCACGAATTTACTCTGGCCTATGGTCTCTCACAACTGGTACTTTCTCCCACGAGAATACCTGACATCGAGGACCATACAAGCTCTCTACTGGACCTCCTGCTGACCACACGCCCGGATGGATATTCCGTAACAGTGAACGCGCCCCTCGGTTCATCCGATCACTGCCTCGTCCGGACACAGGTACCATGCGCGCGGCCCGATCCACCTCGGCCAACTAGCTCGCGACGCGTGTGGCAGTATAAGTCAGCAGATTGGGACGGACTGCGTGAATTCTACGCAGCGTACCCGTGGAAGCAGCTCTGTTTCACATCAGAAGATCCTGATTCCTGCGCAGCTAATGTCGCCGAGACAATATTGATGGGAATGGATTGTTTCATTCCCAACTCGGTAATAGCTGCGGGAGCAAAGAGGCGTCCTTGGTTTAATCGGCCCTGTAAAGAAGCTTCAGTACGCAGGCAGGCCGCTTACAGGGCTTGGATCAAGGCCGTCGCTAATAAGGATCCGAACGTTTCTGATGTGAAACGTAAACTAAACGCTGCCTCGAGGTCCAGTAAAAAAGCCATTGCCAGGGCTAAATACGAATTCGTCGGCAGAATTGGTGAGAAACTAGCGGGCTACCCTACTGGGAGTCGCGCGTTCTGGTCTCTTGCCAAAGCTGCCGAGGGGAATTTCTGTCAGTCGTCTTTACCACCGCTGCGTAAAACTAATGGTGATCTGGCCCACAGTGCAAAAGAGAAAGCCGATCTTCTTGGTACTCTTTTTGCCTCGAACTCGACTATGAACGACGACGGTAGCGCCGTGCCGCCCACCATCCCGCGGTGCGCATACTCTATGCCAGAAATCTCTATCACGCAGAGGGATATTCGGCGGGAGTTGCTATCCCTGAACGTCCATAAGTCGAGCGGGCCAGACGGTATACCTGCAGTTGTGCTAAAGCGGTGTGCTCCTGAGTTGTGTCCCGTGTTAGCGCGTCTTTTCACGCTCTCCAGCAACAAACGGCATGTTCCATCTTCGTGGAAGACGGCCCTTGTGCATCCCGTGCCAAAAAAGGGCGATAGATCGGACCCATCGAATTACAGGCCTATCGCTATTACCTCCCTTCTCTCTAAGGTCATGGAGCGTATAATTAACGCGAAGCTCCTGAGATACCTAGAGGAACACGATCTGATCAGCGACCGCCAATATGGCTTTCGCCATGGTCGCTCGACTGGTGATCTTCTAGTGTATCTCACACACCGCTGGGCCTCGGCCATTGAGAGTCAAGGTGAGGCATTGGCAGTTAGCCTGGATATAGCGAAGGCGTTCGATCGGGTCTGGCATCGGGTCTCTTGTCGAAGTTACCATCATATGGACTGCCGGAGGGTCTAAGCGAGTGGATCGCTAGCTTTTTGTCCGGCAGACGCATACGAGCCGTAGTAGACGGAAGCTGCTCTGATAGCATGGACATTAACGCTGGCGTTCCGCAAGGTTCCGTGCTATCCCCAACGCTGTTTCTGCTGCACATCAATGACATGTTGTCTATCGGCGATATTCATTGCTATGCGGACGATAGCACTGGGGATGCCTTTTACACAGGCCGCGCTAACATCCCTCGTTCTGAGGTGCTGGAGAGCCGTGAAAACCTTGTGTCGGATATTGAGAGCACTCTATCCAGAGTTTCGGTGTGGGGTCGAGATAATTTAGTCCGGTTCAACCCCACAAAGACACAAGTTTGCGCGTTTACCGCTAAGAAAACCCCATTTACTGTGGTCCCACAGTTCCAAGGCACAGCCCTTACCATGTCAGGGAGTATTGGGATCCTCGGTGTCGACATCTCCAGTGACGTCCAATTCCGTAGTCATCTGGCAGGGAAGGCTGCGCTGGCATCTAAAAAACTCGGTGTGCTCAATAAAGCAAAGCGATACTTTACTCCAGGGCAAAGACTGCTACTTTATAAATCGCAAGTAAGACCCCATATGGAGTATTGCTGTCACCTTTGGGCAGGAGCACCTGGATGCCAGCTTGGGCCCTTCGACTCAGTTCAAAGACGTGCTGTAAGAATCGTCGACGATCCCAAACTCACAAGCGGTATTGAACCTTTAAGTCTAAGGAGAGACTTTGCCTCCTTATGTGTGTTCTACCGCTTGTACAATGGGCTGTGCTCTGAAGAATTGTTTGACATGATGCCCACGGCTACTTTCTATCACCGCACCGCCCGCCGTCGGCAGGGTGTTCATCCTCACACCCTAGAACCTAAATGGTCACGCACTGTGCGGTTTAAGAGGAACTTCCTCCCGCGCACGCTCCGGTTGTGGAATGAGCTACCTGCCGAGGTTTTCCCGAGGGTCTACAGTATGAGGTTCTTCAAAAAAGGAGTGTACAGATTTTTAAAGGGTCGGCAACGCGCATGTAACACCTCTGGAGTTGCAGGCGTCCATAGGCTACGGTGACTGCTTACCATCAGGCGGGCCGTATGCTTGCTTGTCACCGTCGTGGTATAAAAAAAAAAAAAAAATACTTTTAGGCAGAGTAGTGGTAGGACCTAAGAACACTTTATGCCTAATATCAGGCTTCGATCTTCTTTTGTTTCAGATTTATTCACAATAATGTTAAAAAATCAAGTTAAATTTAAAAAAATTATTTTAGTTAAACCAAGCATGCGAGTGAAATCAAATAAATTCATAATTGAAGAGGATAGAACGTGGTTTATATAATATTGCATATTTTTACAGACCTCTTAGAGGAAAAAGAACTAATATTTTTTTCGCTTCTATTTTTGGCACTTTTCGCGGAGACACAACTACCAAAAAAATTACGTGACAAGCCAAAATTGTTAACTACGTAAGTATACATTTATAGACGTTTTCAAATATCATAGTGCGTTATGTCAAAAAAGCCTTACACCATTTTGGAAAAAGTTGATACTCTTCAAACTGCTAGATCGATTTTTATGAAACATTAGCTATGTTTGAGAACCACTGCAAGGAAACTCGCTTTCACGTAAAATATTACGCATCGAAATCAGTCTATCCGTTTGAGAGCTACGATGCCACAGACAAACAAACGGACAGACATGTTTTGTAGTTTTTGTTAGTTAGAATTCGATAAAATTTTGTGGATATATGTATAGAGGTCCCTATTTTGTACAATATAAGTGCAATTTTACTATATGTCCTACAAAATGTTCCTCTGAGCTACTATTACGTATGGTATTTTAAGAACGGAAATATACATACCAAATTGAGTGTTTCATATTTATTCCACTCAGAATAAGGTGCTCTTCAAACTTACCAAATTGTATTAAAATTTCTGCTGATAAAAAAAATTGCAAAAAAAATGGGCTCGGCGGGCGCCACCAATAAAAACTAAAGGGAACTTACCTTCACCTCTACAATACGTGACTATTTCGCTGTCTAAGTGCTTAGTTGGAAAGTTTTTCGGGCGAAAAGATACTTTCACTCTGTAATCTGCATCTGTGTATGTTACACCATACGGTTGGCATAAGATATCATGGGGGGTGGGGTTGAAAAAGTGGAAAAGGGCGCCACCTGTGAATAGAAAGGTACCCACCAAAAAGTGTAGTAGGTACCTATATTATATTTTCATCACACTTGCTCGTAATGTGTTATTGCACGAAGGCGATACGGTCCATAAACCCTACATTTCATAACTGTAATGTACAGTCAGCTGCAGAGAAGAGGTACCCCCCTGCATAGAAGTTTGCATGCAAAGGTGCTAAGCTAATTGTTGTTGACTGTTACGAGGCAGCAGTTTTATTAATGTCCCTTTTTTTTAATTTTGAATAAACACTGTGTGTGCCACGGGCTGTACAGGAACGAACTCGTGTTAATTAAGCCCTCGTCTTCGGCTTCGAGCTTTAATTCGCACTCGTTCGTAAGTTCTGTTTACCGCCCTTAATACACAATCTTCTATTATAGTTTTACTGTGTTACTGAGGCGGTTGGAAAATAAAACAGCGCTTTATTGAAGACAACAGTCCATATCATTAAAAATATCTTAAATCCATAGATATAAGATTAAATCTGATCTAATTTAATCTGATCTAAATTAAGGTGAGCTTAGGACTGGTTGAAGTCTTGGTTGCCTGTAACGTGCAAGTCGTGCAACCACAGTGACCACCACCCTTCTCATAGTGTTGTGTTCCTGCCGGTGAGTAAGGTTGCAAGAGCTCAACGAGGGGGGCGGGTTTAGGGTCGGCAACGCGCATGTAACTCCTCTGGAGTTGCAGGCGTACATAGGCTAAGGAGACTGCTTACCATCAGGCGGGCCGTATGCTTGTTTGCCACCGACGTAGTATAAAAAAAAACAACAATTGATCCGTCCATTGTGCATGGAATCCAAACTACCAAAAAATATTTTTCTCAAGTCCGAATTCCGGACGCAATCCAACAACAAGTGAGACAATAAGTCATCAGGCTCCTGACAGTAAAAACTCTTATCCAATGGCAATAAAAATCTACAATAATTTGCCTAATGACTTAACTCAACTTGCTCTCAAACCTTTTATTATTAAATTGTATAAATGGTTATTAGAAAAATGTTTTTATTCAATTAATGATTTTTTTGGTATTTAATCTAATTTGACGTAAGTAGACATTTATTTTAACATTTATTATGAATTTTATTGTTATTATATAATTATTTAAATGACGTTTGTAATTTAATAATAAATTTTGATTATTTGAGGCCATTGTAATAATTGTGATTTGTGTATATGGAGGTATGATTATGTAGTCAAGCAGTCGTTCAAATATTATGATTAAATGTAATGTAATGTAAATTATGTAAATAATATTTAGATTTAAGTAAAGATTTTGCATACCCATGTTGTCGGCGAGATGTGCTGAACGTATAGAAAATGTTACCATCTAATTTGTTGTACCACATTTCACGCAAATAAATATATTTCTATTTCTATTTCTATTCTATTTCTATGACAGTCTACACACAGTGACGGTTTAACACCCATCATACATAGAAACTTGTATGTAGCGATGTGTCTGGACCGGGCTGTTTATATAGGTCATACTGAGCAACTTTTACTAAGAAATTAACCCCGTAATAGCGAAAAAAAAAATAATCTCCCATAGACAATGTCAAGATCAGACAGCCAAAATGTATGAAAAAGGTCATTTTTAGAGTTCCGTACCCAAAGGGTCAAACGGGACCCTATTACTGAGACTTCGCTGTCCGTCCGTCTCCGTCTGTCACCAGGCTGTATCTCATGAACCGTGATAGCTAGACAGTTAAAATTTTCACAGATGATGTATTTCTGTTGCCGCTATAACAACAAATACTAAAAAAACAGAATAAAATAAATATTTAAGGGGGGCTCATACAACAAACATATTTCTTTTGCCTTTTTTAGGGTTCCGTAGTCAACTAGGAACCCTTATAGTTTCGCCATGTCCGTCTGTCTGTCTGTCTGTCTGTCCGAGGCTTTGCTCCGTGGTCGTTTGTGCTAGAAAACTGAAATTTGGCATGGATATATAAATCAATAAAGCCGACAAAGTCGTACAATAAAATATATACAGGGTGATTCATGAGACGTGAGCAGGACTAAGCCTACACAATAAGTAAATGATACTGAATCGTTCACCATCATATTTAAGCAAAACAATCACGCTGTTTATCTGTTACTTAACTTTGTGATAAGGACAAATTTTATTATCTACAATCATGGACACCCTACAGCACTTAATTAACAAAGATAAAACCTCTTTAACCGTCATGACAGCACTTTGATTATGAAGAAAAAATGTCACAACTGAGTGAGATACGATTTTTCAAAAGTAACCAGATTCCGATGACATTCAATTTGTCACTTGTTATGGATAAAACAAAGAGGGTGACCATAATTGTCGTAAATAAAATAAAACTTTTTTTTTAAACAGTAAAAATTAAATTAACGTGAATCTCACACATACTAGTACAAAACAGTTGCTCATAACTTACTTAATAGACAGGCTTGATCCTGCTCACGTCTCCTGAATCATCCTGTATATATTTTTTTTAGGGTAGCTCTAGAGTGTGGGGTATCGTTGGAAAGGTCTTTCAAAACGAATAAGGGTTTTCAAGAAACATTTTTTGATAAAGTGAATATATTCGGAGATAATCGCTCCGAAAGAAAAAAAAAAATGTGTCCCCCCTCCTCTAACTTTTGAACCATAGGTTCAAAAAATATGAAAAAAATCGTGGAAAGGAAGAAAGACATTAAATGAAAACTATAGCGGACATGATCAGTTTAGCTGTTTTTGAGTTATCGCAAAAAGTTTTCCCTTCATAGTAAAAAGACTTACTTTAATTAGGTACTGATTATGCAAATTTGCCTATTTGTTTACCTCGGGTGAAAGGTACCGTTTCATCCCTTGGTTAACAATTTACTATACTTTAAGCTCCAGTTTAGCTTATTGTGACGGAAGAGTAACTACGGAACCCTACACTGAGCGTGGCCCGACATGCTCTTGGCCGGTTTTTATAAATAATGGTACGGAACCCTTCGTGCGCGAGTCCGACTCAAACTTGCCCGGTTTTTTCTTGCGACTTCGGGGTTGGTCCCATAGTAGAAGTCGCTCAGTATGACCTATATATTATTGCAGGTAACAAAATAAACACTGTATAGTATACCTATGTATAATAAAACATTATTTCAAAATGATTTAATCAAAGACATAAGACAGACTACAACTTTGTTGCATTTGGAGTCGAGAGTCTTGGTCCGTGGGGCCCCGCAGCGCAGGGCCTATACCGGCAATTGGCGAAACGGCTGGTGGATGGTACCGGGGATAAGAGAGCTGGCAGCTTCCTCGCCCAACGCTTGAGCATAGCGATCCAGCGAGGAAATGCTGCCAGCATCCTCGGTACCTTGCCACGGGGGCCCATTTTAGATTTAGATTTTTAGTTTTATATAGTAGTTTTAGTTTAGTTAATTGTATTACTTATATAATTTTTTTTTATTAATCTTCTCTTCTCTTGTCAATAAAGTATTTTAGTAAGTATCAAAGACATTAATTATTCAGAATAATCCAAAAAAAACGTAAATCAATAGGTACTCACATGATATAATTATATGGTACTTGTACACCTTTTCACATAATTCTTTAAATACTAAATAATATTAACAATATGTTTACTATTAATAATATTAACAATATGTGCACTACATGTTCAATATCTAAGGATAATTAGGGTTCAAAAGGAAAATATACACATTTATATATTATATATATCGTTGTCTAAGTACCCTCAATACAAGCCTTATTGAGCTTACTGTGGGACTTAGTCAATATGTATAATAATGTCCTATACTATTAATTAGTTTTTTTAATATGCAAACCATTTTTTTATACCACGTCGGTGCCAAACAAGCAAACGGCCCGCCGGGTGGTAAGCACTAAGTAGTCTCCGTAGCCTATGTACTCCTGTAGCTCCAGGGGTGTTACATGCGCGTTGGCGACCCTAACACCCCGCACCCTCGCACCGACAGGAACAGAAATAACACAGCACTGAGTAATTTAATGTCTTTTAATTATGTATATATGCTTTGACTTCAATCCTTGGAGACCCTTTACATCTCTAAGGATATGTTAATGATCTTTTTTAGGGTTCCGTAGTCAACTAGGAACCCTTATAGTTTCGCCATGTCCGTCTGTCCGTCTGTCTGTCCGAGGCTTTGCTCCGTGGTCGTTAGTGCTAGAAAGCTGAAATTTGGCATGGATATATAAATCAATAAAGCCGACAAAGTCGTACAATAAAATCTAAAAATTTAATTTTTTTTAGGGTACCTCCCCTACTCGTAAAGTGGGGGTTTTTGCTTGTATGTAAATTCCATGTTGACGTGTAAAAGTGCCCTTGTGGCCTATTTGCTGAATAAAAGTTGAAGTTGAAGGTGTACCTTTACAAATACTTGTTGAAAAGAGCTATCAAAAAAATCTCTGACATTTTAATCGTTATTTTTTCAGGGAATTAAATATTTAAAAAAAATCTGAGTTATACTCCTACTCATTCTCTGTAGCTATGATTTGGTTTGATTGCTCTACCTTATATAGTTCAGGAGAAAAAAGCCTTTGCAAAATGTGTCCATAAAATGACGTTTTTGACATTATCTCGGTGACGGTTCAAGATAGGGGGCTGAAAGTTAAGGTGTTTCTATATTATAAGATAGCCAACAAATGACATTATAAAAATCCGATATTCGTCACAGGGGCCACTTCTCCTTCCGTAGCCTGCTAGACCCTTTCTGTAAAATATGACGTTGTTAAGACACTTCGTCACTTTGTTGTATTAAAATCGGTGCAAAGTTAACTTAGACGGACTTAACTTATATTCCTTTTTATATCCTAGCCATTGACAGATCTGTTTACCAAACAGATCCCAGATCAGATCATGAAGATGTATCTACATACATATACCGGGGTGTGGCCTGTGAAGGGAGCAAAAAATTTAAACAGGCTGTACTTCTAAATAACTTGTGTTTTGATATTTAGTACACTTTAAAGTTAGGACGCAATGTATTGTAAAGAGGATATTAGGATATTGTTATTTTGGAAATCATTTTTACATAATTTGATGTATATATTAATTAACCATAGCTATGCCCCTACGTTTCACTTTTTTCGAATTTTGTATTATTATGAAAATTAGGAGCGTAAAAGAGATTTCATAAAAAAAATTAAGGGCCGGTACAGACGGACTGCAACTCGACTGCAATTTGTATGGAAACTGCATGCCGACTGCACTCCAACTGCAACGTCGACGTGCAGTTCCCATACAAGTTGCAGTCGAGTTGCAGTCCGTCTGTACCGGCCCTAAATGCTTCTAATTCCCATAATAATTAAAAATTCGGGGGGGGGGTAGGTCGGCAACGCGTTACATGCGCCCTCCCCCCTCTGACCATCAGACACTGCTTACCATCAGGCGGGCCGTATGCTTGATTGCCACCGTCGTAGTATAAAAAAGAACCATAATGATTGCGTACATTCAAGATAATATTTAATTTGTATGAGAAATAGGAAGTCACACGATTCCTAATTTTTTTTTTAAATATTGAACAAAAGTGTCACCGTTTGAGGAGTACAGTCAGCATCAATAGTAGCGGATGAAACAACGCGCCAAAAGTATCTGATATTCTGGATAACTTTTCCAAATATAGATAAATCTCTAAAATTTACATTTAAAAGTATATCTTTTACAGTCTTAATTGTTCTACATATAGAACCACCACATTTTGTTAAGCTGTTTCTGAATGGTAGATACTTTTGAAACCTTGTTTGATCCGCTACTTTTGATGCTGACTGTACAATCAATGTTTGCTCGTGCTACGGGTCACACCCGGAATATACACGGTGGCCAAAAAATATGTGCATTCCCGTGGCCAGGGAGGTTTTGGGATTATACTGAGCAACTTTCTATGAGACCAATCCCGAAATAACGAAAAAAATTTACGCTCCCATAGAAATTCTATTTTATTTATTATAAATTTGACATCTTGTTTAACTTCGACCCTCGATTATTATTTTACTTAGCATTGTGTAAATTTTAAATATAATTTAAATATGTGTTCCCCATACGTGCGCCTGCGGCAAGGATGTGGACCAGTTGGGCCGCCATGGCCTCTCATGTTCAAGAAGCGCCGGCCGAATATTCCGCCACGGCACTATTAATGATTTGGTCCGTCGCGCGCTCGCCACCGTGTCTGTGCCTGCGGTTTTAGAACCCGTGGGCATGGCGAGGGACGACGGCAAGCGTCCTGACGGAGCCACGTTAGTGCCGTGGAAACTAGGAAGGGCCCTGGTGTGGGACGCAACGTGTGTCGACACCTTTGCACAGTCCCACATTCAGGGGACCCGCATTCGAGCCGGCGCTGCCGCTGACCAGGCCCAAGTACTCAAGCGCCGCAAATACTCGACGTTGCTCGACGACTACGAGTTTGCGGCGCTCGCGGTTGAGACTTTGGGTCCCTGGTCAGCCGACATGAAAATATTCATGGCAGCACTGTCGGCGCGGCTGGTCGACACCACAGGGGACCCCAGGGCTGGCGCGTACCTCTCTCAACGTATTTCCCTTGCCATACAGAGAGGTAATGCCGCCAGTATCATGGGGTCCATGCCGCAAACAGACCTGTTAGAAGGGGTATTCTCTTTATAATTGGTTCCTTTTTTTTTGTAGGTAAGTATATTTTATAGTAGATGATTTTATTTTATTTCTAGGTTTAATTTTAGTTTTAATTTTGTAATATTATATTTTAGTTTAGTTAGTCAATATAGATTGTTTATCCTTATATACTTTAATACTGTATCAATATGCTGTAAAATATTGTTTATTAATAAGGTGAAATCCCGAATTGTATTTTATCGTTTGGTTATCGGTATTATAAATCACCAGCAAGGGGCTTTTTATGCATTACTTGAATATTATGTAAATTTGATATTTTTAAATTATTTTCTATTTTTATATTATATTGCCTGTTTTTTAAAATATTGGCACGCCTGCATGCAGACTGAATGCATGGATTTTCTTTTATCTTGTAAGACCTTTATATTACTGTGTTCTATGCAAATAAATTCTTTGAATCATAGAATCTTTGAAAGTATACCAGCTAAAATGTATGAGACAGCCAGATAACTTCGGCGTTGGAACCAGATAACCAGTAGTTGGTAGTTGCTCAGTATAAGCCCAAAACCTTCCTGGCAACGGGAATGCACATAGTTTTTGGCCACCTTGTATATGCCTAACTATTCTACGGAACCCCGCTCTACGACAGCTCACGCTTGACTGTCGAACCATTGTTTTAGTAAGTTTTCCTTCCCGTTACTCATATCTACTTCGAATGTTCAATGCGTCATTATTATATATTTAGGTATTATTACTAAATAAATAATAGTACGGTCATGTCTGAAAATATCGATATAGACAAAGTGCCAAAAATATGTATACACTACCCTAATATATGGGCCATAAGGTCGTGTATACATATTTTTGACACTTACAAAACCGAAGTTTGACAGTGATTCAGAATCAATCATGCTGACTCTTTCTAATGTGTGGCATTATCCCTTTCGGCTATTTAGGGTTGTGAAAATTTGTATACCACGTCGGTAGCAAACAAGCATTTGGACCCGGGTATGTCCTTAAACTACGTCCAAAAGAGAGGTATGGGCATTGTGAATGTCATCTCGCCTTGTGTGGTAGGGCACAGCACAGCAGATGTCATTCCAGATCTTGAGTAGAGCCCAACTGGGGAAGTACCTCCACCTTACAGAAAACCGCAGCCAAATAACACTTGACCCTACACATAGTGTTGTGTTCCTGCCGGTGAGTAAGGTTGCCAGAGCTCAACGAGGGGGGTGGGGTTAGGGTCGGCAACGCGCATGTAACTCCTCTGGAGTTGCAGGTGTACATAGGCTACGGAGACTGCTTACCATCAGGCAGGCCGTATGCTTGTTTGCCACCGACGTAGTATAAAAAAAAAAGCATACGGCCCGCCTGATGGTAAGCAGTCACCGTAGCATTTGGACGCCTGCATTTCCAGAGAAAAACTGTGCATAATTCAAGTTATTATCTTATCTGTGGTCGTGCACGTATAGGGACGTTAACCCTTTACCAGGCCAAGGGATATATTCCACCCACATCTTATATCGGTTACCGTAGTCAGGTTTTAACTCCAAACCACCTACAAAATATTTTGTCAATCCCTGAAAATATTATTTTATGATCTTCATTCACAACACGCTTCTAAATTGCGAATATATCTTTGGCAGCCGTTTAAATTCACTTGAACGCTAATTTCAGTAAACTACGGAGAAATTCGAACACTTTCCATAATTTCTATGAAACAGAAGTACATAGGTCGAACAATTTTTTGATATTTTGTAGATTTTGAGTGTTGAAAGCTAATGTAATCGTAAACATTGCTAAATATTCATGCATTATTGTGTATGACCAGAATTAGGATGTGGCTTGACATTATCCCATGGCCTTATTAGAGTTTAACTGTGTGGGAGCTATTTTTCCCATGGCCCGGTAAATTGTCTTGTCATGTCATAAAAACTCACGTAAGTAAGTAGTGATTGATATAATGTTTCGTAGGAGATTTGGAGTTAAACCTTGACTATTATAACCGATATAAGATGTGGGTGGAATATATCCCTTGGCCTGATCAAGAATATAATAAGACAAAATCTAGTATGACAGTTCATTACTTAGACAGGCGATGGGATAACCTTAACCCACATTTTTATTTCTGGTTTAAAGGAAGATCTCCGACGTTCATAAATACATTTTTTACAAGGCGTTCAATACGGTTGCAACAGCATAAATATAAAGTACGTATTAAGACACGCTGGTTGTTCGGGGCCTGGTAAAGGGTTAAGTTGTGGCAACCTTAATAATTGCTTGGAGCAATGCTGAGCCGAACGGAGCCGGGAAAAGCCGAAAGGAGGAGTGTCACCCCACTGCTATTATAAAAGCAAATAATTCGCGAAATCAGATGTTATTTTAAATTTAATACTAAACTAAGGTCTGTTTTTACAAGCTTTTATTTACTTTCACCTGACCGTTGTCTGTTTGTAATCAAATCTTGCAAGTTAAATTTGATCCACTTCCCGGTTTCCGATTGAGCTGAAAATTTGCATACATATGTAAGTCGGGTGACAAGGCAATATTATGATACCATCGAGCTGATCTGATGATGGAGACAAGAGGTGGACATAGGAACTCTGTGATAAAACAACGCAACCTAATTGTGTTTGGGGTTTTTAGAATTTGCTCGATGAGTATTAGTTGCCTGTGGAAAGAAAAGTACAGTCAGCGATAAAAACTTGTACCAAATTCTTAGTACCACATGACATGTCATTTTAGTCTTCTTCTTCTTCCTCGCGTTGTCCCGGCATTTTGCCACGGCTCATGGGAGCCTGGGGTCCGCTTGACAACTAATCCCAAGATTTGGCGTAGGCACTAGTTTTTACGAAAGCGACTGCCATCTGACCTTCCAACCCAGAGGGTAAACTAGGCCTTGTTGGGATTAGTCCGGTTTCCTCACGATGTTTTCCTTCACCGAAAAGCGACTGGTAAATATCGAATGATATTTCGTACATAAGTTCCGAAAAACTCATTGGTACGAGCCGGGGTTTGAACCCGCGACCTCCGGATTGCAAGTCGCACGCTCTTACCGCTAGGCCACCAGCGCTTCATGCAATCACATGACATGTCATTTTAGTCTACGGCATAAAAAAACAGAATATACAAGCTGACCAAAATACTACTGAAAACACCTTGACACCAACTACGTAAAATAAGGATTAATTACAGGACATAACACACTAAATAATCTACACAATATGGGCAAAACAGACAGCCCCATGTGCAGAGCGTGCGTGGAAGAAGACGAAACAACTAAACATATTCTCCTAGACTGCAAACAGGTAGAAGTATACAGGAGCAAATACCTAGGTACGGAAGGTGGAGATAAGGAACGAAATCTCCATGTACCAAAAAGTGTCATCAAAAAGCTTTAAATAGGTGGCGCTACAATACCTAGAGTACTTGAACAAAAAAATCAAATCATAGACAGCGCACTTCACTCCGTCAATAACGCCTAGGTTCTTAGCTACTCTAACGCTACTCTGGAGAGATTTGGAACTATTATTTATAGCTGACAGCTGGACACTTTTGCAACAGTTCTACCATAAGAGATGCCACTCCTCTTAATTCCACACTCCATATACCTAGGGACTCCGTGCACACTCAGGGAGGCAGTTAGCAACCTGAAAGTCTTAGGCTTCGTGGAGGAGCTGGGGTGGTTACAGTAGCGCTACCTCGTTTCACGCAAAATAGGCACAATGGTTGTCGATTTGCGGAAAATGAACAGAAGCACTAACTAAATTTAATATTAGGTCATTACCTATGAAATTGGCGTTTTCTATGGAGAATTTTAACGAAATTCGATTTTTCATACAATGAATTTTGGAGATTATTTTGTGATGGCATTTTCAAATCAAACAAATTCTTGCCAGTAATCTGAGACTTTATTAAGGCACATTTTCTATCTCATTTTTTTTTTATCTGACCCGTTAGAAAAATATAAGTCATTGAAATACTCGAGCCGGCAGCACATGAAAAGAGCTGTTTTCAGGGCGGTATTCTGAATACATAAAACAATAAAAGTAGCAAATAATTGTATGTAAAATCGTTGTTACGTAGCGCACTAATGAAATTAAAAAATACTTCGAAGTTACTATTAAATTAAATAAACTATGACATGACTAATACTTATGAACAAAAACGCCAATTTAATAGGTAATGATGACGGACGACGAGTGACGACCGGTTTGGTCTAGTGGGTAGTGACCCTGCCTACGAAGCTGATGGTCCCGGGTTCAAATCCTGGTAAGGGCATTTATTCGTGTGATGAGCATGGATATTTGTTCCTGAGTCATGGGTGTTTTCTATGTATTTAAGTATTTATAAATATTTATATATTATATATATCGTTGTCTAAGTACCCTCAACACAAGCCTTATTGAGCTTACTGTAGGACTTAGTCAATTTGTGTAATAAATTAATAATGTCCTATAATATTTTAGATGTTGTTGTGAATAATAAGACTAGAACCATATTTGCAAGAAGACAATTTTACAAATTATCAAATCACCTGTATAATGTAATAAATAGGTATCTCAACATATATGGAAAAAATTACCATCACTGTAAAACAGTTATTCCAAAATGGCTTCAGGCAAAAAATTATCATGAGACGGAGCGACTACTCCAACTGTAAAGAGTGTATTCCCAAGCGCACGCACGCTTACACACACACACACACACACACACACACACACACACATGAACACACATGAACACACTCCTATCCTAAACATTAAAAATATATGTAATAAATATATATAAATACGTAGAAGAAAAAAAAACGGTAATTTTGTAATATAATGTAACAACAAGTAATTACGGTTGTGGAAGAGCGGGACGTCTCAACACAGGCTTTGTAAGCCTAAAGAGAGGCCCCAGCAAATGCTTACTATATGTTTGTAAATAGATAATAAAGATATTTTTCATTTTCATTTTCATTTCATTTTCATTTATTTATTTATTGTTATTTATTATGACAATTCTTCCAATGACTTTCATGCGCTTGTTATTTGTTGACACGAGTGAATGACGTATAAGGAAACTTAATTTTGCAAACAAATATGTCCTGTTTTTTGCTTACATCGATATCTATGAATAACTATTCTGATTAAGAAAACACCAAACCCCGGCTCGTACCAATGAGTTTTTCGGAACTTATGTACGAAATATCATTTGATATTTACCAGTCGCTTTTCGGTGAAGGAAAACATCGTGAGGAAACCGGACTAATCCCAACAAGGCCTAGTTTATCCTCTGGGTTGGAAGGTCAGATGGCAGTCGCTTTCGTAAAAACTAGTGCCTACGCCAAATCTTGGGATTAGTTGTCAAGCGGACCCCAGGCTCCCATGAGCCGTGGCAAATGCCGGGACAACGCGAGGAAGAAGATTAAGAAAACACCAAAAATGTTACTCTTCAGACAAAAACTTTGCACAAAAAATGGAAATCGCCTAAAATGATGCAGGGATCCACATTATTAACTAACAATTTTGTAAGCTTTAATACAAAGGTGTAAGGTACAATAAGCTGCAGAGAAGCTGCCATCGGACTACCAGACAATCGGCACTCCGACATCGCTTCATGGTAGGTATTCCACAAATACGCACGAAGCGTTTTGCTTCAACATTTCTTATGCGAACTGCCAAGGAGTGGAATGCCCTGCCCGAGTCTGTGTTTCCGTATGAGTACAATCTGGGTCTCTTCAAGGCTAGGGTAAATAGGTGTCTCATAGGTAAGCGTGCTCCACCGTAGACCGCATCATCACTTACCATCAGGCGAGATCGTGGTCAAACGCCTGCCTATCGTTATATATATAAAAAAAAAAGATAACTAGCCCCCCTCGCCCGGGATGCGATGGCTGATGGAATTTGGGCTTGATCATTGGCTACGTGCGAAGTAGCGCAGCGCATGCGGTGGTTTGGTAATGATGGTTACATTACGAAGGTTAACATTTCATACAAATTATATGCACGTAATGGAATTTTTAATTTACGTTTACTCCTAAGATATTCATTTAAATTGTATGGTGTATGGTACCAATGTAATCTGTATAAAATGCTTAATATAACAAACGTATTTTATTTCATAAGGATTAATACTGTATCCATTTAAATGGCTTTGCAAATACCACGTATTATGTTATCTTTTTCTAGATGTTAAGAATGGGTATATTGGAGCTATAATTTTATTTCATTAGTATTGTTATTATTTTCATTTTTATTATTTTTATTATTTTATTTTGACGATCATGATAGAAATTCTTATATTTTTGACATCAATGCAAATTTATTATGTAATTGTCTTTCATGAAATAAATCATCTAATCTAATCTAATCTATAGTTAGTTTTCCTTAAAAGATAGACATACACCATCGTGGACTTTTTTGTAGACCAATGAAAGAGAGACAGCTCCACCATACATTATGTTGTTATTAGTTATAGCTCAAACGGATTAGGCAGCGTTTTCGATTAAAGCTCCTAGACAGCGTGATTTTTTCCGGCATCGTTTTGACTAATTTTATATGACAAAAAACATTAACAAATTATAAACAAACCTTCCTCGAGAAATTAAAAAATCGTTCTATTGCTGGTGAAAACTGTATAAAATCTGTTCAGTAGCTTTTGAGTTTGGAGGACATTTTATAAGATGTAGTGTTTCGACGTTTTCCGCTAGATTTGCGATTTGCGGATGCTAGGTGGCGTGACAGTCGTGCACGTAGCGAATAAACACCGTAAATACAAAAAGGTAGGTATTATGCCAACTTATCAACTTTTTTTAGATCACTACGTAAATACAATTAATCCGTCAAGGGCGAGTCGGTCACATGCATTTTTTTATACTACGTCGGTGGCAAACAAGTACGGCCACCACCAGTAAGCAGTCTCCGTAGCCTATGGACGCCAGCAACTCCAGAGGTGTTACATGCGTGTTGCCGACCCTAACACTCCTACCCTCGTTGAGCTCTGGCAACCTTACTCACTTGCAGGAACACAACACTATGAGTGGGGTCTAGTGTTATTTGGTTGCGATTTTCTGTAAGGTGGAGGTACTTCGCCAGTAGGCTCTGCTCTAGATCTGGAATGACATCCGCTGTGCTGTGCCCTACCACACAAAGCGAGATGACATTCACAGTGCCCATACCTCTCATTTGGACGTAGTTTAAGGATCATACCCGGGTCCAGGCATAAAACATTTCGCAAAAGGTAAGTATAGTAAACACTCCTATAATACTGTCCATGACTGGTGAAAAAAAAACATAGTTTTAATTTGTTAATTACGATGAAACCAATTGCGTTATTTTTCCAATACGTTTAAAACGAATAGGACATTCAACTTGCCCGAATATTAATAAGTATATTATATACAGGGTGGAAAAAATAATAGGTCCTGGAGGGAAAGTGCCTTTAAACTTTAAGTTAGCTCACTTTACTTAAAGGAAACATTATTTTATTTTTAAAAAGAAACAAAACTGTATTCAAATATATTTTTTTAATAATTTGCTTATTTAAAAATATTATTGTGTACTAATTGTTCCATTTTATACGACAGACGAGTATAACACTTAATGTTTCTTGGAGAAATTTTAACATTTACATTAAGCAAGTGTTTATATTTTGGAATTTTAAGTGAATTATTTCCCGGACGAGATAAGCGTAATAATGTTACCTTTAAGTAAAATGAGTTAACTTAAGGTTTTAAGGTACTTTCCCTCCAGGGTGCCTAGACAAGATGCCAATCGTTCATGCTCTGTAGTGTAGCGTATAGTTATCTCTCTATGACTCTACCATAGCAGAATTTTGAGATTTGTTTTTCTGCACCTACATCAGTACAGTGGCGCCAACTGGTGACCACAAACGGTAGCCCTCATTGTCAAGATACAATAATCCGAAATCGCGAAAAAAAATTACTTTCTCATAGAAAATGTCAAGGTCAGTCAGCTAAAATGTATGAAACAGCCATTTTTTTCGGTATTTCAGGGTTGATCCCACTGTAAAAGTTGCTCAGTATGACTTATACAGGGTGATTTCTGGGTCGTGATCCAGAACCACTTTTCTGAATCTATAAATTATTTACATTATCATACAGTAGTATTTGATTGAAAGATAATTAGTTTGATTTTTATTATTTTTCAAGTAAAATTTATCTTATACGAAGTAATCATGGTCATCCTATGACTTTTGACATACGCTGTATGGAAAACGACAAGACATCACATTGAGTAGGGTGACCAAACTGTATGCAAACATGTTTTTTTCTACTCGTCATCTGAAAAATTATCATAATTATTGGTGATAATAAATAATGAGCAGCATCATTAGACTCATCTTTGAATTCTGTATGATGTCTTGTTCTCTTGCTCCACCACCCCGAATTCACCCTATATATTCACCCGGGAAATTATTGCAGGTGAGTAAATAAACATCCTGTATAACAGACGATCTATAAGTACCATACCTAGTCCCCTGGCCAACGAGACAGAATAACAACAAAAAATACGTTGAACTCCCTTTTACGTACGCACAGTGACCATTAAATATATCCGAGCGGCCAAGGCGCTCACAAATATCTGAACACGCCTCTATTAGACGTTATTAGACGTTTGGCATTAGAGAGCGTGTTCAGATATTTTGAGCACTTCGGCCGCTCCGATATAATTGATAGACTGTACGTAAATAACGTCATTTGTTGGTGCTTCTGTCTCCCTAATTATTTACTTTGACCACTATTATGTGCGTAATGTGAATACAATTTACATTAAACATAAGTATTTCGTTTACCGTGGAGTGTAGTCGTATCTAACGTATAGATACATTCGGAGCAAAAAAGTGTTGTCAGATTTTTTATAGTTACATTTTATAGTAAGATATCAAAGACCTTTTGAGGTGTTAAAAGTTCGTGAAAGAATTTAGGACTGAAGGAAAAAGTAAGTATTTTTTTTAACGCTGATGGTGTTTTATTATTTCCGTTTTTTTCGGTGTATTTTAATTAAATATAAATAGCACTACGTTTTACAGTAGGTACATGAAATAAATAAAAAATAAATATTATAGGACATTATTACACAAATTGACTAAGTCCCACAGTATGCTCGATAAGGCTTGTATTTGTAGACAACGATATATATAATATATAAATACATAGAAAACACCCATGACTCAGGAACAAATATCCGTGCTCATTACACGAAATAAATGCCCTTACCAGGATTTGTACCCGGAACCATCGGCTTCATAGGCAGGGTCACTAGTGTCACTACCCACTAGGCCAGACCGGTCGTCGAATTCACATATGACCTTTTAACTTTTCAACATAGTTACGTAATGTGCTAATTATCGCACTAGTGCGATAAAGTAGCACTATATGGACTGTAATTAGTACATTAGGACACAAGTGCGAAAAATAAGATATTCGCAACGAGTGGGGATAAATTAAAACACGACCAAAGGGAATGTTTTAAATGAAAACAAAATGAGCATGAGCTTTCTGAAAGTATTATCCGATAGATAGATATAGATATATATATATAAAATGAGACTAAACGCAAACGCGTACGTCACGTTACGAAATCGAATTTATTTACACTAGGGGTACTGTACGTTGTTTTGTTACTTTTAGTTTAGTTTAGTTGTAATTAGTAAATACTAACACTAGTTATTAGGTACGTAGCTTAGATAAACTAACAAAATCTATGGATTGTAAAGATCTGAAATAAATGATAATTTAATTTAATTTAAATCGCCACGAGTTGCGAATTACCTATTCGCACATGTATCGTACAACATTTTACAGTACTTATGGCCCTTAGGGAACTTTTGAAGTGTTCACGTTTCCCATTTGTAGAGAGATACTGTCGCTAACACAAAAATCTACTATTACTATCTCTTTCGCTCTTATAACTTTTTATGAGTGTGTCAAAAATCGTCGGTCCACCTATGGAGTGTGGATTTAAGAGGAGAGAAATCTCTTATGGTAGAACTGTTGCAAAAGTGTCCAGCTGTCAGCTATAAATAATAGTTCCAAATCTCTCCAGAGTAGCGCTAGAGTAGCTAAGAACCGAGGCGTTATTGACGGAGTGAAGTGCGCTGTCTATGATTTGATTTTTTTGTTCAAGTACTCTAGGTATTGTAGCGCCGCCTATTTAAGGTTTTTTGACGGACACATTTTGGTATTTGGGGATTCTATTCCTTACCTCTATCTTCCATAGTAACGATGTTCACTGGACTTAAAAAAAATTGTAAGCGACAAGCGATGTTGTATCTTCAAACTGGCATAGCATCGTCAAATCAAGGAGTTTAATAATAAATATTACTGCGTTTTAAAGAACATATTATTAACTATTTAGGTAAGTACTTAAATTAAAACAAAATTTGGCGATATTTTTTGAGAAAAGTAATTAAGTATTTTTTGAGAAAAGTTATCATAAAAAGACAACAAAAAAAATGCTAATAAAATTGCATTATGGTGATTGGTGACAGATTGTACAAAAACTATGTGATGGCACTCTTCTTCTTCTTCCTCCTCGCGTTGTCCTGGCATTTTGCCACGGGTCATTGTAGCCTGGGGTCCGCTTGGCAACTAATCCCTAAAATTGGCGTAGGAACTAGTTTTTACGAAAGCGACTGCCATCTGACCTTCCAGAGGGTAAACTAGGGCTTATTGGGATTAGTCCAGTTTCCTCCCGATGTTTTCCTTCACCGAAAAGCGACTGGTAAATATCAAATGATATTTCGTACATAAGTTCCGAAAAACTTATTGGCACGAGGCGGGGTTTGAACCCGCGACCTCCTTCTTCTATAAGTGATAGCACTATAGTGTGTAAAAGAGATAAATAGTCAATTTATGAAGAACCACTTCGTTCCTACATTGTTTTTCTGTATCTTGAACGGTTTCCTTCAAAATTGAGAAACACCGCGTTTCGGGCCCTTTGCGGGGGGTGTGGGGAGGTGATGTAGAGGGGGCCTCCCCTCTGCTGGGGATGGTTGGCGAAATAGCACATTACGATACAAGTGCGAAAAATAGGAAATTCTAAACGAGTGGCGATAAATTAAAACACGACCGAAGGGAGTGTTTTAAAACGACACGAGCTGCGAATTACCTATTCGCACATGTATCATACATACAACGTTTTACAGTACCTACATATGGCCGTTTAAATGTTCGACACAGTAACGTAATTTGCAATTTTTCGCACTAGTGCGTCAAAGTAGAACCATATGTAGGTACTGTAAAATAAATTATAACTTCGGTCTATAACGTACATATCCCTATTAAAAAAAAAATTCATAATCATCTTCATCTACAAGAGCTAATCCAGCTTAGTTCGTGCTAGCAAAGTGTAAGTTGCTGAACCTAATACCGAATTTTACTGGAAATTTTCAAGAGTAATTTCTCATACAGGTTTCCACTTAGAATGTGCCCGGTAAGATTAGGGATTATTATTATTATTACTCAATGTTCTTAATTGTTGACTGTTTCATTTAACATTTACGTCACTTATCGGTATCTATTCCAAGTGTCTTAGAAATTGAAAGTAGCTGTAAGAAGGTGTGGCAATAAACGTGCAAAAAGAATCCGAGGATATTTTATACGATCTATGCAATATTTGGAACTTCTCTTAGGGCCAGGCCAGGCAACGAATGCTCAAAAAAATCTACAGACAGAAATACTTGCAACACAATTTTTGACTTCGTAACTTTGGACTAGTTTGGTCATCATCATAATTCCTTAGAGACTGGCTCTTGTCGGTGGAGTAACCGCCATTCTGTTCTTCTCTCTGCCACTGGTTTGAGCTCCTGATACGTCACTACGTTGATTTTCTCCTTGGCTTGGTCCAAGAACGAAGTCTCGGTCTTCTCCTGCTTTTTTTTCTATTCTTCCTTCAATTCTCTTCTTCCTCGCGTTGTCCCGGCATTTTGCCACGGATCATGGGAGCCTGGGGTCCGCTTGACAACTAATCCCAAGATTTGGCGTAGGCACTAGTTTTTACGAAAGCCACAGCCCAACCCAGAGGGTAAACTAGGCCTTGTTGGGATTAGTCCGGTTTCCTCACGATGTTTTCCTTCACCGAATAGCGACTGGTAAATATCGAATGATATTTCGTACATAAGTTCCGAAAAACTCATTGGTACGAGCCGGGGTTTGAACCCGCGACCTCCGGATTGCAAGTCGCATGCTCTTACCGCTAGGCCACCAGCGCTTCCTTGAATTATTGACTTTATATAAGTATCGTGCCGTATCAGGTGCCCCAACATGTTTCTCTTTCTGTTTTAAATCGTTCTCAACAGAGATCTCTTCTCACCTACCAAATCTACTACTTTCATATAGTTAGGAGGTGAACATATCGAAAGTCCCCGGCCGTAGCTCTTCAGCGGGGGGGAGAGGGAGGCTGAAACGTCCCATTATCGATTATATCTCGGAAACTATGATATATATTATCAAGTTTTTCGATATCCTGTATAGTTTTTGAGATATCCGCTCTTGAAAGTTTATTTAATGTTTGGTATTGTTTTGCAAGTGTGGCCTAAAAATGGTCTCCCCGGAAGATCAGCGCTGTGTCCAGCATTATGCTAAGGCGAGCCCATTTCGTGGTAAACAATGTCAATATGTTTTTTCTGTTTTTTGAAATATATATACTTCTGTATGTAACTTAAGTTTTTCCACGAAAATAAATGATTTATGGTTTATGTTTTCGTAAGTGTAAATCGGGGGTGCTGAATTTAAGGAGACAAAATTGTGTTTCAAGCATTTTCCTCTATACTTCTTGTTGGTTGGTACATTGCTATTTGCGTTTGAACTTAAATAATATAAGCTTTACGTCCCTGAAGGGACGTAAAAGAGCGTAGTTCAAGTACGTAAAGAATGACGATTTTGTAACAGTCTACGTCTTGAATATTTATATGATGACTGTGTTTTTTTTAATTAATTATTCCCTATAGCTCCAGAACAATGGAATTAAATGAAACAGACCGTTATTGAATATACGTTTAAAATAGAATGAAATAGTAAAGAAGTAGGTACGTAATTAATATAATAATGCACAGGTGTTGGTCTAATAAAAACAAGTTAGTGTCGAAAATGTTTTTTTTTTTATACGCGGGTCAAAATTCTTTTAAGAAGTTGTCTTTTTTTGACCATTGTGTCACAGTTTTTTGTGTGTTCTATCAAAAAAATAAAAAAGTTAAGTGCTATTGTATGTTTTTCTATTAGCTATTCCTAACTTACATTATAAATGCAAAAGTAACTCTGTCTGTCTGTTACCCTTCTCGCTTAAAGCGCTCAACCGATTTAGATGAAATTTGGTATGAAGGCTGTTTAAGGCCCAAGGAAGGGCTTCTCAATACAAACGTAGTCCCCATTTTCCTTTACACAATTAAATAAAATCCTTAATGGCTATATCTGGAGAGTAAAATTGGGACTAGGTTTATATGGAAAACCGGTCATCCCCTTTCCTTTTAACCTTTTAACGAGCAAGACTGAAAAAAATCCTTAATTCAAGCCTCATAGCCAATCTATAGTCCTAAAAATTCTGTACAAGAAAAAAAAACAAAAAGATGGTGTCATAATATGGTGGTCTTTTTTTAGACCGTTGCCCTGTAAATGGTTATGGGTGAAAAGGGTGAATTTTTATAGAAGTACCTACTATATATTTTTATGTTTATTTCCCCCACAGTGAGCACCATAGACCCCGCAGTCGCTCAGGAGCTAGAATCCTTATCGCGTCATCGCGCGATCGACGAGGCCATAGCGCGCGGCGACTCGGCGGTGCAGGAGTTTTACAAAGATGCAGTTATCTTCATCACCGGCGGCTCTGGGTTCCTCGGGAAGCAGCTTATTGAGAAGCTCTTTAGGTATGGTACAGACACAGGTCACAAAACTGACATAATCGAGGTCAGTGTTGTCACAAAAAAGTCGCAAAACGGACATTAAACACTTCAAGATTAATTAATAGGCCTACAAATACAGCTGTCTCGGCGCCAACTACGAGTTCGTAGCATTTGGCGTCGAGACACTCGGGCCGTGGGGTAGGGGAGCGCGTGGGCTCCTTAAGGAGCTTGGGAAGCGGTTGAGGGAGGCAACAGGGGAATCTTGCACCGGCAGCTGTCTCGCGCAGAGGATTGCTATCGCAATACAGCGCGGGAACTCTGCCTGCGTGATGGGCACCTTGCCGAGGGGCCTAGGCTTAGAAGGTAGTTTTTAGGGATTTTTTAATTTTTTAGTTAGGTTTAGTTTTATTTGTCTTCAAGTTTGTCACAAAAGTGTCAAAAGGTTAGTCACAAAACTGACCTAATAAACTTCAGTTCATCCAAGTCGATTTTACATATGTTACAAAACAGGATGAATCTTCAGGTATGTATGTCACATGAAAAATCGTCAAAATCTCGCATAAGGTTAGAAGTGTTAAAATCGTTGTCGCGTCACCGCGCGATAGACGAGGTAATGAGCAGGGCGACTCGGTGGTGCAGGAGTTTTACATAGATACTGTTATATTCATCACTAGCAGCCTATTGAGAAATTGATCAGGTACGTCATAAACTGATTCAGGTATGTCACAAGATATGTCACAAAAACAACCTAACTGACTTTAATTTGTGACTAGAATCCACACAAAATCTACTAAAAGGACTTATTCAATGAGTCCGATAAAATTGACATTGTTTCTCAAGCCACATCACGTGTAGATAGGGCCTTCGCACTTAGACACTTGTACTGTGGTTCTGTGTTTGAGTTTGAGCATTGACCTCCTGGACGCTTTGGGCCTTCGGTCCTACGCGAAGCTCGGCCTTCGACCTTCGCATTTCGACACTTGTACTATTGAGAACAATACAGAACACAGAAGTGTTTGAGCACTAACTTCCCGGACGCTTCGACCCTATGCGGAGCTCGGCCTTCGACCTGCGCATTTCGACACTTGTACTATTGAGAACAATACAGAACACAGAAGTGTTTGAGCACTAACTTCCCGGACGCTTCGACCCTATGCGGAGCTCGGCCTTCGACCTGCGCATTTCGACACTTGTACTATTGAGAACAATACAGAACACAGAAGTGTTTGAGCACTAACTTCCCGGACGCTTCGACCCTATGCGGAGCTCGGCCTTCGACCTGCGCATTTCGACACTTGTACTATTGAGAACAATACAGAACACAGAAGTGTTTGAGCACTAACTTCCCGGACGCTTCGACCCTACGCGGAGCTCGGCCTTCGACCTGCGCAATTCGACACTTTTTTTTTTTATACTACGTCGGTGGCAAACAAGCATACGGCCCGCCTGATGGTAAGCAGTCTCCGTAGCCTATGTACGCCTGCAACTCCAGAGGAGTTACATACGCGTTGCCGACCCTAAACCCGCCCCCCCTCGATGAGCTCTGGCAACCTTACTCACCGTAAGAACTCACTGGGGAAGTACCTCCGCCTTACACTTGTACTATTGAGAACAATACAGAACACAGAAGTGTTTGAGCACTAACTTCCCGGACGCTTCGACCCTATGCGGGGCTCGGCCTTCGGCCTTTGCAATAGCTGTCCACATTACGTTTCACGTAAACTATGGAAGGTAGAGGCAAGGAACAGAAACTCCTTAGGCAGAATTGTTGCAAAAGTGTCCAGCTGTAAGCTATAAATAATAATTCCAAATCTCTCCAGAGTAGCGCTAGAGTAGCTAGGAACCTATTAGGCGTTATTGACGGAGTGAAGTGCGCTGTCTATGATTAGATTTTTTTCTCAAGTATTCTAGGGTAAAGGCACCAGTAGTCAGCCTTATAACGCATTTTTAAAGTTTGTACTCTCGACGTTTCTACAGGATTAGTCGGATAAATAAACGCATAACATGGTTAGATCAAGTGTTTATTATAGTTTTGAAATAAAGTATGTCAAAAAATAACAATCCTCTTTATAATATCTATAATTAAGATTAAACAAAAAATGGCACTTTTCTCCAGTAGTCAGCCTCTAAATCCAGTAAGCAGCCTTTGTGTACCCAGTACTCAGCCTTTATAAACTATTAATAACAATGAAATAAAAAAAACACTATTATTTGTATTAAAGTTAACGATATTATAATATTTATCATTCCTATTGAGGTTTCTAATATCATTTTTTTCTAAACTGAATAGTTTGCGCGAGAGACACTTTCAAAGTGGTAAAATGTGTCCCCCCCCCCAACTTCTAAAATAACAGAATGAAAAAAAAATACGATATACATTATCATACAAACTTCCACCGAAAATTGATTTGAACGAGATCTAGTAAGTAGTTTTTTTTAATACGTCATAAATGGTACGGAACCCTTCATGGGCGAGTCCAACTCGCACTTGGCCGCTTTTTTTATTAATGAATCTGTTTATTTAATAGAATTCATTATTTTAAAAATCGGTTTAAATGCTGGTGTAACCCGTGCAGGGGTCCGTTAGATATTGGAATATTTCTCAACAAAAGTATGTATACACTTTTGAACCTTATTTAAATGAGTTAAAGTTCATAATATTTGGCAGCGACGTACCAAGGAAGATAATGGCTGAGTACTGGATCCGTGAAACCCAGTGGTCAGCCGCATTAAAACGTTATTTCAAATGCGGCTGACTACTGGGTTTTACTTTAAATTGACTGAGACATGCCTAACTAAATTTGAAAATGTAAATGTAACGGTCCTAACGGTCGTATTGGATCGAAAATATAAAAAAGAACTAATAACCCGAAAGTCAGCCGCGGGAGGCCGGGCACTGGATTTTTTGTAAAAAAGTGGTATCCAGTGGCCAACCTCCTCAATTTATAAGTTAAATATTGATATTTCTATTTAAATATAACGCAATTTAATAGATAAACTAACCAATAAACCTATCATTAACAAAAAACAGTAACTTTTTATATTAAAACATATTTTTTTCTCACGCGTTAAAAGAACATCACGTGCAGTAAAAAATATGGCGGACATGACACTCCAGCTCTCGTCAACAAACATCACCTTTATGAACGAGTATATTTCCTCTCCCCGATACCTCACCGCACCTGCCGCGTTACGTATTAACGAATAAGGAATCAGAGCTCCTATTTGACTACACGCGATTTGTTTAATCGAATATACCAGATATTTATGACCAATAAACGACTTAAAAGGCTGACTACTGGTCCCTGGCTGGCCACTGGTGCTGTTACCCTAGGTATTGTAGCGCCACCTATTTATGGTTTAAAAAATATATATTATGGTTTTTTGTCGGACACTTTTTGGTATATGGAGATTTTGTTCATTGCCTCTACCATTCAATTTTAAGCTATTCTTGAAAGGCCTACCGGTCACAGAAGGTCACATAGCCACTAGTTATCTTATCTAACTATCTTATTATATTTGCTTCAGGTCATGCGATATCAAACGCGTATATCTTCTACTTCGCGAGAAAAAGGGACAGACTTCACAGGAGCGAATTACTAAGATCTTTCAAGATCCTGTAAGTAAACTTTACAAATACAAATTTAATAGTCTTTTCAAAACACTTGCTCGTAACTTGGAACTTATTATTGCGTGCTTTATTTTCATTGTCCCTAATTATCGAACTTGTGCGGCAATGCATAATAATTATGCACTTATTTGTACTCTTACGAACTGTTTTAACAATTTAAATTTGATTAAACTATAAGTTTTGTTTTATTCCTCGCAAGTGTTTCGATGAGAGTTGCGTGTTGAATGAAAAGTACAGTCACCGATAAAAGCTTGTATCAAAAATAAAATATTTCATTTATTTTTTTATTTTTCATTGTGCCAGGGCCGATTAATTAACTTTTGCAGGCGGGATAAACGAGTGATTTGTTAAAATACTATTAATAACCATAATATTAAAAGAACGGTAGGTGTGATCAAAATACATATATTTGGCACAATGAATATAACCTCTTCCAATCTAACTAACCACACGACAGTAACTAGTACGCTTAGACAAGCAATTACATTGTCTCGAGTTCTAACAAAACAAAACGTACTGACCTGCTAATAATACAATCAACGTAACCATGTAATTTGCATCGACTGTCATCGTTCGACTGTCATCGTTCGAATGTCACCTCCCGAATGCTCGTTCAATATTTAAGATGGAGGGATCGATCACGTGACTCTTCACGTGATCGATCGTTACAAATACTTTTAATAGTATAGTTAGCTTATTTAATCTAGAAAAATGTATTATAATGACAAAATATCTATATAAACTAAACAGTATCCTTACAACATATTAACAGGTATTCGAGATCCTGCACAAGCGCAAGCCCGGCTTCGTGTCGCGCGTGACGCCGGTCAACGGCGACATCACGCAACTGCGCATGGCGATTAGCGACCAGGACTGGTATACCATGGCCAATGAGGTACGAGTATTTCTAACGCTATGTGTACTTATGTCGCAGAGATACGAGGTGGAGCAAGCCAGTCCTAGCGTGGAGGCCTCGTTCAGAAATACCAGATCAAAGACCTCCAACCAGATCTCCAGAAAAAGAAGACCTCCTCTGGAGGAGAGAAGCAGCAAATCGGGATGCATGGAGGAGATTTGGAGAGGCGTATGCCCAACAGTGGAGGTATACTCGCTGAGGAAAATGAGGAAGAAGCTATATTAAAAGAGCGGAGATTATTAAAAATATGTGTTAAATATACAATTAGAAATTTTGGATAGATAATCACTAGCAGAGGATTTATTTCCCATCTCGCGAATGACCATTGGCTACCAGGACTGGTACACTATGCTCTACTCTTTGGACATCGTGTATCAGTCCTGATGTAAGCTCTACTAGACATGCGGAGTTTTATTTTTTAAATTGCGTAATCTATTTATTGACAATAACAATATACATAATGGATATATACAGATGATTACTATAACTAGCTTATATCGAAAATAGGCCCTTGAGGCATTGTACCAAGGATGCTGGCGGCATTTCCTCGTTGTATCGCAATACTGATACGTTGTGCGAGGAAGCCGCCAGCTCTTCGGTCACCAGTTACATCAACCAGACGTTTCGCGATTTCTCCAAAAAACTTGTGCGCGCTGGGACCCCATGGACCTAGAGTTTCAACGCCAAAAGGTACAAAATGGTACTCTCTACCGAGGCTCTTATATTTATTACGTTTCAAAGATTCGGCGCTTTCCGCCGCTGCGCCCGCTTTTACATTAGTCCGTTGGAGGTGGGACGGTGCCATTTAAATATACAATTAGACCAGTCCTGCGGTGGCAGTATGGTTCGGTTTTTATCACTTGTCACTATGCCCGTCACTTTCGCACTTACATACTTGTTAGAACGTGACAGGCATGGTGACAAATGATAAAGAGCCGACCATCTTCTAATGGTCAAGCGTAGTAGGTTACGAGTATTTCTGATGTAAGCTAAGCTCTACTATTTAAGCGGAGAATTTTAACTTCTGTGCGTCATAGATATACATAAATATGTATAATCAATACTGATTAAATTAATATGAATATTATGCTGTCAGAATTTACTTCTTATATTAATCCCACTATAACTTTCGAGCTTTTTATCTTCTCGAAGCGCTTCGTCATTTTTTGTACCCTCATAACTTGGGGTTGGATTATACCAAAATACTTCACAAACTCTACACCTTAGTCAAAATATGTGGGTCCGTTTCGTTACTACAAGAACTATTGTACTTATAACAGAAAAGTAATGAAGAGTGAATAAGCGCTGGTGGTCTAGCGGTAAGAGCGTGCGACAGAGGTCGGGGGTTCAAACCCCGGCTCGTACCAATGGCTTTTTCGGAACTTATGTACGACAAATTATTTAATATTTACCAGTCGCTTTTCGGTGAAAAAAAAAACATCGTGAGGAAACCGGACTAATCCCAACAAGGCCTAGTTTACCCTCTGGGTTGGAAGGTCAGATGGCAGTCGCTTTCGTAAAAACTAGTGCTAACGCCAAATCTTGGGATTAGTTGTCAAGCGGACCCCAGGCTCCCATAAGCTGTGGCAAAATGCCGGGGCAACGCGAGGAAGAAGAATGAAGAGTGAATAAAACTTTCTCCTTACGCGCATGTGTGTGACGGTAATAGAAACGGTCAAGGCACATATTTTGAAATTTTTGACTAAGGTGTAGAGTTTGTGAAGTTTGGGCTTGCAGAGTTAGGGCGTGTAGAGTCAGTAGCTTGACTCTACATGAGATCAGAGGGCCTACCGCGAACACCGCGACTTTTACTCCAATTAAAGTGTAATTAGAGCGACAGAGAAAGCTGCTCGCAATTTGCGAACTTGAGTGTTCGCGGTATTAGGCTCTCAGTTAACTTTTTGACAATCCGAGCCATGGTCTCATTTTGGCAACATTTTTGTTAGAGGTTTAGTTTATGTCAAGTAGTTTAAACCTTCTTACTGTAATCCTGGCCGACGGTGTAGGACATGACAGTGAGTATTATATTCTTTGGACATGACAATGTGTTTGACATTGTTGTTTACTTTCGATTCTTGTTTCTTGTGCTAATAAACTCTGCTATATAATTTGTTATAAAATATGTGTTTAAATTAACCCATACAATAATTTTACATGAAAATATTTTTGGTGGGATTTGATTAACTGATTAGCGCAAATTATCGTTTATGAACAGTGTTTTTTGGCATCCGGTCTTCAACGACCCTTGATCAAGGCTCTAACATTTAATAAATACGGCTGTTAGGCATTGTTTAGCCAACAATTAACGTTCCAAGAACATGCGATCTGACTCGCAAACAGGCTTAAAAACTAGGATGCGTACTGTGTTATTCTCAGCCGTTTTCGCCCATGGCTCTGTGTGCTTTTTATAGTGTTTTTACAGTGGGGAAATTCGAATCTAATGAAGATTGGGGAATGGACCATGCTCCAATAATAAACAAATAATGATAAAGCGGCGTACACCTCTCGAAACCCCTGAGCCACCCACACCGGTGTTGCTCCTGGTCGTCTTCACGACGACAGTTTTAGGGGCCCCTCTAGTGGACGGCAAGTCACTGCCTGTCTCGCTAACTAATGAAAACATTGTTATGGCAGATGCCCGGACGTCTTTGCAATAACCCAGTCTCGTTGTCCACCCAAACTTCAATCCATAAAACGTTATACTGTTCGCTTTTTCTACAATATCCTCTTTCCCAATGCCTGCTCCGACCGGTTCAGGCATTCCACATGACATTAAAGCTCTGCAAGGGGCATTTACGTGTTGAATCTATATCCCCACGCAAGTCTATCAAAAGACCGGGATTTACAGGCCCGTGAAATCCAAGGAAATACAAATAATAATATATGCAGGGTAGCTTATGGTGAGCTGTTGGGGAGTTGCGACCCCACGTACCCGAGTGGTCCCGGGAGTTGTCACCCGACATGAGGGTGGGTAGGACAGGGCTCTCTGCCTCTGATTTGCCTTAGTCGGCCATCTAGAGTGGAGCCGCCAAGAGCTATGTTCAATCAATCAATCAAATCATTTATTTGTTAGTATACAGTCAAGTGGATGTTATCAAATACATTTCAAAGAACAGTGTATTCAGCCAGCTAACGGGCATACAAATCTTATATTCATAAATAAAATTAATCTAATGTATACTACATGTTCTCGAAGGTAGATGTGGAAGTGGCGAGTTGGCTATGTTTAAAATTCAGTGACACCTCTCTACCCTCAGCTCTCACACCGGTGTTGCTCTTGAGCCATCCTAGATGTCACTTTGTGTGGGGATCCATCTTGTGGGGGCGAGTCACCGTCTGCCGGAAATAAAATTGGACCGTTTTATTAGCACCCATTGACCTGCTCCCGTTCGCCATCCTCCGGTTCTTATCACGCGAATATATAAAAGTGATAGAGAGGCAAATAACGAAACTTCAGTTTCCAAGGCCTTCAGAAATCCATTAGGATTTAATATACTTGTAACACGTGTCATATTTAATAAATATGAGGTTAACGCAAAATAAAAATCTCACGTTGGCAGGTGACCGTCATCTTCCATGCGGCGGCGACTATCACTTTCGATGAGCCACTACGAGTGGCGACCAGAACAAACGTACGAGGGACCATGCAGGCGTTACTGCTGGGAAAGGACTGCAAGAAGCTCAAGTGAGTGACAATATAGGTCTATTTGTATAAACAGAGGTTAGGATTAGAGGTCGGGTTAGGAGGTTGTTTGGGTCCCCGTTCTGGGTCATACCTGGGCCAGCAAATACCACTGGCAGTGCGGTAATGCGGCCAAAGACTCCACACTGCCAGATCTCCTCCTCCGGACTCTCATCATGTTTGTGATTGCTATGGCAGAAGATGCCGCTCTGGTATAGGGTCAGTCATCGCAGACGTTGCAATCAACCTCTCCGCAATACCTGGTCCTACTCGACGCTGCAAGAATCGTCTGCAATAGATGATAACCGAAAGTTGGTCATTAGAATGAGTTGTATTTGCTATTTCTATTTTAATAAATAGATTTATTTACGTCAGACAAAACCATCAATCTAGGTATCTCTCTTTTCCAGATCTTTCGTGCACGTATCCACGGCGTACGCACACGCCACCCACAGCCGCATCGGGGGCTCCGTCAGAGAGGACTTCTACGACAGCCCCGGGGATCCCCGTACCATGGTGGACCTCGTCGAGCAGCTGAGTGAGGAGAAGCTAGCCGCCATTAAACCTAAGTGAGTATACGCAATTTCACAGCAGATGGCGCTTTTTAAAGCGACGGGATTTCTACATCGTGCTGTTAAGATTTTTCTTAGATTAGTGACTTGAAACCTTGAAAGTAGAGAATAGAGAGATTGTTGGGCGGTAGATTTGTTACAATAAATACAGTGCTAGCCCCAAGGACCTCCGCACCATGGTGGACCTTGTCGAAAAAATGAGTGAATAGAAGCTAGCCGCCATCAAACCTAAATGAGTTTAGTCAATTTCATAGTAGATGGCGCTGGAACAGTGCGGCGAAATCCTACATCGCAATGCTATGATTTTTCCTGACTTGATGACCTTCGATTGGTAGAAACTAAAATCCATAATATTTATAACTACCGACGACCCCGTTTCTAAGGCCCCGTTTCCCCGTTTAAGACGACCGGTTTGGCCTAGTGGGTAGTGACCCTGCCTACGAAGCTGATGGTCCCGGGTTCAAATCCTGGTAAGGGCATTTATTCGTGTGATGAACATGGATATTTGTTCTTGAGTCATGGGTGTTTTCTATGTATTTAAGTATTTATAAATATTTATATATTATATATATCGTTGTCTAAGTACCCTCAACACAAGCCTTATTGAGCTTACTATGGAACTTAGTCAATTTGTGTAATAATGTCCTATAATATTTATTTATTTATTTATTTATAGGTCTTTCCAAATGCTCTATAAGTTCTCAACGCATATAATTGCTGCTTAAAAACGGTAACAGTATGGAATCCCAGTGACATTTACGATGAGTCACAGCACCGTGGGCATGTTTTAAGCAGCGGTGTGGAGAGCATACGATAAAAACGGTACACTTACGTTGCGTCAATGTGATTCGGTACCGTCATCGTTTTTAAGCAGCGGTGTGGTTGCACCTTTATGACTAATGTTTTATTACTTCGTTTAAAACGTTTCGATTGTAAGGAATATCCAAATATGCCGAATTTCTTATTTTCTTTCACTTAGGTTGATCGAGGACTGGCCTAACACCTACGCCTACACCAAAGCGCTGGCCGAGGAGGCTGTGAGGACCATGGCAGGGGACCTGCCCATCTGCATCGTCAGACCCGCCATAGGTGAGTTCTGACACCTACGCCTACACCAAGGCGCTGGCCGAGGAGGCTGTGAGGACCATGGCAGGGGACCTGCCCATCTACATCGTCAGACCCGCCATAGGTGAGTTCTGACACCTAAGCCTACACCAAGGCGCTGGCCGAGGAGGCTGTGAGGACCATGGCAGGGGACCTGCCCATCTGCATCGTCAGACCCGCCATTGGTGAGTTCTGACACCTAAGCCTACACCAAGGCGCTGGCCGAGGAGACTGTGAGGACCATGTCAGGGGACCTGCCCATCGTATATCAAAATTTAAATGTTTATAAATGTTGTTTTTTTTTTTCAGTAATAGCATCGAACTTGGAACCTAACCCTGGCTGGGTTGACATGAGCAGTGTCTATGGACCTAGTGGGGTAAGTGCAGATTTGGCACCCAGTTTTCTAAATGACTAAGTGTGGAATTGCCACAATAAACGTCATGTTTCCATAAATAGTTGGGGTTAATGGTGTTAATAGAATCAGGCGTTATTTTGCAGAAATCCATATAAACGAAAACAAAATTATTAATAAATAGATAATCTAATCCGCGAAATAATATTGTGCTCGTAAATTAGTGCTAACCTAAATAGTAAACTAAATTAGTTACTTCCCCCCATTTTCCTTGCAAAGCTTACAAGGAAAGGTACCCAACTGTCCGGTTCCGATTTGATTTATATTTATATATGTTATAGAGTAGTCTAAAATAACAGACACGTATTTTTTATAGCTGCCCAAACTCAACCTATTGGGAGAAATTGTCCTCCAAAGTACTAAAACGTTACTAAATCTTCTAACTCCTATAGAAAGTGATGCTCAAGCAACTTGCTAGTTAATGGCTGGTTTGAGCGTATGTTTGAAAGCAGTAAAAAATAATGAGCACGTGTTTTGTTATATCGGCTAAAACTCATTTTTTCCTAAAAAAATCGACATTCGAAGTTTTATAATATCTTATCGCTAAAGTTAGACATAAAGACGGGTGTTTTTTTTTAGGAAAACTTGAGTTTAAGCAGATATAACAAAACACGTGTACATTATTTTTTCCTGTTCTCAAACATATACTCAAACAAGCCATTAACTAGCAAGTTGCTTGAGCATCACTTTCTATAGGAGTTAGAAGATTTAGTAACGTTTTAGTACTTTGGAGGACAATTTCTCCCATCAATAGGTTGAGTTTGGGCAGCTAAAAAAAAATACATGTCCGTTATTTTAGACTACTCTATAACATATATAAATATAAATCAAATCGGAACCGGACAGTTGGGTACCTTTCCTTGTTAGTCCGATTATATCTAACTACTTTTTCCAGCTCCTCCTAGGCTCCGGTCTTGGCGTCATGCATACCTTCATGGCCGAAGACCGTGCTAAAGTCGACCTAATTCCCGTGGACTATGTCAATAATGCTACCATTGTAGCTGGCTGGGCCACGGCAGAACGCCGCAAGAACGGACAGAAGGATATAAAGATATATACAATCTCACCCGCTAGGAACCCTATTACATGGCGTAAGTATTTGAACCATCATTACTGTGTACTGACTGAACAAAGAAATTGAGTAATAGAAGCTTTATGATTATGTCTACAATTTTGTCTACTGAGTTACTTACCAATTTTCATTAATTATTTAGGTTTTATGGTAAAAAAAACATTATTTTAGATGACTCTTAGAAAAAGTATTGTACATAATGTAATCAAGCTTTTCAATCTCGTACCTTACTAGGCCATTCAGCAAGCTTCGTTCTAAACACGGTACTAGACTGAAAAGCTCTCTATTAATTATTTCCTTTTCAGGTGAAATAATGAATATAATGTTTACGAAAGTCTACTACTGCGCGAGCTCGCCGAAAGCGGTGTGGTACACATTCGTACACCACACCAGCAAATTCTGGGTGTTCTGGATCCTAACTTGGCTGTTGCACTTCATCCCTGGATATCTGGCGGACGGGGTTCTAACGATGCTTGGCAAGAAACCTAAGTGAGTCCCATCTTGTAAGAGTCTGACTTGGACGGGGACACATTGTGAAAGTGCCAGAATTTAGAAAAAAAAATGATGGATCAATTATTTTTGTGTTGTTATTTTGTCCTGTAACGCTGTCCGAGGGTCCGGCTTTAAAAAAGTTCTACTAATATGATGAATAGACCTATATAATAAGGGGCTCCCCGCGGTTTTCATCGATTTTTACTAGTTTTGAGTCGTTACTCCTACATTTGCACTGCAGATTGAATTATAAGACAAACGGCTATCGGTTCTTCAATGTATTATCTCCATTCTGGTATGCCGGATTTTGAAAGAAATTAATAGTTATTTTTTTAAACATTGTCTAAAAAACACATTTTTCGTTACTCGCAGCTGTGAAGGATTTTACATGTATGAAATCTACACATTTGACACAAAGACGCACCTTTAACGTCTGTAAAAACTGGTCAGAGATTTTGAATTAATTAACACAAAAGTTATGGCCAGTAAACCAGTTTTTTGGCCTAAAATTGTTCAACTTTGATGTCCAATATCTCGAAGACAGTGAACTTTGGAATTAATATGGGATACTACTTTTACAGCCGTTGCTGTTAATATGCTAAGCTACAGAAAACAATAGAAAACTAATCGATGCAGATCGAAGGTTATTGGCGTTTGGGAGCCCCTTAAGATTAAATGGCCCATTATGATAAGGTCTAACTATTAAATGTACTGTAAATACCATAAAATAAGGATTTTAACAATTGTTTTTACCCTGGACAACTAACCATAGCAACGAGTGACACTAAACGGTAGATTCTCTCGTTTATGTTTCCTGTAAGTTTTTTACACCTAATTCAAAAATTCAAATTCAAATTCAAAATTCAAAAATTTATTCTGCAAGTAGGCCTCAAGGGCTCTTTTACAAGTCAATACAACATTTATAGTAACATCATATAGTGACATGAAAAATACATAACAACATTTATAAATACAACAGCCAATACCTGGGTAAACATTACATTATAATAATCTTAAAATAAATAATTAAATAATATGTTTTCATTATGTTTTCAGAGCGATGAAATTATACCGTTTGGCGTTCAACCTATCTTCCGTGTTGGCTTATTTTACCTGCCATGAGTTCCATTTCAAGGACGATAATCTCGTGAAATTAAACAACAGTTTATCCAAAACAGGTACGTTAGCAGCTATGAGTTGAAGTGAGAGGTCGGAGCGCGCTGTCTCACTGATACAGTCGAGTTCTTAAATATGTATAAATTTTTTCACCTTATTGCAATGAATTAAGGTGAAGAAATGTACTAGTATTTATGAACTCGACTGTTCCTGTCTCGTGCTGGCTTACTTCAATGTCGTTACAGCAAGGCTCGGAAACCGGTTAAATTTCCAAACCGTTATCATGTAAAAACCGTTATTATTATAAACCGATTTCTTCCTATGTCGGTGACTACTTATATGTTTACGCGGCACACCATTAGGCCGACCAGCCTTTGCGTTGCTCGTCGAATAAATCGTTTTTTTTAGGTTACAATAATAGTACATTACGATACAAGTGCGAAAAATAGGAAATTCGAAACGAGTGGCGATAAATTAAAACACGACCGGAGGGAGTGTTTTAAATCGACATTCGCACATGTATCGTACAACGTTTTACAGTACATATGGCCCTTTTAATATTCGACATAGTAACGTAATATGCTAATTTTCGCACAAGTGCGGTAAAGTAGCACCATATGTGCTGTAAACTTTATTTCGACATTTTGTCCTTTTTAAAGAAACTTGTTCCCTTGTCGCCCCTATAGAACCTATTGTTGCTCTGAACTTTCAGATCAAGACCTGTACAACTTCGACGTGGAGAAGATGGACTGGACGCAGCAAATGGTCACGTGGGCCATCGGCTTGAGGAAATACATCGTCAAGGACGGCCTTAAGGACACTGAGTACGCAGTCAGGAAGCAAGGGGTATGTGTTAAAGAGAGATATACAGGGTGATTTCGGGGTCGTGGAGCAAGCGAACAAGACATCACACAGAATTCAAAGATGAGTCTAATGATGTTGCTCATTATTTATTATCACCAATAATTATGATTATTTTTCAGATGACAAGTAGAAAAAAACATGTTTGCATACAGTTTGGTCACCCTACTCAATGTGACGTCTTGTCGCTTTCCATACAGCGTATGTCAAAAGTCATAGGGTGACCATGATTACTTCGTATAAGATTAATGTTACTTGAAAAATAATAAAAATCGAACTAATTATTTTTCAATCAAATACTACCGTATGATAATGTAAATCATAGATTCAGAAAAAGTGGTTGTGGATCACGACCCAGAAATCACCCTGTATTTGTTTTTATTGTTATTGGGGACAAAAAACAGTAACACACAGGGTTAGACACAGAAATATGTAGAATACAAATAATAAAGTATGAGACCAACAACATCGTCCACAGATTACTAGATTACCTACTGTCCTACTAGCTACAAATGCTACAATATATAGCGCTAGAAAACAATATAAAAGATATAAAGCTAAAATTTTATTTTCACCTCATCAGCTCGAACAAGCCTACTTACTCCGGGGAGTGACGAAAGTGCGTTTTCCTCACTCCAGGGAGTGAGACAAGCTTTCGTCATAATGATGATGCTTTTCATTCATGAATGTAAATAAATGTGGTTAACTTTATGTTGATTTATTTAACCTTTAATATGTTCTCACTACTTAAATGTTTTATTTGTCACACGAGAAAAAGTTGTTTTATATCTCGTGTTTCAACGCTCGCAAGAAAAACCAACTTTCCTCTCTTGTTGCACAAATAAATATTTTCTTGGACCGTTAGTGAGATTTATCAGTTGAGAGTTGATTCTTGTTTCAAAAAATTGTTTATATCTGTATATCAATGAGGACAATCTCGTACATACATATACATATCTCGTGTCACCTAAAAATGACACCCAGTAGGCCTAAGATGGTCGGCTCTTTATCATTTGTCACCATACCTGTCCCGTTCTAATAAGTATGTATATATTTTTATATTTTATCTCTGACACTTAGAGACTTATACATCTCTAAAGAATTTTAGTTTTTTATGGTTTTATTTTTTTATCATAGTTTTTTTTGTGTAATTTGACATTTAGAGACAGTATACATCTCTAATAAAGTATTTATTATTTCATAGATTCGATATTAGTAATTGTTTTTTTTTTTTTTAATTTATTGTTTGTAAAAATGGACATGTAAAAGTGCCCCTGTGGCCTATTTGCTGAATAAATGTTTGATATTTGATATTTGATATTTGATGTAAGTGCGAAAGTGACGGGCATAGTGACAAGTGATAAAAATGGAACCATGATGCCGCCGCAGTACGAGTATAACCTAATCATGGTATTTCAGGTACTCCGGGTGTTGAGCTACGTAGTCGGCGTACTGTATCTCTACGCGATATACAAGCTGCTGACTTTAGTCTGTTGGTTCGTTTGTCTGTTTGTTGCTATGTTTTAAATAAATAACGGGTTTAAAATTTCGTGTTTTTTTTCTAACTGTATTTGGTACTAGTGAATAGTGACTTTCCCAAATAAAGGTTGAGTGAACGGGTGCTGTTTGTGGAGACCTGTCTGTTCAAGCTTACACGGGCTACATGTTATGTTATAAGTATGTAACTTTACTTTTGAGTGACATTAACGTGAGGCACTTCATTCGGTTCTTGTCTGTTTGTCTGATTTAATGTCTTGTCTTTAATTATTTATATAAGAGTTCAAGTCTTGGAGACCTATTACAACTCTAAGGATAATATAATGATTGTTTTTTTTTTTAAATATTATATTTTATCTGACACTTAGATTTCTAAATTTTTTTAGTATTTGTATATCTAATAGGCATTTCATCGATATTTGTACTGGTATTTTATTATTTTATTTTTTGTACAAAATTGAAATATACTCGTAAAAGTGCCCCTGTGGCCTATTTGCTGAATAAGTTTTTTTTTTTTTTTTATACTACGTCGGTGGCAAACAAGCATACGGCCTGCCTGATGGTAAGCAGTATCCGTAGCCTATGTACGCCTGCAACTCCAGAGAAGTTACATGCGCGTTGCCGACCCTAACCCCATCCCACCCTCGTTGAGCTCTGGCAACCTTACTCACCGGCAGGAACACAACACTATGAGTAGGGTCTAGTGTTATTTGGCTGCGATTTTCTGTAAGGTGGAGGTACTTCCCCAGTTGGGCTCTGCTCTAGATCTGGAATGACATCCGCTGTGCTGTACCCTACCACACAGAGCGAGATGACATTCACAATGCCCATACCTCTCTTGTGGACGTAGTTTAAGGACATACCCGGGTCCAATAAGTGTTTGATATTTGAGTGAACGTAGTGTATACCTATATTTGTACACCTATATGGTAGATCACAGAGTACTATATCATTTCACTGTCATCTGTATTATAACCTGTGTTTCACAAATAAAATATTACTTACTTACTACTTACTTACTTACAGACATACCTATTTAAATAAATAATAATAATAATAAATATTATATACTACAAGTACTCACCTGCGCCAGTTCTCGAAAATAGTCGTGCCACGCTCTATTGGGATCGATCTATTATCACTGACAGGACTATTGTAGCCAATAAGCCTGACATCGTGATAATAGATCGATCGCAGCGCCGGGCCGTGCTCGTCGACATCACCATCCCCCATGATGAGAATCTCGTGAAAGCCGAGAAGGACAAGTCCAGTAAGTACCTAGACTTGGCTCACGAGATAACCGCCATGTGGGATGTTGATTCGACGATCATTGTCCCGATAGTCGTTTCAGCGAACGGTCTCATAGCGAAGAGTCTCGACCAACACCTTGAGAGACTCTCGCTAGGTGGTTGGATCAAGGGTCAGATGCAGAAGGCGGTGATCTTGGACACGGCAGGGATAGTCCGCCGGTTCCTCTCTCTGCGGCCCTGACCACCGGCAGCTTGGGCCCTGCCCCGCTGTTGGCGGCACCCTAGGTTAGGTTTTTTATAATGTGTTTATATGTATTTTGTATTATTTTTGTATGATTTGTTGTATTTTACTTTTATATTCATATTATAAAATGCCTAATCTAAGACACAAGATAAATAAAGAGTACATAATAAATATTATTATATAGCCCGCTCGCGCATGAGAGGAGGCCTGTGCCCAGCAGTGGGACGTATATAGGCTGAATTATTATTTATAAATATTATAGGACAAATTGACTAAGTCCCACAGTAAGCTTAATAAGGCTTCTGTTGTGGGTACTTAGACAACGATATACATACCATATAAATACTTAAATACGTAGAAAACACCCATGACTCAGAAACAAATATCTGTATTCTTCACACAAATAAATCCCCTTACCGGAATTCGAACCCAGGACCATCGGCTTCATAGGCAAAGTCACTTCCCACTAGGTCATTGGGCACTTCATTATGAATAAAAGACCTGCTTTACTTGATGAAATGTCCGCCCGAGGAAGGACATTGGATAGTTTTTACCATCATCATCATTTTGACGACCGGTCTGGCCTAATGGGTAGTGACCCTGCCTATGAAGCCGATGGTCCTGGGTTCAAATCCTGGTAAGGGCATTTATTCGTGTGATGAACACGGATATTTGTTCCTGAGTCATGGGTGTTTTCTGTGTATTTAAGTATTATATATTATTTATATATTACAGTGAAACCTGGATAACTGAGACTTCAAGGGACCTGCAAATTTGTCTCACTTAAAGAGGTATTCCACTTACCCAGGGTCTCAGTTAGCCAGATATAAATAATTTTCCATAGATAGATGTTATTTCAGTTATAGAGGTGGTTAGGAAGTTATTTTGTAAACATTATGTAGGTATGAGTAGTAATAAAAATAAGGTGAAATAATCCTTGTCTTCTCACTTATCCAGGTCCCACTTAACCAAGTTTCACTGTATATATATCGTTGTCTGAGTACCCATAACACAAGCCTTATTGAGCTTACTGTGAGACTTAGTCAATTTGTGTAATAATGTCCTATAACATTTATTTATTGATTTAGTATTTATTTATTTATTAAGGCATGGATTTCGTTGGCAAATCGCGCCTTCCATGAAACAGGGCCCCAGGGAAAATCGAAGTTCGTCAATAACGGACATTTTTCTCTCTCACTCTAATTACCTCTTAATAAGAGAAAGATCCCCGCAATTTGCGAATTTCGGTTTTCGCGGTAGGCCCCCAGACGCGATCTTTCATTGTTGAGGTTACTTACGGTATTAAACAACCGGTTAGGGTCGGCAACGCGCATGTAACACCTCTGGAGTTGCAGGCGTACACAGGCTACGGTGACTGCTTACCATCAGACGGGCCGTATGCTTGTTTGCCACCGACGTAGTATAAAAATAAATAGCTTGAACCCCAGCTCAACGATTAAAGATCGTAACCGTACGTATAATATACAAAAAATATACTAATGAATGTATGAAAAGAGAAATACATTAAGTATCTGAATCTGCTTTTTTTTTTCATACAAAAACAGGTGCACACACATTATCTAAATAGTATTATATTCCGTGACCATAGAGATTTAAGTGCTTCTTCTGATAACTTCATTGCGACATTGTCACAAATTAAAAAAAAATTAAAACGTCAAATCACTGAACATCAAAATTCAAAATTTAATAAACAGACCATTTTTGTTAAAAATCCAGTTTTCACACCATATCCTTTCTAAAAACAACAGGTTAGTTACTTATTTGTTTTGCAATTACATAGATCAATAAATAAAAAGTTTATCTAGACACAAAGTTTATAGGTATAACAGATTTATCGCATTCAGTACGGATCAAACGAAGGCACGTGGTAAAGGATCAGAGCTATAGATTTGACTGAACATTCATGTTCAGCAAAAATTAATGATTTGGAAAAAAACTTTAAATTTTGACTCCATCAAAACAATTATTCAGAGATCATCAAAACAAACTAATAATATATGACCGGACCCTTACTTTGTTATATTATGGCATGTTCAACTTACATTCATATTTCTATATAAATATAAGGTAAATGTGAAAATCGATATATTATTTTCTTTGTTTGGGAAGATCGTAAGAACCCCATACCGTCTTTTGAGCATCGGCGTCTAGTCAGCGCTATGGAAAATGGCGTCGCTGCGCAGTTGCGCCAACGTTGCGTCCAGCAGCAGCCATAGAGTTGACTACACGCCGACGCTCGGGTCTAGTGCTTGGTGGTTTTATAGACCGCGGGCCAGGAGCATCATCATTCATCAGCATCATCGTCATCGCCTCCCGGCTGATACTTAGTCAGAAGATAGTTTAGATGTTGTTTTAAATATAAATAAAATCGGCCAAGAGCATGTCGGGCCACGCTCAGTGTAGGGTTCCGTAGTTACTCTTCCGTCACAATAAGCTAAACTGGAGCTCAAAGTATAGTAAATTGTTAACCAAGGGATGAAACGGTACCTTTCACGCGAGTGAAACAAATAGGCAAATTTGCATAATCAGTACCTAATTAAAGTAAGTCTTTTTACTATGAAGGGGAAACTTTTTGCGATAACTCAAAAACTGTAAAACTGATCATATCCGCTATAGTTTTCATTTAATGTCTTTTTTAAGCTTTACTTCCACGATTTTTTTCATATTTTTTGGACCTATGGTTCAAAAGTTAGAGGGGGGGACCCCTATTAGTTTTGAAAGACCTTTCCAACGATATCCCACACTGTAGGGTTGAAGCAAAAAAAATATTTTTTTAGATTTTATTGTACGACTTTGTCGGCTTTATTGATTTATATATCCATGCCGAATTTCAGCTTTCTAGCACTAACGACCACGGAGCAAAGCCTCGGACAGACAGACAGACGGACATGGCGAAACTATAAGGGTTCCTAGTTGACTACGGAACCCTAAAAAACCGTCAACCGGTTGTAACGCGACGGAAAAACCACCCACCTCAGCTCAGTTTAGTTAGCTGTAAAATGAACATGTAAAAACTACGCGCCTTACCCCTTTATGTCTGCAAAGTATGCGTAATGTGTAAATTGATTAATCCATTTATTTGAAACGCCTAATGGAATGCTACATGCAAAGTTTCATGATTTTGTTATACTATAATAAAAAGGTAAAGTGCTTATTTTTAGGGTTCTGTAGTCAACTAGGACCCTTATACTTTCGCCATGTCCGTCTGTCTGTCTGTCTGTCTGTCTGTTTGTCCGAGGCTTTGCTCCGTGGTCGTTACCGCTCGAAAGCTGTAAATTGGCATGGATATATAAATCAATAAAGCCGACAAAGTCGTACAATAAAATCTAAAAATTTAATTTTTTTTAGGGGAGGTCCCTACACGTAAAGTGGGGGTGAATTTTTTTTTTCGCTTTAACCCTAGAGTATGGGGTATCGTTGGAAAGGTCTTTTAAAACTAATAGGGGGTTTCTAGAAACATTTTTTGATAAAGTCAATTTATTCGGAGATAATCGCTCCGAAAGAAAAAAATAATGTGTCCCCCCCTCTAACTTTTGAACCATAGGTCCAAAAAATATGAAAAAAATCGTGGAAGTAGAGCTTAAGAAATACATTCAATGAAAACTATAGCGAACATGATCAGTTTAGCTATTTTTGAGTTATCGCAAAAAGTTTTCCCTTCATAGTAAAAGACTTTAATTAGGTACTGATTATGCAAATTTGCCTATTTGCTTAACTTGGGTGAAAGGTACCGTTTCATCTCTTGGTTAACAATTTACTATACTTTAAGCTCCATTTTAGCTTGATGTGACGGAAGAGTAACTACGGAACCCTACACTGAGCGTGGCCCGACATGCTCTTGGCCAGCTGATGACGTTCTTACCACCATGATGCAACCGGCTGACGATTTTTTTAAATTAAGAATAGCATTCGAACTAAGTATCTATACTTTGTGCAATTATCACATCTGTAACTTTGCCCAGTTCCCCGGGCAAAGATGAACAATGTCCTGGCAAAATTTCGCTCGTCGGCCCCTCGCGTGCAATGATCCCCATCCCAGCGAAGTTCTACTGCACCAGGAAGTTTAAGAAAGTGACGCATTGCCTTTTCGACTTGGACGGGACCGTATTGGGTAATAATGTATTATTTTATTTGTTCTGTATTTGGGCCGATTTTTTTTGTCGTTTTCGCTTCGTCAGTTTTCGATAAATTTTATGAGTCCCCTCTTCTATACAATGTAAACGAAATTTCAACTGACCTAAAGAAAATCTAAATGTCAATTGGCGTTTTCTATTTACCATTGTCGTCTTGGCTAGGCCCCCTGTAGAGGAGAACAGCTAGATAGCCCGACATACGACTGATACGACAGTATTTTTGCCCAGGCTGAAACGGAGATTGGCTACCGCTCGGTCAATAAGTACTCGTAATTGTCAATGATTATTATTACGGACACATTTATTTCTACAGATTCCGAGATTGTTTATCAAAAAGCCATCAGGACGATCTGCGAAAGATATGGAAAAACATACACAAAGGATCTGGAAATTCAGGTAGGTAAATCGTTGAATTTTGACCTTCAAGACATAAAAGTCATAGGCTTATGCGTTTGGTAGTTTAAGTGCCGCAAAAGAACATACATTTAGACTCGGGTGTGTCCTTAAACTACGACCAAAAGAGAGGTATGGGCACTGTCAATGTCATCTCGCTTTGTGTGGTAGGGCACTGCACAGCGGGTGTTATTCCAGATCTAGAGCAGAGCTCAACTGGAGAAATACCTCCACCTTACAGAAACCCGCAGTCAAATAACACTAGACCCTACTTTTGTGTCCTTGATGTGAGTAAGGTAGCCAGAGCTCAACGAGGGTGCGGAGTGTTAGGGTCGGCAACGCGAATGTAACACCTCTGGAGTTGCTACGGAGACTGCTTACTATCAGGCGGGCCGTACGCTTATTTGCCACCGACATAGTATAAAAATACATCCTCATTATAATCATATATATTTATTCTTCCTGCAGTGCTACGGTGCCACGGACCGCGACCTGTCAGAGACCGTGGTGCAGCGGGTGCTGCTGCCGATTTCCGTGGACGATTTCGAGCACCAGCTCACAGACCTCGTCGGAAAGGCCGTCGCCAGTGCCCCCTTGCAACCTGGTAAGCCTGCCTCGTAGCCTATTGGCAACAAAACTACGGTACTGGATTACGGTATAGCGAGAACGATGGTAATGTCCTTCCTCAAGAGTGAGTGTTGATGATTTCCATGGACGATTTCAAGCACCACAGACCCCGTTGGGAAAGCCGTCGCCAGCGCACCCTTACAGCTTAGTCGCTTGAGAATGCTGCTCCCGAATCCCGTGGAAGAAGCGCGAGCGTTTGTTATTTGTGTTATTTTATTGATGTGTTGTCGGAATAAATGTTTTAACTCCGACGCAAAAACGGTGTTATTTGTTTGACGCCAAAGCCTGTCTGTAGCATCGTAACTCTCCAACGGATTTAGATGCCTTTTTTTTCGTGAAAGCGAGTTTCCTTGCGGGGTTCTTTGATAGAAATTGATCCAGCAGTTTGAAGAGTATCAGCTCCTTTCCAAAATTATGCAAGGCATTTTTGGTATACAATGGATTTTTTGTCATATAGCTTTATTTTTATTATAAGGTTTTCTTTGAATTTTATATTTAATATTTATATATTATTTCAGGCGCCGAGCGTCTTCTGACACACTTGTATGACTCCAAGGTGCCGATAGCGCTGGCCACGAACAGCACCGAGCGTGCCGTTAGGATCGCCGCACAAGCAAGACCTAAACTCTTCGCGCTTTTTAACCACAAGGTACACACATACTATTATCACACTTGTAGTTGTACTTCTAGTGCTTCTAACCGTAGTCGCCCAGCTCGTAGGTTGTCTATTCTCTAAACTCCTAAATGCTCGCGAAGTCACGAAAATCGCTTAATATCATAGGACCAACACTTTATTACTATAAAAAATAAAAAAGCCATTTATTCCTTAATATCGTTGCAATATAAAAATGTGAATGCATGCATTATGTATTTACATTATTAATTTTAATTCATAAATAATTTACTTATAAATGTATTCTAAAATTGTTTACATTGTGTCATTAATTTGTTACTTAATTTGATTAACTTAATAAAATTTAAGTGTCAAATAAATGTGTAACTTATGTCTCGGATATTAAGGACCTCTCTCGAGTATAGGCCTCCTCCAACTCCTTCCATTTATCTCTTATTTTGCCTTTTTCCATCCATTGTTGTCCTGCTATTTTAATAATTTCATCTGACCACCTTTCTAATGGTTTTCCTTGCCTGCGTTTTCCCGCTGAGCTGAAGCCGGCCATGTTGTCACTGTCTTTGTCCACTTGTTGTTATTCATTCTTGTTACATGACCAGCCCATCGCCATTTCAATTTTTTGCAATATGTCAGAGCGTCAATTACTTTTGTTTTTTGTCTTATTTCTATGTTTTTCTTCTTATCGATACGTGTTATATTTAGAATACTCCGCTCCATGCTTCTTTGGCACGTGTTAATTTTATTTTTGTGTACGATGTGAAAATTCACGTTTGACATCCATAAGAAAGGCATGGTAGTATGCAGGAATCCAGTATTTTCTTTTCTTTCAGTGGCAGGTTTGATTTTAAGTTCTTCGTAACTCTAGTACCTATTTGTTAAAATATCGTGGAACAAATACTGGAACTTACAAAGAACCTTATTACTAACACCGACTAACTACACCTACTTTAAAAACCAAATGATATGTAGTATTTATTTATTATATTTATATCTGTATATCATTGACCTTTACTCTCTGGAACCTTCCAAAAAGTTTACAGTAGAAAAACAAAATATTGTATTTTTTAAATAGAAACCATGGATATTTTCTGTTTTGTGAGCGATGTGGGTAAAGTTGGCGGTGAGCAGAGTTGTAACCGTTGGGCAAAGTTGTAATTTCCTTATTTCCTTAGGTGTGCGCTACGGACCCCGAAGTGGACCGGGGGAAACCCAACCCAGACATCTACCTCGTCGCTGCCAGCCGATTTCCGACCAAACCAAAACCTGCACAGGTAATTCATGTAGATGGTCCTTATCTTATATCGTTGTAATAAGGCTTTTATAGTTTGGTCCAGGACTGTCTCATTTCAAACATAGACAGAGAGAATCATACTGTCTTTATCTTACGCTAGTACTAGCACTAAAAAGAAAGGGATGAGTATAATTTTCCGGGTTCTTACGGTGTGCTTAACCCTAAGCATACCGTCACGTGGGGTAACTCCGGAAAAAGTAGGTAATTCAATATTATTTATTTTCACATTCAATACAATTTATGAACTTCGGAGTTCGAGATAGGCCTAGGCCCTCAGTCATCGGATCCCGATCGCAAGTGCCCGGTGACCGTGTGGATCTAGTAACTGTATAATTTGCAGCAAACACTTGTAAATTTGTAACATTTTATACTTAACAGTGTATCGTGTTCGAAGATTCTGAAATCGGAGTAAAAGCGGCAGTCGCAGCCGGCATGCAGGTTAGTACTAAATGCACATTATTATAAGTACCTATTTTATTTTAATTTTCCCGAAGGTCAATATGGCGAAGCCTGAGTTACTTATAACAGTATTTATTTATATACTAATAATAGTATGTTATACAATCGTGATATAATAGAGAGCTTTTCAGTCGAGTACCGTGTTTAGGCAACGATTGCTGAGTTGCCTAAGTAAGGTACGAGATTGAAAAGCTTAATTACATCACTATTGTATACAATACTTTTTCTACGAGTCATCTAAAATAATATTTTTTAACTATAAAACCTAAATAATTAATGATAATTGACGAAATACCGTGCAGACGATCTTTCCTTATAAACGGTATTTACCATATTGACCTTTTATTAATGTTTTGAGGCAAAACATTCATTTTCATAATCAAACTTATTTTACGGTTTAACTCACGTATTTTTATTCCCTTGCAAAATATTTAGTTTGGGTCAAATGTACAAGCTAAATTTAACCCACTTGACCCACTTCCCGTTATTCGATTGAGCTGAAACTTCACATACATATGTAAGTTGGGTGACAATGCACTATTATGTGATGATGTGTATGCATTTATATACTTTCTGTCCTAAATTTCGCAGTGCATTAGTATATACTGTAATGCTGTGTAATTTTGTTGTTAAAAAATAAAATAAAATAAAATAAAATAAAAATTATGGTACCATCGGGCTGATCTGATGATGGACACAGGAGGTGGCCATAGAAACTCTGTGATAAAACAACGCAGCCTAATTGTGTTTGGATTTATTAGTGCCTCGATGAGTATTAAGTAGTTGCCTGTTGAAAGAAAAGTTCAGTCATCGATAAAAGCTTGTACCAAAAATGAAATTATTTTCAAAAACTTTTAGGAGGGAAGAATAGCTTTTCGAATCTAACGAAATAACGGTAATTTTTCTATGAAATTCCTTTTCGGTAGAAAACGGTTTCCACTAACTAAATCTTAACAAATTTTGATGTCGATCACTTGAGCGTAATGTATTCTAGGTTTATAGGTTTCGCTTTTTGAAACAATTTTTTTTTGTTTTCAAATTTTGAAAAAAAAGATAAACATGTAAACCTAGTTTTTCATTGTGTTAATAACATACTAAATCACGGAGAATGGAAATGTTTACAAGTGAAAAAACGTTTTCTCTTTTTCTACTGACGATCACGTGATATATAAAATAAAAAATAAATAAATAAATATTATAGGACATTATTACACAAATTGACTAAGTCCCACAGTAAGCTCAATAAGGCTTGTGTTGAGGGTACTTAGACAACGATATATATAATATATAAATATTTATAAATACTTAAATACATAGAAAACACCCATGACTCAGGAACAAATATCCATGCTCATCACATGAATAAATGCCCTTACCAGGATTTTAACCTGGGACCATCGACTTCGTAGGCAGGGTCACTACCCACTAGGCCAAACTGGTCGTCCAAAATATATATTTCCCTCTAATTAATTAAATTAGGTATTTATTCCATCTCTACTAAACAAGGCTCGGAAACCGGTTAAATTTCCAAACCGTTATTATGTACTTGGCGCAAAACCTTTTAATTTCGGTTTCACTTGAAAAACCGTTATTTTTAAACCGGTTTTTATGAGAACAGTTCTTGTCAAATTAACCGGATTAGAGCAATAAAAACCGCTTAATTCCTATGTCGGTGTCTATGTTTACGTGGCACACCACCAGGCCGGCCGGCCGTTTCGTCGCTCATCGAATAAACCGGTTTTTTTAGGTTACAATAAAGTTCTTAAAACGTTCGGGTTCTTATAAAAGTTCGGAGGAAAACCGAAATAAACCGGTATTTACCGGTATTTTATAACCGGTTTTGCTACTAAATACGTCAATGTTAAGAGGAAATATAAAAAGACATTCTGATAAAGAATTAAAACTAGAAATAAGCCCTATGTCCCGTTCCGACTGTCACCTGATCCATCCAAACGTGCCATCTTAATATATTTTTCCATCAGGCTTCCCTGGAGAGATACAGCATTATTTCCTATTTCACAGGTAGTGATGATTCCAGACCGACGCTTAGATCGTCAAAAGACGCGCCAAGCAACAATAGTCCTAAGGTTAGGTCCTGGCTGCTTCAGTTGTGTATATCCGTGTTTAAAAAAATAGTCCGTTACTCCGAAGGGTATGGCTAAGTAGGTACAGTCAAAAGATTTAATGTGTGACCCATTTCGTACATTGTCACAGTGACAAACAACATGAAAGTCGCTAGTACGGAAGGTGGAGGTAAGGAAATAAATCTCCATGTACCAAAAAGTGTCATCAAAAAATCTTAAATAGGTGGCGCTACAATACCTAGAATACTTGAACAAAAAAATCAAATCATAGACAGCGCACTTCACTCCGTCAATAGCGCCTAGGTTCTTAGCTACTCTAGCGCTACTCTGGAGAGATTTGGAACTATTATTTATAGCTGACAGCTGGACACTTGCAACAGTTCTACCATAAGAGATGTCACTCCTCTTAATTCCACACTCCATAGTCGCTAGAGGCTTCATACTATTGTCATTGGGACAAAGGTACGAAATGGGTCACAAACAGTGGTACTGGTCACAAATGAAATCTTTTGACTGTACATTTAATTAAAAAAAAAAAACATAAAAAGTTATTTATTGCTGCATATAACGTTGCTGTAACACGCGTATATTTAACTCCACCAAAAAATTCAAAACTATGATATACCAATATCATTTCGAACATCGATCGTCCAAAATATTACTTGCGTTTATCCTCGTCCTGTCCAACATACTCAGTTTTAGCTATTGTTATTTGGAAAATAAGACTTAATTTTCCTCTGTTTCACGTTATAAGTAAAAAAAACCGGACAAGTGCGAGTCGGACTCGCGCACGAAGGGTTCCGTACCATAATTTATAAAAAACGGCAAAAAATATGTTTGTTGTATGGGAGCCCCCCTTAAATATTTATTTTGTTCTGTTTTTCGTATTTGTTGTTATAGCGGCAACAGAAATCCATCACATGTGAAAATTTCAACTGTCTAGCTATCACGGTTCATGAGATACAGCCTGGTGACAGACGGACGGATGGACGGACAACGAAGTCTCAGTAATAGGGTCCCGTTTGACCCTTTGGGTACGGAACCCTAAAAAAGAAGTTGTAGTGTAACCTCAAACTATCCAGGCTTTTCATTGATAACTTGCTAAAAATGGAATGTCCTTTATTTATCCCAAATGGGCAGGGGAGGAAGCGCTGGTGGCCTAGCGGTAAGAGCGTGCGACTTGCAATCCGGAGGTCGCGGGTTCAAACCCCGGCTCGTACCAATGAGTTTTTTGGAACTTATGTACGAAATATCATTTGATATTTACCAGTCGCTTTTCGGTGAAGGAAAACATCGTGAGGAAACCGGACTAATCCCAACAAGGCCTAGTTTACCCTCTGGGTTGGAAGGGCAGATGGCAGTCGCTTTCGTAAAAACTAGTGCCTACGCCAAATCTTGGGATTAGTTGTCAAGCGGACCCCAGGCTCCCATGAGCCGTGGCAAAATGCCGGGACAACGCGAGGAAGAAGAGGAGGGCAGGACGAGGATGAGTAATCAGGCCCTAACGCAAGTGTAGAAAGAATTGTACTTCTATTACTAAAGTAAAACTTCTATTCCACAGATCTCTACGAGAATTTAAACCGGAAGATTTTGGTCTCCCACCCTTCCCCGAAACACCAGCCAAAGGCAAACCCATTTCAGCTCGCGTCGAACAAGAATTTAAAGCAGAAAACACTGAAACTAAGAAGGATAAACCCATACAGCCGACTGCTTTGCTTGTTGAAAATATATCCAAGTCGTCGAGAATATCTAGAATAAGGGCACAAATGTCACTTTTGATGGACAAAAAACAGCTAGTTGGCAGTCCAGCAGCATCTAGATAAAATTAAAAGTTGTAAGGATTTTTGTAAAGCTCTTGATAAGGTTGAGCATGCTTCTACTGAAAAAAAAAAGGTTTTAAATGGAATATGTGGTAATCTCCTTCGCCAGATTAATTTTAAATTGACCACATAAACCTAATTTATTGTAGTTAGTACGCTTTAACCGATGAAAATTCAACCATACCTGGTGTATCTCTGGGTTCAATACTGGGACCACTATTGTAAAAAAATATCAATTATACCATGCCTTTCTACTATGTACCCTAAAATTGTAGGCTTTTGTGTTTGCTGATGACCTCAAGATTAACAAAATCCTTTTTAGTGATAAAGATAATCAACGAATAAATATCGAACAAGACCATAAAGAACAAAACATTGACTAAACCAAGATGGATGAGTCTATATAGCCAACTAAATTATGCTTATTGAAATAATGTTCATGTTATTAAGCACTTCAATACTTAATGAAGCCACAAATGTCAATTGATAGTTGGTTTTCTGGTCAGTATCTAGTTAAAATTAAAACCTGAGCTTAACTTTATGAAATCCATTATAGACTTTATTATATATGCTCATTAAAGGTTTACATAATACCGTTTTAAAATTTAAAGTCGTTTTCTTTTAAAAAACGAATCTTAATTTCAAATTACTTTTCGTACAATGCCTCTTTGAAATCTTCCTGTCTGCAAAAAGCCTATAAAATGAGAACTATGAACCTAATGAAATACATACAATTTTATTTGGAAAGCTAGTTCACTTATTTGAAAAATAATCTAAAACAAATGAACATACTCTGTTTTTTGCAAAATAAGGATTGTATAAAGAAATGATTAGTGGTTCTTTGAAAATGATATAATAATGGTGTAAGACAGGAAGTTTCGCGAATAGGGTATATGGTGTTTGCGTGGTGAACTATTGGACATTGTGATAAGGTTATTCAACCCTTTAACCTTTTGAACGCCAAGAACACCTAAAGGCGTCGTTACTAGTCGTGCCCACAGCGCCAAGGACAACTGTGACAGTGTCAAAAATTAAGAAAAAATGTAACCCTATCACTCTATGAAAGATGGTTCAAAATACTTGGTACTAATTAAAATACCTTGAGGCGTCCTAATTTTGATAAGTTAAATGTTATAGCAAGTACTTGCTCGCATCCATAATTGCCAAAAAATGATTGATGATTACCTAAAGTTAATGTATGCACCCGGATCGGTGGGCCAAATTGGCTACCGAATGGACACCGCAGATTAGCCGGGGCAGAGGCAGACCAAAAAAGAGATGGCGGGATGACCTCGACGCTTTTTGCAGAGACTGGCGGGAACATACTTCAAACCGTGATGAGTGGTGGAAAAAGGAGTCTTTGCCCAGCAGTGGGACACAAAATAGGCTATTAAAAAAAAAAAACAATTTAAACATAGTTTTTTTTATATATGACTTCGAATTTAAAAACAACCAATTTTGACAAGTACATTCGATCCGCATACATATCATATATTACGAGTATACACTTTTACTATTAGAAGTATTAGAACAAATGAAATTATTTTTAGAAAATATTTTAATTTGTTTTTATTTCAAGTAGAAACACTACTATATAAATTATAAACTGAAATAAATGTCATATACTAAGAAAAAGCACCATATCAGGCACCCGTCGCGATAGCAGAGGACGCTGGTTTGATTCCAGCCTGGGGCACTGGAAGCCTTGGTCACTTTTTCTTAGTATATGACATTTATTTCAGTTTATATACACTTTTGCTGAAAATAAATAAAGCAAGGACCTTTGAAATATACTGGATTTAATATATACACCGTGGGATGGAAGAACCCGACAGTTAACTACGCATTTCTGAGGTCATAAGGAGCAAAAAATTGTATATGAGTTTAGTTCAAATTTGCGTTTTTTTTGTGTTTTCTGCACACGATACTTTATTTCTTAAAACATTGCAACGAATAACTAAAGTTTATTTATTTATTTACAGATATATATTGCGAGTTTCCTTTAAAACTTCTATCTTATGTCAGTAGGTATGTCTAAACCAAGTCATCTCGTGGCAAAGTCGCAGCCAAAACGGCGTTTTTCACTAAACTATTACAGAAACAGAATTATCTCTAAAACACGACCGATTTCAGAAAACTCTGTATCACATTTTAGTCTCTAAATGCAGTCAAAAATACACTTTTAAAATCTGTCGAGTTTTACCAGCCCACGGTGTATGTATAATATAGGTATGTAACTATGTGTATATTTTTTCTTTAACCCTTTTCGAGGCCGCACCAATCTACAAGGTTTTCCCAAAAAACTCAAATATATTCCAATTATTCCAGCTTTGATGATTCATTTGAAGACAAGTAACATTTCCTGAAAGTGTAATCTAATTTGAACCTTCAATCGAAATGCTAAAGTTGAAATTCTAATGGCGCGTATGTGGTCGATAAATCGTACTACGCCTGGAAAAGGGTTAATATGTATTTAATTAAAAAACAAACAAAATAATAAAATATTTATTAAAAACTAGCTAAAACCCAGACAAACCAGCAAACGTAACTACATAATGTATAAATAGCGTACAGGTACAGCGCGCCAACCAGGTAGTTTAGCACCCTCAGGACCTGAAAATACATTTATTTTTTAATATTAAATAAATAAATTAATATTTGGGCCTACGTTTGTAAGGTCCTTCACTACTGTCTTATTGAATAAGAATGATTTCTTCATTCTTGAGCATTTACTGCAGAAAAGAACCATTTTAAGAAAGAAAACATAGTAGTAGTAAGATATAGGTCGCGGATAAAATGGGGCATTTATGGCCGAGTTATATATTCTACTTTTCACTTCGATTGTGAGTACAATATACAATTTACCGTTTTTATCCAAGACTGAAGAAAATCGTACTCGGGCTGGTCGGGGGTGCGCCAGCTGCAGCGAGTGCAGCGGCAGTTAGTATGTATGTATATACTTTATTGTATACAAATAAAAACACGAGAAACACAGTTACAGAGTAAATTAAATACAACAAAGGCGAACTTATACCTGTATGGGATCTCTTCCAGTTAACCTTTGAGGAAAGTATGAAAAATATGTAAGTGAAGTTTGAAGTAGTTTGAGGTTAGTATGGCAGATTGTAGACTTTATTGCAAAGTTAATAAGGGTTGTAGATGATTTTACTTTATGCTTTAGAGCATAATAAGCAACTTTATGCTGCTTACATGCGACTTAAATGACAATTTCACGAGCATAGAATTAAAAAATACATTGATTTAACACCACAATACAGTACAGTCGCCTTCAGATATATCCGAGCGGCTGAGGTGGCAAATATCTGAGCACGCACTAAACGTCTTGACATTAGAGGCGTGTTCAGATATTTGTGAGCACCCTGGCCGCTCCGATATTTCTGATGGCGACTGTACATAAAAAAGAACAAGAAGACATGCAGACATTAAAGAACATTTGGACGCTAAAATAGGATCCTCACTCAGCATAATGCCGCGGCAATCCGTGGCGCTGGTTTTCAGTGGGGACCTGATTTAAACTATGAGTTACGTACGCAAAAATTTTACGATAGGTACCTGTTGCTTCTTGACGGCATAGTTGGTGTCTCGAAGCCCATCCTTGATGATGTACTTCCTTAGACCGATGGCCCACGTGACCATCTGTTCGGTCCAGTTCATCTTCTCCACGTCGAAATTGTAGATATCTTTATCTATGCAAAAAAAAATGTTTTATAGACTCATTGCTGTATTTTTTAAAGAATAGTAAAATCATATAGGTATTATACCTAAAACCTAAAACATTTTCATGTAAAATGTTGACAAAACGAAACTATAAGGCTCGCACTGTCAAAAAGTTATCAGATCATGTAGAGCCAAGCTTCTAACTCTACAAGCCCTAACTTCAGAAACTCTAGATGTTAGTCAAAATATGTGGTATGGCCGTTTCCGGCCCTACATTACGTACATTTTTAGATCTCTAGCATCATAATTGGCTCATACAAAATTTCATCCCCTAGTTTAAGGGTTTGGGGGGGGGGGGGGGGTAAAAGTTCAAAGTTCTCGTTTTTTTTGTTTGTGTGCTAATGCTAGCTTACATACGAAATTTCAGCTCTCTAGGACTTCAGGAAGTGCCCTAAAAGTTTTGATCAGTGAGTGAGTGAGTCAGTGACGAAAACGAGGTGTTTTAGATATCTTAAGTGTAAGAGCTATGTACATAATTTAAACTTTCTCTTTAATAAGTCCACTTCTACATATTCTTACCCGAGACTTGTTTTTATATATATATATAAATATTATGGGACATTATTACACAAATTGACTAAGTCCCACAGTAAGCTCAATAAGGCTCGTGTTGAGGGTACATAGACAACGATATATATAATATATAAATATTTATAAATACTTAAATACATAGAAAACACCCATGACTCAGGAACAAATATCCATGCTCATCACACAAATAAATGCCCTTACCAGGATTTGAACTCGTGACCATCAGCTTCGTAGGCAGGGTCAAACCGGTCTAGCCACCCACTAGGTCAAACCGGTCGTCACTCGTTTATCTGGTATAATCCAAACTCAAGTTGAGGGTTCAAAACAACGACGAAGCGCTTCGAGAAAAGGTGGGTAGTGCCCTTGCGCTTCGCTTGGCCCGACTTGGTCACTACCGTGCCCCCAAATATCTATGTCTGGTATAGGTAAAAAACTTAAGTAAGTCACCTGTTGTATGTAGTTGTGACGTGTTCGAATATACATTTGTTTTGTTTGTGTGTGTCTTTTAATCATGTATTGTCTATTCGAACACGTCACAACTACATACAACAGGTGACTTACTTAAGTTTTTTACCTATACGAGTTTTTGTTGCTAGAAATTGTAAAAGTATAATGATACAATATGCAGTAACATGGTATATTGTGATTATAAACTAAATAATAACTAAAATAACACTAATAATATTTCTTTTTTTTTTAGTTTGAGCTAATGCAGGATGGTCTAATAATAATTCTAAAAATGACCCCTGTGGCATAGTACCGAAGACGCTGGCAGCATTTCCTCGCTGGATTGTTGGACGTTGAGCGAGGAAGCTGCCAGCTCTTCGGTCTCCTGTGACATAATCTACTATTTAGTCACCTGTTCTAGATAGGCTCTCTTGCAGCTGCACCAAGTTTTCATCTTTGAAGTGGAACTCGTGGCAGGTGAAGTAAGCCAGCACCGAGGATAGGTTGTAAGCCGTTCTGTAGATCTTCATCGCCCTAAAAACAACGAATAAACCATATAACAGCATGTTATTTCGATCTCCGTTAATTTCAAGATTAAATTAGGTTACTTTATTTTTATCAGATAAGGCTCGTAAGTTAAAAATGAAGCCTAAAATGGACACACCATTTTAGGCTTCATTTTAGACAACGAAGTAAGTGAGGTAGTATTTTCCTCGCGTTGGTGTGGTGAAAATTTTTGTTTCACTCTGAGGCAAAGCTTGTTTAACCCTCGTGCCTTGAAACCCTCGCAACCCTCAAGATTCCAGTTCTCGAATCACTCGCTACGCTCGTGGTTCAATTTTGGAAACTTTCGCTTGCTCGGGTATCAATATTAACACGAGCGGTTAAACAACAACTTTGCCCCCTTGTAAAACAAATAACTATTTTGTGACTTACTTTGGCTTCTTCCCCAGTAACATAAGAGCGCCATCAGCCAGGTATCCCGGTATATAATGTAACAGCCAGGTCAGCAGCACGAACACCCATCGGACCCTCGTGTGGATGTCGAAGTTGTACCAGATGGCCTTGGGAGTGCCGCAATACACCGCTTTGGAGTAGGATATCTCGAAGATGTCTCCTGAAACAGTAAATAAATAAGCTATTAAATATGTTTGTACCTACTCGTATATTCGGATATCGGGATAGTTATGATTTATAGAACGTATATCTTCTAAACTGTCTGGTAATTTTTCTGATTATTTTCGCCACGGGAATTAGATCAATGTTCCCACTGAGTTTCTATGCAGTTCTCTCAGCAGCTGTACATAAAACTTACTCTATTTGTAGAGTGTCTCAAGGTATATATTTTTGTATCCTTCTGTCCATTTCGGTGGCGAATTACCGCGGCCCAGGCGCTAGGCGGCCGCTATGGTGATGTTGTTGGGAATAATAAATATTTATAAAGACTTATGCCATTTCTTAGAATTCCTCGCCGGTGAAATGAGATATATTTCCCGTGGCGCATTTCCGTGGTCCAAGCGGACGCTATGGTGACGTTGTGGACGTAGTCCATGTAAATTAAACAGATTTTGCACAAAACTTACGCCATTTTGTAGGGTTCCTCACCGGTGACACGGTATATATCTTAATCACCTTCTGTCCATTTCCGTGGCTCTATATTCCACGAAAAAAATATAATGAAACTTACGCCATTTCTTAGGGTTCCTCGCCGGTGACACCGTATATATCTTGATATCCTTCTGTCCGTTTCGGTGGCGCGTTCCCGTGGCCCAGGCGGCCGCTATGGTTGCATTATTGACATAGTCCACGGGAATCAGGTCGATGTATGTGTCGTCGTTGGCCATTATTGTGTGGATGACGCCCAAACCGCAGCCGAGGAAAAGCTGGAATTAATGGTAAGAGGAAACATTAGTGGTCATATTTCCATACAAACGTGCTTGACATTTTCCTCTCTCGATTTCGGCTATCTAATATTGTTTTATATGAGTTCAATACCTGTGCCTGTATGTTTTGCTTTTTTAATATTCTTGTTTTTATAAGAAATTGGGTTCACTTCAAAAAGTGCTAAAATAGCCAAATAAATGCGCCGTAAACAGACGCCTAGCGTACAAAATGCGCAACCATAAACGCAAAAATCAACACGGTCAGGCACAGATAATTTCTTTCTCATTCCGTTCCCAAAAAATCGATACGATTGGTTAAGTTTTGGAGGAGGAAAATGTCGCGAATGAAACCTCGATTTCTGAGATTTTTACGCAGATGCAACCGTCCTTATCGCACTAATTTTAGGAGTCACCACCGACGGAGATATCAACCTAAAATTCTCAAATTTGAGAGGGGGCTCAGCTGGTATTTCCTCTTAAGTATTTAGTCCGTTTTCACGATTAACTTTTCAGCTTCGGAGGAAGAAATTTAAGTAACTAATGGACCCGGGTACGTCCTTAAACTACGTCCACAAGAGAGGTATGGGCATTGTGAATGTCATCTTGCTCTGTGTGGTAGGGCACAGCACAGCGGATGTCATTCCAGATCTAGAGCAGAGCCCAACTGGGGAAGTACCTCCACCTTACAGAAAACCGCAGCCAAATAACACTAGACCCTACTCATAGTGTTGTGTTCCTGCCGGTGAGTAAGGTTGCCAGAGCTCAACGAGGGTGCGGAGTGTTAGGGTCGGCAACGCGCATGTGACTCCTCTGGAGTTGCAGGCGTACATAGGCTACGGATACTGCTTACCATCAGGCGGGCCGTATGCTTGTTTGCCACCGATGTAGTATAAAAAAAAATACTAAGGGCCTGTTTCACAATGTCTAAGTAAAGTCCTGAATAAGCTACTTGCCACTTATCTGACGAATAAAGTCATCGTTGGCGTGTCACAATCTTCAAACAAGCTCAACAGGCCGCGTAGCCAACGTTACAATCGTTACCGCTCCGTAGCGTAGCGTAGTCATCTCTCTCTATTATGGAGTGTGGAATAGGGTTGTTTCCAATTTTTTGAAACGCTTGTATTACGTTCTATATTAACTAAAAGTTGCCCTAAAATTCAACTTTTATACTAAAAACGGCTTTAAATATGTTAAATTAACAAAATATATTTTGACAGATGCTTTCGCGCCCAAAACGCTCTTTGAAAATTGTGTGACGTCACAGTTTACGGTTTGACACATAACTACATACACACGTAGAAGATACGAACTGTCAACTGACATTTGTCATTTGTTGTTTATCGCCTAACTGTCAACAGTGTCAATCCGAGAGTTGTGACGTCATCAGAATCTTCAATGACGTTTCGAGTTTGGGCACGTGACGTGTGCCAAAAGATATTTTAAATTCAATATTTACAAAAATATGGTCATTACAGGTCCCCTAAAAGTAGTTTAACATGTTCTTATAATCCAAAAGAATTTATTGGGATACAATTCTGCCCTAAGATTTGTAGATGGAAACAACCCTATTAAGAGGAGTGCCGTCTCTTATGGTAGAACTGTTGCAAGTGTCCAGCTGTGAGCTATAAATAGTTCCAAATCTCGCCAGAGTAGCGCTAGAGTAACTAACTAAGAACCTATGCGTTATTGACGGAGTGAATTGCGCTGTCTATGATTTGATTTTTTGTTCAAGTACTCTAGGTATTGTAGCGCCACCTATTTAAAGTTTTTTGATGACACTTTTTGGTACACGGAGATTTCGTTCCTTATCTCCACCTTCCGTATCTCTTTATGACTCTTCCATATTAGTGCGACTGGGACAGTTGCGTTTCGTTCGCCACGGAGCGTGAACGATATGCATGTTGGCTACGCGGACTGGTAGATAAAGTGCTAAGTTCGCAGGAAGTTTGATCTGGTAGTTAATTTATGAATTAATTATCTATCCAATACTTTACTTGGACATTGTGAAACGGACCCTGAGGTCAATGTGGGGAAGACCGACATGTATTATTGAATGAAGAGCGCAGCGGTCGCCGCACGCAGGTAACCAGTAAGCGGTAGCGGGCGGAAGTTGGTTTTCACAGTTTTAATCAAAACAGTTACTCTTAAGGTGGCGACTGACTTGTAACATTTGCTTGTAATGTATCGTTCACGGCGATCGTTACAAGTCAGTCGCCACCTTTGTAACACTCAAAGGGATTCGCGTAAAAACCGACAGCCGAGTGGAGCACGCGGTGCTCGCGTCGAGCGGCTCAGCTCGCTGCACTGACTGTTGTAATGCTCGGGTTGTATCACGTTACATTACACCGAAATGTTACAAGTCAGTCGCCACCTTTAAATGTGTGCGATGCTATCTGTACAATAGAGAAACTACATGGTTAATATAAAAGTACCTGGGCGACCGAGCGTTGCTCGGTTATAACTATTTATTGTAATATGGTGGTGTCTATACATAATCTTAACTAATTTTTTTTACTAAATTAAACTTGTCTAAAACAATAAAAATTAAAAAAAATATATAAACTTGAACATATAAAAAAAAAAAACAAAAGTTAGTCACCGGGCGAGATTCGAACCCGTAACACTCGTTTCTAGCCGTCCGCGTCTTAACCCGCTAGACCAGAAGGACAGTGCCAGCAACACGAAATTAGCGACCATATTCTGCATCGAAAGAAAAACGCATGAAAACTCGTTAACACGCGTTTTCCCAAACATAAGACTAATCTAGATCGATTGTATACCCCCAAAAACCCCCATATACCAAATTTCAGCGAAATCGTTAGAGCCGTTTCCGAGATCACAGAAATATATATATATATATACAAGAATTGCTCGTTTAAAGGTATAAGATTATATCTGAAAAATGAAGTGACGAAATATAATAATATAAGAACCCTCGTATTTGTGTACGTAGGACGCTCAGACAGTCAGGAAGGAAGAGCTTCGCTCCTGCTCTACCGACGTCCAGTCAGCGGAGTATGTGTAATAAATAAATAATAAATAAATAAATACTATAGGGACATTCTTACACAATTGACTAACAAGGAAGGGTACCCAACTGTCCGACTCCGATTTGATTCATTTTGATATATGTTATAGAGTAGTCTAAAATAACGGACACGTATTTTTTTTTAGCTGCCCAAACTCAACCTGTTAGGAGAAAATGGCCTTCAAAGTACTAAAAAGTAACTAAATCTTCTAACTCCTATAGAAAGTGATGCTCAAGCAACTTGCTAGTTAATGGCTGGTTTGAGTATATGTTTGAAAGCAGCAAAAAATAATGAGCACGTGTTTTGTTATATCTGCTTAAACTCAAGTTTTCCTAAAAAAATACCTGTCTTTATGTGTAACTTTAGCGATAAGATATTATAAAACTTCGAATGTCGATTTTTTTGTCTTCGAATGTCTCCTAACAGGTTGAGTTTGGGCAGCTAAAAAAAAATACGTGTCCGGTATTTTAGACTACTCTATAACATATATCAAAATGAATCAAATCGGAGTCGGACAGTTGGGTACCCTTCCTTGTAAGTCCCACGGTAAGCCAAGGAGGCTTATGTTGAGGGTACTTAGTATAACGATATACAGTGTGTCCCTAGCCATTGGACAAAGCTGAAATGTACATATGCATTAGGGTATTTAGAACCAGTGTACAAAGTATCATAACAACCGGTGTAGCGGTTTCGAAGAAATTAACAAATTTTGTACTTTGGAGCAGCCTGTATGTGTTAGTTGCTCCTGAGGTAATATCCTCAAAGAATAGTATGGAACCTTCTTCGACCTTTTTAATTATCTTTTTTATTTATGACATTAATAAGATTCTGACTTTTGAAAAATGTCATCATTATCAAATATTTCGAACAAATTGTCAAAAACACTGCCAAAGATTAATATGGTGTGTTTCTTTTTGTTGACGATTATTGCAAATAACTTTTGTTCAAAATTTTATTTTTTATCTTTTGTTCTAATTAAAAAAATATTAACGTTAAAGCATTCCTGAGAAGTAACCCTACGTGAGATTTCAAGGTTTGTCCAATGGCTAAGGACACACTGTATATGTATAATATATAAATATTTATAAATACTTAAATACATAGAAATCAGGAACAAATATTCGTGCTCGTCACACAAATAAATGCCCTTACCAGGATTTGAACCCGGGACCATCGGCTTCATAGGCAGGGTACCACTAGGCCAGACAGGTCGTCAAACATACATACACAGATACGAGTAACATAACACAAGAACAAATAAATGCCCTTATTGAGATTCAAACCTGGGACCTTCCACTCGGGCTAGGCAGGGTCACCGGCCTAGACGGTATTATTAGGAGGCCGTTATTATTCTACGAGAATGTATAGATATTTATGCTTACCCCGCTCGGTCCGTAAACACTGCTCATGTCGACCCATCCAGGACTTGGTTCCAGGTTCGATGCTATGACTGAAACAAATATAATTATGTAGTTATCTCAACACTATAGGGACACTATAGGGAGGGGATTTTTTGTGTTTCAAAAAAAGGGGGAAGTAATATAGGGACATTTGCCAAGTCAGCTCATATTCAAGTGCGCGTGTACCGCGATATGAGCTGACTAGGCAAATGTCCCTATAACACTAATATATGTATCACTTCTCACTAAAAATTGCTGAATAAATGTTGGTCAGTTTGAGGTACCATAGATATAATATTCCTAAAGATGGAGTCTAAGCCAGCTGTCACCGTAGCCACACACACATACAGCCATGTTTTGTTTGTATGTACGATTAACAATGAGTAACCGAAAGTTGTAGCCATATCGATAAACTATCGGCATTTTTTTAAATTTTAATTTTACTACGTTATTATTAATCGTATGGCATGCACAGTTGAAGGACAATCAAAATATGGCTTTGAGGTTGTCAAGCCAGGTAATCGGGTCAGGAGTGACGGAGACCAAATCTTCAGCTGGTCCAGAATAAGAATGAAGGGGGCAGCGCCGGGTGATATGTTCAGTTGTCTGCTCTTCTTCACCGCACTCGCAGAGTGGAGAAACATTCCAGCCCCATTTGTAGGTAAGAGAGTTGCAACAGCCATGCCCAGTCCTCAATCTGTTCAGGCGACACCAACATTTGCGAGGGAGAACCCTTTTAATTTTTGTGTCGGGTCGGTTATAAGGGTGAATTTCCCGGCCGTGTCAGCAGACCACTCCACCTTCCACCTATCTGAGATGCTGAAATTCTTTAAGTTCTGGGCTGTAGCGCAGGGTGGATTCCGGGATTTTAGTCGCTGGGGGGGGTGGATGGCAAAACTCATTGTAAGCTGGCAGAGCAGGGTTCTTAGTTATTTTCTGGGTTTCCCTCCTCAGTGCCTGGAGCCGTCGAAGGTGAGGCGGGGCAATGTGGCATATTAACGGTAACCAGTGGACGGGTGTAGATCTGATGGTACCAGAGATGCAGCGCATAGTCTCGTTTAGTTTTATGACTACTTTGTGGGTATGTGCGCTTTCATTTTACTACATAAAACGAATAGACCATTATAACATAAGTTTATTATATTCTTATCAACCAGTATGATTTTGTGAGTTCGATATTACAATAATCAGCGGTGGAAATGCACGGGACACCGGCAAAAACCAACTAAAATATGTTTCCGCAATAATTAAGTTATTCTATTACTTACAGCATAAAGTATTCATTATACATTACCATTTCTATGATGTTAATTTTTAGTGAAGATAGCTTCAATTAATCGCTATTCTGTTCCGCTGAGTAGAGATTATCGATATCTAACATGATTAAAATCGACAAGTCCACATCTCTAAAACCCACTCATACATAACTTGCCCACCACCTAAATGGCTACGGCTTGAGTATAAAATTTTGTACTGAGAACAGATAACGGGGCGGGCCTTGTGGAATACAGCCTAGAGTTTAATTTATTGCTCTTGTTACCGATGATGTATGTTTGGATGTGTTGCCTGTTGAAGCTCAGTGGCGCCCTCAATAACCTTCTACTGTTTTATATACCTCCGATGGTCAGTTAACGGTGTTCATGTTACATATGTATGTCTGTCGGAATGAGTGTCTATCTGTTTGTATATCTATAGAATATAGTAGTCAAAATGCCTGTCTGTCTGTCTGCAGCTCATCTATGGCGGGTCTGGCGATGCAGATGGGCAGGTCCCCTGCCATGGTCCTCACAGCCTGCTCGGCCAGCGCCTTGGTGTAGGCGTAGGTGTCAGAACTCACCTATGGCAAGTCTGACGATGCAGATGGGCAGGTCCCCTGCCATGGTCCTAACAGCCTCCTCGGCCAGCGCCTTGGTGTAGGCGTAGGTGTCAGAACTCACCTATGGCGGGTCTGACGATGCAGATGGGCAGGGTGCCATGGTCCTCACAGCCTCCTCGGCCAACGCCTTGGTATAGGCGTGTCAGAACTCACCTATGGCGGGTCTGACGATGCAGATGGGCAGGTCCCCTGACATGGTCCTCACAGCCTCCTCGGCCAGCGCCTTGGTGTAGGCGTAGGTGTCAGAACTCACCTATGGCAGGTCTGACGATGCAGATGGGCAGGTCCCCTGACATGGTCCTCACAGCCTCCTCGGCCAGCGCCTTGGTGTCAGAACTCACCTATGGCGGGTCTGACGATGCAGATGGGCAGGTCCCCTGCCATGGTCCTCACAGCCTCCTCGGCCAGCGCCTTGGTGTAGGCGTAGGTGTCAGAACTCACCTATGGCGGGTCTGACGATGCAGATGGGCAGGTCCCCTGACATGGTCCTCACAGCCTCCTCGGCCAGCGCCTTGTTGTAGGCGTAGGTGTCAGAACTCACCTATGGCGGGTCTGACGATGCAGATGGGCAGGTCCCCTGATATCATCCTCACAGCCTCCTCGGCCAGCGCCTTGGTGTAGGCGTAGGTGTCAGAACTCACCTATGGCAGGTCTGACGATGCAGATGGGCAGGTCCCCTGACATGGTCCTCACAGCCTCCTCGGCCAGCGCTTTGGTGTAAGCGTAAGTGTTAGGCCAGTCCTCTATCAACCTGTAAAAAAACCATTACATCGTAAATAGGAATCGTGCACGTTGGAGCGCGTACGATAAAGTTCTCGGTCTGAGCGAGTACGTGCGAAATGCACACGCAACTGACATCATTTATGGCTCCTCTCTCTCATCATACTGGCCCACTAAGATGGGAAAGCGTGTAGAGAGGGTAGTGGGTCGTGGGTCGAATGGCTTATGGCGCGGTGGGATGGCGATGGGAGGTCCATGGTATCGGTTTTTTATATTTTTTATATTCTCAACCATCGCCGGGTCAACTCGCTTGTCCAGCTCTGAGCCATCGTGTAGAGGAGCCAATCAATATCATTTTGAATTTGAATTGGCCTCACGATCTGTTCGATATTAACTAGCCACTGGTTGTAAATTAATATGTTACGTATTTATGTATGTTAATAAATCACGTTCAGCGAGTAAACTGCATATCAAACAATAACCGACTATGTTAGTCGACTATTGATTAATATGCAATTTACTGTACTTTACACTGTACTTACAGTCATGTTATTATTCGATTGATTATTTTTCACCTCAGCAGCTCGAACAAGCCTACTTTCGTCACTCCGGGGAGTGACGAAAGTGCGACTTTCCTCACTCCAGGGAGTGAGACAAGCTTTCGTTATAATGATGATGCTTTTCATTTATGAATGTAAATAAATGTGGTTAACTTTAATTGATGTTTAATTATTTTAACTTTTAATATGTTCTCACTACTGAGGTTAAGTTGTATGTATCACACGAGAGCAAAGTTATTTTACATCTCGTGTTTTTGAGTCCCTCGCTACACTCAAGATTCTAACTTAAAATTTCGCTTACTCAGGGCTCAAAGTCAACACTCGTAAGAAAAACCAACTTGCCTCTCTTGTTGCACAAATAACTATTTCATTTCTTGATTTTTTTCGTTTGGCGTTTGTTATCTTGGCTGAGTGCTTAGCCAACGTGCCAATATTTAACGCTCCGTAGCGTAGCGTAGTTGAACAATTTTAGGCCACAAACTTGGTTTTCTGGCCATAACTTTTGTGTTAATTAGTATAGAATTAAAATATCTAACCAGTTTCTAGAGACGTCAAAAACGAACCCAAATCCTTCTCAGCAATCGAGTAACGAAAAAGCGTTTTTTTAGACATTGTTTAAAATCATAAAAAAATAAGTTTTCATTTCCAGCACCTTAAAACAAAGTACCTAGTGATATATTGCTTGCTGAATTATTTTATATGGAAAAAAAGTCATTTTTCTATAAAACCTATGAAAGTGTGTTCATTAAAGTCTAGACTAACTACCCTTTGGTTATTCGGTCGAGTCAAAAATACACGCTGTATTTACTAGCCCCCGGTTGTGAATTAATTTGTTATTTTATTTTATTTATTACGAGAACAAACAGAGTAAAATGTACATAAAGTTCTATTAAAACTTAAAACTAACTTACACATAAAACATGCATTTTCCTCCACGACCGTCCTCACCGAGATACACAGTCCAGTTCAGTTTACTTATTCTAATTATGATATGAATATCTATTTTATATTTATTTATTCATAAAGTAAGTGTTACATTCACATTTACCACTATCTGCCAAACTGTAAAACAGTTTTTCTATTGGCTATTGTTATGTATTCATGTATGTAAACTAGTCCATTACTCATGTCCTACGAGTAAACTATCATTTGATATTTACCAGTCGCTTTTCGGTGAAGGAAAACATCGTGAGGAAACCGGACTAATCCCAACAAGGTTTAGTTTTATCCTCTGGGTTGGAAGGCCAGATGACAGTCGCTTTCGTAAAAACTAGTGCCTACGCCAAATCTTGGGATTAGTTGTCAAAGCGAACCCCAGGCTCCCTTGAGCAGTGGCAACGCTAGGAAGAAAAAGCCCTGTGAGTAAACTGCATATTGATCAACAGCCAATATTACTCGGTTGATTATTAATTTATCCGTATAGGACTGAAATGCATTCCTACAATAAGGGCCTTTGTTTTTTTTTTATACTACGTCGGTGGCAAACAAGCACACGGCCTGCCTGATGGTAAGCAGTCTCCGTAGCCTATAGCTCCAGAGGAGTTACATGCGCGTTGCCGACCCTAACCCCACCCCCCTCGTTGAGCTCTGGCAACTTTACTCACTGGCAGGAACACAACACTATGAGTAGGGTCAAGTGTTATTTGGCTATGGTTTTCTGTAAGGTGGAGATACTTCCCCAGTTGGGCTCTACTCTAGATGTGGAATGACATCTGCTGTGCTGTGCCCTACCACACAAGGCGAGATGACATTCACATTGCCCATACCTCTCTTTTGGACGTAGTTTAAGGACATACCCGGGCCTGTTTCACAATGTCCAATTATCGGATAGATCACTAACAAATAAATTAACTGCCGGATAAAACTTCATGCATTAGTATCTTTTATGTAGTTTTATTTAATTTTTAAGTAGTTTTATTTTATAGCTATTTTAGTTTTAATTTTATACCTAGTTGGTTTTTGTAATGGACCTGTTTATATTTTATTTCTACATATAAAATAAAAATAAATATTATATTATTACACAAATTGACTAAGTCCCACAGTAAGCTCAATAAGGCTTGTGTTGAGGGTACTTAGACAACGATATATATAATATATAAATATTTATAAATACTTAAATACATAGAAAACACCCATGACTCAGGAAATATCCATGCTCATCACACGAATAAATGCCCTTACCAGGATTTGAGCCCGGGACCATCAGTTTCATAGGCAGGGTCACTATCACTACCCACTAGGCCAAACCGGTCGTCATACGAAACTATAGGTCTATTTTTAGGGTTCCGTAGCCAAATGGCAAAAAACGGAACCCTTATAGATTCGTCATGTCCGTCTGTCTGTCCGATTATGTCACAGCCACTTTTTTGTCCATAAGATTTACTAATGCTTCTTATTTTGTCCAAACAATAATATCTCGCCACTACATATTTTAACGAAATAAAAACGTCAGAGCGTATGTCACCATGTAAGCAAATTAATGTTTGCATAACGAATATGACGTCACATTGATATTGACACGACATGATGACTCGGCATACGCAAGTATAAGTATGTTTATAGTACATACTAACTATTGCCCGCGATTACGTGTATGTGGGATGACAATGGTGATGATAAATAAATAAATAAATAAATATTATAGGACATTATTACACAAATTGACTAAGTCCCACAGTAAGCTCAATAAGGCTTGTGTTGAGGGTACTTAGACAACGATATATATAATATATAAATATTTATAAATACTCAAATACATAGAAAACACCCATGACTCAGGAACAAATATCCATGCTCATCACACGAATAAATGCCCTTACCAGGATTGGAACCCGGGACCATCAGCTTCGTAGGCAGGGTCACTACCCACTAGGCCGGTTCGTCAACAAAAAATAAAAAATAAAATATAAATTGTTATTTGTTTTACAAGGGGAGAAAGTTGATGTTTAACCGCTCGGGCGAATATAGATACTTGAGCATGCGAGAGATTCCAAAATTGCACTACGAGCGTGGCGAGTGGTTCGAGAAGTGGAATCTTGAGCGTTGCGAGGATTTCAAGGCATGAGGGTTAAGCACAAAAATTTTCATCACACCAACGCAAGGAACTAAGTAACAAAAAATACCAACAAAAAAACTAAATGAAATCCAAATAAATGTATTAAAAAAATTAAAAGTCAATTCTACCAGCTAACATAAGGAAATAACTCAAAATTTGCATCTGATTACTTTGCCCCACATGTGGATAAAATGCAATTTTCTCATTCGTTTTTGAACACTCAAGAGGGCCTTTACCAGTTGGTGTGGTGAAAAAAATTTAAGACATTTTTACACAGATTGCAGTCCCACAGTAAGCTCAAGAAGGCTTGTGTTATGGGTACTCACATAACGATATATATAATATACAAATACTTAAATGCATAGAAAACACCCATGACTCAAGAACAAATATCTGTGTTCATCACACAAATTAATGCCCTTACCAGGATTTGAACCCAGGACCATCGGCTTCATAGGCAGGGTCACTACCCACTAGGCCAGACCGGTCGTCAAAATGATGATGATGGTAAAAACTATCCAATGTCCTTCCTCGGGCGGACATTTCATCAAGTAAAGCGGGTCTTTTATTCATAATCAAATACAAAGGCAATCCGCCACATGCTTCGTCAAAACACAAATGTAATCCGCACAGGCATCATCACAAACTTATTCTACATTAATACTAAAACTCATAAATTCCGCAATAAGATTCATCAAAAACATCTATATAAACTAATGACCATTCCCACCCTGCAACAAGTCCGACCCGAAAGTTTCCATTATGCCGGCAGAATCCCCCGCTGTATGGCGATGGAAAATTGTAGACCATCCAAGGCCCAGAGCGGGGATATTTCATCTAACAGACAGATCAAGGCTCTGAACTGGTTTATAAAATACTGGTAAATACCGGTTTATTTCGGTTTTCCTCCGAACTTTATTATAACCTAAAAAAACCGGTTTATTTGACGAGCGACGAAACGGCCGGCCGGCTTGGTGAACATAGACACCGACATAGGAAGAAACCGGTTTTGATTGCTCTAAACCGGTTAATTTGACAAGAACTGTTCTAATAAAAATCGGTTTAAAAATAACAGTTTTTCGAGCGAAACCAAAAAAAAAAAGATTTTGCGCCAAGTACATTATAACGGTTTGGAAATTTAACCGGTTTTCAACCCTTGAGACAGACAGACGGAGTTATTTTCGCATATATAATTGTAGGGATTAAGATCCAAGGTTTATCTCTTAGTTTATCATAGGCTCGGAAAAACGGCCGTGATATTTAAGACATAACCCTGTTCCGTACCAGAGACTTCCTTATACCAATATCAGCGATGAAATATGCCCCAATGACGTCCGTAGACTTCTAAATTATACTTAAATAAATAATAAAATTATACATATAAGTAAAGCTTTTCACTATGGCAACTAGGCGACGATATTCATACGTATACAGACAAATATATACTTATATAGATAGAAAACATTCATAACTCAGGAACAAAATGTCTGTGTTCATCACACAGATAAATGCCCTTTACCGGGATTGGAACCCGAGACCATAGACTGATTGGACCATTTGTTGTCTTGAATAGAATAATAATAAATAGATATGCAGTGTCCGCAAGTCTAAGAAATAAAAGCGGCCAAGTGCGAGTCGGACTCGCCCATGAAGGGTTCCGTACCATTTATGACGTATTAAAAAAACTACTTACTAGATCTGGTTCAAACCAATTTTCGTTGGAAGTTTGCATGGTAATGTATATCATATATTTTTTTTAGATTTTTCATTCCGTTATTTTAGAAGTTACAGGGGGGGGGGGGCACACTTTTTTTCACTTTGGAAGTGTCTCTCGCGCAAACTATTCAGTTTAGAAAAAAATGATATTAGAAACCTAAATATCATTTTTGAAGACCTATCCTTAGATGCCCCACACGTATGGGTTTGATGAAAAAAAAAATTTTTTTTAATTTTTATGACGTATTAAAAAAAACTACTTACTAGATCTCGTTCGAACCAATTTTCGGTGGAAGTTTGCATGGCAATGTATATCATATATTTTTTTTAGATTTTTCATTCTGTTATTTTAGAAGTTACGGGGGGGGGGGGGACACTTTTTACCACTTTGGAAGTGTCTCTCGCGCAAACTATTCAGTTTAGAAAAAAATGATATTAGAAACCTCAATATCATTTTTAAAGACCTATCCATAGATACCCCACACGTATGGGTTTGATGAAAAAAGATTTTTTGAGTTTCAGTTCTAAGTATGGGGAACCCCCAAAATTTATTGTTTTTTTTTCTATTTTTGTGTAAACATCATAATGCGGTTCATAGAATACATCTACTTACCAAGTTTGAACAGTACAGCTCTTATAGTTTCGGAAAAAAGTGGCTGTGACAGAATCGGACAGACAGACGGACATGACGAATCTATAAGGGTTCCGTTTTTTGCCATTTAGCTACGGAACCCTAAAAACGTGCTCCTTATTTTGACATCCAAAACAGATGGCACTGTACTGCGCCATATGTCACGCGGTCACTGAATTGTCAAACGTCAACATTTGACAATCCGAGTTACCGCAAAATTATGGAAGGTAGAGGCAAGGAACAAAATCTCCATATACCAAAAATTACCTGACAAAAAACCATAAATAGGTGGTGCTATAATACCTAGAATACTTGAGAAAATAATCTAATCATAGACAGCGCACTTCACTCCGTCAATAACGCCTAGGTTCTTAGCTACTCTAGCGCTACTCTGGAGAGATTTGGAACTATTATTTATAGCTGACAGCTGGACACTTTTGCAACAGTTCTGCCTAAGGAGGAGTTCCTTTAGGCGGGCCAGGGCAGATTCGTATTGAGACAGTTTCGTTTTTGGGCCCGAATCTGAGTAAGCCCGACTCTGTAGAGGCCAGATTCGCCATAGGTATCTTTCTGAACAAAACAATATCGACATACGACTTATGATATAGAAGTCACTTTCTTTTTAAAACAATTTCTGAGTAGGTCAGATTCGTATATGGTCCCGTGACATGACAGTAATACGTCTGATTGGTAATAAGTTGGGATCGGATTTATGCAGTTTCTTATCTCATCCGATTAGCAACGATTCGATTAAAATATTCCGTTAGGCGGGCCAGGGCAGATTCGTATTGAGACAGTTTCGCTTTTGGGCTCGAATCTGAGTAAGCCCGACTCTGTAGAGGCCAGATTCGCCATAGGTATCTTTCTGAACAAAACAATATCGACATACGACTTATGATATAGAAGTCACTTTCTTTTTAAAACAATTTCTGAGTAGGTCAGATTCGTATATGGTCCCGTGACATGACAGTAATACGTCTGATTGGTAATAAGTTGGGATCGGATTTATGCAGTTTCTTATCTCATCCGATTAGCAACGATTCGATTAAAATATTAAGCAGATTCTTTTAATGATGAATTCTGGAAATAACGCTTTCTTACTAGGACAGATTTTATGTATATTTAATTTCGAAAAGGCCAGGTACAATCAGCAGATATCTGAGATACTGGCCACTTTAAGATAAAGTAATTAATAGATAGTTCTTAATGACAATGTCACAATGGTTATGTGATTTTCTGACCTACTCAGAATCCGGCATTATGAGAATCTGAAGAGCTAGGAATTTGAGATCTTAATAACCTGACATCTTAGGAACTTGGATAACTAATAAAATGCTCTATACATTACTCAGAATCAGAATTAAATAGAAACTGGCAACATTAGAGTCATACTTACTCAGATTTTGGCCTAAAACTCAACTGGTTTAATACGAACCCTTGCCCCGCCTAAAGGTCAAATTCGAAGCACGCAGTTGTCTTAGAATTTACGCATCTTCAGAATAATTATTGAAGGTCATATCGATTCCGATAAATCTTGAGAAAACCAGAATAAGCGTAATAGTCAAGCCAATGACGTGTTTTCCCACAACCTTGTTATGATTGCCAGAGAATTATATATTGACGTTAAACACGTGTTGACCTCACGTCACGGAACTCTAGGGCCTCGTATCATTATTTTGTTAAGACAATTATTGGTTACTAGGTTTTGTCCGCGGCTTTGTCTGCGTCTGATCATGATGATAATTCAGAAATAATATCGTATTAGGTATTTTTTCCCGGATACAAACTATAGGGAGCGTGCATGAACTGTAGGAGGCAGCACAGGAGCCGTCAGATTTTTGGCGCGAGGCGTAAATATGATGTATTTTGTTCCGATGTAGCCCACAAGATGGCAGAACCTACTATGCACAAGAAAACACTTGACGTGTAAATGTGCCCGTTTATGGTTTCGATTCAGACCACAAGATGGCAGAACCTCCAACGCGCACGGTCCCTATGGTCATACCAAATTTCGGACCCGGGTACGTCCTTAAACTACGTCCAAAAGAGAGGTATGGGCATTGTGAATGTCATCTCGCGCGCTTTGTGTGGTAGGGCATAGTGCAGCGGATATCATTCCAGATCTAGAGCAGAGCCCAACTGGGGAAGTACCTCCACCTTACAGAAAACAGCAGCCAAATAACACTAGACCCTACTCATAGTGTTGTGTTCCTGCCGGTGAGTAAGGTTGCCAGAGCTCAATGAGGGGGGGCGGGTTTAGGGTCGGCAACGCGCATGTAACTCCTCTGGAGTTGCAGGCGTACATAGGCTACGGATACAAATAAAGCCTTTTATTACCCAACTATAAATGTTACAAATATAATAGAGAACACATTTTTTTTAAATTTAGAATACAATAAGAAGAAATTAAAACTAAGTTTCATTATTGTTTATATGTGGGTTTGTCAATTTTTGGACGTGGGCCTCCTCCATGTTACACCAAAGTTTTCGAATTTATTATATGTATATTTATATATATTGATACTAGGTATAATGTAAGTACAGGTAATTATGAGGAATAATAATTTAATCGCCATTTTACAACTGTCAAAGTAACCCCATAACTTTCTAAAGTCACCCCATTTTACGTAAAAAATCTTATAACATATCAATAGACATTTGCCATGAGCGATCAATTCCTAATTGCCTACCATTAGTATAACATCGATAAATTCATCGTTTGTAACTAAGTTATATGCTAATACTATGTTTAACATAACAGGTAGATACAGACTGTATGTGTCACACAGTCATCGTTGTAATCCGACATTGACTAGCTTGTTATAATAACTTATATCAAGGCGAAGGGTAGGGCAAGCTCTTTCCATACAAACTTTATGCGCGTTTTTCTTCCTTTGTGTTTGCGCTACAGTTATTTTTGGTAAATATGCTTATTTTTCTGTTTGCTAGGGCTTGATGTATTATTATTTTTAACTAACTGCTTTGGCTCAGCGATCCAAAAAGAATCTTGGCCTCCGAAACGAGAGAACGCCACCTGTCCCGATCCAGCGCGGTTTCCTGCCATGAATAATATTAATAATATTTTTTTTAATAAAGAATAATTTCTACATCAAGTTCTGCGTATATCCAATATATGCAAGCAAAAAATGAAATTAAATGCTATAGTGCCAAAACTAACGAATAAAACTTGCACAAGGTTTGTATGGAGAATGCCTTGCCCTACCCTGCGCCTCAAGTAAGATACAATAGGTTTAGAAACGGATTACTGCACCTTAACAGATCAAACGACAACCTAGTTGGTTATTTAGTTCTTCTACTGTAATAATCTTTACAGTACATATGGTGCTACTTTACCGCACTAGTGCGAAAATTTGCATATTACGTTATTGAGTCGAACATTTAAATGGCCATATGTACTGTAAAACGTTGTACGATACATGTGCGAATAGGTAATTCGCAACTCGTGTCGATTTAAAACACTCCCTTCGGTCGTGTTTTAATTTATCGCCACTCGTTTCGAACTTCCTATTTTTCGCACTTGTATCGTAATGTACTATTATCTACATGCAATACAAAGCCTGACAAGATATTAGTTGTCTCTGAGATAGAAAACTATCTCGATACCTAAAGCAGTAGGGAACAAATCGATTTATTTTATAAAATATTTTTTGATATGTGTTTTTTAAGAAGTTACACTACGTCTATAAATTATAAACTGAAATAGATATCATACACTAAAGTAAAAGTGACCAAGTCCACCGGTGGCCGCGTAAGCTGAAGACGCGGGTTAGATTCCCGCCTTCGGCTTCGCCTTGTAGCCTCGGTCCGCAAGATGAATTTGCCTATCGGGTAACCTTTAGGCAAATTCGGATGGTAAGGTTCAAGGGAGTAGTCAGCCAGTGAACTAGGGGGGGGAATATACTACCGGTGGCGGGGGGGGGGGGGGGGGGGCTCGCAGACGCCCCAGAAGGGCATACATTGTATGTAAAATATGAGCTCCAGGTGGGGGCAGCTATAGCCCCCCTCCCCACCCTACCTGTCTGCGCCCATAGTAAGGTTATGTATCCACATCAGAATCACCTGGCGGAAAAAAGCCCGGCAGGTTGAATATCGCTGCTGTATGGTACGTTAAATACTAATTAATCTTGCTAACTAATAGTGTTTAAATAAATGTCACGAAATAATTATAATTGATAGTACAAATGTGTTATTGACATGCCATTATTGCAAATGCATATACGGATGTCTAGAATATGAATTCAGGAAAAATCTTAACACCGCGATGTAGGATTTCGCCGCTCCGTTCCAGCGCCATCTGCCATGAAATTGGGTAAACTCACTTAGGTTTGATAGCGGCCAGCTTCTCCTCACTCAGCTGTTCGACCAGGTCCACCATGGTACGGGGATCCCCGGGGCTGTCGTAGAAGTCCTCCTTCACGGAGCCCCCGATGCGGCTGTGGGTGGCGTGCGCGTACGCCGTGGATACGTGCACGAACGATCTGGAATATGGTACTGGTTTTATTGGTTGTTTACTGGTCTATCGTTTGACCGCCGGTTGACAAGTTAACGCAAAAGTGTACATTTTATATCGTTTTTGCATGTTTTATCATCGTACATATTATAACTTACAATAAAACATTTTAAAAGGTAATAAATACAACAATTATGGAGTACCTAACATTGGCTACTTAGATTGCATCACAGTGAGATTACATAAACTTAGACTAAAACTAATCTTATACTTATCTAAAATTATACTAATTTAATTATAACTACAAAACTACAACACTTCACGAAATTTTTCATTTTCAGAACTATATCATTGTAGTATGTGTACTATGCCTCACCCCCACATGTAAGTAGCTATAATATATAATAGCATGTACGCGTTACTTGATCAGAATATATTCGTATTTAGACAGCAACCGTTGTATAATTGACGCCACACCTTACATGGCGGTCCTGCCTGTGCGGGCTTGCGCTGCACTGGCGCCAGCCAGAAGAGAATTCCAAGGTTATCATTTAGACTTTTTGTGTAAAATGACATTTAAATGCAGTAAAAATGAATAAATCGGCAGGACGATAACCAGTGATACTGATAATGCAAAAAACTTATTATGAAACTGCGAAACTTTGTTTTTAATCAATGTGTGCTGCGTCAAAACGTGCAAATGGAAACTACCAATAATAAATATAAGTACATCGAATAAAAAGTATGTTCTGACTCCAGGACACAGTGAATAAAATCATAAGTCATAAAAAACAATAGGGTTGTTTCCAATTTTTTGAAACACTTGTATTACGTTCTATATTAACTAAAAGTTGCCCCAAAATTCAACTTTTATACTAAAAACGGCTTTAAATATGTTAAATTAACAAAATATATTTTGACAGATACTTTCGCGCCCAAAACGCTCTTTGAAAATTGTGTGACGTCACAGTTTACGGTTTGACACATAAATACATACACACGTAGAAGATACGAACTGTCAACTGACATTTGTCATTTGTTGTTTATCGCCTAACTGTCAACAGTGTCAATCCGAGAGTTGTGACGTCATCAGAATCTTCAAAGACGTTTCGAGTTTGGTCACGTGACGTGTGCCAAAAGATATTTTAAATTCAATATTTACAAAAATATGGTCATTACAGGTCCCCTAAAAGTAGTTTAACATGTTCTTATAATCCAAAAGAATTTATTAGGATATTATTCTGCCCTAATATTTGTAGATGGAAACAACCCTATTGGTGAAAAATTCAAAGTGACATACAAAGGCAAACGTGGAGAAGTTTAACCGGTGTGCTATGCGACGACAGAATGCCCGTCCGCGTCAAGGGTAGAATTTATAAGACCGCTGTACGACCAGCAATGATTTATGGTGCCGAATGCTGGCCACTCAGAAAAGACCAGGCGCAACAACTACATGTAGCCGAAATGAGGATGCTACGCTGGTCAGCAGGTGTAAACCTCACGGATAAAGTGGCAAATAAGTATATACGTGGAAGCCTGAAAGTAACACCGATATCTGATAAGCTAGCCGAAACGAGACTACGCTGGTACGGACACGTTATGAGAAGGCCCGAAGACCATATGGCCCGTAAAGTGCTGGATATCGACACCGGTCCAAGAGGTTCCGGAAGGCCCCGTCTCACATGGTCGTCGGTAGTAAATAGTGACCTAGAAGCTCTAGAATTAGATCCAATGACGACCCAGAATAGAACAAGCGTGCGAAAAGCGATTAGGAGAGCCGACCCCAACTGAATATGGGATAAGGCCGGAGAAAGAAGAAAGAAGAAGAAGATACAACTTATTAAAAATTGACAATTTCAAATTAATAATATATCCATGCCATGATATTATGTGGTCTACGTGTGTTTGGTTCATAGGGATTCTACCCGGCAGTAAGGTGCAAGGACAACACTGCAGAACTGATAATTAGCTAATTGGCTAATAGTGCTTATTCATTAGTTCAGTGTTTTTTTCCTATGTTTAAAAATGTACTAGTATTTTTTTCTTTTCATAGTTTACGGTTTACGTATCTCGATTTTTTTTTAATTTGATTGTTTTTTTTTATATGCTATCGTATAATGTGTCGAAAATCAATGTGGGGAGTTATTTTTGTTATTGTTAATTTTAAGACTTAAAATGCTGCTTGATGACGAAACACGCATATGGTTAAAAGTAGGTACCGTTATTTATATAATTAAAAATATTAATTTCGAGGTTTTATTTTTTAGATTACAGACAGTTTTATTAGGGTTATTGAATTTTGTATTAGCATTTTGAATTGCATCGCATTTGTTTTATAATATACATTTGTGAGTTTATTTTTCTCTTTCACAATTGGATCCCTTCTAGCGCAACAGTACATGACATAATTACAACTCTAGATATTATAAATATGACACATGACGGCTTCGCGTGCATTCCATAAAGGGAATGGCATGCAATGCAATGTCTGTCATTACATCTTAAATTTCATAGTCTTCGTGCACTGTTTTGAATCAAATAAAATTATATATAATACTTAACACTTAGAACATTTATATTTTAAAATACGTCGCAATTTGTTTCCACTTTTAACCATACATATATTAATACCTACTAGATTAGATTAACATTGTATACAATTTAGAATTATTTTAGTTAAGTTTTAAGACATTTGTGAATAATAAGATGTATCTGATATGACATTTTAACTTTAACATGGATTTGACATTTTAATACAGAATTACGAAGTGAAGATAAGTAGTTAGTAAAATATATGAGAATGGTACTGCACAGAGATAAAATGGGAGTTTATGAAAAGTTATAGTTAAGTTGGTAAAGGTATATTTGTTTTGTTTCAATGATGGATTATATGGCAAGAAGTTTTGTTAAATATTTGTTCTTATATGTGTACTTAGAAAGGTATATCGTAGGGGTAAAATAAATATGTAAATTATTTGGTTTTGGAGATATTAATGGCAAGATGGAATTTGATTGATATTTGGATGCATTTAAGCAGTTGGGAAAACTGATATGTATAAGTTTTTCAAAGGACGATTATCCTGATCAACTAAGAGTTGTTGTAACTCTTATATATGTTTAAGTTTTCAGTGTTTGAGTTATTTGGTTACGATTATGAATGAATTTTGTTTTGTAAAAATGGGAATTTATGAACGTTAATAATTAAAAAATACCTATCGTCTCGTCGGTGGCCCGAGAGGCGGCCTTGAGCGATTAGATTAGCATGGGTACACCACGACACAAGACAGGTAGGGAATCCTTGGATGTCTGACCATGATTTGATCGAGCATCAATCGTGGGGACTCCTTGGACACATGGAAGGATATAATGTAAGGATGTGTTAAAGGAACTGCTTGAATGAATACAATATAAAGTATGTTTGCGCGCTTTAAAAAAAAACCTTAGGTCTTGAGCAAATAAATATAATTAACCGCGTTATTTTATTACAAGGTCGGCCGACCATGAAATATGCGTTGAATTGCGTTGTGTACCCGTGTCACAAGTAATGCACTATTGAAATGAGTAAATATGACAGTATGGAACATTTAAAGACATAGTATAATTATATGAATATACATGTATGCATACATGAAGTTAATAAAAAAATCTTTTATCACGGCTGAGACAGCATTAAATCATTTTGTTTATTGATTAGGGTTAACATATTTTTAGTTTTTCATTACATGTGCTTAATATAAAGTTTTTAAACATATTTTTATCTTGTTAATTATGTAAAATAAATAATATAAAATGTTTTGTTTCGTCATCAAAGTGTGCAAAGTTATAAGAATTTGACATAATTTTTTTTTTATTGTAACTAAACATTTAATTAGCACATTGGTGCTTCATCAAGAAAAGGTAGGTTAGTGGGGGCACGGTAGTGCCTCCAATGTATTTAAAAAAAAAAACATGACTAAGTATATACTGTTATAGTATTTCTTGAGGTTCCCTTTTAATTAACAATTTAGGTAAAATTTTCGTTATTTATGGAATGGGGTGTTAAATATCAGAATGGAAATTATATAATAAATCCATTTAAATTGTCAATCGTAGTCATAGTATTTTTTGCACTGGGTACATAAATTAATATATATATGTATGTATATTTAATTATAGGTTATATTATTATATTATATTATAAAAAGACATTCTGATAAAAAATTATAACTAGAAATAAGCCCTATGTCCCGTTCCGACTGTCACCTGATCCAATTCCAAATGTGCCAAAAATGCTAGCGGCATTGCCGCGTTGCACAGCTAGCGATATTTGCTGAACCAGGAAAGAGCCGGCACGGGGGTCGCTGCCCCTATCTCTCAAACGTCGCCCCAAAGTACTAATAAGTTTTTGGCCTCCACACACCAAGGCCCCGCAGTTTCTATTGCGACCGGAACAAAGTCGTACGCTGGTACCAAGTTTGCGTATTTATTATATTTTAATTTCGCAGCACTCTCGGCGGCCGCGCCTGCTAATTTGCTAGTATGGGTGATGTGGGAGGGGGCAAAGGTGCTAACGCAAGTGGCGTCCCAAATCAGGCTGCGGCCTTTTGCCCAAGGTACCAGCGTAAGGCCGTCCGGTCGCTTACCGTCTGTGCGGCTTAAGCCCTGCGGCTCCAGGATACATGGTATATTGGCCGAGACCATGGTACGACGGATCAGCTCGTTGATGGCGTTATGTCTTGGTATTCGCCCCGCACATCGCAAGCAGCTTAAGCCGTGGTGCCCATTAGCCTCGACCATCGTCCCGCAGATGCAGCGATGGGTTTCGCATACCTTGCATCCTAGTCTTAAGGCCACTCCGACTCTTAATGTGTCATCGTCTAAAAAGGTACCCAATTGCGGAGAAGGTAGTGCGTGCAGCCAGGCCCCGACTCGGGTTGCCTAACGGCTTTTAGTCTGGCCACATCTTCTACTTGTGGAGCGCTGTTCAATAGGCTGAAATAAGTGCGCTCACACAAGGTGTTAAATAATAATAAATAAAAATTAATTTAATTATAGTATAGTATAGTATATAGTAATTGGTTTAATTATAGTATATTTATGTAAGTTTATTACCGTTAGTATATATTATTTATCGCTATTTTTCTTGTTTTAAGTTACTTATTCTGTTTTTTTTTGTTTAATGCCTGCACGTACTATTGTTCCTGTTTAGCCTGATGGTTGACTGGTAGAGAATGCCTTTAGGCATTAAGTTCGCCATTTGTACTTTATTTGTTATATTGTGCAATAAAGTATAATAATAAAATCACCGGTCATCGCACAATTTTTTTATACCTACCTGGAAATAGTTTACGACTAAGTCATAGACCTACTTTGCATTCCATTTGCATAACTTAAAAAAACACGTGACACACCACAAGGTTAATGTTAATCGTTGGATCTGCTGGTTTTACAACATTTTTTAAATAATGTAAATTTTAAGGTCATTGATCACCGAACTGGGCATTTAAATAGGTCATACTTTGATTATATCAGGGGGCTGATTTTTAAATTTCGAGCGCTTGAATTCGTCACTCGAAAATCTGTGGAAACCGGCGAATTGATAATTTAGAAATACGAGCAATAGAAATTGGGAATCTAGTGATATTGACCACTCGTTTTCAATTATATTAGTATAATTTAAATGCCTAGTAGTGGAGATAACTTGAAGGGCACTCAAAATTCAAAAAATCGGCCCCCGGTATCGACCTAAGCTAGTTGAATAAAAGCTTTATTTACATAAAAGATTTATACAGAAGTAGTAACTAGCTTAAATCTAAAATAGGCCCTTGAGGCATTCTACGCAGGATGCTGCCGGCATTTCCTCGTTGTATCGCAATGCTGTGCGAGGAAGCCGCCAGCTCTTCGGTCACCAGTTACGTCAACTTAGACGCTTCACGATTTCTGCATTCTGCAACAAACTTGTGCGCGCTGGGACCCCATGGACCTAGAGTTTCAACGCCAAATGGTACTCTCTACCGAGCCTCTTATATTTATTACGTTTCAAAATGTCAACACTTTCATTTAGTCCGTTGAAGGTGGGACGGTGCCAGTGTGTTTACGCAGATAGCATCCCACACTAACATACGTCCCAAGCTCCTCTGAATTTTAAATTAATTATCTGCAATTAATAATGGTGCTAGTTCAGTGGTGTCACTCATGAATTCGAGCCAATCGTGCAGTCTAACGCAAATAGTTGCGACCATCGCGCGCGTGATACGAACTCACTCATCAACCAATCGCGTTATGGCGTTTAACTGCTTGAATTCGTGTTCGTGACACCGCTGTACTGGCCCCATTCTTATTACCCATAAGGCATGGACGGGCCATTATCTCCTAAAATAATATGTCAAATATTATCTCCTAAATAAATGAAAAATAAAGGTGCCATTCAGATGTCAACTCCAGCTGTATTACTGTTACGGCATTACTAGTGGGGTAGCGGGCGCTATGACTGTCAACGTCTTGAACGTTCTAATCGTGGCGGTAATGCGGCTGCGAATGTCACTCATTTTATTAAGGAAAGGGGTCCACTGATTACCAGTCCTCCTGCAGTCTCTGGCCTTATCCGTCAGCCGGCCGTCCGAGACCAATAATGTCCACACATATAAGCGATTATTGCCAGCTTGCAATGGCCTGCCGCCTCTGCGACTACAGCAATTGAGAGTCCTCAGTTTTCAGTCGCCGGCAACGGGCTGATATAAGTTTGACAGGGCCCTATAAATTGACAGTTCGCCGGACGATATCAACCTGTCAGTTAATCGGAACAGGCCACACATTAACAGTTCTATTTCAGACCACACCGGTCCGACTGTCCGGCCGATATCTGTTGGCGTTGGCGCTGACCGGAATCATCAAGCGGCCAGACACGATCGATTAATGTTAGCCGTCAGGCCAAAATCTGAACGAGAACTGTTAATGTGTGGCCTTTTGCGACTGACGGGCTGATATCGTCCGGTGGACTGGTAATCAGTGGACTCCTTGACAATAAAAGCGCCCGCTTTAAGGCAGTGTCTTACCTGAGCGAATAACTCGCGAACGCGAAGCGGCGCGGCGCGGGTGAATTCAATCCTTTGATACCTATGGAAGTGTCATTCGTGGGCGATCTCCGAATGCCGTTGGGCCGCGGCGCGGCGGCAAACCGCGGCGGTAAGACACTGCCTTAAAGCGGGCGCTTTTATTGTCAAGGAGTCCACTGATTACCAGAGTCATCGCCCACTAAGCCGCGCTGTAACTTAACTTAATTTAACTCCTACGAGTATTATTTAAATGAAGCGTACATAAATAAAAGAATGTACCCGGTCAATCCTCCGTCTTAATTGAGATGTTTGCAGTTTTTTCCTAACATTAGTGCTTAGTGCCTGCACGGTGATCTTACTTTGGTTCTTGTCGCTACTCAAAGACTCGTCGAAGGTCAGCTAGGTCAAGGTCACGGTCACCGCATCGTAATTTGACTGCTTTTTTTCTTTTTTTATGATCAAATGATTTATACTAGCCATAAAATAGGTAAAAACTGTAAAAACCGATACTATTTTAACATTACTAATCACACGTTGAGCTTACTACCTAGTTTTAATTCATAGTTTGGTAATTATTTTACAAAAAAAAAAAAAACTTATAAGTTCACGAAAACATTCCCGCACCAAAAACTCCGATGTATGTTTATGATACAGGAGTTAAACAAGCAGACGAATCGCCATATTGTAAGCGATTACCATCGCCCATACTGACAAAATTAATCCGAAAAATTCCTCGGCGCATTCCCCGTAATACATGAGATAGAAATTTCAGAGCGACGCTACATCTCTACGCAGCGACATGGAGATAAGCCGATCTGAAATACGCTGGCAGCCAACAAATCCGTTGGATGCGGTCTAGAGGGAGGAGCTGCTGGTACTGTAGTGCCCCTACCCACAGATGAGAGCAGTAGGTATATATGTAGGCGAACCTGCACCTTATAAAGCTGTAGTCGGTGGGCCGGCGTGAAAACTGTCTCGACCAACAGGTCGGGCTCAACGGAGCACACCGAGCTTTTTCGAGGCTAATTTAGCCTTACCCTCTTGACCGTGGAGCTGGAACTCAAACGAGATGTCGACGCCAAGGAAGGACGATACTAGCTGTGGTAGTTAGGGGAGTGCTATCAAAACAAGGTGACATTGATACAACGAACGCAAGCTTTTTTGCGGTAAATGCGCAAATCTGTTCTGTAGGGATGAAACGGACTATATTAATTCAACCCCATTCTGAGATTTATTTTAGGATAGTTCTGTTTGATGACTAACTTGATATGTTTGCTGTCAAAGGACTGGTCAAGGTTATTCTAAAGGTCACGATTACTGACAAAGGTCACTTATTTGTTTGACTCTTTGTTTGATGACTTACTTAATATGTTTACAGTCCTTTCCCAATAGCAACGCTTACATGGTCCCTCTAACGTTGGTTCTGATCATTACATGAAGTTGAAGAGGCTCGTCGAATATCAAGGTCAATTCTCAAGGTCACGGGGAGGTTATAAGGTCACATAGTTGGATTAGTTCTTTGATAACTTACTTGATATGTTTGCAGTCTTTTCCCAACAGTAACGCTTGCATGGTCCCTCTTACGTTAGTCCTTGTTGCTACACGAAGGGGCTCGTCGAAGGTCACAGTCGCTGCTACGTGAAAAATTATATTTACCTGACAAAAAATAAGATTATGAGTTTATTGTCCACTGCCGAAGGGACCGACTATTGAGGGGAACGGGGTACAAAAGGGCTTATTTATCTTGTTTACATGACAACTCTGCCTATCTGACAAAATCTTCGAGCAACACCGGCTTCCAACACGTCGAAAGGGAGGAGTCTAAGCGATATCTTACCGAACAAATCATTCTGCCAATTTTTGCGGGGGAAACGTGCACACAGTTGCACTTTTCACTCACTACATACAAAATCCAATCTGTAATGACCACACAAATGCATAGAAAATGACACACATCAAAGACAAATCTTGTACACTTCGATTTCTTTTTGTGTACGGACGAGTCACGACATGCACCACCATAGGTACAGTTGTACCAATGCTTCGGCAGAGGCCAAATAGTATGAATGCTGTCTCCCTTCCCGGTGTTGCTCGAAGGACAAAATACACGACCTCATACTATTAGTGATTCACAAATTCAAAATGCAAACAAATATTCTGTGAGTAGGTGACATGAAAATACATAGCAACATTTATAAATATAACAGCCAATACCTGGGTAAACATTACATTATAATGATCTTAAAGTAAATAAATACAACAATATAACAGAGATGTATATTCTCTAGGGTTAATAATACATTAAGAAATGTAAAAGGTCACCAATGTCAGAGAAAATATTGATGAGCTTTGGAGATCTAAAGACTCTCCAATCGTCAAAATAAGATTATAATATGAAATAAGTATTTCGCGTAATAACCACTCGGTCATCCTGACAATTGACTGACTACGTGTGAGGCCCTTATTTTAGTTACATATTTGTATGTAGACACCTAAGACACCTCCTCACCTCTTTGGCTAATGTATACCAGTCTTGATCACTAGTATGCATGCCTAATTGTGTGATCGCAACGAAATGTGTTATTTAACAGCTCGGCCTATCTGACAAAATGATCGACCTTACTCTGATAATAGTATGTCCTTGTTCCTTTTTTTGCTAGAGCATTTCTACATAGTCTTACCTCATTGGCTAATGTATACCAGTCTTGATCACTAATGCCCATGCGTAGCTGTGTGATGTCACCATTGACAGCTGTTACTCGCTCTACGAAGCCTGGTTTACGTTTGTGTAGTCCATCGTATACCTGTCAACGCCATATTTAATCCTAATTATAATAGTGAGCTGGAATAGTTGACATTCTTTAGTTAAGATTTAATTATAAATATAGAGATACAAATACATACTGATAAAAAATAAAAAAACCATATATTACGTGAACATACTCTATAAAATTAATTAAATGATGAACTTAATACGTATATTTTATTTGTTAAATTACATCCACATCTTCAATAACATTATATAACAGAGAATGAGTTTCCTTGGTTAATTTAATAAACCAAATTTGTTGTGGAGTGGTCTCCATATGGTTAGAGATATACTCGTACATTATACAAGATGTTTTTGTGACGTCTGACCATACTCTAAGGGGCCAATATGTAGGTTATACTGAGCAACGTTTACTATGGGGCCAAATCTCAACAAAAAAATTGCCATCTCATATATTTCGGCAAATCATATGTCAACGTTTTCTATAGACCAGCAGATTTTTTTCGCGATGTTGGGGTTGACCCTATAGTAAAATTGGTTCGGTATGACCTACATATTCACCACTCAGAAAATGGTCAGATATAACAAAAACACCTAGGTAAATAGTAATAATTGGATAATTAAATAATATGAAATGGTGTTAATTTTTACCAAGCAGTAACGTCTGCGAGCATTACTACAAATTTTAAAATGACAGGAAAAAAAATAAAAAATAATGAAATTAAATGGAAATGGAATGGAAAAATGGTCGGCCTCCGTGGCTCAGTTGGCAAAAGCAATTTGACCGTTATTCCGTTATTTTATTGTTGTTTTTTGTTATTTTGTCTATGGTAAAATTATATCGAAAAGTATTATTTATTTATTGATTTTAAACTTTGTTCTACAATAAAAATAAGTATAAATGGCTGACTTAATGCCTTAAGGCAATCTCTACCAGTCAACCAACCATAGGGCAAAACAGAAATTCTCGAATGTGTTGGTGTGTGAATATCTTACTGGATCTTGAAAGATTTTAGTGACACGCTCTTGCGAAGTCTGTCCTTTTTTCTCTCGAAGCAGAAGATACACTCGTTTGATGTCACACGACCTGACAGACAAACATACAATAATTAAATATTATTGATAAATTTTGTGACATACTTGTAGGTTTGGAAGCGCTGGTGGCCTAGCGGTAAGAGCGTGCGACTTGCAATCCGGAGGTCGCGGGTTCAAACCCGGCTCGTACCAATGAGTTTTCAGAACTTATGTACGAAATATCATTTGATATTACTAACACTATGGACATGGTCCGAAATAAAAATAAATTGAAAAATTGAAATTGATATTTACCACTCGCTTTTCGGTGAAGGAAAACATCGTGAGGAAACCGGACTAATCCTAACAAGGCCTAGTTTACCCTCTGGGTTGGAAGGTCAGATGGCAGTCGCTTTCGTAAAAACTAGTGCCTACGCCAAATCTTGGGATTAGTTGTCAAGCGGACCCCAGGCTCCCATGAGCCGTGGCAAAATGCCGGGACAACGCGAGGAAGAAGAAGAAGACTTGTAGGTTTGGACGATTTTATATCATATTTCGTAACATACTTGAACTTTGTGACAAACCTAAAAATGCTAAGGTCAGTTTTCTGACTTGTGACATACCAAGCCGCGTAGCCAACGTACATATCGTCCACGCTCCGTGGCGAACGATACGCAACTGTCACAGTCGCACTAATATGGAAGAGTGATAGAGAGAGATAGCTACGATACGCTACGGTGCGTGAACGATTGTAACGTTGGCTACGCGGCCTGAACATGATTCTCTACCAGATGTTTCCCGAGGAATCCAGACCCGCCTGTGACGAATATGACAGCATATTTATAAAACTCTTGTATGGTTGAGGCGCGCGCTATCGCCTCTTCTATCATAAGTAGCCAACCGGCCTGAGTGCTCAAAATTATCTACACATGCTTTGACTTTACTGATAATTTTATGACATACCTGAACTTTAGGTCGATCAGATTTGTGACATATTTAAAGTAGAGTTGGACGTGAACTTTGTAACAAACCTTGATGATGAAATGCTATGACTTGTGACATACCTGAACAGCTTCTCCACCAGATGTTTCCCCAGGAACCCGGACCCGCCCGTGATAAAGATGACAGCATCTTTATAAAATGCTTGTATGGCCGAGTCGCCGCGCGCGATAGCCTCGTCTATCGCGCGGTGCCGCGACATCGCTGCGACCTCTTGTGCTAGCGCCGGATCCATGGTGCCCACTGTAGACAAAATAGGTTTCTGCTAAATATGTTCATTTTCAATTCGTCGGCTCCGCGCACGCCTCCCAAAGGTCCTCCGTGATGGAAAATTTTGACGACCGGTCTGGCCTAGTGAGTAGTGACCCTGCCTATGAAGCCGATGGTCCCAGGTTCAAATCCTGGTAAGGGCATTTATTCGTATGATGAGCATGGATATTTGTTCTGAGTCATGGGTTTTTTCTATGTATTTAAGTATTTATAAATATTTATATATTATATATATCGTTGTCTAAGTACTCTCAACACAAGCCTTATTGAGCTTACTGTGGGGCTTTAGTCAATTTTTTTTTTAATTTCTGTAATAATGACCTATAATATTTATTTATTAAAAAAAATGGGAAACACAAATATCTACGTTATGAAGTATGGAAAAGTTATTTACAGATACTTCTTTATTGTTACCTAACTAATGAAATAATGCATCATTATCACCTACCATTCTATTGTATTATTTTATAACCACAAAATTAATAGGAATTACTGTCGTGATGTTAATGTTTTTAGGGTTCCGTACCAAAAAGGTATATATAAGTTCAGAATTGATGTTTAAAGTTACTTAGCGAAATACAGTATGTTAAAAAAAATATTCGCTTTTTAAGGGTTGTATTTAGGGTTCTGTAGCCAAATGACAAAAAACAGAACCCTTATAGATTCGTCATGTCCGTCTGTCTGTCCGATTATGTCACAGCCACTTTTTTCCGAAACTATAAGAGCTATACTGTTCAAACTTGGTAAGTAGATGTACTTATTCTATGAACCGCATTAAGATTTTTACACAAAAACGTGTGGGGGAATCTATGGATAGGTCTTTAAAAATGATATTGAGGTTTCTAATATCATTTTTTTCTATACTGAATAGTTTGCGCGAGAGACACTTCCAAAGTGGTAAAATGGGTTCCCCCCTCCGTAACTTCTAAAATAAAAGAATGAGAAATCTAAAAAAAATATATGATATACATTGCCATGCAAACTTCCACCAAAAATTGGTTTGAACGAGATCTAGTAGGTAAGTAGTTTTTTTTTAATACGTCATACCTAAATTAAAAAAAAAAATGTTTTTCTATCAAACCCATACGTGTGGGGTATCTATGGATAGTTCTTCAGAAATGATATTTAGGTTCCTAATATCATTTTTTTCTAAACTGAATAGTTTGCGCGAGAGACACTTCCAAAGTGAAAAAATGTGTGCCCCCCCCCCTGTAACTTCTAAAATAACAGAATGAAAAATCAAAAAAATATATGGTTTGAACGAGATCTAGTAAGTAGTTTTTTTAATCCGACTCGCACTTGGCCGTTTTTTTTATTATTAGTCTTTTTGCGTAGGCTCGTCTCGCTTTCAGGGAGGATTGAAAAGCGAGAGGGGAGGCCTTGTCTAGCAGTAGGACACACAAATAGACTAATAAAAAACTTATTAAGAACCATCGCAAAGAAGCTCGCTTTCATGTAAAAAACCGCATTGAAATCGGTCCATCCGTTTGAGAGCAATGCCACAGACAGACATTGTCGTCGAACTTATAACACCCCTATCTTTGCGTTTAATAAGGAACCCTTATGGTGCAACAGTCCATCCGTCTGTCTGTCACATCGCTAAATATCTCCAGAACTACTTATTTTATCGATTTGAAATTTGGAATAGTCTAACCCAGACACAATAAAAGTGTTTTTTATTTATTAATTAAGTATGGAAAATGCCCAAAATGACAGGGGACAAAATTTAACAGAATAAGGTGTATACTACTAGGTCTAGCGTGGGGACTATAGCCCGAGCCCTCTCGCGCATGAGAGGACGCCTGTGCCCAGCAGTGGGACGTATATAGGCTGAATTATTATTATTATTATAAGGTGTATACGAGTAATTCCAAAAGGAAAAACACTGAAAAACTGGTAAATAATTCCGAATATGGACTCTTATTACAATGGAATATGAATGATTCTAAAATGTTTTTCGGTTTACCCAATTTTCGAAATTAGCCGTAAGTATACACCTTACCTATTTTATATTTCAGAGTCTTCTTCCTCGCGTTGTCCCGGCATTTTGCCACGGCTCATGGGAGCCTGGGGTCCGCTTGACAACTAATCCCAAGATTTGGCGTAGGCACTAATTTTTACGAAAGCGACTGCCATCTGACCTTCCAACCCAGAGGGTAAACTAGGCCTTGTTAGGATTAGTCCGGTTTCCTCACGATGTTTTCCTTCACCGAAAAGCGACTGGTAAATATCAAATGATATTTCGTACTTAAGTTCCGAAAAACTCATTGGTACGGGCCGGGGTTTGAACCCGCGACCTCCGGATTGCAAGTCGCACGCTCTTACCGCTAGGCCACCAGCGCTTAATTATTATTTTATATTTCAGAGTAATTGGCCGTAACCGTAAAATCGCTCAGCATCGCTTAAATACCATACCAAAATCAAAAACTGCCTGCCGATAAGTTTTTTTTTCGTAAATTTTTTGTGGATATCATTTTCAAAGTTGGATTTTGACACAAAATAGTTATTTACGATACAAGTGCGAAAAACAGGAAATACGTAACGAGTGGCGATAAATTAAAACACGACCGAAGGGAGTGTTATAAATCGACACGAGTTGCGAATTACCTATTCGCACGTGTATCGTACAAAATTTTACAGTACATATGGCTCTTTAAAGTTTCGACATAGTTACATAATGTGCTAATTTACGCACTAGTGCGGAAAAGTAGCACCATATGTACTGTAAATATAGTATAACTATTCAAAACTAAGCTGTGACCTAATAAGCATAATATAATAATAAAAAACCTTCAACCAAGTTGAGAAACTTTTATATTTTAATCGATTATATAAATAGGATATAGAATATAAACCTCTAATGATGGAAAACCCCACTGTTAGTTCTGACGCAAATCTACACTGACACAGAATTCTAATTACCTACGATGACGTTTTGTTACACAAATAATAAAATAAAACTGGTCAAGTGCGAGTTGGACCTTTGCCCCGGCGGTTTTATATTATATAACTAGCTAACTGCTTTGGCTCAGCGATCCAAAAAGAATCTTGGCCTCCGAAACGAGAGAACGCCACCTATCCCGATCCAGCGCGGTTTCATTGGCATTCAGCCGACGCAGGTCGGCCTCCACGACATCACACCAGCGGTACCTGGGGCGCCCGATCGGTCGACGGCCGGTTGGTCGCCCCAAGTACGCTTCCTTGACTACGCGATCCTCCCCCATTCTGAGTAGGTGACCGAGCCAGCGAAGTCTGTGGGATTTAGTTACGCCGATGATATTGGGCTCGGCCACCAACTCTTCGATCTCGGCATTTTCATATTATATACAAATTTATAATATTATATTTGATTTTATGGTAACTGGTAGAGAGTACTTGGGGGCATTAAGTCCGCCTTTGGTTTTGTTATGAGCTATGCAGTCCAGTATGGATGATATGCGTACTTTTTTCCTTTTGAGGTACGGAACCCTAAAAAGCTTTGAAAAAGCGAGACGCACGGGTGACTGAGATCATTTAGCATATCTATCTAATTTGATATCACAATATAAGTATGGATAAGCCTCATAATTGTAGGTACATAGCCCGCGGACAGACAGACAGACAGTAGACGTTTAGTTACAGGAACCTTGTAATTTAGTTTGTCATAAGTAGGATGCGGAACCCTAAGAACGGCATAAACATGTTATTATATCGAAAAGCTACGCATTGCATTATTAATTATAACATTGCATAATCACCGAAAGTCATATTTTTTGCCATGGGCAAAAATTCCTTTAAGAGTGATTCTTAAAAAAAATGCCACTTTTACTTTATTTTATTTTTTTTGCCTATATCTATAGTCTTAATTTTAATTGTATATTTTATTTTATTGTATTGTTGCTTTATTGTAAATTAATGGGTTAATACCTGAATAAATAACATTTTTATTTATTTATTTATTTATTTTTATTTATTAAGTAATTTTGTTTTTTATTTTATATATTTTGTGTTTTTTCTACTCAGAATCACTAGCTCTTTCGGTCCTAATGGGAAAAAACTCAGAGTTTTTTCCTATTGTGTTACCGTTTCCTCATATACTTCGTATCGTTCACTCCGTTCCGTTCGCCGGTAACAGAATGGAAAGTTTAAAAATGTAAATTTTGGACACTTTTTAGGGTTCCGTAGCCAAATGGCAAAAAACGGAACCCTTATAGATTCGTCATGTCCGTCTGTCTGTCCGATTATGTCACAGCCACGTTTTTCCGAAACTATAAGAGCTATACTGTTCAAACTTGGTAAGTAGATGTATTCTATGAACCGCATTAAGATTTTTACACAAAAATAGGAAAAAAAAAAAACAATAAATTTTGGGGTTTCCCCATACTTAGAACTGAAACTCACAAAATCTTTTTTCATCAAACCCATACGTGTGGGCTATCTAGGGATAGGTCTTCAAAAATGATATTTAGGTTTCTAATATCATTTTTTTCTAAACTGAATAGTTTGCGCGAGAGACACGTCCAAAGTGGTAAAATGTGTGTCCAAAGTGGTAAAATGTTGAACAAGATCTAGTAAGTAGATTTTTTTTTAATACGTCATAAATGGTACGGAACCCTTCATGCGCGAGTCCGACTCGCACTTGGCCGCTTTTTTTGTAAATAATTTCAATCGATCTTGATTTTCCTGAGGATCAAATGTCTATACTTATAGGACTCATGGCGTTTACGCAACACGAAGGTCAGAAATGAGAGTTAAAGTCTGACGCTCGCACTCGACGATTGAAATTACAAGAATGCAAATCAATCACAAATATAATCATAATTTCTTTATTACATAATTTTATTAAGTACATATTTAAAAATAAAAACGTAAACTCTAGAATACAGTGTCATAAAATAAGAAAACAATCAATGGGTGTATCAAAGAAGATAGATATCGAACGTGTTGTGCATTTCGAGGTAGCTATCTGTTTATACAATGTTAAAAATATCTATAACGCTAAGGTAACCGATAATAGACATGTCAATATATATATATATATATATATATATATATATATATATATATATACATCTTTTTTTAATATTATAGGACATTATTACACAAATTGACTAAGTCCCACAGTAAGCTCAATAAGGCTTGTGTTGAGGGTACTTAGACAACGATATATATAATATATAAATATTTATAAATACTTAAATACATAGAAAGCACCCATCACACGAATAAATGCCCTGACTAGGATTTGAACCCGGGACCATCGGCTTCGTAGGCAGGGTCACTACCCACTAGGCCAAACTGGTCGTCGATATTTGATTATGTCAATCTCTTTATTTTGCCACAAAAACTTCTATGTCTGATTATAACATACATTTTTTTTAGAAATTCTTTGAATGCAGTATTACTCAGTTTAGAAAATAAAATAAAGTCTCCTTTTAGCAAAATCTTATATTTAAGGTACTTTCCCTTGATGTCCCATAGTCTTGGGACGCCCTGTATATTACATGTAGTTAATCGAATGTAAACTGTCGTGTCCTTTCGAGTTGCAGGCGTACATAGGCTACGGAGGCTGCTTGCCATCAGGCGGGCCGTATGCTTGTTTGCCACCGACGTAGTATAAAAAAAAAAAAAAACATGCATAACATAAACTAATTCTACGGATTCCACTCACGTGTTTTTAGTCACTCGCGCGACATGTTTCGCCGAAACACGGCCGTCGTGCACGCTGCTCGGACTATTAGTGCTTGAGAAAGAATAAGACCTATTGGGAGCGTGCACGACTGTCACGCAACCTAGTGTCCGCAAGTCTAGGGGAAAACGTCAATTCACTACATCTTATAAAACTACTCCAAAACTAAAAACTACTGAACGGATTTTCATACGACTTTCGTCTATCAATAGAGTGATTCTTGAGGAAGGCTTAAGTATATAACTTGTTAAGGTTTTGTGTAAATTGTTTGAAATATAACGATGTTGTCGGAAAAAAATCACGCTGGCTAGGAGCTTTAATCGAAAACGCTGCCTAATCCGTTTGAGCTATAACAACACAATGTATGGAGGGGTTGTTTCTCATTCATAGGTCTACAAAAAAGTCCGCGATGTTAAATGTCTATCTTTTAAGGATAACTTACTATATCCATTCTTAACTTCTAGAAAAAGATCACGCAATATGCGGCATTTGCAAAGCTATTTACATGGATACATTATTAACAATTATCAAAATAAATACGTTAGTTATATTAAGCATTTCATACAGATTACAATGGTCCCTTACACCATACAATTTAAATGAATATTTCAGGAGTAATCGTAAATCAATGTTTCATTTCGAGCCATATAATTGTACGAAATGTTAAAGACGCTATCCGCAGTTAGTTCAAATTTTTACCACCTTATGCGCTGGGATCGCTTTATTTACCCCCACCACGCACTTCGCACGGTCCCAATAGCCTCTCCGAAACATGTCGCGCGAGTGACTAAAAACACGTGAATTGAGCCGTGAAATTAGTTTAACATGTAGTTATACACCGTGTTTTTTTTTAATTCCGTTAACTCCGGGGTACGTTGAAGGAAACTAAATGGCATAATTAATTTGCAAAAAAAAATTATATTTTTTTCATATTTATAAAAAGTAATTAAACGTGCATATACGAGTAGAGTTGTATAACACGAGCATTACATTTAATTTAACCAAAAAATTGAAAACTGTGACATATGAATGTTATTTCGAACAGCAATCGTCGGAGATAGCAGTTTAGTAGCAAAGTAATAAACTCGTACTATAATCAATATGCATACAGGCCCTAAAGCAAGTGTACACGCTCGTGGGGGCCTTATAAGATAAAAACAAATTGTTGATTATCTCCGAAACGGATCAATTTTACATTTATGATTAAATTCGAGCGGTAGAAATAAAATAAAAAATACCTTAAAAGTGCATGCTAGCGTCGAAAATTGGCATTGTTGCGTCCGAATTTCCACTTGATCGTTCGAAATACGAAAATTGAATCAAGTGAGATCGGCGTACCAATTTCATTTTCGCGTCCGCACCACCTTATTTGATCTGGCCGCGTAGCCAAATCATTAACGCTCCATAGCGTATCATAGCCATCTATCTCTATCACTCTTCCACATTTGTATGACAACGATACAGAAAGATGGCTGCAATAGTTTTGCACGTTGGCTACGCGGCCAGGCAATCTAATCAAATTGGGCAAAAATTGTCCCCGTCTGGACTGGCCTAAACAAACATTCGTGAAAGTTAAACACACAAGTGCATTAGTAATGCTACTCGTATTATGACTACAAAGTGTTACAATTTAGTAGTTTTTATTTGTTACTCAACGAGGTTAACGACTTTGTTTACATAATTAATGATAATTGTAAATGTATGATAATTCTAATCGTAGATATAATGATATTTATCTCTTGCGCTAGCAAGAGCGGCATGCCTTTCAAAGCAGAAGGTCAATTCAAACCCCGGTTTGTACACACAGCCGCGAAATTGCATGGAGGAAGCACTTAAGAGGCTGTCAATCAATACCTAAAGCGCGCACACTGTCTATTTGTATCGGAGTAAATGAGATAGCACTTTCGCATGTTACTGGGCCTGGGCAAGGGAATAATAAGAAAAATATTTAAATAAAAAAAAGTGCGTTATTAGTGTAATATTTTACTCAACAGCGGTTTAGGTATAAATGTTTTGAAATTGTGATTTTAATTGCAGACCCATAAGTCAAAACAATAAAGACATAGAACCGTTTAATTGTGATTTTAAGACCAATCTTGGCAATTATTTTCTATCGAGCCGATTTCGTTCAATCATGTATCGAGTACAACCACGGTCTTTGAAATACAATTAATATGAACATATATTTTTCTTACTTGACTAAAACAAATAGTCTTTCTTAAAAAACTGTTTAAGTAACATCAATTTCAAGGACATTGGGTGTTGACAGCCTCTTAAGAGGAAGGGCGACGGCCGCTTGTCTATACATACGTAGTCCCCATTTTCCTCTTCGGATATTGGCATTATGGATAAAAAAAAAAACACAGTCTCTTGTATATCAACCAAAGCTATGCCCCTGCGTTTAACTGATTATTAAGAAAAGAGTTAGGAGCGAATACACTTGCAACCCCTCTGGTGTTGCAGGTGTCCATGGGCAGCGGTAATCGCTTACCATGAGGTGATCCGCCTGCTCGTTTGCCTCCTGTATCATAAAAAAAAGAAAAATATACAAATTTTTTAATGCTTTTATCTCTCGTAATAATATAGGGATTATTACTGCAATGTTCTGCCGCCAGAGTGCAGCACTAGCACCTTTCGTAAACCATAGAGTAACTTATACATACTGTGCCTTAAACTGTTTTTTGACAAATTTTCACAGATAATAAAATATGACATTGATTCATCCGGTGGTTTGTTTACAAAGGGCATACCGGGAAACGCGAAAATCGAAATCAAGTTATCTGCCTCTTTATCGCTCGAATATGCAAGAGTGATAGAGAGGTTAGATAACAAAATTTCGATTTTCTTGTTTCGCAGTTGACCCTATCCAACGATAACAGAAGGACAGACTGACAGTCAGACGAACATGGCGAAATTATAAGAGTATGAGACACTAGAATGGAATCAAAATGCGCAATATTTAAATATAATGCGGATCTTGACTTATATGTAAATGTCTTATGCATATGCACACTGCAAATTACATTGTGGCTTAATTATGCCACACGGAACCCTATTAAGAGGCCGTCAATACCTAAAGCGCGCACACTGTCTATTTGTATCGGAGTAAATGAGATAGCACTGTCGCATGTTACTGGGCCTGGGCAAGGGAATAATAAGAAAAATATTTAAATAAAACAATTAGTGTAATATTTTGCTCGTTAGCGGTTTAGATATAAATGTTTTGAAATTGTGATTTTAATTACAGACCCATAAGTCAAAACAATAAAGACAGAACCGTTTAATTGTGATTTTAAGACCAATCTTTGCAATTATTTTCTATCGAGCCGATTTCGTTCAATCATGTGTCGAGTACAACCACGGTCTTTGAAATATAATTAATATGAACATATTTTTTTCTTACTTGACTAAAACAAAGAGTCTTTCTTAAAAAACTGTTTAAGTAACATCAATTTCAAGGACATTGGGTGTTGACAGCCCCTTAATAAGGTCTCTGATGTATGTCTGTCAGCGGTTTGCAGTTCAAAAACCGTAATAAAATAAGTCAACAGTCAACAGTTGATATTGGCAGTGTGATATTTTTATTTACAATAACAATATACATAATGGATATACAAGGTGCCCGTGAGCATTGCGAGATATTTTAACTAAGCATTCCTGGTAATATTTAGAAACTAGAATGTCATATAAAATTTTCTGGATTAGGCCTAGTTTCAGAGATAATTAAATGTTTTTCGAAATCATTCTTTCGCCATAAGTCGGTACAAAACACATTTTTGACTGCGGTATTGCCACTTTGAGATCTAGTCTGGACATACCTATTGATTGACATCGAAAAATTAAAAAAATGTATTCGAGAGGCTACCCCCAAATGAAAAAAAAACTTTTTAGTTAATTTTAGGTTATGTATTTATCAATAAAAATTACGTTTTATATACAGGAGTGTTCAAAAAAAGGGAAAAAAAATGTTTTGTCGAATTTCACAAAAAGTCATATAACATTTTTTTTGCCATCAGGAATGCACCGTTAACATCTCTCGCAATACTCACGGGCACCTTGTATACAGATGATTACTATAACTAGCTTAAATCTGAAAATTTCGCAATGCTGATACGTTGTACGAGGAAGCCGCTAGTTCTTCGGTCACCAGTTACGTCAACCAAACGCTTCGCGATTTTTCCAAAAAACTTGTGCGCGCTGGGACCCCATGGACCTACCTAGAGTCTCAACGCCAAATGGTACAGGTACTCTCTCTCTACCGAGGCTCTTATATTTAATACCATTCAAAATTTCGGCGCTTTTGAATTAAATAAAATGGGTATAGTATAAATTTTCTCAATCGACGCTTGAATGTAAATGAAATTGTTTTACGAAATATAAGATTATTAAAAATAAGGTACCGCTGGTGTGATGTCGTGGAGGCGGACCTGCGTCGGCTGAATGCCAATTCATGGCAGGAAACCGCGCTGGATCGGGACAGGTGGCGTTCTCTCGTTTCGGAGGCCAAGATTCTTTTTGGATCGCTGAGCCAAAGCAGTTAGTTAAAAATAATAAAATTACGGAACCATTGGGGCGCAATCCAATTTTAAAAATGCAGATGTCATCTAGCAGATAATATAGGTATTCAACTCACGTATAAGTTATACCAACAAAACACCAAAACTAGGCCAATGTCTAACGAACACCGAATTCTTGTTAATAATGTAATGTAAACGTTTATTGCAGACACTGTCAATATGCATTTTTAGATACCTACTTATTTTCATTAGTGAGACATCTTATGCTGACAAATTAATTAGTGTTGGTGTAATACGACACGAATTTTTACGTAATGTTAAAAACAAAGTATGTAGGTTAGAAAAACCGACCAAGTGCGAGTCGGACCTGTAGGTATATTGGTATATATTATTATATGATGTAACTGAAATTTTACGGTTTCGCAAATTTTTCCTTTATCTGTGCTTTAAGACGTTGGTTCGTACCAAATTTCAAAATTCTGAGTTCACGGGAAGTATCCTGTAGGTTTTGATTCCCTTGCGAGTGTCGAAAATTTGCGCAAATTTGCGGCATAAACGGCTGTATCTTTTGATTGCGTTGGCTTAGAAGTTTGATTTTTTCACAGCTTCAAGGCACAGTAGATCTGAGTATTTGGTATAAATTCCAGCTTGATACCTCCACGTGTTCCTGAGAAAAAGGGTCTTGACAGACATACAGGCGGAAGGACGGACAACAAAGTGATCCTAATAAGGGTTCCGTTTTTTCCTTTCGAGGTACGGAACCCTAAAAATAGCAATCACAGTGAAATCTCGATAATCTGGAACTTCGACACTCCGGTACACCTATAATCCGGCACTAGAATAGGGGTGCAAGTGTCATTCTATGTCCAAAATTATTATGTGCGTTATATTATCACTCTTGAATCACTTTATAAATGCATAAAATCCAGATAAAAGTACAATTTTCTTTGTATTTTGTATATTAATATAGTATATTTTATTGTAGCGATAAGGACGCCTGTTGTTTACCTCTATCTTCTTGTATTATATGTGTTTCCATGTACCTACATTTATTCTGGGGTTGTGCAATAAAGAAGATTTGTATTGTATTGTATTGTATTGCTTCGACATACTAAAAAACACATCAAAATAATAAGCAGATTTGCGCTAACTTCGGGGATACCTAATTTTCCAGTAATCTGGATCTCTTGTGTTAGCATTAGTGCCGGATTAGTGAGGTTTTACTGTAGATATAACAAATGATCCGTCAGACCTATAAATGTGTATTTCATACAATCGTGATATAATAAAGAGCTTTTCAGTCGAGTACCGTGTTTAGGCAACGAGGCTTCCTGAGTTGCCTAAGTAAGGTACGAGATTGAAAAGCTTGATTATATCACTATAGTATACAATACTTATTCTACGAGTCATCTAAAATAATAAATAATCATTTTTTTTAACTATAAAACCTAAATAATTAATGAAAATTGGTATCTAAGTAGACAAAAGACATAAACACGTGAGCACGTGATTGGTCAATTTTTTTAATAGTTGACTACAGCGTATCGATAGATCGATATTTTATAATTGAGTTGGGGAGCCCATACATGAACAGTACGCAATTACAGTTTGGTATGCGAAATCTTAATTCAACCATTACCGCCGACGAGTACATAAACATGTTTCGTCAGATCTACAAAAAAATTGTGGTCAGATTTGTCTGACGGATAAGTATGTCAATCTATGGTGAAAGTTAAGACTCACACGGATCTGCCGGCGAAAACCGCTCTCATACAATCGAATCATTTTAAAAGAACATGCTTAAAATACAATAAAAGTAGACACGAATATTTACGTTACATAACAATTTGCAGTTATTATTTCAGAAATTAATTCTACGTTACTTACTTATTAGAAATTGATACCAAACATTAATTAATTTATTTATTTGTAGTTTTACATGTATGTAAAATGTATAATTGTTGGTGCAATAGAGAACATTTACTTACTTACTTACCTATTAGCTAAACGGGGACTGTTAAAAATGCTCTGAAAGTGGGTTGTTGTGGTTCTAAAAAGTGTGCAAAAAACGATGAGTTTGTGCTTTAGAGCACTGTAGTTGTACGATTTTTACTCATTTTTACGATAAAATTTTGGTTTTTAATAGATTTGTACAGTTTCAATTTTGATAATTAACTTTCCATTCCATAAATAATGATGTTATTACCTAAATTGTTAATTTAAAGTTTGAGGGTACTTTTAATTAACAATTTGTTGTATTTTTTCTTGTTTAATGTATGTTAATTATAAGATGTAATGTTTTGAAAATATGTGTCCCGCCGAGTTTCTTGCCGGTCCATATTGGGATACCCTCCTTTAATTGAGGGGGGATTTATATCTTCTCGGCTCAGAGGTGTAGGGTTAGAGCCAGTGTAGCTTTATTTGACGTTCATAAGCGCATTGTAATTTATTTATTTATTTAATCTTTATTGCACAATACATGAAAGTACAAATGGAGGACTTAATGCCTTAAGGGATTCTCTACCAGTCAACCAATGGGTTAAACCAGAAAGATTAAGTAGGTGCAGTGTCTTTGAAAGTAAATGAATTTGTAACCGAGACTATATATGAATACAAACTATATATTGATAAACTTACACATATACTTAATGCAAATAAACATACATATATTAATACATACATAATTATACCAAGTGTGAATCATTAAGTTGATGAAGAAGAAAATTTGTCAAGGAAATACTTGCGCAACATGCGCTTGAATGTGAATTTGGTCTGCGCTTGTCTGATAGAGAGTGGGAGAACGTTCCAAAGTCTGAATAATGCTGTAATATGCCTACTTGAATAATAAACTATCTTTATCTTTTATCTATACTTAGCCGTGTATTTTAAATGTACATGTATTTTACTTATCTCGTATTCGAAATGAAAAGTAGTGTTTAACTCGAGTGGGACACCATTCCAGTTTCGGACTATAAGCGCTCACTGCGTTCGAGCGCCTAGTAATTACCTTACGGTTCAAGTGGTATTTGAATGTATCTCTTTCTGTAATATTGTCGCAGAAATTATGTAACAATTATAGAGCATTTTTTTAAAGGATTTTTCAATAAAGACAAGTCAAGGTTGTGCAGTCTTTTCTAATGGTAGAAAAACATATAAAATAGGCGTGAGAAAGATTTTCCATTAAAAACAATTACTTTCCCCAAAAAATACTGAACCGGAACTATCGCTGCGATATAGCGTAATTAATTGGTTTCTTGAAAATTACTTTTACGATTAAGATGGCTGACCAAAGATTAATCGATTGTATAAGATGGGTAAATCAAATAAATAAATATTATAGGACATTTATGCACAAATGAAATGTATTAAATTAAATTAAATTGTTCATAAATTTTATATCAGTAATTGTATAAACTTCATATTTCTTAAATGTTATCATTAATTAAGTACTTAACTTATTTATAATCTTCATTTTAGCTTTTAATTGCCTTGTTAATTGTTTAATACGTGCATTTTGTTTTTCTCAGAGCAATAATTGTGTTACCTATAAGTGGAAACTGTTCTGGCTGTTGTATTAACTTAATTTGTTAAACTGTATGTGTAATGATATGCTGTTTGTTTCCCTTTGTAATAAAAAAAAAAAAAAAAAAAAAAAAAAATTGACTACGAGCGTTTACACATTGGCGTTTTTTCTGCGCGTGTATGGTCGTTTACACAGCGTTTTTTTCTGCGCGTGTATGGTCGTTTACACAGCGTTTTTTTCTGCGCGTGTATGGTCGTTTACACAGCGTTTTTTTTGCGCGTGTATGGTCGTTTCGGCGGTACGCTCTCACACGCACGCTATATTTCGCAGTTCGCTACATTTGGACTATACGCGCCTTCATGCGCTTCCAAAAACGAGCGTATAGGCGCGTATGAAACGCTAGTCTGAAACCGCCCTTAATTCCACAGTTAAGCTCAAAAAAGGCTTGTGTTGCGGGTACTTAGACAATGATATAATAGTACATTACGATACAAGTGCGAAAAGTAGGAAATTCTAAACGAGTGGCGATAAATTAAAACACGACCGAAGGGATTGTTTTAAATCGACACGAGTTGCGAATTACCTATTCGCACATGTATCGTACAACGTTTTACAGTACATATGGCCCTTTAAATGTTCGACACAGTAACGTAATATGCTGATTTTCGCAGTAGTGTTATAAAGTAGCACCATATGCACATACTGTAAAGTAATTTAAGTACGTAAGATTGTATCGGGCCACTTCGAATAATCCTTATAATATATCACAGCGATACGATACCTATCTATCAGTGTTAAAAGTGACATTTTTAGCTTATAATATAGAAATATTTATAAATACTTAAATACATACAAAACCCCCATGACTCACTTCATCATAATCACTCTTTATTGCAACCATGGTACAGTACAGATGTTATACAATATGATATACAATGTCTCACATGGACCCTGCAAGGGCACAGCATATAATATCTTATTATTCATAACTCATAACATATTATCAAAATTATCTACTTATTTAAGAAAGTCATGAAGCAATCTCAGCAACGAATATGCGTGCTCATCACACGAATAAATGCCCTTACGGGGATTTGAACCTGGGACCATGGGCTTCATAGGCAGGGTTATTAGTCACATGGTCAGACAGGTCGCCAAAACCTCTTAAAAATATTGTCCTATAATATTTATCTACTTTTCATCGTCTTCCTCGCGTCTCCCGGCATTTTGCCACGGCTCATGGGAGCCTGGGGTCCGCTTGGCAACTAAACCCCGAATTGGCGTAGGCACTAGTTTTTACGAAAGCGACTGCCATCTGACCTTCCAACCCAGAAGTAAACTAGCCCTTATTGGGATTAGTCCGGTTTCCTCGCGATGTTTTCCTTCACTGAAAAGCGACTGTTAAATATCAAATGATATTCGTACATACTCGTATTGCATAAGTTCTGAAAAACTCATTGGTACGAGCCGGGGTTTGAACCTGCGACCTCCGGATTGCAAGTTACCACTAGCCGACCATCGCAATATTTATTTATTTTTTAAATATAAATTATTTATTTCAGGCACAAGTCCCATATAGTGTAACAAAAATATCTACCTATTTTTCTTTCTTCCTAGCGTTGTCCCGGCATATTGCCACGGCTCAAGGGAGCCTGCGGTCCGCTTTGACAACTAATCCCAAGATTTGGCGTAGGCACTAGTTTTCAGGAAAGCGACTGCCATCTGACCTTCCAACCCAGGGGGTAAAACTAAGCCTTGTTGGGATTACTCCGGTTTCCTCACGATGTCTACCTATATCAATGTTAATGTACAATATGAAATGTCAATAAACAAAAAAAAAAAAACTAATTTAACATTATTCATTGCTAATTTTACATTTTTTATTAAATCATGATCGGCTTCCTAGTCAAGTGTAGACATTTGACAATTTTAACACAAAACGATATTTTTCAGCTGTCAAATCCATTAGCACGTTTCTTAGAATTTACACATCTTATACAATGAATCTATCTTTATTGACGGAAGCGTTAAATCTATTTGACTAGGTCGGTTTGTTCTGTGGTTTTTAACACTTTTAGGTGAATACCGTGGGGCCTGTAACAGGAGCAAATGGCTATACTCCTCAAACTGACTAACATTTGTTCAGCTACTTTTAAAAATAACTTGTGTTTTGTATTCTTCACTTTGAAGTTTAAGAGGAAACATTAGGGTAGTGATGCCGTGCCCTGTGCCGAGGATGCATGGAGACAGAAGAAACAGCCTCTCACGTGGTGCTGGAATGCAGCGGAGTGCTAAACAGGATCTCTGAGAGACCTCCCCGAGGTCCTACTCAACATTAAAGGTTTGATAGGATTCCTCGAGGAGCTGGGCTGGCAGGACTAGCCCACCCCCAACATATCACGCAAAATAGGCGCAAGTCGTCGAGTTGCGGAAAATCGCCCGTATACAATACAATACAATACAATAGGGTAGTGATCTTTTTTTGGACCCTAGATGAACTTTTTTTTTATTAGATGAATAGTATCAGACGTTACTTTGCGGAAATCCATATTAATTAAACCAAAAATATTACTTTGGTAATCTGCGAAAAGAAAACGTGCTAGTCAATCAGTGCCAACCCTACTTACTTGCGTATTTTTTCATGCAATGAATGTTTCCACCCTCCCACCGCAAAAATACGAGTAAATTCGCAAATAAATATAACAACCCACCACCGAAAAAACAAAATTCGACACAAGCAAGCAAGTAAGTATAACGGGTACGCACTGATTGATTAGAACGTTAACTTTTCGCGGATTAGCAAAGTAATATTTTTTGTTTTAATGTTTTATATGTGTTCAATATTAGCAGAAGGTTGTCTGTACGTTTTGCTTTATTGATATTTTTGTTATTATAAGAACTAGGTTACTTTAGAAAGCGCTAAACACAAACAGTAAACAGACGCCTAGCATATATAAACGGCAACAATAAACGCAAAAATAAAAACGGTCAGACACAAATAATTTTTTTCTCATTCCGTTCCAAACATTCGTTAGGATTGGTTATGTTTTGGAAGAGTAAAATAAATAAATATTATAGGACATTATTACACAAATTGACTAAGTCCCACAGTAAGCTCAATAAGGCTTGTGTTGAGGGCACTTAGACAATGATATATATAATGTATCGTACAACGTTTTACAGTACATATGTCCCTTTAAATGTTGGACATAGTAACGTAATATGCTGATTTTCGCACTAGTGCTATAAAGTAGCACCATATGTACATACTGTAAAGTAATTTAAATACGTAAGATTGTATCGGGCCACTTCGAATAATCCTTATAATATATCACAGCGATACGATACCTATCTATCAGTGTTAAAAGTGACATTTTTAGCTTATAATATAGAAATATTTAGAAATACTTAAATACATAGAAAACACCCATGACTCAGGAACAAATGTCCATGCTCATCACACAAATAAATGCCCTTACCAGGATTTGAACCCGGGACCATCGGCTTCATAGGCAGGGTCACTACCCACTACGCCAGACAGGTCGTCAGAAATGTCGAGAAACCTCGATTTCTGAGATTTTTACGCAGGATTATTCACTAAAACTGCAGTTGTCTATATCGCCGTCATCGGATGGATATTTACTTCTGGAATCTGAATCAATAACACGCAATGTATTGCGAATTTTTATTTAACCATAGAGACTATACTCGTACATCTCTATTGCACTGTAGTAATTATTTATTTTAAGATTATTATAATGTAATGTTTACCCAGGTATTGGCTGTTGTATTTATAAACGTTGTTATGTAATCTTCATGTCACTATATGATGTTACTGTAAATGTTGTACTGACTTGTAAAAGAGCCCTTGAGGCCTACTTGCAGAGTAAATTTTTGAATTTGTAATTTTTGTTATGTTTTAAAGCGTGACAAACAACGTCAATAACAATGATGATGGCATAAATTAAAGATAATATTTAATTTGTATGAAAAATAGCAAATCTAAAGACTTCATAATTTTTTAAAGTTATTGAACAAGTGTCATCCTTTGAGGAGTACAATTAAAGTACACACCCGGTATATTCACGGATTTTTATAAGGTTCATTATAACACCCTTAATGTATTACACAATGGCAATTTTTTTGGCTATTTCAAACTCCCCAATTTCTATACAAAAAGTTGTTAAAATTAAACAAAGAATTCTTTCTGCTTTGCTTTAAGGTTGCCTTTGAGAATGCCTTTTAGCATTAAGTCCACATTTTCTACGATAAGTTTTACTTTTATCCAATAAAGATTTAACATATAAATTAACAAATTAAGCAAAGAATGGATACACTTACACGTTGAAAAATCTAAACATTTATATTATACCTACGCGGTATTTTTTTTAAAGCCGGTTAATTTCCAGGATATTTTCTTGAGCTTAAATTAAGTAACTTTCTCAATTAAACCGATATACTAGTTAACTGCTTTTTGGAGATAATGGTTTAGTTTTATCTGATTAGGCCCCTACGAGCGTATACACTTGCCTTAGAGCCTGTTTACATATTGATTAGTATTTATTATGATAATATTTGCTGCAAGTACTGTCTGAGAGGATCGATATTCGAAATGTCATTGAACATGTTATCGTTTCTTTGGTGGATTACTAAATAAAATAACTATGCCATTCAGTTTTCTTAAATGTACTTAGCCATACCTCGAAGTTAACGGAATAAAAAAAAACATCGTGTATACTTAAGTTATAAAATAAATAAATTGTACCAAGCTCGCTCACAGAAAAAATCTATAAAATAAAACTTACTTTTAATACACTTTAATCCCGTTCTAATACCACAACTGACACTTTAAAGAACACTTTAAAAAAACACTGTTTTTTTATTATATTATTTTTTATTCCGTACCACGCGTCTATCTGGCGCGTTATTCAGTATACTTGTGTGCGAAAATCACGATCATAACTTGTATGCACGTTTAAAACGCTTAGCCACGGGTATTACTTGAGTCAAAGGTATTTGAACCTTCTTTGCAGTACTTAAAGTACATAATATTTAAATGCGCGAATATTTAGCTGTCTTGGCTGTTTAGGGTTCCGTAGTTTAAGGAACTTTTATATTTTCATCATGTACGGTCAGATTAAGAATTGCAGGAATTGACAAGAGTCGCTGGACAAAACGAGTCCTTGAATGGAGGCCCAGAGCGGATACCCGTAGGAGCGGTAGACCACCGCAGCGCTGGGTGGACAACATCCGACACGGAGGTCGGGACTGGATGAATCGGGCACAAGATCAAATATTCAACATTTATTCAGCAAATAAGGGCTTGTGCACAAGTCACGCGAGGTTTTTTCGGCTAGTTTTTGACCCCCCCTCCCCCTTGGTGATATTTGGTGAGGTTCTTGGCTTACCCCCCCTCCTTCACATAATGTCACATGTATTTTTATTTAATTTTTTCATTAATTAATTAAACTAATTAATTAACCAAATTTTAAGATAAATAGTATTGTATAGAGTAAATCTTGTTTAGACTTGCTATTTTGAAGTGCCAAGTGTAGATTTATGTTTAACGAAACCGAGCAAAAGTATGTGGTAGATATTTTTTCTTAGATTCGTTCACTATAGAAAAATACACGTGAGGTCTCCTTATATAAAATAATTTACAATAAAATAAAAAATAATTTCATAAGTCTACAAATTAAATTTCATACAAATTAAATATTATCTTCAATGTACGCTGCCATCACTGCGAGTAGGTATAATTGAGGTTCCTTGTCACGCTCTAAACCAATGCCGGATTTAGAGGTCTGGAGGCCTCGGGCAATAAAGGAGTTGAGGCCCTCTGGCCCCAATTTTTTTCCAAATAAAATGGTAAATTTACCGAATTCTCTATTGTGGGGGGCCCCTCTTTTGTGGAGGCCCGGGGCAGTAGCCCCGGTTGCCCTCCCCTAAATCCGGCCCTGCTCTAAACAACAAAATTCGCCATATATTGCGTCTTAGAATAAACTTTAAAGTGTGCTAAAAATAAAAACACAAGTTCTTTTTTAAAAGTACCGTAAAACCACCCAACTATAGTCCAATACTGCAACTATGGTCCACAAGTTCAAAAGGAAATTAAGTATCTATACCAATGTTCCTTGTGGTTTACTCTTAGTTTTGCCTTCCATTTATAAACATACTTTGCCTTAGAACTACAAAAATATAGTAAAATACACACCTGAACGAGAAAAATTGAGTTTATTTGTGGTCCATAGTTGGGAGCTTTGGACTATAGTTGGGTGGTTTTACGGTAGCTGAACTAATGTTACGAATTTAAAATTAACTTTTGTACAGTCGTCATCAGATATATCGGAGCGGCCGAGGTGTTCACAAATATTTGAACACGCACTCTAACGGCTTGACAATAGAGGCGTGTTGAGACATTTGTGAGTACTTTGGCCGCCCCGATATATCTGATGGCGACTGTACAAAAGTTAATTTTAAATTCGTAACATTAGTTCAGCTACTTTTATAAAACAACTTGTGTTTTTATTTTTAGCACAGTAGCAGTACTGAGAGTTCCGCTACTCGACGCTAGATGTAGACTACGAAAATAATAGTATTTTTGGTGACAAAACCGTTGTATGGAGTGAGCACTCTTGGTCTTCTTAATTCTCTTTGGTCTTTTCTATGGGAGCGCCGCGGCACGTGTTTGGTATTTTTTTTTTATAGTTGACTTATTTTTACGGTTCCGTAGTCAAATATGAACCCTTATAGTTTCGTTATGACCGTCTGTCTGTCTATCTGTTCGAGGCTTTGCTCCGTGATCGTTATTGCTAGAAAGCTGTTATTTGGCATGGATATATAAAATTATAAATCAATAAATCCGACAAAGTCGTACAATGAAATCTAATTTTTTAGGGTACCTTCCCTACACGTAAAGGGATGTGATTTTTTTTGCTTCAACCCTACAGTGTGGGGTCTCACTCTGTGGGGTAGCACTATATTACTTCTTATTTGTCTATGCCCAATGGGTAAAACGGGAAAATTTAAAGGGCCATAAATATGTACTTTGCTTTGCGTGCGGAACCCTAACAAGATGTAGTAACTCAAATAAAACAACATGTATAGGAAACAAGCATAAACTGTATTTGTACAAACATACCTTAAATACACTATTTACACACGCACATACGCAAACATACGTCGGTCAAGGAATATTTACTACTTATACATCAACAGACTTCGTATTAATGTCTATATTGACGTTTTAAATTTGAATTTTGGTGTAAATCCGCAAGAAGGATGGATGGATGCAGGTGTCATGTCATGGGGGTCATGACCCCCCCCCCCCCTCCCTGAGCCCTCATTACTCTGATGACCCCCCCCCCCCTGACTTATCCACAGCACACAAGCTTTGCTTAGTTTGACCTTATGTCGATCTTTGCAAGATTGTTCCCAAATATATATTTATTTATTTTATTTTTTGCGCCCAGAATGAGCTCTTCAGAGCATCTAAATTTTGTCCAATCCATCGGAAAAAAATCGCCCTATATACACACAAATTTACATCATACATAGGTAACAATGAAAGCTTTTAGGTCACTTAGAGATCATCTTATCATAAACAAAGGGGCATTTAATTAATAAAAATGTAATTCTTAATTTTAGAGGATTTTTTTTATCCCGCTGTCGAACACACGAAGACGAGTTTTTGAATGAGTGACCCATGTTGCTACACTAAGCAGCCACTGATGTGCTGTGATCACGTGAATCCGAGAATGTTCGCGTGACCAGCCCACGTGATCATCATTTTATGTGGGTGACCCGATTGGTGTTAGTGACCCGCCTACGCCTCGTGCCTGTCGTCGTGCACCTCCTGCACGAGCTGCGCGAGCTCGCCGGCGCCGTACCCGAGCAGCTGCTGAAGGTCGCATACGAACTTATACACGAATCTGTTGACGAATTATAAACACAGAATAATAAATATATTTTTGTCAAAATTCCATTTTTGATACAAGTTTTTATCGTTGACTGTACTTTTCTTTCGACAGGCAACTAATACTCATCGAGATAATTCTAACCCCAAACACAGTTGGGTTGCGTTATATTATTACATAGTTCCTATGGTCACCACCTGTGTCCATCATCAGATCAGCTCGATGGTACCATAATATTGCATTGTCACCGACCTAACATATGTATACATGAAGTTTTAGCTCAAAATCTAATGGGGTGTGAGTGACGGTAGTCATCGAATACGTAGCCTTGAGCGTGAGTGACCGAATGTCATGTGGTAGGTTCCGTTCTACCATTACCACCTGGATCATCATGTGAGTGACCGGCCGTGAGTGACTGTAGTCATAGTATAAGTTACCTTATTTGTGAGTGACCGAATGTGATGTCGTAGTTCCCGTGATTCGTGACCATATAGGCCAGTGTGTGAGTGACCGAATGTGACAACAATAATGTGCTGTGCGTTTTAAAACTTCATTCACCTTTTCCCCGCAACTTTCGCGATCATATCGCCATCGTAATAATATCGCAAAGCCCTGGACAGTTTCTCGTAGTTCATAGCGGGTTTGTGTTTACGCGCCCCCCACAGTCGAGCCACTCGCTCCGGCTCGAGGAGCTTAAACTCGCCCTCAGTGCCTGCGGGACAAAGAAAGGGAATTAATTATACCTCGGTATATCATAGAGAAGAATAAGTAAAGAAAGAGTGGTAACTCCATACATCTTTTTTCTTACCAAAACGCGAATTATTTCGTAGTCGACATCTAGCGTCAAGTAGCGGAATTTATCAGTACTGCTAGTTGACAATAGATGTCGCGACGAACGAAAACTAATGCTCAACAATTTTCAGCTAATATTATAACCGGATTAATTGAACAACTGCACTAAACTTGTCCGTTATTTCCATTCCGAGAGTGAGCGAACGTCGCCTTCTCTTCTTTGTATGTGTGGATCACTCGCTGATGGGACTTGAGTGCGTATGGCGGCTGGCGACTGGTGTGACCCGATGATGGCGCGCTAGTGATCCCGTGAGTGACCGAATGATTGATAGTAATGGCCATAGTTTGCGAGTGAGTGACCGAACCAGGGACTTTGTTAGTGACTAGCTGTGGCGTGAATGACCGCGTGAGGCCCAGTGAGTGAAAGAATGGTAGAGTGAGTGGCCGAGACAGGAACTGTGTTTGTGACCGCATGTGGTGTGAGTGACCGAGTGGCAGAGTGTATTACTCCGTGAGTGACCGCATAGCGTGTGCGTTGTTGTGTGAGTGACCGAGTGAGATAGTTACCGTGCCACCGTATCACGTCCAGATGTTCAGCACTCGTCAGTAGTTCCAGAAGAAATTGCCACAACTGCACTTGTCCATTGTTTCCATTCCGAGTGTGAGCGAACGTCGCCTCCTCATCTGTATATGAGTGGATCACTTGCTGATGGGACTGGAGTGCGTACGGCGGCTGGCGACTGTCGCGTCCTGATGATGGCGCGCTAGTAACCCCGTGAGTGACCGAATGATTAATAGTAATGGCCATAGTTTGCGAGTGAGTGCCCGAGCCAGGGACATCGATAGTGACTGGCTGTGACGTGAGTGAGGCCCAGTAAGTAACAGAATGATAGAGTGGCCGAGACAGGACCTGTGTTAGTGACCGAGAGTATTCCGTGAGTGACCGCATAAATGTATGTTGTGTGAGTGACCGAGTGAGATAGTTACCGTGCCACCGTATCACGTCCAGATGTTCCGCGCTCGTCAGTAGTTCCAGCAGAAATTGCCACAACTGCACTTGCCCGTTGTTTCCATTCCGAGTGTGAGCGAACGTCGCCTCCTCATCTGTATACGAGTGGATCACTTGCTGTAACGATTTAACAATAGCTTAATTTAAAATGGAATTCGAATTTGAAAACGACCGTTCTGGCCTAGTGGGTAAGTGACCCTGCCTATGAAGCCGATGGTCGCGGAATCTAATCCCGGTAAGGGCATTTATTTGTATGTATTTATGTAGTTTATAAGTATATTAGTTTGCTTTTCTTTTTAATTCATTGATTTTTTTTCTCTCTCTGTCCCAATTGTAACTATCTCTGTTTGGCCCTATAGTTGACTGGTAGAGAATGCCATTTGGCATTCAGTCCGCCATTTGTACATTGTTGTATATATTTTGTGCAATAAAGTTTAAATAAATAAATTTGTTCCTGAGTCATGGGTGTTTTCTATGTATTTAAGTATTTATAAATATTTATATATTATATATATCGTTGTCTAAGTACCCTCAACACAAGCCTTAGGGCCGATTTTTCAATTCCCAGATAAATCGCCGAATAGTTATCCCACCGATAAAAATAACTGACTGTTTATTTGTTGGTTAAAGAATTTCAATTTTTCATTCCTTTTTTATCCAGAGAATAGTTATCTGTGGTTTTAACCAGCTAACTTCGTTTTAAACAAGTGTGAGCAGGATGCAAAGATACAGAATTCAACATGTTAGAGTGAAACAGAAACACAACGCTTAGTTGACATTTGATGTTTGTTGCCAAACAAAACATAACCTATTACATTACATTACTATTATTACCCGCGTAATATACGTACAACAGTATCGTGTTATTTAATCTTATACCTTTAAACGAGCAATTCTTGTATATATATATATATATATATATTTCCGTGATCTCGGAAACGGCTCTAACGATTTCGCTGAAATTTGGTATATGGGGGTTTTTGGGGGTATACAATCGATCTAGATTAGTCTTATGTTTGGGAAAACGCGTGTTTTCGAGTTTTCATGCGTTTTTCTTTCGACGCAGAATATGGTCGCTAATTTCGAGATGCCAGCCACTGTCCGTCTGGTCCACTTTTGTTTTTTTTTATATGTTCAAAAATGTAAAAAAAAATATTTTTTATTGTTTTAGACAAGTTTAATTTAGTAAAAAAATGTAGTTAAGATTATCACCTATACACCACCATATTACAATAAATAGTTATAACCGAGCAAAGCTCGGTCGCTCAGGTACTTATTATTTAAATCCGAGTTGTTTTGTGATCATTTCATTGAAAAATGAGAGATATGAAAAAACGTGAACTTTGAGAAATCGGAAGTGCATTTATTTACCGAATTTTTAATAATAAATAAATAGATATATATATATTAAATATTTTTTTATATATTTTATGCTACATATATTAATAAAAGCAGATCAAGAATATAGTTTTCTTTAGATATTTACTTTTTAACACATTAGTACTATTATTGTTGTTAATATTTTTCTATTAACATTCTAAATTTTATTCTAGTAGCCAGTTCAAAGTTGTAACATAACCTAAAAACGTCCAACTTAACAGAGCGATAGGTATAGGTACTAACTGGCTCTTGAACGGACAGATAACTTTATTCCTCCGTTAACGGATTTATTCCTCAGTTAACTGCTATCTGACTGTTGAAAAACTGAACTTGCCGCTATCTATAGAATAAAACCTATCAGACTGTTTAACTGGGGATTGAAAAATCGGCCCTTATTGAGCTTACTGTGGGACTTAGTCAATTTGTGTAAGTAATATAAAAAGTAACCTATAATATTAAAATTTTTTTTTTTTTTTAAATTATATTATTATTTTTTAAATATTAAAAACAAATTTTTTTTTTATATTATATGAGTTTTAAATGATGCACGGTTAGTTACACTAGACTTACATCGAACCACGGTTCATATCCCGGTAGATTTAAGTCTATTTTTTATTCTTCCATTTAGGCATATTAAAATGTAGTTGTTGTGTGTTGTGTGTTGGAAGCGCTGGTGGCCTAGCGGTAAGAGCGTGCGACTTGCAATCCGGAGGTCGCGGGTTCGAACCCCGGCTCGTACCAATGAGTTTTTCGGAACTAATGTACGAAATATCAGCTGATATTTACTAGTCGCTTTTCGGTGAAGGAAAACATCGTGAGGAAACCGGACTAATCCCAACAAGGTCTAGTTTACCCTCTGGGTTGGAAGGTCAGATGGCAGTCGCTTTCGTAAAAACTAGTACCTACGCCAAACCTTGGGATTAGTTGTCAAGCGGACCCCAGGCTCCCATGAGCCGTGGCAAAATGCCGGGACAACGCGAGGAAGAAGAAGAAAATGTAGTTATGAATGAACCAAAACAACTGCCAAATCGGCCAAACCCTTTTTGAGACGAACGGGAACAAAATAACACCATATTGGTTCCGTCGAGCGTGAAAAGTTAAATAGCAAGTACCTGGGCGACCGAGCATTGCTCGGTTATAACTATTTATTGTAATATGGTGGTCTATAGGTGATAATCTTATCTACATTTTTTTACTAAATTAAACTTGTCTAAAACAAAAATTAAAAAATTATATATAAACTTGAACATATAAAAAAAAAAGTTAGTCATCGGGCGAGATTCGAACCCATAACACTCGTTTAGCAGTCCGCGTCTTAACCCGCTGGACCAGACGGACAGTGGCCGGCAACACGAAATTAGCGACCATATTCTGCGTCGAAAGAAAAACGCATGAAAACTCGAAAACACGCGTTTCCCCAAACATAAGACTAATCTAGATCGATTGTATACCCCCAAAAACCCCCATATACCAAATTTCAGCAAAATCTTTAGAGCCGTTTATATATACATATATATAAACCGGAAATATATATACATATATATATACAAGAATTGCTCGTTTAAAGGTATAAGATAAACGAAAAAGCGAGGCGAACTGACCATTTTGGGTCGTTTCTTGATGGCCGACTGTGGCGTTTCCAGCGGATCAGGTTTGGTCTGGTCTTGGTTCTGAACCACTGCTGCAACAATACAGACATACAAATTATTAGTGTATGAAAGCAATAGTTATTTACAGTATATATGGTGCTATTTTACCGCACTAGTGCGAAAATTAGCATATTACGTTACTATGTCGAGCATTTAAAGGGCCATATGTACTGTAAAACCGTTGTACGATACATGTGCGAATAGGTGATTCGCAACTCGTGTCGATTTAAAAAACTCCCTTCGGTCGGTTTTAATTCATCGCCACTCGTTTCGAATTTCCTATTTTTCGCACTTGTATCGTAATGTACTATTACGATACAAGTGCGAAAAATAGGAAATTCGTAACGAGTTGCGAATTACCTATTCGCACAAGTATTGTACACCGTTTTACAGTACATATGACCCTTTAAATTTTCGACATAGTTACATAATGTGCTAATTTACGTACTAGTGCGGAAAAGTAGCATGTAAAGTTATGACAAAAAAACCGGACAAGTGCGAGTCGGACTCGCCCACCGAGGATTCTGTACTTTTTAGTATTTGTTGTTATAGCGGCATCAGAAATACATCATCTGTGGAAATTTCAACTGTCTAGCTATCACGGTTCATGAGATACAGCCTGGTGACAGACGGACGGACAGCGGAGTCTTAGTAATAGGGTCCCGTTTTACACTTTGGGTACGGAACCCTAAAAAGGAGCAGAAGTGGGTTTTAAAGTTGCAATGGTCAAAAACGAAAACTCACCGATAAATTTGCATTTCCTCAAAAGTTCAAAGTGGGTCCAAAACAAGTCGCCCGGGTCCGATGGTACTTTTTCTCTAAAAACAACAAAAATGGAATAAATTTAAGTTCTATAGTCGTGATATGCAATAAACATTTTGAATTTTGGATTTTTTTAATTAAGTGGAAAAATTACTGCCTTGGGTGGGACTTGAACTCACAGCCTCTGGATCGTGAGTTCAAGTCTCACCCAAGGCAGTAATTTCCCCACTTAAATTTATTCTAAGCTTAATAGCATCGCTCGCAGACGTTTCTGCAGACGGGGGCGGAATTTTTAAACATTCATTTAAAAATTCCGCCCCCGTCAGTGCGACGAAGATATTTACCTAAAATTTTCAAATTTGAGAACCTCTTAAATTGTTTTTTACAAGCTTTTATTTAACTAGCCCTGTTAGTATGTATGGGACAAATCTTGCAAGTTAAATTTGACCCACTTCCCGGTTTCCGATGAAGCTGAAAATTGCACACATATGTAAGTCGGGTGACAATGCAATATTATGGTACCATCGAGCTGATCTGATGATGGAGACAGGAGGTGGACATAGGAACTCTGTGATAAAACAACGCAACCTTTAGCCCTTCGAGCAGGCCGTCGACTCCCGACCGATTACGTCATTTAAAATTCAAAGATTAATTGAAATAAAATCAAAATTCCAAACTCAAAAACGACATATGCCACTTGAAGAGCTAATTGTGTTTGGGGTTTTTAGAATAGGGTTGTTTCCATCTACAAATCTTAGGGCCCTCCCATCTTGTATCCCAATAAATTCTTTTGGATTATAAGAACATGTTAAACTACTTTTAGGGGACCTGTAATGACCATATTTTTGTAAATATTGAATTTAAAATATCTTTTGGCACACGTCACGTGACCAAACTCGAAACGTCTTTGAAGATTCTGATGACGTCACAAGTGTCACAACTCTCGGATTGACACTGTTGACAGTTAGGCGATAAACAACAAATGACAAATGTCAGTTGACAGCTCATATCTTCTACGTGTGTATGTAGTTATGTGTCAAACCGTAAACTGTGACGTCACACAATTTTCAAAGAGCGTTTTGGGCGCGAAAGCATCTGTCAAAATATATTTTGTTGATTTAACACATTTAAAGCCGTTTTTAGTATAAAAGTCCAATTTTAGGGCAACTTTTAGTTAATATAGAACGTAATACAAGCGTTTCAAAAAATTGGAAGCAACCCTATTGTCTCGATGAGTATTAGTTGCCTGTGGAAAGAAAAGTACAGTCAGCTATAAAATCTTGTACCAAAAATGAAATTGTTGTCTAAAAGTTTTTAACGCATTCACTGCCATCGTTTTCGTAGCGCTACACGCGTAGCTGATTCTAGCGTTTTCCCGCTTTGTAGAGGAAAGCGACTACGAATAGAGCGCCCGCCGAGCGGGTTCCCGGCATTCAATGTGTAAATTAACCCCAACCGAAACAAATTTGAAGCATGTCGTATTAGGGTCACTCACTTGAAGTCTAGATTAGTTAGCGCACACAACGTCCACCCACTGATGTGCCAGTCTGACAGCTTGACACCTGTCAGATTGAACTGTCGCACCGCCCACTGTATCCACAGTTTGACGTGTTGTACGGACCTGTCAAGGTTTACATCAGTTGAAATGATGGCTGGAAAAGGACCAAAGCATATTATAGTTGTCTAAATAGTTGCATAATGAACATTTCACTCCATTATGTCTTGCCTATATGTTGTTTTCGCAGTACGTAATTTTGACAATATGACATTCAATATTTTACGAATATAGCATTAGTTATTTTTTTTAGTATCGTTATTTTGAATGAAATTGTATAATTCTTCCCTCCCCTTTCCGGCTCTATTTAATATTATAATAGTCTAAACCATTGTACAATGGTTATAACAGTTCACTAAAACGTTATATAATGGTTATAACAGTTCACTAAAGCGTTGTATAATGGTCATAACAGTTCAGATATATATAAAATACCAATCGGCAGGGTCGTCGGGTATGCTGCCTCGACTTTGGTGCTGCCTGAAGTTAGCGTCCACCACCCACTTAACGGCATATTATAGTTGTTTAAGCCGTTGTATAATGGTTATAACAGTTCAATTATCGATTGCATAATGGTCATAACAGTACAGATATAACATACCACTCAACAGAGTCATCGGGTATGACCGCGCGACTGTGGTGTTGTTTGAAGTTACCGTCCACCACCTACTTGACGGCACATTATAGTTGTCTGAACCGTTGTATAATGGTTGTAACAGTTCACTAAACCGTTGTATAATGGTCATAACAATTCATATAACATACCAATCAGCAGGGTCGTCGGGTATGCTGGCTCGACTGTGGTGCTGCTTGAAGTTAGCGTCCACCACCCACTTGACGGCGGCTGCGTGTGGCGCGTCCGGCTCTGGCTCTATTATTTCCGTTTCCTCTATCGTCTCTTCTAGTTCTGGGGCTGAAAAAAAAAAATAGAGACAATAGAATAGAAATCGTTTACAGCAAGGCTGGGAACCGGTTTTTTAAATACCGGTAAATACCGGTTTATTTAAAAATAAATAAAAAGTCATTTATCGTCCCAAAAAAAATAACACATACAGCAACGGATAAGCAAACAAAAACGACACATAAGTACAATAGGGACAATAGGGTGTCGTCCAATAGGGTCGTTGACGTATATATTACATAGTACAAAAATTATTGATAAAAAAAGGATGAACCTATTTCGGTTTCCCTCAGAATTTTTATAAGAACGCGAACATTTAAAGAACTTTATTGTAACCTAAAAAACGGTTTATTTGACGAGTGACGCAACGGCTAGTCGGCCTGGTGGTGTGCCACGTAAATATAGACACCGAAGTATGGAGAAACCGGTTTTACATGTTCTAAACCGGTTAATTTTACAAGTACATAAAAACCGGTTTAATAACGGTTTTTCGAGTGAAACGGAAATTAAGAGGTTTTGCGCCAAGTACATGATTTTTTTTATATACACAATTGATATGTAATATTATTGATATTATAAATAAAATTAATATGAATATGATAACAGTTTGGAAATTTAACCGCTTTCCGAGCCTTGATTTACAGACATTTCTGTTTTTTTATATCAGTAATTTTAACATACCCGGCGTAGGTAATGCTACCAGTTCTTCATCCGGTTTCAAAACGTCGAGTATGTTGATCTTCCTCTCCGCCGCTCGCACTTGTATATTGACCTGAACAACGCCTTCGCCCCTGATGCATTGCTCTACTAGGGTCTTGTGGTTTTCCAGCTGAAAAAATGGTATTATGTCAAGAATTTAAGAACTAGGGAACAAATCAAATAACTTAGGTCCTAGAACTTATGGTACCCCAACTACCTGCACTACCTGCCTGTGTCCCTGGGCCCATTTCTCGAAAGATATTAGTCTAATATTATTAGTGTTGCCATGGTAACCCATACGACTTGACAGTTTTTTTTTATTATAATTATTATTCAGAACACATAGTCATACATGAGAAGATAGATGCTTACAAAAATAAATCGGCCAAGTGCGAGTCGGACTTGCACAGGAAGGGTTCCGTACCATTATCTATAAAAACGGTCACCCATCCAAGTACTGACCCCCCCGACGTTTGACGTCTTCGGTGATTGGATGAGAACCTCGATATTGGAAAGAAATATTTATTTTATTCTGTTTTTAGTATTTGTTGCTATAGCGGCAACAGAAATATAAAATCTATAGAAATTTCAACTGGCTAACTATCACGGTTCATGAGATGCAGCCTGGTGAGGGTGACAGACAGACGGACAGCGGAGTCTCAGTAATAGGGTCCCGTTTGACCTTTTGGGTACGGACCCTAAAAATAAAAGAGCGTTTTAGCGAAAAGGAAAATAAGTTAAATATAAGGTATTATTCATTATATCAACAACAGGCGCTCTGTTCTCGAACGATATTAGACTAATATTATTAGTCCACGAACTATAAATCGTATGTTACCATGGGAACACACTAATAATATTAGACTAATACCGTTCGAGAAATAGACCCAAGGTTCGAGAAAGGGGCCCAAGGTTCGAGAAATGGGCCTCCGTTCGAGAAATGGGCCCCCTTCGAGAAATGGGCACAGGTACAGGCAGATGGTACAGGTAGGTGGAGTACCATTAGTATATGATCAAAAACACTTAGAATGAATTTTACTGACCATTTTAGCATCTTGCAGCCAAAACGTGTAATCTGACAGATCGACACCCAGTCTTCGTTCCAACATACTTCTTAGTTTGGACAGGCGGGTCCGGATGTCCATTAACTGTACTATTACCTCCTCTGTAAGAAACAGAATTCATTTAAATTTTTATACCTTTGGGAGGCGGACCCGGGTATGTCCTTAAACTGCGTCCAAAAGAGAGGGGTATGGGCACTGTGAAGTCTGTGAATGCCATTTCGCTTAGTAGGGCACAGCACAGCGGATGTCATTCCAGATCTAGAGCAGAGCCCAACTGGGGAAGTACCTCCACCTTACAGAAAACCGCAGCCAAATAACACTAGACCCTACTCATAGTGTTGTTCCTTCCGGTGAGTAAGGTTGCCAGAGCTCAACGAGGGTGTGTAGTGTTAGGGTCGGCAACGCGCATGTAACTCCTCTGGAGTTGCAGGCGTACATAGGCTACAGAGACTTACCATCAGGCGGGCCGTATGCGTGTTTGCCACCGAAGTAGTATAAAAAAAAAAATTCATGCTTTATGACTGTAGTGAAAATGTGTAATTTCGGTTAACTTTATATTCAATTATAAGTTTCCAACACTAATGAATAGGTTGTCTGGAAGAGATCGCTTTTTAGCGATAAGACCGCCTGTTGTTTACCTCTTCTTTATGTGTTGTAATATTTGTACTGTTTCTGTATTGAGGTGTGCAATAAAGTATATTTGTATTGTATTGTATTGTATGATACTGTGTTAATAGTACATTACGATACAAGTGCGAAAAATAGGAAATTCGAAACGAGTGGCGATAAATTAAAACACGACCGAAGGGAGTGTTTTAAATCGACACGAGTTGCGAATTACCTATTCGCACATGTATCGTACAACGTTTTACAGTACATATGGCCCTTTAAATGTTCGACACAGTAACGTAATATGCTACTTCTCGCACTAGTGCTATAAAGTAGCCCCATATGTACTGTAATATATTTTATTACGCATTACACAGATGGATATGGCCGATATATTAATGGTTGATGACCATAGATCCCGGAAAAGCCATATTTCAAATACTATTGTAAGTAACCAGCATATACCACTAGAGTCAGTGCTCAGCATGGTGTCCTCATCCTCTGGAGCATCCTCGAACACGGCCAGCGGAGCCTGCAGGATCTCCACTCCTGTCGGCATCAAACCTGAAAGTGTTCGGACATAACTATAGTATGGATTTACTATTTAATTTGCATATTTCTTGTACTATTAGTACTATTACTCATCTATAAATTATAGCACTAAACTATAATTTAAAAAATATATATATATATATATATATATTTATAATAATAAAATAAATAATCTGTTCAATTAAATTAAATTATATTTTGTAGCTTTTTATAAAATTTAATAACAAAAATTCCGTGTAGTTTTGTAGTTATAATTAAATTAGTATACTTTTAGATTAGTTTATGATTAGTTTTAGGCTATGTTTAGGTAATCTCACTGTGATGCAATACTTATAAGTAGTCAATGTTAGGTACTCCATAAATTGTTATATATATTAGTATTTATTACCTTTTAAAATGATTTAGTGTAAGTTATAAATGTTATAATATGTATGATGTGGATGTACTTAAAAAAAAAAAAAATTTTATATCTATGCTATGTTATGTTATAATGTATAAATATTTAAAAACATCGTTTTTGCTGATTTTATTTACTTTTCAGTTACATACAGCATTTAGGTATTAACATAATATTTGCATGAGCATGGATATTTGTTCGTGAGTCATGGTTCAGTTTCATTGGTCATGACTCGGTCAATGTAAAGCGTGCGGGGACTCCCTGCAGGCGGTATAACGACTAGTGAAACTCATAAGTCGATAGTTCGGTCGATATACAGCATGCGGGTGACTCCTCGCAGGCGGTAAGGTGGCATAACAACTAGTGAAACCAATAATGGCTTGCGTTTTGGAAATCTCCTGCACCCCGCATGCGGACCCTATCAATCAATGAAACTGAGCCATTATGGGTGTTTTCTATGTATTTAAGCCGGTTGTCTAAGTACCCACAATACAAGCTTAATCTTTTTTATGATATATACTATTGATTTATTGCATACAATTAGTTTTGCGATACAGCGAGGAAATGCTGCTAGCATCTACTAGTTTTTAAGACTAGTATTATTTATTTTAAGATCTAGGTTTTATGTTTTGAAGTTTTGTTAATTATATTTTATTTCATCATTGAATATGTATTATTATAGTAATAATTTATACTTCTTAATTTTATAAATTTATTTATTGATATTCAGGAAACCAATCCTGTAGTATTAAGGCAAGTGTGTAAAAATAAATATTCCTTGATTGTTGTATTGGTTATTTATTTTATACATTAACATTGGAATAATCTTTATAGGTACTATGAAGTACACTCACAAATTCAACATGTAACATGGTTAAAGCGATTTTAGCTCTTATAGCAATAATACCAAATGATTAAGAGGGAAATACCAATGATTTTATACCTATAATAACAACAACAGTATACCTACCTACTTGCGCAAAAAATAAACAAGATAAAAAGCGATGTAGGTAAATATTTGACCTTCAAGTAAAGATATACCTTCTGTAGAATTGAAAATGCACTTATAATAAACTGTTTCTTACCTAAATCAGATTCCGTAACATATTGAGGTATCACAGAAAGAGGATCTGAAGTATCTACACTGCCCGAAGCTTCATCAAATGCATTTTCAACACTTTCCATTTTAATTGTGCGTACATTTAAAAGATCGTTTAAATCTGTCACCTCCATGAGTCTATTACTCACACGATCACAGCAATGATCAATCTAATCTACCAAACTTTGGTAAAGTTGTAATATATTTTAAGATTTCAAAATTTTACGAATAGGAAAAGGAAATTGCTCGAATTGTTCACTTCCGCCTATGATCCGCGTGCACCAAAACATGAAACCATTGACAAGTGTCATTATGACGGTACAATAAATACCTATTAGCTCTATAGTGTCTATGGATGAATATTTTTGTTAGGTTGGCCTACCTGCTTATGCCTATACACATTCACAGATACTGACTTAGTATCTGTGAATGTGTTTATAACATAGATAAGACAACATTTTTGCTTCAGTTCAGCCATCTATTGAGCAATAGCTCTGTTTGTTCTACTCGACAGTAGATGGCGCTAATCTAACAACGTAAAACAAACTTATACCAAAGAGAATTTCTTTTATCTTATACAAAATGGATATTGCTTACTCAAATTAATTAGTAAAGATTAATAGTTTAAAAAACACTAGATAAACACGCTTGTGATACGATATTCCATCATGAAATGCCTATCTTCCGGCTTCATCATCAGACCTTGAAACCTAATCGTGGTCAAAGTTCATTACAAGAATTTTCTAACAAATCCAAACACAGCTATGATACGATGTTCCATCATGAAGTTCCAGTTCATATCTTCCGGCTCCATCATCAGATCAGTTCGGCAGTACCATATTATTGTATTGTCATCAGAACTACATACAGCTGCCAATTTTCATGACGCTACGATCCTTGGAAGATGGTTAAATTAGTTACCTTAGATTCCATTACATAGTTACATACAGGTCGACCTAATAAAAGCGTGTTAAAGAGCGAAGTCTCCTTAAGGCTTATATTCCAAAATTGTTATTTGCCCGAAGGCTTATATTCCAAAATTGTTATTTCAATATTTCTCATGAGAACGTGTACTTTGGATGCCATTGTGTTGCAGATAGGCATAATTGCTGAACAGTAGGCCTAAGATGGTCGGCTCTTTATCATTTGTCACCATGCCTGTCACGTTCTAACATGTATGTATGCGCGAAAGTGACGGGCATAGCGACAAGTGATAAAAATGGAACCATGATGCCACCGCAGCAGGGCTAAGATGGTCGGCTGTCTATCATTTGTCACCCTACCTGTCACGCTCTAACAAATACGTAAGTGCGAACGTGACGCATGATATGACAAGTGACAAAAACACGACCATGATACCGCTGCAGATATAGTTATATGGATAAAATTTAGCAAAGTCGAGGGCTAAATTAGATAAAAATAAAACAAGGTGTTTGCTTTTATTACAGTGTATTTAAAAACCGAACCTTTACCTTACATTAATTAATGCCAAACATAATGTATTCACATATTTCACCAAAATCTGCGCTAATCAAAGTTTTAGGGCCGCCATAGAGGCATGTGAATTCTTATTTCAAATCTGCTTGTGGTCACAGAAATCTGCCTAATAGAATAATTGGATTTATAAAACTGACATTTCCATCTGACCCGAGGACCTACCGCAAAACACGAAAATCGAAATTTCATTGTATCTCTATCGCTCGAATATGCAAGAGTAATAAAGAAGGCATTGGTATGAGGAAATTTCGATTTTAGTGTTTCGCGGTATGCCCTCCGATTTCCGACACTAAAGTTATGAACCATAGACATTAAGCCTCCTAAGTCCCGGAGTCATTTTTGCAGTTTTGAATTTGGAACCATCTTTTATTCCATTATAGTTCAAAATTCGATTTGATTTTGACTAAAGCGGTTGGATGAATGGTAGCCCTTGAACATTTTACAAACTTAAAACAAAAGTGTACTACATATTTGTGAATTTCTGACATTTTAACGTGATGATACCAACCTTACAAACAACAAATAATAGTACTTATTATATAAGTACTATTATTTGGCTGTATTTTATATTATGGAATATTTTCGAAAAACTCAAGCAAATTTTGTCACAAATGCACTGTTCTAAATCTAAATAATATTTAATAAACCATAGATAACAAAATATAATTCCATTATAACTAACTTTTATACACTTTAGGATAAAATGTGTTTGTCTGTTTGCTTTAAAATTTCAACATTTTACCCTAAATTTGATGATTAACAAAATATGTTTACAGAAAATCACAATTTTACAATGTTTACAACACTTATATAACAAATAATATCAAAAGAAAACTTACATAAAATTTACAGAGTTATGGTAACATATCAAACATTGTATGAAAAAAAAATCGATACTGTAAAATTATTCTAGACCCGAAGAGATCCCTTAAAGGGATAAGTCCGCATTTGAACATTATTTTTTTGTTTAAAATATACCATACCATACAAGCTTGCTATAAATACCAAAATAAAATAAAACATTTTTAGCAAAGAATCTGAACATACAATATTTGTATGAAGTTTTTTATTTCATAGCGTAAGGCAAGTTTTGTTTACATACAATTTATATACACTAAAGGAATATACATATATTTATTTTATATACATCTTTATATCTATGCTACAGCTTTTATGTTTTTAAAGTTTATATATTTTACAAATACGGTGATTATTTAAGACTTATAATTTAAAGTTTCAATCACATGTTTCGGCCTTTTATTCATTCCATTGTTTTTAAAAGTGATGTTTTTTTTTAAATAAAATACCTATATATTTCTAGGCACGCTTAGCATCCTCTTATAGAGAGAAATAAGTCTCATATTTTATATTTTTAAAATATAACACCGTAGTGTCATCTACAAGAAACAAATACAAATTTGATAAGTGAAAAAAAAAAGTGATGGGCGTTTTCAGAAAATTAAAAAAAGAACCAATTATTCTTTCTTATTTGTTGAATTTGTGATTTTACTATAAATTTACTCCGTTTCCGAAATAGAATTTTTTACCATTTCCAATATGAAGATTTCCTTCATTTCCTGTGAAAGTTTCCTGAAATTTCCGAGAAACTTTTCGACGTTTTGGAAACTTTCGGAAGAACCAAAACTTTCAGCGCAAAGAGCGCAACGTTGCTAGATGCGATCTAAACACTAAAAACTTTGATAGAAAATGACTATTAATTTCTTTTTAAATTCAATTAACAATATAAATAATGTACAGAGCTAATAAGGACGCTAAGTACGAATAAGTTCGTACATTGACCCGCCTGTTCCCATCTCTATCGCACGCGCATAGTTCTATTGCTGTCCCGCTCGCACAGTGCCATTGACCGCCGGCATCGTGAGCGGGACAACAATATAACAATGGCGGGTCAATATACGGAATTCTTCGTGATAACGTCCTTACTTTTTGTGGTATTCGTAAACTTGGGATTTTAGAGAAACCAAAGTAACTCAAATATTATAAACAAACGTACAGTAATTTTGGAATTTTTAGTCAGATCAAGCTATCTCTGCACAGACTTTCTCAGTGACAGAGTCTAAAGGTGGCACCATAAAAGTTATATATTTTTTTATATTAGCACTTTCATACTTTGTCCCAGCAAAGTCTATGAAGTCTTAGCTTAGACGGGCAGTCGCCATCAGATATATCGGAGCGGCCGAGGTACTCAAACATAACTGAACACGCACTCTAACGCTTTGATACTAGAGGTATGTTCAGATATTTGTGAGCACCTTGGCCTCACCGATATATCTGATGGCATTCGGTAAAGTGAAATTGCTGATAAGGACCATAAAACGGCATTTCCTTTTGGATATTTTTCTTTTTTGATAAGTACTTTATTCTCTTAATATTTTCGAATACTGTACATTATTTTTCATAATTATTTGCCACAAAATTGGCTTATAAATAAACGATTTTTTATGTTTAGATAGCATTCCTAAAAAAACAGTCAAGTATATGTTAGAATGTGTTTTCGTAACTAAAAGAATTTTGTTTTATAGGTAACTGCATAAACGCGCGTGGAACAAATTTAAATGTTTGAATAATATAAACGGCTTTTGTTAGCGTGCGTGATTCTTTTCGACCATGCTGCTGAATAGTCTAAATTTGTATCAGTGCTTCTTCTTTAGACAATATAATATCTTCATATGATCTCCTCATAGTTTAATTTTACGCCCTGATCTATCAATATACAGTTCTTCAATTCATCAACCTTCAATATTTTTGTAATTTTTTTTAAAATGGATTTGATAGTTACATAACAAAATGACAGAATGTCATGTGGCTACTTTGGACGCTAAAATGGAATTCGCCTTACTTGACTCAGATTTGTCATAAAAATCGCACTTCGCCAACGTCTTCGCTATTTTATCTACATTTAAATCATTTACATTTCCATTATGTATTTTTAAATCTAAATTAGATTTACCATCTTTGTCATCAACTGTTTCATTTACGAAACCATTTTCATTAACTCCATTAACTTTATTTAAATCTTTATCAACTCCATCTTTTACTTCAACACTATTTCCATTCTCTGCACTTTCTGTATTTACTTCATTTACTACACTAACATCTTCCTTAACTTCATCATTCTCAGATTTTAACCTTTCTTCTTCTATCCTCGCTTCTTCCAGTCTCTTTTCATCTTCTATTCTCTTCTCTTCTGCTATCCTATCTTCTTCTTGCTTCCGCTTCCTCTCTTCTATCTCCAGGCGTCTCTGCTTGTTCCACCAGGGCATGAAACGTTGGAACATGATTCGGCGTCGATGTTGGGGCTTCAAGACCCATGATACTGCCATGTCTACGTCTGCAATCCTGGAAAAAAGGATAATGATGTTATTGAGAAAGTTTTTACCAGACAACCCATCATGGGACATTCCACGGGCTGCCCCCGTACGGATGCATTTTATTTCCCGTGTTGAGATTTTTTTTTCGGCGTTTAAAGCAGGCCATTATTTTTCTGTTCATATTTCTGACGAATAGTCACAGAAAAGGAAACTCTTGTACCTGCAAATTTTCGGAAAATTCGCGTTTTTACGGGACCACTGTAGACTATTTCATGGAATGCTCCATATGTTGCTTTCTATCATAGAAGAGTCCTTATGCTTCACGTGATTAAGGATCCGGTCCATTAGAGAAGGATCCTTATGCTTCACATTCCTTGGAACGTTTTCATCAGAGTAAGGTCCTTATCCACATGGCGCATGGATTATTCAATAAGGTGTCATGATCATGAAAGAGACGCAATTTGAGTGTACCTATGTAATTGTATTTCTTCAGGACTTTCAAGTGATTGGTCCTGAAACATGATAATCCAAGAGGCTTTTTCAAACTCCGTCTCTGTCACGGCACATCTCCAAACATCAAACTTTTACATGTAAATTTTTTACAAGCAATAATAATAACCAAAAAATACAATTACAAATATTGTATCAATGAAATATTACGATTAGATACTGTATTAGAGAAGAGATGAATATACAATCTCTAAATGTCGAATGACACAAAAAAAACTATGATATAAAAATACAAACCACATATACTAAAATTATTTACAGATGAATTCAATGAACGAAGAATTCAAGTCTTGGAGACCCTTTACACCTCTAAGGATAATTTAATGATCTTTTTTTTTATATTTTATCTGTGACGTTAAACAGATAAAATATGATAAAAAAAAACGATCATTAAATTATCCTTAGAGATGTAAAGGGTCTCCAAGACTTGAATTCTTCGTACTCACTTCCGCTTGAATCTGTCACGGTCCATGGCATCCTGCTCCCAGTTCCCGCGGCGCGCCTGCCGCGCAGCGAAGGACCATACTCGCATAACGTGCACTTTCGGAGGCTTGTCGGAGAAGGACACCTGAAAAGAAAGAAATCATGTCATGAAAACCTTGTTACGAGCTTTTATTTAACTTCTAGGTAGTGTTAGGTTTTTGGACAAAACTTGTTGTGGATTTTATGTTGTACCTACATTTATTTGACAACCGGTTTGGCCTAGTGGGTAGAGACCCTGCCTACGAAGCCGATGGTTCCGGGTTCAAATCCTGGTAAGGGCATTTATTCGTGTGATGAGCATGGATATTTGTTCCTGAGTCATGGGTGTTTTCTATGTATTTAAGTATTTATAAATATTTATATATTAAATATATCGTTGTGTAAGTACCCTCAACACAAGCCTTATTGAGCTTACTGTGGGACTTAGTCAATTTGTGTAATAATGTCCTATAATATTTATTTATTTATTTATTTATTGCGAGTTATCACTTATGTAGATTGGACGAAGTTTGTTGCGGATTCTGTTTAGTGCCTATGCTTTTGACGAAGCCTGCGCTGTGTATGTAGATGATGGTTGTGGTATCAATTTAGTTTTATTTAATAAAGGGTTATTTTTTTACCAAAAAACTTCTATGTATGTTCGGGTCAAATCTTGCAAGCTGAATTAGACCCACTTCCTATTATTTGATTGAACTGAAATTTCACATACATGTAAGTTGGGTGACAATGTAATATTATAGTACCATCGAGATGATCTGATGATGAAAACAGGACGTGGCCATAGGAATTCTGTGATACAATGAAACACCCAATTTTTTTTCGCTATTCCGGGGTTGGTCCCATAGTAAAAGTTGCTCCGTATGACCTATATATTCACTCCGTAAATTATTGCAGGGTACTAAATAAACACCCTTTATCACTAAATTCATCTTGTGCGCTAAAACAAAGGGGCATTGTTTTGATAGCCGTCCATTGTATGACTGTCTATTGTATATATATATCTCATTAAAGACACAAATAGTCACGTAAGAATTTTTAATCAACTTTTTTTCGAAGGAGGTTCTCGATACGTCGAGGTTTTGGTTTTTATGCAAGGACGTTTCTCGAGGTATTCCTAGTTGTTACGAGCAGCTGGGTAACATCTGGAATCCTGAATTATCGCGGACACTTAGACCGACTACAGATTATGCTTTCTTTTGTTTGAGAGACTAGATAGTTGGCCGCATTGTGTATACAATTATTATTATTGGGGTTCTGTAGGCCTTTGAGTTCCATCAGTTACCCATTTCGGGTATGCAATACTTAACCCTTTAAGTATCAGGCTGACAGTTCAAAAATGAAAATCGAATATCAGTCTTATAATCATAATAATAATTCAGCCTATATACGTCCCACTGCTGGGCACAGGCCTCCTCTCATGCGCGAGAGGACTCGGGCTATAGTCCCCACGCTAGCCCAATGCGGATTGGGGACTTGACATACACCTTTGAATTTCTTCGCAGATGTATGCAGGTTTCCTCACGATGTTTTCCTTCACCGAAAAGCTAGTGGTAAATATCAAAATGATATTTCGTACATAAGTTCCGAAAAACTCATTGGTACGAGCCAGGATTTGAACCCACGACCTCCGGATTGAAAGTCGGACGTCATATCCACTCGGCCACCACCGCTTCTTCTTCTTTATGAGCTAAACTTAAATAGTATGCAAAGATAATCAATGACATACCAATTAATGTTCAAAATATTCTTTTAGACTATAAAATGACTTATCAAGTAACCAGTTTTTCAATTTTACTCGGAATCGGTTACCTTCGAGTGCCTTTATATCAGCTGGAAGGTGATTAAATAATTGAATAGCTGTTTCAAAAGTGCTCTTTTTGAATATGGATGTGTTTATTTTTGGTAGCATAATATTATATCTATATTGCGTCCTAGCGTTACATTTAGTTGAAGATAGCTGTAAAATAATTAGGCTGTTTTTTTTAATAAATAAACTTACTTCTAGAACATAGATTCCGGTCAGTGTAAGGAAGCGTTTCTCTCGGAAAATGGATATTGTGAAAGCCCTTTAAAGTTCATTACTAATGCCCGTTGAATCCAGGAAATTCCTGACTATTTGGGCCGTAATGTTCTGTACCTCATAGGGTTGCAATACATGCCGCCCTTAGTGGGTACTTCTTTTTAACATTAGTGGTCCACAGGAACAGAGAAGGTGCATTGCAGCCTCCTCGGACTTCTGGCAGAACCTGCATGTCGCATCTTTTTTCTATCAAATTTGAAACATGTGTTTGTTCAACTTATAGTGTCCAGTCAATATTCTGGTCACCCGCGCAGGTTTTGTGTCTTATGGGCCCTAGAAGCTTCTGATATCAGTTTTTAGTAAACAATACAATATAAATATTCGTTATCAGCAATATGAAAAAGAACATACAATTTAAGCACATATGGTAGACAACAGGCGGTCGCTATAGAGCTTCCAGACAACCAAATTTAAAATTCATTTTTGATTCTCACTGCCGATATCGCGTCCATATAATATATAACTGGCCAGATAGAATACTCTTTATTGGCACACCTCAGTAAAGAATACAGCTTAAAGAATTTTTGGACCCGGGTACGTCCTTAAACTACGTCCAAAAGAGAGGTATGGGTATTGTGAATTTCATCTCGCTTTGTGTGGGAGGGCACAGCCAGTGGATGTCATTCCAGATCTAGAGCAAAGCCCAACTGGGGAAATACCTCCACCTTACAGAAAACCGCAGCCAAATAACACTAGACCCTACTCATAGTGTCGTGTTCTTGCCGGTGAGTAAGGTTGCCAGAACTCGACGACGGGGGGTTTAGGGTCGGCAACGCGCATGTAACTCCTCTGGAGTTGCAGGCGTACATAGGCTACGGAGACTGCTTACCATCAGGCGTGCCGTATGCTTGTTTGCCACCGACGTAGTATTAAAAAAAAAACAATTGATTGATGATAGGGCCATACAACAGGCGGGACTACCCTTGGGTAAGGTTTGGGACAAAGATATTGGAGCATATTGTTTCTTAATGTAAAAACTTATGTTACGGTAAATTTGGCCACGTTGGCTATCACAATTTGATGCTAATTGTAAAGTGTCTTATAAGGACTCAACGCATTTTGTTTACACTCATCCAATTTCCAGCCGGTGACGTAACGAGCAAGATTAAAGTCTACGTCATCACGCCATCAATGAGTGTACACACCCGAGTGAGTCACGCGTGACGTCACGAGATAATTCCACTACGAATGCGTACTGGGTCAATGACAGGGCGATACAGTTAATATAGGTACGACGAGATGCTTCTAAAGCTTCTAAACTTCTAGAGATACTGCGCACGCAAATTTACTGCCATTTTTCGACACATAATTAAAACTTTTAGAACGCCGTTTAACTTTGATCCTTATTTTTTACTGATATGAGTTGAATTTGTTAAATATCAAAAAGTGGCGTTTAGCTTTAGGCCGGTTGTAGATGTCCGGTGTTTTCGCCGGACAATTGTCCGGGTTAGGCGACGATGTCTGGTTTTCTTGGGTGTAGCTGTCGGTACGGTAGTCATGTACAAAACCGGACGTAGTCGCGTAACACGGTCCGGTTTCCGGCGAAAACACCGGACATCTACAACCGGCCTTAGTTGTATAATTTGTAAAGGTTTTGTGTAAGCTGTGCGAAGCCGGGGCTAGCCTCTAGTCTTAAACTTACTGCTAGCCTTTCTCCGCAAATGTTTTGCTAGTTGCCCTTGATGTAGCACTCTCCTATTGCTCCAAGCGTCTCTGTCCAGAACCTGTCTTCTCCATAAGGCTTCAGTTACCTGCCTGAACACGATTTCCCATCTTATTTTTTGCCCACCATCATTCCGTCTCCCATCCATTGGGTACCATATTGTGATGTCTTTTGATCTCTTTTCTCTTTGGTCTCGGAGGCATATGGCCGGTCCACTCCCACTTTTCGTGGTTTAAATCGATTATTTTTGTTTTTTTTCTTATGTCCTACAGTTTAAATCTATCTCTAAGTTTTACATTCAACATGCTTCTTTCCATACTATTTTGACAAACTTGGAGAGCTTTCCATTTTTAACCGACTTCAAGATTTCAAAAGGAGGAGGTTATCAATTCGGTGTGTGTTTTTTTTAATGTTTGTTACTTCATAACTCCGTCATTTCTGAACCGATTTTGAAATTTTTTTTTTTGTTTGAAACTATATATATTCTGATTGGTCCCGTTTTTGTCAGACTTCAGTTCTGATGATGGGATCCATGAGGAATCGAGGGAACTCTTTAAATGTGAAGAGCATTCATATAGTTATTTTTGCATTTTCATCAACAAATCAAGCATTTACATTTAAAAAGTGACATTCGATGAAGTGGAACTGCTGATGATGATCAGAATGGAACTCTTCAACGACGCATAGTTCACGTTTGGCGATTTATCCTCTTGGCTGTGCTTGTGAAGCAAATAAGATTTTTAAGACATATTTTTGTCAAGTTTGAGTTCTGACGATGGGGTCCATGAGGCATCGAGGGAACTCCTCGAATGTTAAAGGCATATATTTAGTGATCTTAGTATTTTCATCATCAAATCAAGCATTTACATTTGTAGAAGTGACATATGATGAAGCGGAACTGCTGAATGAATGAATGAACAGAATGGAACTCTTCAACGCCGTATGATTCACGTTTGGCAATTTGTTCTCTTCGCATGTTTGTGAAGCAGTTTGAGTTTTGATGATGGATTCCATGAGGAATTGAGGGTACTTCTCAACTCTTTTAATATTATTTCATGCATGGTGTGAAATAATTTATTTTAAATATAGTCGAATACCCTATTGCGGACCAGTCTTTTTAATTTCATTGCATGAAATCCAAAATCATCAAAATCTTTCTTTCACCGGTCTCCCTCATTGAAGTCGTTTTTTTTTTCTTAAAAATTATACATGTAACAAATGTCCCTGACTATATCCGCCACGTCTACATTACTTTCAAACAACGTACCCTCAGAAACCAAGTACAACCAGTAGCATGATGAAACAACTCGTTCGTATTGCGATAAGGTTATCTGTATGCAGCTAGTTTTACTTTATTCATATAACAACTTGATTATAATTAGCTCCAGTATAAGTTGAGTTGCTAACTCCCAAGAGTCAAATTAATAGTTTAATGAATTATAGATTAATAGTTTTGAATTATTCTCGTTTATAGTCTGTATCTTTAGGTATTTAAAAAAAGGTAAACAAACAATTTGTACATTTTCGGGTAGTTTTAATATTTATTGGTTAACCAACCGAATACAAAACCGCCTGGATCTGTCACTGAACGACCTGACTTTAAACCTACATTATTTGATCATATTACATGATCATGATTTTCATCTATCCTCAGCTGCCTTAAGGAGCCATTTGAGGGTAGATTTTGTTTACCTTTTTTTAAATACCTAAAGATACAGACTATAGGATGCATGTAACTGCGTCGAAATATCGGGAGCTCAAAAACAATACAAAAGGTAATCACGGTTCATATCCCGGTGGCTTCGAGCAACACCGGCTTCCGACACGTCGGACGGGAGGAGCCTAAGCGATATCTTACCGAACAAATAAACACTAAAATTTAAACTAAAAAAACTATGGCTCTCAAATGAAGAACCTACTGACAGGTAGGAAGATGTGTGCGGTCATAACATATATTTATTCATATATGTATACACCGTGTTTTTTTTTATTTGCGTTAATTTCGAGGGTGCATTCCTGAGCTTAAATTAAGTAACTTTCTCAAAGATACCGATATTCTAACTAACTCCATTTCGGAGATAATCAATCATATTTTTTTATATTATAAGGCCCTTACGAGCGTGTACACTTGCCTTAGGGCCTGTTTACTTATTGATTAGTGTTTAGTGCGAGTTCATACATTTGCTACTAAACGTACGTACTATCTCGGACGATCGATGTTAGAAATGACATTGATTTATCACAGTTTTCAATTGTTTGGTTGAGTTAAATGTAATGCCCGTATTACAACAACGCTATATGCAACATTTAGTTACTTTTTATAAAAACAAAAATAGTAAAAAAAAAACATTTTTTTTTTAAATTAAATATGCCATTTAGTTTCCTTAAACGTACTTACCGAAACCCCGGAGTTAACGCAATTCAATAAAAACACGGTGTATAAAGATATTTATTTATATATAGTATGTAACAATATATATTTACTTTAGATATAGTTTTTCATTACTCTTTTAGGTATGGGTTTACTGGAAGAGATCCCTCTTAGGGATAAGTTCGCCTTTGTACTACCCAATTATTTTCCATCTGATGTAATATTTATTTTTCTCGTACAATAAAGTGTTTACTTACTTACTTACAGATCATTCTGCCATTTTTTGCGGGGGAAACGTGCACACAGTCGCACTTCTCACTCACTACATACAAAATCCAATCTGTAATGACGACACAAATACATAGAAAATGACAAACATCATAGACAAATCTTCCACACCTCGATCTCTTTTTGTGTACGGACGAATCACAACAAGCACCGCCATAGGTACAGTTGTACCTATGCTTTGGCAGAGGGGAAATAGTATGAATGCCGTCTCCCTACCCGGTGTTGCTCGAAGCCCGGTCGATTTAAGTCTAGTGAAACCAAAGATTACTTAGCAGCGATTTTGACAGCCCAGACAGTGCGTGTTATTTTAATCGTCAAACTTCTATGAAATTATGACGTTTACTTAAGAGTTTACACCCAATGTCCTTGAAATTGATGTTACTTAAACAGTTTTTTAAGAAAGACTATTTGTTTTAGTCAAGTAAGAAAAATATATGTTCATATTAATTATATTTCAAAGACCGTGGTTGTACTCGATAATGATTGAACGAAATCGGCTCGATAGAAAATAATTGCAAAGATTGGTCTTAAAATCACAATTAAACGGTTCTATGTCTTTATTGTTTTGACTTACGGGTCTGCAATTAAAATTACAATTTCAAAACATTTATATCTAAACCGCTGTTGAGTAAAATATTACACTAATAATTAAATTTTTTTTATTTAAATATTTTTCTTATTATTCCCTTGCCCAGGCCCAGTAACATGCGACAGTGCTATCTCATTTACTCCGATACAAATAGACAGTGTGCGCGCTTTAGGTATTGACAGCCTCTTAACACTTGCACAGACTGGGCTATCAAAGACACTGCCTATTATTTTGACTTAAGATTATTATTTTGTACAACTTTTTCATCACACTTGCTCGTAAAAGATGTCTGTTAATCCTTATTTTCTACCTAGGGCTGTAAATTACCTACGGACGACATCAGAAATTTTATTTATTTCCCTATTAAGTGTGATGAAAAACATTATGTCGCCACGGTCGGTACAGGAATTACGAACTCGTGTTAATAAAGCCCTCGCATTCTTGTTTACCGCCCTTAATACACAATTAGGGAATGCAAACCGGTTTTAACCGAAACCGAAAAAACCGGTTAAAACCGGTTTTTTGACGGAAACCCAAAACCGGGTTTTTAGAATTTGAAAAAACCGGTTTCGGTTTTATTCGGTTTTTTTTATTTACCTAAGTTGCATGTTTTATTCATTATAAGGGTATAAATCGGTCCTAAACCGGTTGAATCGACATCAAATCAAATAATGTGGTGTTGTGTTAGTTTGATCATTTGTAACGCTAAATGAATTTTTACGGTACAAAATACACAAATACGAAAGATTTAAATAATATAAAGTACTGGCAGTGGCAGGACATCCGTGCTGGTGTACGAATTGTATAGTAGTACTTTTTAATAAAAATGGGTATAAAAGGTCTTACTTATAATTTATAATTTTATTATGCGATGCACTGTAGAAAAATTCCACGTAATCAATTATATCAATGGCAGCTTTAAAGTCTTTTGTTGGTTCGGTGATAACGACTTACCGAGAACCTTTTTTTGAGATTAATAGTACAAATACTAATTAAAGTTGATTATGGAGTAAAAACAAAGCTTGTTGCATTTATTTCCTACTTTACAAATCCATAATAACTTAGCAAATATTTTATAAAGGAAGGTAGTAACAGTAAACGAATTAACTACTTGAATATATACTAGAAGACAGCGAAAAATTTAGAGCAAGATTTCGGATTGGGCCATTTGATTTAAGACAAATAACATTAAATTATAAATTGATATAGATTTAGATTTAGATTTATTTATTTCACAACATATGATTACAGTACAAATTACATCAATGTCAATTTATAAGAATCTATATTGTGATCGTCAGAAATAAACTTAAATAATAACAAGATAATCCAAATAAATTAATTTCAATAATAATATATATATATATATATATGAAAATTTTCACCTGAAAAGGATCGTCAAATAATATCAAGAATAAGCAAACACAATGTCAAATCATTATTCAATTATAAATTATACAGTTATGTCAAAAAATTCACTTATTGAATATAATGGGTTGTCCAGTAAAAAGTTTCTCAATAGACGCTTGAATGTTGTATCGGATGTGTCCGTCCTTATTTCTGCAGGTAATCGCTCATAATAAGTCGGACCGATGACACGCGGGTTCTTAGCTGCAAGTGCCATGCGACGTGGAACTGTTCGTAATCGACCTGTAGTTCTATTGTTTATACCAGCTACCTCAACGCGTTTAAACAAAGATAGGTTATTTCTAACATACATAAGGATTTCGAACAAATATAACGAGTAGTGCGTCATTATTTTGTGCGTTACAAAAAGGCCCCTGCATGAATGTCTAGGCTTCGCACCTGCTAGTGTTCTTATTGCCTGTTTTTGCATGATAAACACTCGGTTAGCATGCGTAGAGTTTCCCCAAATGAGTACACCATACGTCATTAGTGAGTGGAAGTGAGCGTAGTAAATCGATTTTAATGTAACATACGAAACAAGGGGTTTCAACTTCCGTAACGCAAAGACTGCACTACTCAATCTATTGCATAGCTGGTCAACATGGCACTTCCAGTTCAGATTCGAATCCAACATAAAGCCAAGGAACTTCGTTTCACTGCACATTGGCATAGGGCAGTCCACTACACATGGGGGCGCAGTAGTCGTCCGTCCTGAGAATAACATGACGTTAGACTTGCTGACGTTAAGAAGTAACCCATTTGCAGTAAACCACCGTTTTAACTGCCTACATGCCTCATTGATATTCTCGCCAAGCTGTTTGTATGTTTGCGCGCTGATTATGACCGTAGTGTCATCTGCAAATAGTACTGACAGCCCGGTTGTGATGGCAGATGGGAGATCATTGACGTAGGCTAGAAACAGAGTGTTTCCAAGGGCTGATCCTTGGGGAATGCCTAACTTGATATGGCCAATGTCAGACTGGAATCGTTTGCCATTTAAGAATAAGAATAAGAATAAGAATAAGAAATATTTATTAGCACAAAAGTTACAAAATTTAGATTAATATTTAATTATACTCACAGAAAATTGCGCTAAAAGGTCTTCACTCAGCTTGATGTCCCGAAGTTAGTCTTACGACACACTACGGGACGCTGGTTTTCAGTGAAGCCTGGTAAAACTAAAACTAATTATAAGACTAGAACTAAACCTAGAACTAGAACTAAAAAAAAAAAAAACTAGATGCTACCAATATCCAAAAAAATATACTTAACACAATAAATATACACAGCATTTGTAACAAAAACATAGAATTCGAATACTTACTAATCTTTTAATGAACATAAAGAACAAACACAAGAAATAAATAAAAATAAAAAATCAGAAGATAATTCTTAAATTAAGGTTCTTTGAGGACAGTTTAACCTGTTGTCTTCGGCCCGGCAAAAATGAAGCAATTAAGCGATGCGCCTCACCCGTTACGCCATAACATTTTAACTTATCCAGGAGCATTGTGTGACTTATTACGTCAAATGCTTTAGATAAGTTATTGTCATATATTAAAGAAAAAATGACCTATCCCATCGGTGTCTAACCAACAAACCAAAAAAATAATTAAATTAAATTGGTGTGTTCCTACTCCTAGTTACAAATAACATTAAGTCATTTGACAATTCCCATACAATACAATAAAATAGTCAGATATTCTGTCTTTAATTTCGTGATAAAATCGTGTATATACTATACTTGCATTCGTTTTTACACGTGAAGCAATCTTTTCTTTATTCCATGGCGATGAATTTAAGAATTATTGGTCCTTCGAACCGAAACCGGTTTTAACCGGTTTCGGTTTTTTTTGTTGGTAAAACCGAAGAAAAAACCAGTTTTGAAAAACCTCCGGTTTTTGCATTCCCTATACACAATGTACTATTGTTTTCTTACGATGGTGCACTTAACGATGATAATTATGAATATTATGATGCCAAGGATATATGATCCGTATAAGATGACCGGAAAGGACGTATATACCCTACGTGATTGGGGCTCAAATTATATCAGATTTATCGGCAATTTTTGCAATTAAAAGCTAATTAATACGTAGTGTGTATAATTGTTGTATTAATATTCAAAATGATCATAATATAAGTGCACGCACTTAAATTGCACTGAAGTAGATAATGCGATTAATGATTTTCACGGCAACGCGGCACAACACAATACACGTGGGTGACGTGGGGACATTTTTGAGCTCTAATACTCAGACTTCAATAATTATTATTCTAGAATTCTAGATCGTTGATCTAGGATATAAAACCAGAAATATTAGACAATTAAAACAATTTCAAAACAATGGCCTTCGTTTCTGTCAAGGTTTGTTTAAGAACATATCGTAATCTATGACGACATAAGTGTGTGAATGTGTACGCATGTCAGATAGCACGTATGCCGCGTTACGTAATTTTTCGTTTTAATACGTAACGTAATAGTACATTTCGATGCTAGTGCGGAAAGTATATCATTACGAGTGAAGAATGACATTTCCGCACATGTATCGAACGACGTTTTTTAATACAGTTGCGAAAAAATAAGAAAAACAAGTACTTTTTTATGCATGTTCTAAACAATTAGAAAGAAACAATGTAAATATAAAATATTATACTATTATTGCCTAAGTATCGTTATTAACGATTATTTGTGAGTCGTATATTTAAATTTTATGAAAACAATATCCAATGTTGCATTTGGAAACTTAAATTCTTGCGGCAGCTATATTCCGTTCCATTCAGACAACTTATTAAGAACGGTTTTTCAATATTCAATATAAAAAAATAAACGTGTTATAATGATGAAGAGGTAAGTAATAAAATATGAAATATGCTTATATTTATTATTTTTACATTAACAGTAGGTTTTTATGTTGATTACGACTTTTAAAGGAAACTAATATTAACACTCATCGATAAGTATTCATGAATTGGAACAAGTGGAAAAGTAAAAAGCTAGTTCGCGAAATCCAACTTTCCGCACGCTAAACAGCTACGTAAAGTAGCACTTTTTGAGCAACTGTATTAAAAAGCTCTTTCCTATGATAGCGGTGCCGTCATATAGCGGCCGTAATATTACGGACGCCAAAAGAATGTTCCTTCAATCCCTCTAGGAAACTGTACAAAACGATAACGCCCCTATGGTCTACTTAGCCTGATTCTGATTTTGATTGATTTTTCTTAGATTGATTCTGATTAATGGCTACGGTCTAAAGATCTCATCGATCTAGGTTCATAGACCTTCCAGACAATGCATCGATCGGGGTTGATTGACCTTCCAGACAATGCTACTCTCCACTAACATTCAGGTCTTGATGTTATCGGTCAATTTAGGTCACGCGGTCAGCAGCGAAAAACAAGGCGCGTTTGACCGTTCATGATTAATATTTAAGAAGGAAGAATAGTTTTGTAATTCTAACGAAATACGAGTAACGGTACTTTTTCTATGTAATTAAATTTCGGGAGACAACGGCTTTCACTATAGTTGGTTTTTAAAAAACCGGCCAAGTGCGAGTCGGACTCGCGCACGAAGGGTTCCGTACCATCTATAAAACCGGGCAAGTGCGAGTCGGACTCGACGAAGGGTTCCGTACCATCTATAAAACCGGGCAAGTGCGAGTCGGACTCGCGCACGAAGGGTTCCGTACCATTATTTATAAAAATGGCAAAAAAAAATGTTTGTTGTATGGGCGCCCCACTTAAATATTTATTTTATTCGTTTTTAGTATTTGTTGTTATAGCGGCAACAGAAATACATCATCTGTGAAAATTTCAACTGTCTAGCTGTCACGGTTCATGAGTACAGCCTGGTGACAGACGGACGGACAGACAGCGAAGTCTCAGTAATAGGGTCCCGTTTGACCCTTTGGGTACGGAACCCTAAAAACGCTTTTTAAAAATCAGTAAGTATTGCTTACGAAAGCTTAATAATGTAAAATATCGTGTATGATTTTTTAATTGGTAAATATTTGTAGTGACTTATTTTTCTAGCTTACCTTCTTTCTAATACAAAAAAAACGGAATATAACTAAATTTTGAAAGATTTTGATGTCGATCGCTTCAGCATAATATATTCTAGGTTTATAGGTTTCGCTTTAAAAAAAAATAGTATTGCAAATTTTGAAATAAAGAAAAACCTATAACCTAGTTTTGCATTGTCTCAATAGCATACTAAAAAACCAGCCAAATGAGAGTTCGTTTTACTCGCGCACCGAGGGTTCCGTACAAACTTTTTTTTTTATACTACGTGCCTGCCTGATGGTAAGCAGTATCCGTAGCCTATGTACGCCTGCAACTCCAGAGGAGTTACATGCGCGTTGCCGACCCTAACCCCCTCCCACCCTCGTTGAGCTCTGGCAACCTTACTCACCGGCAGGAACACAACACTATGAGTAGGGTCTAGTGTTATTTGGCTGCGATTTTCTGTAAGGTGGAGGTACTTCCCCAGTTGGGCTCTGCTCTAGATCTGGAATGACATCCGCTGTGCTGTGCCCTACCACACAGAGCGAGATGACATTCACAATGCCTATACCTCTCTTGTGGACGTAGTTTAAGGACATACCCGGGTCCAAATTATCTCATGTCACTATAAAGGCGAAAGATTTGATCAGAAGTACCTATGATAAGTATAAACAAGTACAGCGCCATCTATCGGCAAATTGTCTAAATAATAGTAGAGTAGCCAAGAACCTCACCAAATATCACCAAGTCAAAAAGTAGCCGAAAAGACCTCGCGTGATTTGTGCACAAGTTCTATCTGGTGGTATTGACTTTTAAATTATGATTTTGAATGATACATTTTTTATTACGTTCATTTGGATGTTTTATTGGTATTACATAGTTAGTATTTTCCTCGCGATGATGTGGTGAAAATTTTTGTGTTTCACTCGGAGGCAAAGTCAATATTAGCACGAGCGATTAAACAATAACTTTGCCCCCTTGAAAAACAAATAACTATTGTTACTAATAAAGTCAGTGACCTCTACAATTCACCTAATTGATTCATCCCTTGCACAACAAAACTCTGTTTTACACTTAAAGAATGACGTGGCACGAAGCTATCTCTTTCCCGCTACAATATGATTAAGATATTGCCGACTCTTTCCCACTATGACGGTTATGTGTCATATATTGCGTAGTGAACTGGTGAAATAGACTTTGTTACAATGATCCATCTATAATTCTATATACAGTCGCCATCAGATATATCGGAGCCCCCGAGGTCCTCACAAATATCTGAACACGCCTCTATTGTCAAACCGTTAGAGTGCGTGTTCAGATATTTTTGACCACCTCCGCCGCTCCGATATATCTGATGGAGACTGTACCTGCGAATGTTTGACATAATTATAAACAATGAATTGCAGTCCTGACCGGGTAGCGTGACTTGAAGTCGCGCTAGACGTATAGTATGGAGCCACGCGCGAGAACGCAAGTCATGCTAGCCGGTCTGATTATTATTATTATTATTATTTGTCTGTCTTACCATATCTCGGGACCATGGGGTCCCGGACCTTTGGGAGGCATGCGTGGGGCCGAAGCCAACAGCGCAGAGGCCCTTTAAGACAAATTAATCTAAAAGCAAGGGATACACGTGGCGGATACCATCCCCGAGCGCACAACATGATACATCCGGAGATGGTCCCCGCCAGGTGCAAAGACTATTGCAGTGCAGCACTTTATTTTTATTATTATTATTATTGTCTGTCTTTTACAAATTCTCGGGACCATGGGATCCCGGACATTTGAAAGGCGTGCGTGGGGCCGAAGCCAACACGTAGAGGCCCCTTGTAATAAGACAATTTACTCTAAATGTAACGTGACACCAACCGACGATTATCCCCGTTCACACTATAGCAGTGCACCCAAGGTCAAGCCCCGGTTAGTGTAGGACTATTGTAAAAAAAAAGGGTACCAAAATAAACCGGGCTATTGGGTTGAGTTGCAAGTGGACTGGTAACCGAGACTATGGAGAATACTATGGCACCTGCCCTGATCATATGTTTTTAAAAACACGACAAAATGAGCAGGTGGTGACTTGCCAACTCACAATATGGGTCCCCGAAAACGGCCGCTCGCACGGAGCGACAAGGGGACAACATTGGGTGAGCGGCTCAGGGTGTGGAGAGGTGTACGCCGCTTTCTACCCAGTGGCTGTCAGCAGCCACTGTGCCAACTCGCGTCTTATGCAAATTTCACTTCGACCCTGCGAGCTTATAGCTCTGACACCCCACTCTGGACGGCCGGTAAAGGCAAGCCAGAGGTGAGAGTCCTGTGGCCCCTGCTCAGTGTTCACTCCAGCCGGCCAATCAAGGCAAGCCGGAGAGGGACCTGGCCGACTCTCGGGGGTATGGGACCCAAGGGACGTCACTTCCCATTCAGCTCGCCACAAGCTGCCCTGGGGGCTTATTATTATTATTATTATTATTTATTATTATTATTATTATTGGGGTTTCGGGCCTTTGAGTGCCACGTCGACCAGGTAGTGATCGATTGTGACAGCCCTTTAAAGTTCATTACTGATGCCCGTTGAATCCAGGAAATTCCAGATTCTTTGGGCCGTAATGTTCTGTACCTCATAGGGTTGCAATACGTGCCGCCCTAAGTGGGTACTTCTTTTTGACATTAGTGGTCCACAGGAGCAGAGAATGTGCATTGCAGTCTCCTCTGACTCATGGCAGAACCTGCCGGTCTGATACTATCAGTAAGTAGTAGTGTATAATTTATTAATTATCAACTTTAATAATTAATTCTGCAGCCCAATCGCTTATATTGATTCTAAAGCTTGACGAGCTGTTAGAATCGTTTGGCATGTGGGAATGACATAGATCAGGGGGCCTAGCCAAGATGCGAATCGTTTGGGACGTAGCGAACAAAACAGTATTTCGGTGTAAACACCGTGTAAACTATTCACAGTGTTTTTTTAACTCCGTAACCATGGTATGGGTATGGCTAAGCACATTTTAGAAAACGGAATGACATTTTTTTTTTCTTAAAAATAACTAATTAGTATGTAATTAGTTGTAACACGGACATTATATTTAAATCCACCAAACAATCGTAAACTATGACATACTCGTATCAATGACATTTCGAATATGATATCCATCGTCCGAGATAATACCTACTTGCGTTTAGGGGCCTTATCAGATAAAAATAAACTATTGATTATCTCCGAAATGGAGTTACTAAAATAAGAATACCGGTGTCTTTGAGAAAATAACTTAATTTAAGCTTATGGTGCCAATCGTTAACGCTCCGTAGCGAACGAATCGCAACTGTCACTGTCGCACTAATATAGAAAAGTGATAGAGATGACGCTACAGAGTGTTAACGATTGGCACGTTGGCTAAGCACCCAGGAATGCACCCTTGAAATTAACGGATATAAAAAAAAACACGGTATATAACATTTTGCGCTATTATCTAGAGCTGAGCATAGAGGATATTTGTAAACAGCCGCATCCATATTTAATAATAAATATTATAGGACATTATTACACAAATTAACTAAGTCCCACAGTAAGCTCAATAAGGCTTGTGTTGAGGGTACTTAGAGAACGATATATATAATACGTGTATATAAATATTTATAAATACTTAAATACATAGAAAACACCCATGACTCAGGAACAAATATCCATGCTCATCACACGAATATATGCCCTTACCAGGATTTGAACCCGGGACCATCAGCTTCGTAGGCAGGGTCACTACCCACTAGGCCAAACCGGTCGTCAAATATCCTGACAGTTTCACACAAAACTATACAATGAATGTGTTCAAAAATAAACTAACTCGTTTTAGCTATGATATAAACTTCTAACAGGCGTATTCTAATTATAACAACAGTTCTTGAATCCGGATTAGTAATGGATCGGATCTCAAAAGTGACATTACTTCGACCAAAAACATCACTTTTGACACTGACGGATCAGATCCATAACTAAACCAGGTCTAATTCATGACCTGTTATTAAAATCAGAATTCGTCTGTAATTTATAATTCAATTACGCAGTGACTTCATTTTTAAACTCAAACAAAATACACTACCATTGAATTGTGATGTCCCAATCAAAAATGAACTTTATTCACTTGTTATAAAGTTAAATTTCGAAGTTCACGACAAGAGTAATAAAGTTTATTTTGGAATGGATCTCGGCTGACAGATGGAAACATTTGGCCAAGGTTAGTTTGGGACGCGAATAAAATACGCAGAGGACGACATAACATCAAAAATCATAACAAACGAAGAATGCAGTAAAACTCGCTTAATAAGACCACGTCTAATGGCTCCTCTGACCTCTACATGATGGCCCATCATACTGGCCCCAAAGATGGGCCAGCGTGTAGAGAGGGTAGTGGTGTCTAATGGCTTATGGCGCGGCGGGATGGCGATGGGATGGCCACGGTGTCAGTTTTTCGTCCGCGCATCAAAGGTAGTGGGCCAGAGATGGTGCGTACGCATCTACACGTGCACGTGGCCCATTCCATAGTGCGTGCTCTCAGCCATCGCATGGCCATCTCGTTGGTCCAGCGCTGGGCCATCGTGTAGAGGAGCCATTATACGAATTCCCATGTAATACGCCATTTTACAATGATCCCTGCAACTTGTTTCCATAAAATTTTCAGTTAGGTATATAGGTAAGGTGTAAATTTAGTCACCTGCAATAATTGTCTTTGTGTCTGTAATTGTGTGAATATATAGGTCATCTGAGCAACTTTTATTATGTGACGAAATTGCGAAAATAATGGACTCTCTCATAGAAAATGTTAACGTCCAACCAAAACGTATGAAACAGTCAATTTTTTTTCATGATTTCGAGGTTGGTCCCATAGTAAAAGTTGCTCAGTATGACCTATATGAGAAATGTACACCCTGTATACGCTTTCCTGCTTAAGGCGTACGTGTTTTGGACATCAGAATCTTTTTAAGCGAGTTTCACTGTGTTGAAAATATTAAAACGACTTCAGTGTTCCTTAATGTTAATTGTAACAATTTTAATGTAGAACTTGTAGATTCAACCACGTTTCTTGGTATTACTCTAGATGAACATTTAAATTGGAGAGCACACGTTGAAAATGTATGTTCCAGATTGGATAGATTTGTTTTTGCCTTGCGACGGCTTAGATCTATAGCATCAAGAGAAGCTGCAATGTCAGCCTATCATGGTTATGTCGCCTCAATTTTGCGTTACGGACTTATCATTTGGGGTAATAGTACTGATATCCAAAGAGCATTTGTGACCCAAAAAGCTTGTATCAGGGCGGTAAACGGAAGTGAATATCTCGCCCACTGTAAACCAATATTTCAAGAACTCAAAATTTTACCATTGCCTTGTCAATACATTTTAGAAATCACCAAATTTGTTAAAAAACACCCTCAGCTTTTCCCACTTCATGATGAAGTTATAAATAAGCAAACGCCCAGCAGGAAGCCACTTCAGCTTTATCAACCTGCGCAAAAGCTAAAAGTCTCCAAGTCAAATGCTTGCAATATGGCTGTTAAAATATTTAATAGAGTCCCAGATGACCTCAAAACTCTACCGGTATGTCAATTTGAAAAAAAATGTTTCAGTGGTTGCTTGGTAAATGTTATTACTCTGTTGATGAATTTTTAAATTGATATTTATAATGAATTGTTAATTAATTTTGCTAATCTTATACTGACTTTGAATTTTAATGTTTAATTTAACTCCTCATGTTAATATTTCTACGCCGATGCATGCCGGCAGAATATGCTGATCTAATACATTCTACTAACCAACAGTGTATGTACCATATTCTTGGAAATAAAGTATTGAATTGAATTGAATTGAATTGAAAAAATACCCCTACCCCTATTGCCCAGTTTCCCTCCCCCTTAACATGACGACCGGTCTGGCCTAGTGGGTAGTGACCCTGCCTAGGAAGCCGATGGTCCTGGGTTCGAATCCCGGTAAGGGCATGTTGTTTGATGACCACAGGTATTTGTTCCTGAGTCATGGATGTTTTCTATGTATTTAAGTATTTGTATATTATATATATCGTTGTCTGAGTACGCACAACACCTTCACCGACAGCCTTCTTGAGAATCTTGAGCTTACCGTGGGACTTAGTCAAATTGTGTAAGAATGTCCTTTGATAATTATATTTTATATTTTTTGGTGATATTTTTTTTATGCGACGAATATTCAATTGTAAATTAATTGCTTGTAAATCAACTTGGCGTGTAAAATGCCTTTGTGGCCTGTTTGCTAAATAAATGTTTGAGTTTTTGAGTTAAACATTACAAGCATATTGTACGATTGAAACGTTTTTCTTATCAAAAACTAATTAAATTGAAACATGTTCGTGACACAACACATTTGTACAAATAGCGACGGCAGGTGTGAATTTATCGAACTGATAAAAACGGTCACGCCTGCTGCCCGCGTCACTACACAATACACATTGGAAATACCATACATTCCTCTCAAAAGTCTACACTAAAATGTTGTTATGCATGACAAAATCACCCTGTATTGTATAAATAACAAAGTGATTTTTGTATAATACAGTGGGTGATTTTTGTATAATTCAGAGGGTGATTTTTGTATAATACAGAGAGTGATTTTTGTATAATTCAGAGGGTGATTTTTCTATAATATAGAGGCTGATTTTTAACCCTTCGGTATATTCTGCGAGGTGATAGTGTAGGTGATACTGAACAACTTTTACCATATGAGATATGTATGACCAACAGCGAAATCGCAGAAAAAAAATTGTCTATTCCATAAAAACCATCGATTCTTGAAACCGACTTTCAAGATTTCGAAGTTACAGACTGAGTTATTTTCGCCACAGAATAAATAATAGTACTACCGTACAGAAATGACACTTCCTACAAAACCGAAGTTTGACAGCGACTCAGGGACGAATCATGCCGTTCCTTTTTAATGTATGACACTATCCCTTTCGGCTATTTAGGGTTGTCAAATTCAAGTTATTATCTTATCTGCACGCCGCAAGTTGTGCCAACCATAATAATTGCTCGTAGCAATGCTGAGCCGAAGGGAGCCTAGAATGCTCGAAAGTAGTTATGGAAGGTAGAGGCAAGGAATATCTCCATATACCAAAAAGTGTCCGACAAAAAACCATAAATAGGTGGCGCTACAATACCTAGAATACTTGAGAAAAAAAATCTAATCATAGACAGCGCACTTCACTCCGTCAATACCGCTCAGGTTCTTAGCTACTCTAGCGCTACTCTGGAGAGATTTGGAACTATTATTTATAGCTGACAGCTGGACACTTGCAACAATTCTGCCTTAGGAGTTTCTGTTCCTTGCCTCTACTTTCCATACCCGACAGGATCAGTGACGCATTGATAATATTATTAGGAATCACTCGGTAGACAAGACAGACGGAAATTCCAGCATGACGTCATTCAAGGTCATATTTCGCGTACAACACGAGACGAGATGACGAGACATCCCTCCATGTTCACCTGTGTGTGTACCATTCATTCATTAGTCGTTACGTTCCTTCTCTAAACTGCCAAAGCGATAAAATCTCACATGATCTATTCTGGATAGTAACGTCACAATACATTAGAGTACACATTCTTGTGAACGAATAACCATGCGTCTACATGGGTAGCGTCGCCAAACGTCAGGGTTCCTGGATATTTGGTCCTTTTTCAGGATTGTCAGACGAGTGTCAGAGTTTTTAAGGAAATTCAGCTAACCTGGAGCTGATTAGAGTAGAGGGAAGGTTATGTTGTAGCTACGGCATATGGTGACGAGTTCAGGCGCAAGTCGCCCACGACATTTTGGAATAAGGATTCAATATTTTTTAGTTTGTTTTACAATTAGCACTAACAGTTCAGCCTTATGTGCTAATTAGTGTTGTGTTACGTGTTACTTATGTCTAACTTAATACACGTTAACGTCCATAATGCCTGAAATTCGCCTCTTTAACCAATGTGTCCTGCCCACCATGGCCTACGGTGTTGAGACATGGGCGCTTACTAAGGAGACTGTGCATAAAACTCGAGTGGCACAGAGAGCCATGGAGCGCGTCATGCTCGGCATCAGACTTGAAGGTCGAGTGAGGAATGTCGAGATCCGACGTCGCACCAAGGTGCAAGACGTCGGACACGTCATTACCAAAAAAATTGAGCTGGGCGGGACATGTTGCCAGGCAGAGTGATGGCAGGTGGGCCGAAATGTTAACGGAATGGTGGCCGCTTTCAGACGAAAGGAGTGCCTGGCGTCCGTTGGCTCGTTGGGTGGACGACATCCGGAAGATTGCGGGTCACGACCGGGATAAGTGGCGTACTGGGAGATATGCTCAGCAGTGGGCGATAAAAGGCTGATATGATGATGATGATGATGATGAACGATACATGAACGCTTCGACTCACTGAGGTCCCAGACCGAAACATTAAAAATAGTGTTCGGCGTCGTTTTTGAAAAAAAAAAACATATTTTCCTATTTTTTTTTTACCGTTAATACGCATTTTTTGAAAAATTGCAAAGAGTATTTATTGTTTTAAATCAAATCCCCTATCAAATACGTATTTTTTGTAGCGAAATAAGCAATGTCCATTTTTTTATGGTACAGGAGGCAAACGAGCAGGCGGATCACCTGATGGTAAGCGATTACCGCCGCCCATGGACACCTGCAACACCAGAGGGGTTGTAAGTGCGTTGCCGGCCTTTAAGATGGGAGTACGCTCTTTTCTTGAAGTTTTGACATTTCTCGATTTGGGACCACAGTACGACTGAGAGTTGATTTCCAATTATTTTATCCTGCTTTTTAGGGTTCCGTAGCCAAATGGCAAAAAACGGAACCCTTATAGATTCGTCATGTCCGTCTGTCTGTCCGATTATGTCACAGCCACTTTTTGTGTATCTAGATCTATATATCATGAATCTTTGTCTTATCTTATTTATAGTGGCCACCGCGAAAACTCATCACGCCAGCCGTTGGAACATAATTCCAATGTCGAATCGCGTGCCAAAATATTCCACGGACGCCGTGATGAATCGACGGACGCCATAGGCTTATTTGACGGACGGACGCCAAAAAGGTAATAAATCTACATTTGTAGTTGGCATTTGTCATTTACGTTAGCGACTGCGTCTGCGACGTCTGAAAACTTCGACACGATTGAAGTGCCAAAAATATGTATACCCGACTTTATGGCCCATATATTAGGGTAGTGTATACATATTTTTGGCACTTTATCCGTATCGATATTTTCAGACGTGACCGTCATCAATTCGCTGCCCACTGTACGGGTGTTCTCCTAGACTCCTACACAGGTCCCATTTCTCAACTCTGATGAAATTTCGTGAGCAAAGGGGATCAACGATTTTCGGCCCACTGCGCCCACTGGCTGGATAGCGAGCCGGTCCCGGTTAAGATACATTTTCGTACAGAAACAGCAACAAAAGCGTTGCCGTTGTCAACGTCTTTATAGCATCTAAGTTGCCATAAGGACGCCATGACAGGTCATTCGTGTAAAGATACAAATCTCGTCCTTACGGCAAGTGATATAAAGTGGGACGATTTGCCGGCCCGGCCGCAGTCACATATTTGATAAAATAGAACACATAACATTTTACACGATAACCTTAAAACAACCATGTCTTGTCAAACGACAACAAACTACTTGTAATAGTTTATCATTAAATGTAATTATAATATATTATGTAATTATGTATTAAGTCCAGTTTAAATAAAAACAAGATCATTAAGAACTGCATTCATTTAAGCTGTTTATATCCTGACTGACAGCAATGTAATTAAGCGCGTGCGAGAGAGGTTGGAACAGGGAGTCCATGTACGAAGTTCTTCGTGCTTCGCGTCCTTAACACATTGAGTGCCGGGAACCCGCTTGGCGGGCGTTCTGTTCGTAGTAGTTTTCCTCGACAAAGCGGAAAAACGCTACAATCTACGCGTGTAGCGCTACGAGAACGTTGGTAGTGAATGCGTTAATTTAGGGCGTTTATTCTTTTAATTTGACTTTAAGGGTGGGGACCCTAAATTTTGAAAAAAAGAAAAACTTATAAACAATTTTAATGAACAAGTGTTATGGGAACAAACAATACACTTTTCTTCATGCCTAAGTATCCTACGAGTATAACCTATAAACATCCTAAAAAATCTTTTATTTTTAACACATTCACTGCCAGACAAAAAACGGCGCACTACCCCAGAAACCGGTGGTCTATAGCTGCGTACAAAACAACCCGCCCAGCGGGTTGTCCGGCATCTGAACAAAGTTCACGAGCGCCCACCAGGTGGGTTCCCGGCAGTGAATGTGTTAACGAGCCTATAAAGTGTCCCACTGCTGGGCAAACGCCTCCCCCCTAGACTTCCAATCTTCCCGATGAACTGCAGCATCCGTCCAGTTGGTGAGAAATGCGTCCAGGTCGTCCCGTCATCTCCTCTTAGGCCGACCATGCCGGCGTTTACGTTGTGGCACCCACTCCGTGGCTGGCTAGTTTAGCCCACCTCTGTGGGTGCATACGTCGTACATGGCCTGCCCAGTCCTACTTCAGCCTGGCGGCCTTGATCCCAACGTCGACGATGCCTATTTTGGTGCGCAACGTAGTGTTTCGGATCCGGTCAATCCTTTTCACCCCTCTTCTCTTCTTCCTCGCGTTGTCCCGGCATTATGCCACGGCTCATAGGAGCCTGGGGTCCGCACTTGGCAACTAATCCCGAGAATTGACGTAGGCGCTAGTTTTTACCAAAGCGACTGCCATCTGACCTTCCAACCCAGAGGGTAAACCTTATTGGGATTAGTCCGGTTTCCTCACGATGTTTTCCTTCCCCGAAAAGCGACTGGTAAATATCAAATGATATTTCGTACATAAGTTCCGAAAACTCACTGGTACGAGCCGGGGTTTGAACCCGCGACCTCCGGTTTGCAAGTCGCACGCTCTTACCGCTAGACCAGCGCTGTCGGTCAATCCTTTTCACCCCAAGCATGGAAATTTAGAAGTGGAAAAACATTTTAGTCTTTATTTAAAGACGATCACGTGGTATATTTCCCTCTTTAAAATGTTGAAACACATACACACACACACGTTTCCGTGTTGTGTTGTGATCTCACAATGTAATCTATCGTCTATCGACCCCAGATTTATGCCCGTTGTCGTGCCAACTGAACATGAATAAAAAAACGGAATAAATACGCTCCGATTGTATACGACGTAATACTTTTGGCACACATTTGTGCACGCGTGGTGCCAAAATGTTTAAACGGATCAAATGTAGCTAAAAAGTTGCGTTTAATTGAATTGTTTTGCTGTGATATAAAACAAAGAAGATTCAAGGACTGCAGTTTCTAGTGTAAACACTAAACACACATTGCAAACACAGGTAAACCTAGACGAAGTTTTACGAAGAGCTTTAAAGAGTCTTTTTTAGTTTTATTAGACTTGGCTTTTAATTTTAAAGAAGAATAAGAATCTTCATTTGCTGTAAACATTACCAGGTACATAGGTGTATCGTTAGGTTGTATGTTTAACTAGAAATCGTATGCAAAATATGTACAAAACTTATAAGCTATCATGCAAAACGTATATAATTCTATCTCTATTTATAATAGCAATATATTAATGTTATAAAAGTCAAGTCTAATCAATTAAATTTCATATCCAAGAATTCATTAACGAATAAGATTAAAGTTAAGGCTTTATACAAAAGATTTTGTGAATCTAAAACTACTAGTGGCTTTATGGCTGTAGGATTTTAAGTCATTTATGCCAAATTCCGTATTTTGAAAATTTCCAAAAACAGACAAAAAAATCTATTTAATCATAGAATCGAGCTCTCTGGTCACCGGTAGAATCTATGAGCCTTTTTAGGGTTCCGTAGCCAAATGGCAAAAAACGGAACCCTAATAGATTCGTCATGTCCGTCTGTCTGTTCGATTCTGTCACAGCCACTTTTTTCCGAAACTATAAAAGCTATACTGTTCAAACTTGGTAAGTAGATGTATCCTATGAACCGCATTATGATGTTTACACAAAAATAGAAAAAAAACAATAAATTTTGGGGGTTCCCCATACTTAGAACTGAAACTCAAAAAATCTTTTTTCATCAAACCCATACGTGTGGGGTATCAATGGATAGGTCTTTAAAAATGATATTGAGGTTTCTAATATAATTTTTTTCTAAACTGAATAGTTTGCGCGAGAGACACTTCCAAAGTGGTAAAAAGTGTGTCCCCCCCCCCCCCCCCCCCCGTAACTTCTAAAATAACAGAATGAAAAATCTAAAAAAAATATATGATATTCATTGCCATGCAAACTTCCACCGAAAATTGGTTCGAACGAGATCTAGTAAGTAGTTTTTTTAATAAGTCATAAAATAAAATAAAAATTTTTTTCATCAAACCCATACGTGTGGGGTATCTACGGATAGGTCTTCAAAAATGATATTGAGGTTTCTAATATCATTTTTTTCTAAACTGAATAGTTTGCGCAAGAGACACTTCCAAAGTGGTAAAATGTGTGTCCTAAGTGGTAAAATGTTGAACGAGATCTAGTAAGTAGATTTTTTTTAATACGTCATAAATGGTACGGAACCCTTCATGCGCGAGTCCGACTCGCACTTGGCCGCTTTTTTACATTCAGTTAAGTTTTATAATAAGTAAGAAGTAATAGGTTTACTTTAATGATATGTTAGGGAGTTCAGTTATTGGCTATACTTACAAGTACTCATGTTTTGTGTCTCAATAAATAAATAACTGTCATCTACCTATAGGTACCATTTTCAATCAGTTAAAACAGTACTGAAATTTGGTATAATCGAGAGTCGGTTAAGAATTTTGATCTGCACAGAATAACGTCCGGACATAGGAAAGCAAAATGCCCGAGTTAAAGCGGAGACCTTCACTAACGCTACGGTCAATAAATTGTATGCATAGGCGTCTAAAGAAAGTCAACAAAAGGTCTTCGATTTTACTTCATACTGGACTAAAGTCGCCATCAATATCGGAGCGGCCAAGGCGCTCACAAATATCTGAACACGCCTCTATTGTCAAGGCGTTAGGGCGCGTGTTGAGATATTAATGAGCACCTCGGCCGCTCCGATATATCTGATGGAGGCTGTACCACACGTAGGCACGTTATTATTTCGCGGATTAGCAAAGTAATTTGTTTTGTGTAGTTTTTTAACGGGAAATCTCTTTCCATACATTTTTATTGTTTAATTGTACACATTTTTTTTATCTTTATCGCCAAGATCACGCAATGGTTGCATGCAGGAAGTATTAAAAGGCGCAATGACGTAACATAATGCTATCTCTGTCATGCAATAAGTATGTAAGGAAATATTCTTTATTTTTCCAATAACAATCTGGGGGCACGGCAGTGCCCCCGCCCAGTGGAGCAAAGAAGCGGTACGTTTTTTTCTTGAAGGTCGTATCGGTCCGGACTCCGGAAATACCGCGGACGACAGTTCATTCCAGTTTAGCTGTGTGTGTTTACTTTATTTTTTAAAATATATGGTTAAGACACAACATACATAAAAGATTAAGATTTAGAATCAATTTTCTTTAATATGTATTTTAATATATTTTTTTTTTTCAAAATATTCATTTTTGGTGCAAACTTATCGCTGACTGTACTGTTCTTTCCACAGGCAACTAATACTCAACGAAAACAATTCGTAAAGGAAAAACCTATCTTTATACCGTTGTTTTATCACAAAGTTCCTATGGCCACCTCCAGTGTCCATCATCAGATCAGCTAGATGGTATAGTCACGTCTGAAAATATCAATACGGAAAAAGTGCCAAAAATATGTATACACGACCTTATTGCCCATATATTAAGGTAGTATATACATATTTTTGGCACTTTGTCCGTAACGATATTTTCAGACGTGACCGTACCATAATTGCATTGTCAGAATGTCTCCCGACTTACACATGTACGCAAATTTTCAGGTTCATCGGAAACCGGGAAGTGGGTCAAACTTAACTTGCAAGAATTGATTACAGACGGACAGACAGACTGACAACAAAACTAAATAAAAGTTTGAAAATATTTTTTTTCTGCAGTTGCACAAGTAAACAAATTGATAAACTACATTATTAATAATCTTGGTTTCTGACCCACAATGGAAACTGCCATTTGGACGTATTGATAACTTGGTACCTAACATTGGGCAGAATCCACTGAATTCTCTTGGACCTTATATGAACGAGATAAGGTCTGTTTTTAAACAATTAAATGTTACTGTTAAATGAATCATTTTAACAATAAACATATTCCTAGTATTTTTGTCCACTTTTCCTCCAGGAATTAATTTTGAACTTGACTATCTATCTGAGGATTCTGAGGTAGAGTCATGTCAAATGTCTGTCAAACCCCATCATTTTTTTCACTTCCAAATCGGTCCAAAGTAGAGTTAGACGGTTTTTAGGTATTAATGTGGTTTAGGCGGTAACCTTTCCGTAGACCACACACATACCATCGCCCACACTGTTAACTGTCCATCAGTGGACCTTATTACAAAAGGCATAAGGTCCACTGATGGACATTGCACATGTTAAAGGTATGCCCTTTGCCCATTAGGGATTTGGTCTGACCAAACTCCGCTTTTTATAACTTGCCTGGTTTGAAAAATCAATGATTGTAATAGCCAGCCAGCCAGACCATATCATCAGGTAACACCCAACACTCACTAATTGCAATAAATAATTAATTAAAAATTAACCTTATTTTGGTACAGTCACGTATGAAAATATCGATACGGACACAGTGCCAAAATTATGTATACACCACCTTATTGCCCATATATTAAGGTAGTGTATACATATTTTTGGCACTTTGTCCATATCCATATTTTCAGACGTGACTGCACTAGCACGGTTCACAAACCAAATGTATGAACAGCCTTGATTTGAGGTTCGCCGTGCCGTGCAGTCTGTGTGAGTTTTGGTTGTCACCCGACGATATGTGACCACCTGTATACTGACCGGACAAAGTCGCGGGAACAGTTAGTTATTATTATTATTATTATCTAATAAGCAGGCAGGCAGTTTGACAACTGATATGACCTGTATCCAATATTCATAAAGATAGTTATCATGAACGAGTAGTAGATATAATGTGCTTGTCTTATTTATTTTTAAACTGGTTCACATTTGGTGCTGAAACCACATCTTCTGGGAGTCTGTTCCAAGCCCTCACCACTCGATTGCTGAAAAAGTGTTTGTATGGGTTACTGTGAGCCCTATGCCTTTCCAGCTTTAAATGATGACCTCTTAGTTATTCTATAAACCAGGGAATCCCAAAACTGGGTGCCCTGGGATGGCTGGGATGCCTTCAGTAAAGAGGGGCGCCATGAGGCAATCCTCCTCACGATGTTACCTATCTACTTCAAATATCCTAGCTATACTCTGTATCTTTAGGTATTTAAATAAAAGTAAACAAAATCTACCCTCAAATGTTTCCTTAAGCCAGTTGAGGGTAGATGAAAACATTACATGATCAAATAATGTAGGTTAAAGTCAAGTCGTTCAATGACAGATCCAGACGGTTTTGTAGGTATTTGGTTGGTTAACCAATAAATGTTACACGAAAATGTACAAATTGTTTGTTTACTTAGGGCGCCGCCATTATTTTTTTCTGAAAACGATTGCTAACCCCCGCCGTGAACTAAAGGTCAGAGGGCCTACCGCGAACCACGTTCGACGTGTTACCTCCCTATTACGCTTACGTACGAATTTACAAGTGCGACAGAGAGGCAACACGTCGAACGTGGTTCGCGGTAGGCCTCCAGTCGTGTTTATACTTTTCAAGGTCAAACGACAGGTTGAGGAAAACTTAATGCTAATTAATTCTTATCCTTTATGTGTAATAAACACGTTCTTGTGTGTATTGTGTGATTCATTCGTTGATATAGGTATGTGACTATCCAAATCAAAAGGGACCTTATGGCGGTCGGCGCTTACGACATTATTAGCGGCGCGGCAATAATGCGGTACTACACGACATAAGCGCCGACCGCCATACATGGATTGTCACACATATTTTTAAACGTGTTCAAAAGAGACGGGCGATTTTTGGTATGTGGCTTTCCATTACAGAAGGTTCTTTATGCTTAAGTGCTATAAGGTCCTTTCCATCTGAAATTCCACCAGATATTCTGATAAAAACCTATTGCACGTGAAGCAAGGACCCTTCTGTGATGGAAAGCCACATATTTGTTTGTAGCATACATGCAATATATTCTTCTCATATAGGCAGGTATATTTTGTATCACGCATATGTACATATGAACGAACGCTTAGTACGAGGAATTTCGTACATTGACCCAACTATTCCTTTTATCGCACGCGCGTAATTATATTATTGTCCTGCTCGTCTGTCACCAACACAACGGCCGGCGTCATGGCAGAGACAGCATTATAATTGCCTGTGTGCGACAGAGATAGGAACAGTCAGGTCATTATACAAAATTCTTCGTGCATTTTAGAGTTTACACCTCTTTTTCTATTGATAAGTCTGATTCTTATACATACCTATTTACTTATTTATGTAGCCCTTTATTTTCCATCACATATTTTATTTACTACACTGTTGATTTGTTTAATCATTGTTTTCTTGGATACGCTCCTATCCTTTGACATACCTACCAAAAATATCTTTGCGTCTAGTTCGATTTTGGTTTGTATAACTGATAATTGCAAAACTGGAAATTATAATAAAACAATGTCGAAACCAAGTAAAAAAACACTCACCTTTTTAGGTGGCTCCTGTTTCCTCAATAGTTTCTTAGCCTCATTCAGAAGCAATCCTGTGTTCACCTCCTCAGCCAAATCCGGCAACTCCTCACATACTGTCACACTGTCCACTTCATCCCCACTCTCCTCACGCATTGTATCATCAAACAAACTATCATCGGTCAGGTCCCCAACGGTCCGAGTCAATGAGTGTGATAATTTACATGACACACCGCAACCAGAGTCACTAACGTCCGAATCCAAGTCACTGTCGGCTGTGGAGTCACCAAAGACATCATGAGATGTGTAGCAGCTGTCTGGTGAGTCCTCGAAGACGATGAAGGAGTCTTCAGACTCACAGTCGGATAATGTGCGGTGTCTTGCTGCTTTCGGGCTGTCGGTGAAAACTATTTGGAATGAGTCTTCACTATCTGTTGATGTAGAACGGAAGCGACCATGGACTTCATCGAAGTATTCAGGTTCCGGTTCAGGTATTAACTTTGGGTGCAAGTTAATCATATCACAAAGCTTAGTTGGTGGTATTATTGGAGAATTATCAGGACTTGAGACATCTTCAGTGTCTAATGAGTTACCGAAACACATATCTTCTTGAATGTTCTTAATTAATTGCGATTGCTTTCTCTTATCCGTTGTCCTTGCCGGGTTTTTAAAGTGCTTATCCTGTACTTTCTTGTTTTTTGTGTCTGTCACGGGTTCCAAGACAGAATCCGATTCAGTTTTTGTTAATCTAGACTTAGGTTTTCGGCATTGTAGTAAAGCTTTTAGTCTGTTTACTTTGTCTTCACATGCTGCGATAACTTCTTGTTTTTCTCTTAGTTCTTCTACAGGTACATATGGTAAATCTGGTTTAACTTCAATTTTAGCTTCTATGTGGTCAGTTGCTTTTGATTCAGTTTTTTGATTGTGTTTTACATGTGCTTGTGATTCTACTTGAGTATTAGCTTTAGCATCCTTTGTTTCTATATTGTGTTTAATTTTCTCTACAGGAACAATTTCAGCTTCCGGCAACGTCTGGATGATATCCATAACTTCCTTCACCTCCGTCTTGACTTTCAGAGCTGCAGCTTCTATCACCTCTTCCTTATGATGGTTAAGCGGGCTGATGCACTCAATATCATTGCTGTTAGAGAGCCGGACAAAGTCTTCTGGTGAGAATGCATCTTCAAAGGATTCCTCGACTGAACCGGGCTCGACAAAGACTCTCTTAGGCTTTCTTCTGTATTTTGGGGTGGTGGGAACAGGTTTGCTGCTGAGTAAGTGTCTTACTCGGTTGAGTTTGTCCTCGCAATGCGCCGCGGCGCTCCGACAGTCCGCACTCATGGCGTCTTCCTTGAGCGACTGCGAGCGTGTAGACTTATTTAAATCCGCTTCACTGGCCGTCTGCCAGCTCGGCTCGGGATCAAAACAATCGTAGTATTGCTGCGCTGGCCCGCGACGCCTAAAAACGCCGCTTGATATTGCACTAATAACCCCTGAGAAAAAACTACCAAAACTAAAAGAATACTCAGTTCTAGTTTGATCTTTTTCCATTTTAGGCTCGGGAAATGCTTTACGTTCCAATTTAGGCTCTGTAAATCGTGGTTTTGCGTTCTCTGCTGTGGGTATGGTGTCCGCTAAGTTCTTTTGAAGCGGATTTGGCATCATATGCAAGTTGTGTATCAACATTTCTTCGGCGAAAGACTTTGACAAGTCTGTCTTTGATGTATCGGTACTATAGTTTGCTATTGAGTACATGTTAAACGCTGGAATAGGGCTCAAATTGAGCTGATTGCGCCTATTGCGCCACTGATTAGTATGCATTATGGCTTATTTTACTAAGACACTACGTAAAGTCTGTGAGGATGCTAGGCCATTTTAGCACTCAAGCTACCATAGGGTCCAAAAATCGTGCTGTACAAGGATCTAGGAACGGCTTATGAGTAACTCTACACCACTTTCTAGAGCACTTCAAGGATGGATACACTGAAATCGAGTCAATAGAGTTCAAGGGAATCACTTTTTCGCGACCAAACACTGTATCTCCTCGTGAAACGATGTTCGCTCCGACTGTAGAACTTGTAGATTTGCTTTCTTCGTAGTAACTAACGTTGTTGGGCTCCATTATTGCAAAATTGCGAAAACACATTAAACACACATCTTTACACTTCGGCCATTTTGAGAATAATAAAGGACAAAGATAAGGAAATAGTATTTATAAAAATCTGTAGTCTATGGTCAGAATGGCTGATGTAACAATAGTGAAACGATATAGGTTTCAAATAAAAACACATATTGAACCTCTGTAACCAACCCAACAAAACAAATAATTAATACAATCGTTCGTGAGTCACAACACGAGTGTTTATGGTCAACAAGGCCGAGGACTTTTGGGTGCCATCTCTATCACTCTTTAGAATTATATCGTTAGATAGAATGAGATAGGCTGCGGACGAACGTATCGTGCTACCACAGAAAGCAATACATCGTACTAATAAACGTTGCTTAGGTAGTTCTGCTATCCGACACAAGATGACGCTGAATGCAACCCATGAATAAATTTTTTTTTTTTTTTTTTTTTTTTTATTATTAACATAAAATCATACATCTCAAACAGGTACGGAGTCCCACAAAACAGTTTACACGGTTTGACTGTGGGATCGTGCAGTCTCTACTCTCTTATATTTATATTTATATTACAATGAGATTCGTTTCTATATGCTCAATAATTATTTTATGCAGTTTACAAGGTAAGTACGCAGCTTTTTACCAAACTTAACTTTATTGGCTTCCTGTCTGATGTCTGAGGGCAGGCTGTTAAATATATAGGGTAGGCGTTTATGGAGGCACCTATCGCCGTAATAATTGCAGTATAATTAAAACGTGAGTAGAAACTTTATTTGTTTTACAGCATTTTTTATCCTAGTATGCATCTATAATACACAATTTACCAGTATACATAATGGTACCAGTATACCAGTATACACAGTGGTGTTTAACCAGCTTAAATCTAAAACAGGCCATTGAGGCATTGTACCAAGGATGCTGGCGACATTTCCAGACCATAAATTAAATCGTATTTAAACATCTAGTAACAATTACGGGACCCAATTTAAGCGGAGACCTAGGCATATGGTTGCTTCGATTACTATTTATATGAATACAAGGATTCCCTGATTTAGTTTAGCAAGAAACGTATAGGACAACCCGTCAAGAAAAGTGCGTGCTCCTATCTTTAACCCGGCAACACACTTGCAATCCCTCTGGTGTTGCGAAGTGTCCATGGGCGACAGTAATCGCTTACCATCAGGCTATTCGTCTGCTTATTTGCCTTGCCTTGATAATTAAAAAAGGGGTGAAATAAATGTGAAATAAGCTCCCTCGTAATCAACAGAGGATCTTATATCCTAGCATCTCTAGATACTTCAATTAAAGTTCGTTTGCTGTAATTAATCCGTCCCATCGACATATATATATTTTTTTTTAGGGTTCCGTACCCAAAGGGTCAAACGGGACCCTATTACTGAGACTCCGCTGTCCGTCCGTCTGTCACCAGGCTGTATCTCATGCATGAACCGTGATAGTTAGCCAGTTGAAATTTCTACAGATACAGATGTATTTCTGTTGCCGCTATAACAACAAATACTAAAAACAGAATAAAATAAATATTTTCTTTCCAATCTCGAGGTTCTCATCCAATCACCGAAGTTAAGCAACGTCGGGCGGGGTCAGTACTTGGATGGGTGACCGTTTTTATAGATAATGGTACGGAACCCTTCCTTTGCAAGTTCGACTCGCACTTGGCCGATTTTTTTATTTTTCATTTTTCATTTCATTTGGGCATACGGCCCGCCTGATGGTAAGCAGTCACCGCAGCCTATACTCCAGAGGTGTTACATGCGCGTTCCCTACCCTTTAAAAACCTGTACACTCCTTTTTTGAAGAACCCCATACTGTAGACCCTCGGGAAAACCTCGGAAGGGAGCTCATTCCACAGCCGGAGCGTCCGCGGGAGTAAATTCCTCTTGAATCGCACAGTACGCGACCATTTAGGATCTAAGGTGTGAGGATGAACACCCTGCCGACGGCGAGCGGTGCGGTGATAGAAAGCGGCCGTTGGCATCATGTCAAACAATTCCTCAGAGCACAGTCCATTGTACAAGCGGTAGAACACACACAAGGAGGCAAAGTCTCTCCTTAGACTTAAAGGTTCAATACATATATCTAAGGACGGGCCTTACGGGCAATAAGAATGGGGCCAGTCCAGCGGTGTCACACACACGAATTGAGATAATCGTTCAGTCTAACGCCGCAACGCGATTGGTTGATGAGTTCGCGTCACGCGCGCGATTGGTCGCAACTAGTTGCGTTAGACTGCACGATTGGCTCGGATTCGTGATTGACACCAGTGAACTAGCACCATTCTAAGTAGATATATTTCAATTATTTATAATTACAAGCTTTTATTTAAGTTGCCGTTAGTATGTATTGGACAAATCTTGCAAGTTAAATTTGACCCACTTCCCAGTTTCCGATGAAGCTGAAAATTTGCATACATATGTAAGTCGGGTGACAATGCAATATTATGGTACCGTCGTGCTGATCTGATGATGGAGACAGGAGGTAGCCATAGGAACTCAGTGATAAAAGAACGCAACCTAATTGTGTTTGCGGTTTTTAGAATTGTCTCGATGAGTATTAGTTGCCTGTGGAAAAAAAGTACAGTCAGCGATAAAAGCTTCAAAAAAATGAAATTTTTGCCAAAAAAACGGTTGTCTGTAAAGTCGGTTTACTGACGATAGTTGAACGTGACAACGTCATAAGAAAATACTGACGGATTGGTTTCATTTTTCAAAAGAAAATTTTAATTTTATTTGTTTGATAGATATTTTGTATGGATATAGAGAAGGAGGTAAATGGAAATTACAATTGAATTAATCAAGTTACATTTATTTGTACGCATAAATACAATTGCTGCCGAATGCGGAGGCCGATTGTGCCTCTTTGTCGCTCGTTGCGCGCTCTCGCTTGCACTTCAAGCCTTAAATGGAACGCCTCAGAGCGAGGTAACGCCGCATGAGTCATGTTTTTTCGTGCGTGCAGTCGGCTCCATCGAATTGTAAGACGTTGTCACGTCAAAACTTATTTTCTTCTAAATTTTCAGTGTAATTTTACTAATTTTACAGATAGCAGGCGGGTCAATGTACGAAATTCTTTGCGTGCTTAGCGTCCTTACTTTACACTGATTTGTGTTTATTTAGTCACCTGCAATAATTTACGGGCTGAATATACATACATACATATAGGTCATACTGAGCAACTTTTACTATGGGACCTATCCCGAAATCCAGAAAATTTTTTTACTCTCCCATATAAGATGTCAACGTTAGACAGTCAAATTGTATAAAACAGCCAAAAACTGTCTATTCCATAAAAACCATCGATTTCCGAAAATACTGAGCAACTTTGAAATCGCGAAAATAAAATTGGTTGTTTCATACATCTTGGCTGTCTGACCTTGACACTTTCTATTGCACAGTAATTTTTTTAAATATGTAAATTCTTCTTCTTTGTCCAGCCCATTTCCCAGTTCAGCTGGGGTCGGGCCTCCTCGTACGTCGGCGCCAGGACAGTCTATCCTGGGTCCGCGTGGTCAAGTTTTGTGTCCTCATCTCTATTTCGACATAGGACCACCAGGTTGCTGGTCTTCTGCCTCTTCCTTTGGTGTTGCTTGGGATGTTCATAGCCTTCCTCACTGTGTAGTTTTCGTCCCTTCGCAAAACGTGACCATACCACCTCATTCTACTCTCTTTGAGTTTTACGGTAATAGGCGCTACCTTGAACGAGCCGCGTACATATTCATTGCGAACCTTATCGAGTCGCGTGACACCGACGCAGTGAAATATGTAAATTCATAATAAAACAATATATTATATTTTGTAATATATTTATTGGCCCATAACATAATCAACTTTACACAGTACAATCCATCCACAATACTCTAATATATTATGAAACTTTTTTTATTATATTTAAAGTAATATTTAAAAATAACATGTCTCGCGCGTCAAACAAAATCATTCACCTAATTGGTTTTTATTTTATTTCTACACCGTGTTTTTTTGATTTTGGTTTATTTCAAGGGTGCATTCCTGAGCTTAAATTAAGTAACTTTCTCAAATATTCTAATTAACTCCATTTCGGAGATAATCAACTATTTATTATTATCTTATAAGGCCCTTACGAGCGTGTCTATTACAATTTGATTAGTGTATAGTACGAGTGTATACATTTGCTACTAAACGTACGTACTATCTCGGACGATCAATGTTCGAAATGACATTGATATGTCACAGTTTTCAATTGTTTGTTTGAGTTAAATGTAATGCCCGTGTTACAACAACGCTATATGCAACATTAAGATACTTTTACCAAAAAAAAATTGAAATTAAATTATAGGGAGCGTGCATGAACTATAGATGGCAGCACTGGAGCCGTCAGATTTTTGGCGCGAGGCGTAAATGTGATGTTTATTGTTCCGATGTAGCCCACAAGATGGCAGAACCTACTATGCACAAGAAAACACTTGACGTGTAAATGTACATGTTTATGCCTTTAACAAAACTTATCAAGCGGACGTAAAAAGAGTGCTTATAGCCTTAAAAATATTCGAATATCTATGAATGTAAATATTTTTATGGCTGTAAGTACTATACTATTCCTATCCCTATGGTCATGAATATTTTTAGGGCTGTGTGCACTATTTTATGTCCGCTTAACAAGTTTTGTTCAAGTTTTACTCCCATAGTTCCGATCACTGGTTCCGATTCAGGACACAAGATGGCAGACTCTCCAACGCGCACGGTTCCTATTTAGTTTCCTTTAACGTACTTATCCATACCCTGAAGTTAACGGAATTAAATAAAACACGGTGTATATTATTACATTTCATAATTGTGTAAATGGTTACCTTCACCGATCTGCCTACCGGCACAGAATAAGCAATACTACTACCGAACAGAAAATAAACTTCCTACATAACCGAAGTTTAACAGCGATTCAGGGACAAATCGTGCTGTCCCTTTCTAATGTATGGCATCCCTATCGGCTATTTAGGGTTGTCAAATTTCAAGCCATTATCTTATCTGTGGTCGTGCACGCAAAGGGACGCCAAGTTGTGGACGTCATATTTTCATAGGAATTTCGTGGTTACTGAATGGAAATCGAGTTAACAGACGTCTCGTCTTTGCTGTACGAAACCGTGTACTTAGTGGAAATCAATAAGATACACAGTAAGATAATTTCGTACTTCGAATTTGACAGGTAAACGAGACGCTGTACAACTCCATACATTTTACGGTAACTCTGTCAAAAGTTGACGTTTGACAATTCAGTGAACGCGTGACATGTGGCAGTACAGCGCCATCTGTTTAGGATGTCAAACTAAGCAGCACTTTTTTTTCTTATGGCGTTATTCATAAACGCCCACTAAATTTAACAAGCCGATGATAATCGTTTGTCTCTTTCTGTCATATCAATAAGTCGGAAAGGGACAAATGATTATTAGCAGCTCGTTAACTTTTTTAGATGTTTATGAATAAGGGGGTTAAACTTTACCTCTCTATTACAATTAATTCTCTTTGATATCACATTTCTAAAAAGAAACCATTTTTACTGACAAGAGCATGTCCACTAGAGTGGATTATTTTTACTTTTTTTAAAATTTTATTAGTGATTTTTAGCTTTAATTTTACTGCCTCGGGATTTAAGTTGTAATTTTCATACAATGTATGGACATCTTGAAAAAAAAAGTTTTTATAATCTTATTTTTTTCAATTTTTTGGCTCTGAAACTTTACCATGATATTTCGAGCCAACATTGGTACATATTTTCAGCTTAAGTTTGAATAAAGAGAGAATTGCAGGGGGGGTCATATATCTCTGCAGCTGTAACATAAAGACAAATTAATGGGAATTACGTTAGCTTACAAAGCCAAAGTCAATTTGTCATTCCCCCGAAATTAATACGTATTTTCGTAGATTAGTACGAACGAGACACGATCTAGGTATTCTAAAGACCTGGGTTAGGTCTAAGCTAGATAACTGTAAGTATCAAGACGGCCCGGCGCGCGCTCTAAGTACTGCTTATCTATGAGGGCCTCGATACACTTCTTGATCATTGCGACGGACGGCGCGAAGGAGCCACGCGCCTGTGACACGACTTCTTGGATGAGCTCGTTGTGGCGGAGTACCTGGAATGTGGGCTTTATTATGAAGGCTGTAGGGATTATTTTGACGACCGGTTTGGCCTAGTGGGTAGCCTGCCTACGAAGCTGATGGTCCCGGGTTCAAATCCGGGTAGTAAGATGATAATGTACGAACCACAATTTTTGTTAATAAAGCTTTTGTTTTTGAAAAAATCGATGTGCAATTCATGAAGGTTATTTTTCAAATTTGCCAAAATGCGTCAGATACTTTGGGGTAATTGCGTCTGTGTATCGCATTTGCCCGAATGTCAGGTGTCTACAACCTTTTTTTTTTTTTTTCGACCTTTTTTTTCTCAGAACGACTGCTATTTATGTAGTTTTAGTGTAAAATTTAATTGTTTGTTGTTTCGTATATGGATATCTTATCCGAAATAAATGCTTTTTTTTATACTCATTATTCTCCTAAATTTCAACTCTGTTGGTTTTTAGTGTTCCGTACCTAAAGGCTAAAACGGGATCCTACTACTAAGACTCCGCTGTCCGTCCGTCCGTCCGTCTGTCACCAGGCTGTATCTCATGAACCGTGATAGCTAGACAGTTGAAATTTTCACAGATGATGTATTTCTGTTGCCGCTATAACAACAAATACTAAAAAGTACGGAACCATCGGCGGGCGAGTCCGACTCGCACTTGTCCGGTTTTTGGAACATTTTGATTAATTGTATTAATCTGAAATATGAAATAGTTAAAGCGCTGGTGGCCTAGCGGTAAGAGCGTGCGACTTGCAATCCGGAGGTCGCGGGTTCAAACCCCGGCTCGTACCAATGAGTTTTTCGGAACTTATGTACGAAATATCATTTTATATTTACCAGTCACTTTTCGGTGAAGGAAAACATCGTGAGGAAACCGGACTGATCCCAACAAAGCCTAGTTTTTCTGGGTTGGAAGGTCAGACGGCAGTCGCTTTCATAAAAAACCGGACAAGTGCGAGTCGGACTCGCCCACCGAGGGTTCCGTACTTTTTAGTATTTGTTGTTATAGCGGCAACAGAAATACATCATCTGTGAAAATTTCAACTGTCTAGCTATCACGGTTCATGAGTACAGCCTGGTGACAGATACGGACGGACGGACGGCGGAGTCTTAGTAATAGGGTCCCGTTTTGGTACGGAACCCTAAAAACTAGTGCCTACGCCAAATCTTGGGATTAGTCGTCAAGCGGACCCCAGGCTCCCATGAGCCGTGGCAAAATGCCGGGACAGAATGGAATAGTCACCTTTCTCTGCTTCATGACCCGCACGAGGGCGGCCTGCAGGTACATCTTGCGGTCGTCGTCGCAGTGCGTCGCCTCCGCCGAGTCCGGGTTGCTCGTGGCGCTGCTCCCCGCGGCGCTCGTGCCTGCTGCTAAACAGATTTTAATTTAATTTAATTTAATTTATTTATTTAAGAAACAAACAGTCTTTTATAGTTCCTATAATATTTTCCTCATAATTGCACAACTAGAAATTAGGTTTGATAATATAAATAAAATAATAAATAAATATTATAGGACATTATTACACAAATTGACTAAGTCCCACAGTAAGCTCAATAAGGCTTGTGTTGAGGGTACTTAGACAACGATATATATAATATATAAATATTTATAAATACTTAAATACATAGAAAACACCCATGACTCAGGAACAAATATCCATGCTCATCACACGAATAAATGCCCTTACCAGGATTTGAACCCGGGACCATCAGCTTCGTAGGGTCACTACCGACTAGGCCAAACCGGTCGTCAAAACTGATAATTCTCAACTTTCCAACGTCACCCTGTATATTCCCACGGCACCCTGTATTTTCTCACGTCACCCTGTATAGATACGTATCTACAATAAACTACCCGACAACATTAAAAATATTGATAATGATCAGAAGTCCTTTGCGAAGGTAAAAAAATGGCTGACCACAAATGCATTTTACGATATGTCGGAATATTATAGTAAATCAAATGTAGATTGTATTGATTATTTATTACGTGTTATTTATTGTTTTTATTTTACTCTTTTTTATGATAATTATTTTAATAAATTGTGATTTAACTGACATACTTATTAATATTACACCAATGACATGTAAAATTTTAATTTTATGAATAAATGAATATGGAATATAAGCTATATACCCTGATAGCGGAGGTTGAGGTTGAGCCACATACCTTGGTGCGTGGCGGCGGTGGTGAGCCGTATCTTGGTCCGCTTGGAGCGGAGGTTGAGGTTGAGCCACATACCTTGGTGCGTGGCGGCGGTGGTGAGCCGTATCTTGGTCCGCTTGGAGCTGAGGTTGAGGTTGAGCCACATACCTTGGTGCGTGGCGGCGGTGGCGAGCCGTATCTTGGTCCGCTTGGAGCGGAGGTTGAGGTTGAGCCACATACCTTGGTGCGTGGCGGCGGTGGCGAGCCGTATCTTGGTCCGCTTGGAGCGGAGGTTGAGGTTGAGCCACATACCTTGGTGCGTGGCGGCGGTGGCGAGCCGTATCTTGGTCCGCTTGGAGCGGAGGTTGAGGTTGAGCCACATACCTTGGTGCGTGGCGGCGGTGGCGAGCCGTATCTTGGTCCGCTTGGAGCGGAGGTTGAGGTTGAGCCACATACCTTGGTGCGTGGCGGCGGTGGCGAGCCGTATCTTGGTCCGCTTGGAGCGGAGGTTGAGGTTGAGCCACATACCTTGGTGCGTGGCGGCGGTGGCGAGCCGTATCTTGGTCCGCTTGGAGCGGAGGTTGAGGTTGAGCCACATACCTTGGTGCGTGGCGGCGGTGGCGAGCCGTATCTTGGTCCGCTTGGAGCGGAGGTTGAGGTTGAGCCACATACCTTGGTGCGTGGCGGCGGTGGTGAGCCGTATCTTGGTCCGCTTGGAGCGGAGGTTGAGGTTGAGCCACATACCTTGGTGCGTGGCGGCGGTGGCGAGCCGTATCTTGGTCCGCTTGGAGCGGAGGTTGAGGTTGAGCCACATACCTTGGTGCGTGGCGGCGGTGGTGAGCCGTATCTTGGTCCGCTTGGAGCGGAGGTTGAGGTTGAGCCACATACCTTGGTGCGTGGCGGCGGTGGTGAGCCGTATCTTGGTCCGCTTGGAGCTGAGGTTGAGGTTGAGTGTGAGCACGCCCTCCCCGCGCCCCTCCCCGCCCTCCTCCGCGGCCGATGACTCCGACTCGCCCTCCGCCTCGTTTTCCACATCACCCTGTATATGTTTATGATTTGATTAAAAAAAGTGGTAATAACTCCCCGGAAAACTTGAAATCGACTACCATGTAGACTTTGAAAGTCTTACGTACTTTTTCGCCGTATTGGCCAAAACCTAGAAAACGACATCCACGAGGACTTTTCTGAAGAGGGTATCTACAGTAAGCGCAGAAAAAAGGTAACCCCCTGCATAGAAATTTGTATTCAAAGGTGCTAAGCGAATAGTATTGCTGACTGTACCTATGCTAGAAGTGAACCGGCATCTAGTAGCGTTTTCAGTTGACTGGCCCACGTGTCTGTCAGTTGGAAACTGGCTCTCAACTATCTAATTTGTACACTGACCTACCTCAAATGAGGTGGGGTACTTGCATCAATCTAACACCCCGGAAACCTTGAAATCGAATACCATGTCGAGCAATTGGTCATGGTCATAATTTTCAAAATTTGCACCCCATAAACCTCGAAACCGACATCCATGAGGACTTTTATGAAGAAGTGTATGTACCTGTGCTAGAAGCAAGCCGGCATCTAGAAGCGGTCTCAGCTGTCTGGTCCAAGCGTCTCCTGTCAGCTGGAGTCTGGCTCTAAGTTCCTTGGCAGCCAGAGAATCCACCGTCTCGAAACATAGTAAGAGAGCGCACTGAAACAAATATTCTGAGTTAGAACAACAACAATTCATTGAACTTTTTTAAGGGCAAAACTTGCACATGTAAAATATAATTCTGGGTGCAATGATACAAGATTTTTTTTGAATAGTCAACGTTTAACAAGTCAGTAAATTTTAGGTATATATTCAAATAATACTACAGGTACAGCATTTCTGGATTTTTGTCACTTATTATTAAATAAATCAGTAGTCAATAGGGTCGGATACAGCTTTCAAGTCATCATTTTATTAAAAGGTATAAATTTGTTTTATATATTATAAAATAGATAAATTACTTTAAGTTAGTGCACGATTCAATAAATTCGTAGACACTGTAGCATGCTAAGTTAACATTGTTTACGGTCAATTTTTTATCAGTTTTTGCTGGTTTTATTTCCTCAGGTAGCAAGTAATACAATTTCACGCCTAAGATTCCAAGTGACTTTCGACAATAAATAATATTTACTTACATACTTGAATCATTCAAATTCCTAATATTTAATGGAGACGCCACTGAACGAAATTAGGCAATATTATTTCATATTGTCGCATATATTCGAATTATTCTTGTACGTTGGCAGTTTGTCACACAAATTTGTTTGCTTACTGTGAAATAATAGTGTCTCCCCGCGAGGTCACTCGAGTATAATTAGTATTTTCATAGTAAATTTCACTCCCCTTTTCATCCTTTGAGGGATGACTTTTTGGACAAAACTATCAAACTAAAACATTTATTTAGTATTCAGGTCACAAGGAGAAGTTGAGTTTTACATATGTATAGCTTATGTCCTTCTTCAGGAATTAAACTATCTCCATGCCAAATTTCATCTAAGTCGACTCAGCGGTTTAAACGTGACGAGGTAACAGACAGATAATGTTACTTTTGCATTTATTATACTACTAGTATGGATACGCGGTCGCTCATACAGGGCCTCGCGAGTATCCCGTATGAGGTCGTACTGGCGAGAAGTATATCTGGTCCTTAGCTTTCCGGTACACAGATGGTGGAGTCAGGCGACTCTCCGTCCGTTAAAGGAGGCGCGTAAAGCCTCGAATTACCTCACGAGGCACCACAGACTTGGGTTGCCTGAAGACTCTAAATTAACTACTACACACTATCTAACGGTGACAAACTGAAACTCCAATGTACTAGCACACACTACTTAACGGCGACAAACTGAACTAGCACACACTACTGAACGGTGACAAAGTGAAACACGAATTTCTTGACGCACACTACTTAACGGTGACAAACTGAACTAGCACACACTACTGAACGGTGACAAAGTGAAACACGAATTTCTTGACGCACACTACTTAACGGTGACAAAGTGAAACACGAATTTACTGACACACACTACTTAACGGTGACAAACTAAACTCGAATTTACTAACTCATAATACTAGTCACCTACTTTTAACGGTGACAAAGTGAAAAATTTTGTCGTCTACTTAAAGGAATTACCTTCGAGGCGGCTCGTTGTATCCCATATTTTTTTCAGATTGTTGACATATGTTGGATGGAATACGATTCTAATCGCTGTTAAGACATATCTTAGATACCTGCGGAGTACTGGCGCTGAGATGGTAGGGGCGAGGAGTGTATCTGGTCCTGAGCTCGCCGGTGCACAGGTGGTGCAGCCAGGCGAGGCGGCGGCCGCTGAAGGAGGCGCGGTAGAAGGCCTCGAACTGGCGCGCGGGCCGCTCCAGCGCGGCCGGCGGCGCCAGCGGCGCCATGGCCCCGCCCAGGGGCCACGCCCCGGCTTGCAGCACCTGCGGAAGATCATTAAGCTAATGTCGTTTAAATCCTTATTTTGGGATCAGATCAGCAACGTAACTGTCAAGTAGACACAAATATAAATCAGCAACAGGCTTCATCACGGACCAGCAAATCCTCAACAGTCTTAATAATATTAAAATTAAATTGATAAAAAGTTTTTTCTTGAAAGTGAGGATACACAATAGAAATAAAGAGTAATAGTTAAATGTATTTACATTCATTATTGTAACAAAACGGTGACCAACAGGAAGATTTTACAGCCTAACGTCCTTATTCACAAAACTTAGCAACCTCTTAATAACCTCTGTTAAATTTTATCTCTTTCGTCGTCAAAATGACCTAGAATATTGAATAACACTTATCCTCGCTTCCACCCTTGTCAAAGATTGTCCTAACATACTATCTATCACTCCTCGCTTCGCTCGGGTCGTACCTGCACACTGAACCCTGGCATCCCTGCCTAGGGTTGTTCCTCCTGTATCAGATGTTACCTTGTTGTTGCGATGAGCTAAGACATTCACACTCCTCGCTTCACTCGGGTCGTACCTGCACACTGAACCCTGGCATCCCTGCCTCGGGTTGTTCCTGCTCTCTCAGATGTTGTTGGAACTTGTTGTTGAGGTCAGCTGAGACATTCACACTCTTCGCTTCGCTCGGGTCGTACCTGCACACTGAACCCTGGCATCCCTGCCTGGGGTTGTTCTTGCTCTCTCAGATGTTGCTGGAACTTGTTGTTCAGGTCGGCTGAGACGGCAACATCGGTGAACATGCGATGCAATTTGTTGGTGAATTCGTAACCACATGCGGCTTTAAGGCGGTTGATCATTGCTTCTTCCTAAAAAAACATAATTTTATTAATTACTTTAAAAAGAAAACACTCACGTGATTAGTGATGGGTAGGACATCAATTTAAAATGAGTTTGTATGAGTACCTCATTCTCTAAAATGAGGTGTTACAATGTCTTACTTCAAATGAGGAGAGGTACTAGCACTTTAGCAGCATCGACTATTCCATCAACTCCAACGGTAGCAAACCATATTTAATGTAAATACATATTTAGGCATTGCTAAACTTCCTTTTAAATATTTACTTGGAGTGCAATTCTGGAGGTTTAAAACAGAACTTTAACAACAGAAGACATACATTTAAGAATCAAACTAAGGAGTTAAAGTACATACATCCTATTGCAACTTAATTTGATGCTTTTATGCAACTTGTTCTAATTTAGCAGTTTATTATTTTTATTGTTAGATTGTTCAGTATCAATCCTTGCTACTTGATATCATTTTAAGTTTAACATTCATATATTGAAATAAATACTAACCATAAACTACCAAACAAACAATTAACAAACTAAGGAGAACAAATCCAACATTTTTTGTACCATTATTATATAGAAATTACTAACTTACCACCTCATAATTTATCAGTAATAATAGCATTGTAATATGATAACAAACGAAAGCCTCAATAACGTTCGCGCGGTAATGCCACCGGCGTGTAATATACACTTGATTTTTGTATGCAAAAGACACAAAGAAAGACCCACAGGAATATTTTATCGCGAAAACAATGTTAATATATTGTTATTTTGGTATAATTATAAGAATGGTCACTGATCACTATTTATAAAACACAACTAAAGATTACGAACAACTTTTTCGAGTTTCTCGTACTATAAATATGTCAAAATCATAAATGATCGAAATACTATACGAAGCACGTTAACAAAAAGTATTACAAATTCAAATCGTTAAAATGTACATGTTTATTTCACCTATACAAATTATATTTACTTTTTTATTAATAAACTAATGTAAAATATCATATTTTGTGTACGCCACTATATTATATTTCAATAATTTAAATAATATTTTGGTCTCTTAAACGATAATTGTTTCTAAACTAGCTTCGTAAATGCCCAGTGAGACTTGGTAGGCATTTCAATCGCTTATCAAGTAACCATTTCACTGTCCAGTCTAATTGATTCAGATTATACATGACACCAGCAATATGAGTCTTGAGGTCAGGTTATACTGGTATGCGCGTTAGTACAATAATAGCTAACAAATATGGAGGCCTACCGCGAACCACGAAGTTTTGCGTTGCGGTCGCACTTACGTATGAAATTACAAGTGCGACAGAGAGAAAAAACTTTCTTCGGTTGGTTTTTGATGACTTAGATTTTTCGCTTTTGACAAGTAACTTAGCAATGCTAGGATCAAAATGGCGTAATATGTATGTAAGCTTGCGGACGCTTACGCTTGTTTTCTTTCGTGTTTCATTTTTAACGTATTTTCGATGAGGTGTTATTGAAGCACGGCGCGTGTCTGTCTCACTCCCTCTTTCGGTAAATCTAATTCATTGTTTCATTTTGAAAGGATTTTTGAGGGGATGTCACAGTGAGGCGAGTGAATGGTACAAACACAACGCATTTCTCGGTGGACCTTTTGTCCTTGCAATAAGGTTTGTAATTGGGCAGTTGATAGTGTGAGCGATGAATGCGATGACGTCAATGACTCATTTCTTCATTTGAATGTCGGCGAGCACCGAGCGCCTCGCGACTCTCTTGCGAGTTGTGAGGAACCCGAGTGAGTTTGAAAGGCTGAGAGTTTTTTTTTAAATTTGAAGTGTTTGAATGGTTTGAGCGGTAAGAGCTGTGTGTGATGCGCGCGAGTAAATGAGTAAAATTAATTGAGGAGTGATGTATGACATTTATGCGGTGTGAAGTTCTGCGACAATTTAACTAAATGAGTGGTACAAATGAGGTGCCTCACGAGTGAGCAACTCAACACTACACGTGATACTCGACCATAATAAAATTATTTTAAAGGTTTTTTACGTCTTTTATATCTCTTGCGTCGAACGATGGTTCCTATGAGTTTATTTTTATATGGAGTAACCGTCACCTAAAATTTTGTAGACATATTTTGTAAGTATAGCACCTTAAATTATTTAGAAATGTAACAATTAAGTAATAAAAATACAGTAAAAATATATATATTTTTTAATAAAAGAGACTTGAAGGAACTGTCATCATCATTCGACGCCACAGGTATAAAGATAGTTTCTTTCCAAGTAGGCATATTACAATGCGCTTATGAACGCCAAATTAAGCTACGCCGGCTCTAACCCTACACCTCTGATCCGAGAAGATTTAAATCACCCCTCAATTCTAGGAGGGTATTCCAATATGGGACCTGCAATAAACTCTATACGTAGTAAAAAGTCTATGTAGATTTAGATTTATTTATTTCATAATATAGAATAAAGAAATGAAAATGAAAATTATTTATTTACGACGACCAGTTTGGCCTAGTGGGTAGTGACCTTGCCTACGAAGCCGATGGTCCCGGGTTCAAATCCTGGTAAGGGCATTTATTCGTGTGATGAGCATCGATATTTGTTCCTGAGTCATGGGTGTTTTCTATGTATTTAAGTATTTATAAATATTTATATATTATATATATATCGTTGTCTAAGTACCCTCAACACAAGCCTTATTGAGCTTACTGTGGGACTTAGTCAATTTGTGTAATAATGTCCTATAATATTTATTATTTTATTATTTATTATTATTATTATTTATTTGAAACAACATACAACAATCTAAAAATTAAAATTTGACAGTTGTAATTTGCTGTCCCAAAGAGGATACCACTCAGCACGTGTCGGAGCACATAGTGCAACGACGCTGATTTTCAGTGGACCCATAAACTTAGAACCCTAATCTTAAAATATAAATAAAATAAGTTACAACGTAAGAATAGTAAAATGCGGAACAGGTAGCAGCAAAGACAGAATAATCATTATTCAAAAACAGATAGGATGTGAACAAGAGATTACAAGAGAGAATGGGGACTTTAATTATGCTATATAAACTTTAAACCGTAATAGACACAGGCAACTAGGAGTGAGAAGTTTGATGTGTGAGAAGATGTAGTTTTAATTTATTTTGAATGAAACAAGTTGAAGCAACGTTTCTTATTGGCGGGGGAATATTATTCCAGCATCGCGTGGCAGCATTATAAATTGCAGGCATGTCAATCTACAAGAAATCATATTAGTAATGTGTATATTGTATAGTAATGTAAACGATTAACCTGTTCCATACTAGCAGACAGCTGATGTATGAGCCGCCTGGCCAACGCCCTGGCGTAGTACTTCTGGAAGACATCCTTGTCATCGATGTACTTGAAAACCAAGATGGCGGCGGCAAGGCGGGCTTCCGGTTCCGCTTCGCTTCCGCGTCTAAAAATAAAAAGCTGTTTTAAATACAACTTACACTGTGTTAATATGATATAATTATGTATTAACCTCAGTATTATAAGTTAATCATATAATTTAGATTAAGGTACTAACATTGAAAATGAGTGCCTCAATTTGCCGTTGAACGTAAGTTTGGCGAACCTAAGTTAAAAATGTACTATACTATTTTGAAAATAAATTTAAAAAATAATGCAGTATTAATACTAGTCAACTTACTTTAGAGATAAGATCGTTTATTGGCAACGGTAATCGCTTCAGGCAGGTCGCTTGTTTGTCACCAACGTTGTACAAAAAACTAACTTACTTTCGGCACCCCACTGCGCAAACAGTAGTCATGTAAAAGGACTCGAACTACATTACTTTAAATTTAAATTAATGAAAGAATTAAGGCCGTTCCCTATCTGAATGACCCATCTGAATTCAACTCCCTCGGCCCTCCCTTCCTCGTTCTTGAATTTGCACAAGCAATCAGTCCGTTTGCTCACTTAAAATTCATTCACTCACTTTAAACTTAAATAAACAGTACCTATTATATCATTCAAAACTCTCAAAAGTCCAAATTGGACGATGAATTCACAGAGAATAACTGCGAGCTTGTCTCGTTGAGTTCGGGGTATCGGTAAGTACGTTTAAGGAAACTAAATGGCATAGTTAATTTGCATAGTTTTTTTGTTATTTTTTATATTATTTTTTATAAAAAGTAATTAAATGTTGCATATAGCGTTATATAGCGTTACAAACACGGGCATTACATTTAACTCAACCAAACAACTAAAAACAAATCAATGTCGAAAATCAATAAAAAAAATAAAACAATAGAACTTTACGTTTAGGAGAAATGTATGAACTCGTACTGAACACTAATCAAAATGTAAACAGGCCCTAAGGCAAGTGTACACGCTCGTAAGGGCCTTGTAAGATAAAAAATAATTATTGATTATCTCCGAAATGGAGTTCATTAGAATACCGGTGTCTTTGAGAAAGTTACTTAATTTAAGCTCAAGGATGCACCCTTGAAATTAACGGAAAAAAACACGGTGTATAATTGAAAAATCGGTAGATGTAAATGAAGCGTACATCATTATTCACTGCTAGTTAAAGTTTCATGTCTAAGCGTTGCATAATAAGGGAGTTTATACGGATTTTAACTCGAGGAAAGGGTTCACGGAAAAAATATTTACTTGTGATATACGGTATGTATTTTGAAATATCAGTAGACATAATTAAAGAACACTTATCAACGTATAATATTGTGTAAAGAACTTATTTGTTTAAGCTATAGCATGCTATAGCGACGGAACAGCGATTTGGCCTGGTAGCCCCTTAAGAAAAGTCTATTCCCAACCAGAATCTTTTAAAGGTTCATACTAACCTATTCAATATTTACAATGTAAACGAATCCACCCTGTATATACAGATATACAGGGTAATCAGTAAATGAGTAATTAAAAGTACCTTCTAATCAGGGCGTCGCAGTATCTCTAGTTGACGCTGGAGCACTATCTAGAGCTCCCATGAACACCTGGTTGTGGTTTCTTTCTAAGTAGTCACAGCATCGGGACTAATTAGTTAAGAAAACACTTTTTTGTCATTAAATATATGAAAAATCTCTGATCTATCTTTTCTAGCAGCCTTACCTTTTTTATGGATTTCAGCACCTCTAGATTAAATATAGCGATTAGATATGATTCTATGTAAGTCAGTTTTTCCTTTCTAACTACACGCGCGTAGCGATTATAGCGTGATTTAAATGAATCTAACTAAAGAGTCTCACCTCCTCAGAAAAGTCCACCCTGTATATACAGGGTAGGTAAGTAGGTAAACACTTTATTGTACGAGAAAAATAAATATTACATCAGATGGAAAATAATTGGGTAGTACAAACGCGAACTTATCCCTAAAAGGGGTCTCTTCCAGTTAACCCATACCTAAAAGAGTAATGAAAAACTATATCTAAAGTAAATATATATTATTACATACTATATATAAATAAATATCTTTATATACATATATGAATAAATATATGTTATGACTGCACACATCTTCCTACCTGTCAGTAGGTTCTTCATTTGAGAGCCATAGTTTTTTTAGTTTATACACCGTGTTTTTTTTTTATTTGCGTTAATTTCAAGGGTGCATTCCTGAGCTTAAATTAAGTAACTTTCTCAAAGACACCGGTATTCTAATTAACTCCATTTCGGAGATAATCAATATTTTATTTTTATCTTATAAAGCCCGTATGAGTGTGTACACTTACCTTAGGGCCCGTTCACATATTGATTAGTGCTTAGTACTGGTTAATACATTTGCTACTAAACGTAAGTACTATCTCGGACGATCGATGTTCGAAATGACATTGACATGTCACAGTTTTCAATTGTTTGAATGAGATAAATGTACTGCCCGTGCAACAACAACGCTATATGCAACATTTAAAACTTTTTATAACAAAAAAATGAAAAAAAAATATTAAAAATTTTTTTTTTGGAAAATGAACTATGTCATGTAGTTTCCTTAACCGTACTTACCAATACCCCGAAGTTAACGGAATTCAATAAAAACACGGTGTATTTATAATTTCAGGGTGATGAGTACATGAGTAAATAAAGCTACCTTCTAAGCAGGGCGTCGCAGTATCTGGCCAGCAGCTCGGGCGCGCGCGGCGGGCTGTGGTCGTCGGGCCGCGAGTTCACGACGCCGGAGCAGGCGCGGTCCAGCGCGCCCAGGAACGCCTGGTTGTTGTCGAACACCTCGGCGAACAGCGCCGAGTACTTGGTGTGGAGGGACACCATGGACGATACGAAGTGGGTGTGTGCCTGAAATAAAAACGGAATTATAGGGAGCGTGCATGAACTGTAGGAGGCAGCACAGGAGCCGTCAGATTTTTGGCGCGAGGCGTAAATGTGATGTTTATTGTTCCGATGTAGCCCACAAGATGGCAGAACCTATTATGTACGAATAAACAAGTGACGTGTAAATGTACATGTTTATGGTTCCAATTCAGGCCACAAGATGGCAGACCCTCCAACGCGCACGGTCCCTACGCGCACGGTCCCTATACATGTTTATGCGCCCTAAGTCAAACAGATATTTGTCAAATATCAAACATTTATTCAGCAAATAGGCCACGTGTAATTTTTAGGGTTCCGTAGCCAAATGGCAAAAAACGGAACCCTTATAGATTTGTCATGTCCGTCTGTCTGTCCGATTCTGTCACAGCCACTTTTTTTACAAACAATAGATATAACAAAATACAATTACAAATTTGGAATCCATGAAATAATATATACTTTATTATATATGTATACAGTCTCTAAATGTCGAGTTACACAAAAAAAAAAACTATGATAAAAAAACACAACCAAAAAATACTAAAATTCTTCAGAGATGTATAAGTGTCTAACTGTCAGAGGTAAAGTATAATAAAACAAAAATGATCATTAAAGTATAATAAAACAAAAATGATCATTAAATTATCAGTACCTGGGCGACCGAGCTTTGCTCGGTTATAACTATTTATTGTAATATGGTGGTCTATAGGTGATAATCTTAACTACATTTTTTACTAAATTAAACTTGTCTAAAACAATAAAAATTATATATAAACTTGAAAATAAAAAAAAAACCAAAAGTTGGTCACCGGGCGAGATTCGAACCCGTAATACTCGTTTAGCAGTCCGCGTTTTAACCTGCTGGGCCAGACGGACAGTGGCCAGCAACACGAAATTAGCGACCATATTCTGCGTCGAAAGAAAAACGCATGAAAACTCGAAAACACGCGTTTTCTCAAACATAAGACTAATCTAGATCGATTGTATACCCCCAAAAAACCCCCATATACCTAATTTCAGCGAAATCGTTAGAGCCGTTTCCGAGATCACAGAAATATATACATATATATATACAAGCACGTTTAAAGGTATAAGATTAGAGATGTGACAGGTTTCCAACACTTGAATTCTTATATAAATAATTAAAACACAAGAAATTAAATCAGATAAACAGACAAAAACCGAATGAAGTGTATGGCATTAAAACCACACAAAATTAAAATTAAATACATATAACATAATATGTAGCCCGTGTAAGCTTAAACAGACCGTTACCGTTGAAACCACGTTGACTTGAAAAGTGGTTAACCCTTTGATCGCCAAAGTAGTCAACTGACGCGTCTACAGCCCAATATCAACCTTCGTGCATTCCGAGCGCAAGGTTCACAATGACGCGTCGCACACGATAGGCGTAACGTTCTAAGTACGGAAGGTGGAGGTAAGGAAATAAATCTCCATGTACCAAAAAGTGTCATCAAAAAACCTTAAATAGGTGGCGCTACAATACCTAGAATACTTGAACAAAAAAATCAAATCATAGACAGCACACTTCACTCCGTCAATAGCGCCTAGGTTCTTAGCTACTCTAGCGCTACTCTGGAGAGATTTGGAACTATTATTTATAGCTGACAGCTGGACACTTTTGCAACAGTTCTACCATAAGAGATATCACTCCTCTTAATTTCACACTCCATAGTTCTAAGGGTTAATGGAGATGTATAAAACTAAATGAGCTTCGTTACCCTCCAAATATACATTTTACAGGGAGTAATACTCGACTGAGTATTGAGCATTCAACGGTGATAACAACATTTAATGAAGATCCGACTGAATACACAAATAAAACTTAACGGTGACAAACGAGAATTTTACTATGTACTATCTCAAAATAAACTATTTACGAAGTCATCGTAGAAGACGATTACAAATTTTACATTTTCATTTTTTACATGAACTTTCGCCCGAGATATTTCCGGACCGATACGGCCTTCAAACCTTCAAAAAAAAAAAAAGAGCGTACTCCCATTTTAAATGCCGGCAACGCATTGTTGCGGGTGCCCATGGGCGACGGTAACCGCTTATCATCAGGTGATCCGTCTGCTCGTTTGCCTCCTATATTATAAAAAAAAAGTAAAAGTAACCTCGTCTTTAGTATGCTTATGTCGCAGTACAATTCAGTCCCATCTTTGGCACACTGGAGAGGGTTAAGATGCTAGACAGAGATAGATTTATAACTAATCTAGTCTTTAGTATGCTTATCTTGCAAAAGTTCTGTGACATCTTTGGCCAATTGGTCGTGGGCCGTGTTCAACAATATTTTTTTTATTGATAATTTTTTTGGACATGACATTACAGTTGAACCAATGCGTCACGAAACTTAGACTAACAGCAATAATAATTATAGGCATTTACAATTATAAAACAATAATGGCACATTGACAAATTAAATTGGAACAGTTGAATTATGTTGAAGATCGCGAATATAATAAAATCCAGAAAATTCTCGTTTGTCACCGTTAGACGCTCAATACTCAGTACTCTTGGACTCCTGTAAAAAGGTATAATTTGAGCGACGCGAATCTTTCTTATTTTTACTCAAATACAGTCACATGTTGCATGTTGATACATTTCATGTTAATAAATAAATTTCATTTCATTTCATTTATTCATTGTGAAGTCATGTACATTTCAATTAAGATGTTGTATATATGAACAAGTAATAAACAAATAATAAATAAATAAATATTATAGGACATGAATTACACAAATTGACTAAGTCCCACAGTAAGCTCAATAAGGCTTGTGTTGAGGCTACTTAGACAACGATATATATAACATATAAATATTTATAAATACTTAAATACATAGAAAACACCCATGACTCAGGAACAAATATCCAAGCTCATCACACGAATAAATGCCCTTACCAGGATTTGAACCCGGGACCATCGGCTTCATAGGCAGGGTCACTACCCACGAGGCCAGACCGGTCGTCGATGTTATTGTTGAAAGTAATTTCCTATTATTTTTTTTTAATTTATTTTTTTAATTAAGAAACAAACAATTTTACAAGAATATTTCTTAAATTAAGACCTGGAGTTTCCTTATTGTATATAAATTGCAGTCTATAAAACAACAAACAAAAATAGGTACTAGGTAGTTAAGTTTGAAGGTATAGGTAGATAGGTATTATTACATTATATATCCTTTATTGTCCCGCGTGTTATTATTATTCGCATAAATAGTGGTTTAAAGGCACTACCATCCTTAGTTAGCTAGGGGAACTTTTTTTAAAAATGGGGGTAAACACTGACCTCATCTTTAGTATGCTTATGTTGGAGTAATTCCGTCCCATCTTTGGCACACTGGGCGTGGGCCGCGTCGACCAATGGGCGCAGTGCGTTCGCTCCGAGTGGACGGAGGAGTGTGTACATACGACGCAGGTCTGTGCGGTGCTGGAAAGACAATTGTATGTTGGAATTTTGTCGTCATAAACATCGGCGCGGCGTGCAGTAGTACGCGACGCGCGGCCTTTGTGAACGCTACTCATGCACTGTTATTGCTTGAAAGGAGACCTAGGCTCTCCGGAACATGTCGCGCGAGTGAGTTAAACCGTTTTATTAGCTTTAGTTAGTATGCTAACGGCAATTTAAATTAGATTTCTAAGCACGTTTGGAGCTGACCATCTACTTTTAATCCAGAGTTTGGTAGAGTCTGACCAAGATAAGTTGCCAGCGATTTTGATAGCCCAGACGGTTCAAATGTTATTTTTAACGTCATAGCTGATATGGCCGATGACCAAGCTTACATTTAGTTACAATTTTTATGCTATGGGGGGGGGGGGGTCATCTTTTCATCTTTTGCAAATAACTGACAGGCCGATATCGTCCGGCGAACTGGTAATCAGTGGGCTCCTTTAAAGTTGGTTTAGTCAACTTTTAGCGGAGATATGAAAAAATAATTATCTGTCCTGTCCAAGGAACGCGAATTTTTCAAAAAAGTCCGTGATAGTCGAGTCGTGTGTGTGCAGTTGTCACCTGAGCGTTGTCGGGCCTGGTGTCGTCCGTGGCGTGTTTGAGGAGGGTGGCGCACTCGGCGTGCAGGGCGGGGAGGTGCGCGGCCACGGCGGCGCGCTCGTAGCATCCCCTCACTGCTTCAGTAGAGGATGAGTGGAGAAAACGGGCCCCTAGGGCTACTTCACGTTGGAGACCTGAGAAGATCATTTATTCAAGGTTTTTTTAGCATTTTTGGTTTTGACGACCGGTCTGGCCTAGTGGGTAGTGACCCTGCCTACGAAGCTGATGGTCCCAGGTTCAAATCCTGGTAAGGGCATTTATTCGTGTGATGAGCATGGATATTTGTTCCAGAGTCATGGGTGTTTTCTATGTATTTAAGTATTTATAAATAATTATATTATATATATATCGTTGTCTAAGTACCCTCAACACAAGCCTTATTGAGCTTACTGTGGGACTTAGTCGATTTGTGTAAGAATGTCCTATAATATTTATTTATTAAAAAAAAAATGTTCCGAAAAAGTCATTGGCAGGTAAGTCAAGTCACGGCAAATATATGTAAGGATTATAAAACATATACGATCATTTACATTCTTTTGCGTTCAAGTGACAGTTACTGGTTTTTAAAATTCAATAAACAGATGGTTTACCTTTTTTTTCTAATGCTAAAAAAAAAACTTATTGCAGAAATTAAGGACCGCATGAAATGTGAGTAATAGATGCATTAAAATAAATTAATAGTTTTAAAAACACTAGAAAAACACGCTTTTATAAATACACGTAAAAACTACCTTTCTCACAATGCAAACACGACTATGATACGATATTCCATCATGGAATGCCAGTGCCTATCTTCCGGCTTCATCACCAGACCTTGAAACCTAATCGTGGTCAAAGTTCATTACAAGACTTCTAACAAATCCAAACACAGCTATGATAGGATGTTCCATCATGAAGTTCCAGTTCATATCTTCCGGCTCCATCATCAGATCAGTTCGGCAGTACCATATTATTGTATTGTCATCAGAACTACATACAGCTGCCAATTTTCATGACGCTACGATCCTTGGAAGATGGTTAAATTAGTTACCTTAGATTCCATTACATAGTTACATTAGTTACATACAGGTCGACCTAATAAAAGCGTGTTAATAACATACTGCAGTCATGAGAAAAGCTATGCCGACCGATATTTACCGCCATTTTTAAAATCGGTTCCGAGTATTGAAGCCGACTGTACCCACCTTGCAACACGTCGCGCATGTAGTGCGAGATATCGCCCGCGCGCAACAAGTCCGCCGCGAGGCGCGCGTGCGCCGCCTGGGCTTGGGTCAGGTACGGCTCTAGGACCAGTTGTTGGTATAGGGCGAGGGGAGCTCGTACTCTGAAGGATTGTACCTGTGAGACAAGCATATATATAGAAATCAAAGATATATTGATTGAGTAAGATGCGTAAAATCTAAGACAATTTCGTGCTTCGAATTTGACAGGTAAACGAGATGGCGCTGAACAGCTCCATACATCTTGCGTATGAAGGGTGGAGGTAAAGAATTGAATCTCCATGTACCAAAAATTGTCATCAAAAAACCTTAAATAGGTGGCGCTACAATACCTAATTCCTTGAATAAAAAAAAAACTAATTACAGCGCACTTTACTCCGTCAATAACGCCTAGGTTCTTAACTACCCTAGCGCTACTCTGGACAGATTTGGAACTATTATTTATAGCTGACAGCTGAACACTTTTGCAACAGTTCTACAATAAGAGATTTCACTTTTAATTCCACACTCCATAATCTTGCGGTAACTCTGACTGTCAAAAGTTGACGTTTGACAATTCAGTGGCCGCAAAACATGAGGCGCAGTACAGCGCCATCTGTTTTGGATGTCAAACTAAGGGGCACGTTTTATTCTTAGACTTTAACTCTCTGTTACAATCAATTATCTCTGTAGCGATAAGGCCGCCTGTTGTTCACCTCTATCTCCATGTATTATATGTGTTTCCATGTACATTTAATCTGAGGTTGTGCAATAAAGAGGATTTGTATTTATCTTTGATAAAAATAATTATAATTATAACTTGAATAAACGACGACTTGAATTTTGACGACCGGTCTGGCCTAGTGGGTAGTGACCCGGCCTATGAAGCCGATAGTCCCGGGTTCAAATCCTGGTAAGGGCATTTATTCGTGTGATGAGTACGGATATTTGTTCCTGAGTCATGGGTGTTTTATGTATTTATAAATATTTATATATTATATATATCGTTGTCTAAGTACCCTCAACACAAGCCTTATTGAGCTTACTGTGGGACTTAGTCAATTTGTGTAATAATGTCCTATAATATTTATTTATTTAATATTTATAGTTTCATCACCTTGAGGGAAGATTTCTGTGATAAAAAACTATCCTATATCCTTTCCTTGCTTCCAAATTTTCAAACAAAATTTCTGAAAAATTGGCAGAGTTTGTTGTTAAGGAACTTTTAATTCGTCTGCTAAAGAGGATGCACTGTTAATTTGATTTATCAGATGGTCGTCGCCTTCGTAAAAATTGTTTGTACTCATTCTTGGAATTAAATTGCCAAAGTAGACCTCAGGGCTCTCTTAGCATACACATACAACCAAGATGTATTCATACAATCTAGGAATACAATACAATACTCTTTATTGCACACCTCATAGTTTATAATAAATAATAATATAATTGTATAGTATTTTATACAATCGTAATAGTTTTTCAGTCGAATACCGTGTTTAGGCAACGAGGCTTGCTGAGTTGCCTAAGTAAGGTACGAGATTGAAAAGCATGATTATATTACTATTGTATACAATAGTTTTTCTACGAAACATCGAAAATAATACTTTTTTACTATAAAACCTAAATAATAACCTATATAAAATTTTAATTTTAATTTAAATGAGCACCTACTTTAATGTGAACGCAGGCTATGAAGGCATGTATTCTCCCTATAGCTAGCAAGTAATTTTAGTTTTTATATAAGCAAAGAGATAGGTACGGGCTGAAAAACAGCGCTGTGCAGTCACCAGACTCGCGGCAAAAGCTGAGTCCCGAGCCCATTGTCGCACTTAAGAGTTTGAATGTAAACAATAGTTCTATATGGTATATTATCATAGTTCTCAAAAGCTGTATACTTATTGCTACTGTGCTGTAATGAAAGCTTATAGAGTGGTTGACTGTTTAGTCGAATCAAGTTGCTCAGTCAAAACGATTAGTCAATCATGTTTGCTGCTGCTTGCTGTATGTACTATTTATTTATTTTTTGCGACAATAAATGAAATGTCTCTTTTTTTTATAATTAATGAAAATTGGTAAGTATCTCAACAGAAATGTAGACATTTACGCGCGACTCCCGCCCCGCGCCCGTTTAGTCTTTTCTATGGGAGTGCGGCGGCACGTGATTGGTCAATTTTTTTACAGTTAGTCAAGTACAGCGTATCAAAATGACTCTTATAGTTGAGTGGGCGTCCATACATGAAAAGTACGCAATCATAATTTGGTATCTTAATTCAACCATTACAGTCGACGTCGTCGACGAGTAGAAAAAGAAGATTATAGGATAAAAATCCGTTGATGATAGAAAATAATGTATCTTTAAATCAAGTATCTTTTAGGCAAAAATTTCATTTTTGTTACAAGCTTTTATCGCTGACTGTACCTTTCTTTCCACATGCAACTAATACTTATCGAGACAATCCTAAAAACCCCATACACAATAAGGTTACGTTGTTTTATCACAGAGTTCCTGTGGCTACCTCCTGTCTCCATCATTAGATCAGCTCGATGGTACCATAATATTGCATTATCCGACTTACATATGTATGCAAATTTTCAGCTTAATCGGAAACCGGGAAGTGGATCAAATTTAACTCGCAAGATTTGACTACAGCCCGACAGACAACGGAAAAGGTGAAACTAAATAAAAGCTCTCCGAGCGCTTACTGCTCCTAGACTAGCTACTTTAGATTAAAACATATTATTATTAACAGTGATCGGAACTATGGGAGTAAAAAAACTTGTTAACCGGACATAAAATAGTGCATACAGCCCTAAAAATATTCATGTCCATAGGGATAGGAATAGTATAGTACTTACAGCCATAAAAATATTTTTACATTCATAGATATTCGAATATTTTTAAGGCTATAAGCACTCTTTTTACGTCCGCTTGATAAGTTTAAAGTTTTACTCCCATAGTTCCGATCACTGATTATTAAGGTAGGGCACTCAAGGTCTATTAACACATTGCTTATTATTACATAATTTTTTTGTATAAGACTGTTTGTTGCCTAAATAAATTAAAGAAAAAAAAGCTAGTAAAAGCACTTACATCGACAGCACTATGGATGGCGCGGCGGAGCACATCGGCATGTTTCGGGTCAGGTGCGGAGCCGCGCGCCGCGCTCAGCGCCGCCACGATCCGAGAAGACAGCGCGGAGGACAGCGGCCGGACCAGCACCCGCTCCCAGATCACGAGGCCCAGCTCGCCGACCTGCTCATTGATTACATTTTTTTTTATACCACGACGGTGGCAAGCATGCATACGGTCCGCCTGATGGTAAGCAGTCACCGTAGCCTATGGACGCCTGCAACTCCAGAGGTGTCACATGCGCGTTGCCGACCCTTTAAAAATCTGTCTTTTGAAGAACCTCATACTGTAGGCCCTCGGGAAAACCTCGGCAGGTAGCTCATTCCACAACCGGAGCGTGCGCGGGAGGAAGTTCCTCTTAAACCGCACAGTGCGTGACCATTTAGGTTCTAGGGTGTGAGGATGAACACCCTGCCGACGGCGAGCGGTGCGGTGATAGAGAGTAGCCGTTGGCATCATGTCAAACAATTCTTCAGAGCACAGCTCATTGTACAAGCGGTAGAACACACACAAGGAGGCAAAGTCTCTCCTTAGACTTAAAGGACATTATAAGCCTATACGGTGTCCCACTGCTGGGCAAAGGAAAAAGAAAAAAAAAACAACGAGTTGCACTCCGGGAGTGCCGGCAGAAGTGAAAACTTGAATATTAACATTGTGCATTTCTGATATTTTGGAATGGTTAGGAAATAATTTTGCACGAATTGCTTTAATTATCAGTATAAAAGTACTATCATTTATGTGGCAAAATACAATATTCATTTATTTCGCCATAGTACACAAACATAACAATTTATATTACACTAAAAATTTAACTACTGGCTTCAATGACATTGTAACAGTTTCTCGATCAGGTCACGTGTGTGTCTTACGAAATTTCAATCTGACGAATCTGTCGGTCGCCCACCGAGGGTTCCGTACTTTTAAGTATTTGTTGTTATAGCGGCAACAGAAATACATCATCTGTGAAAATTTTAACTGTCTAGCTATCAAGGTTCATGGGATACAGCCTGGTGACAGACGGATGGAGCCGAGACGGGCTTAGAGAGAGAGAGAGAGAGAGAGAGAGAGAGAGAGAGAGAGAGAGAGAGAGAGAGAGCGTTTATTCGTGGCAAAATAATAAAAAAAAGTAATAGGGTCCCGTTTTACCCTTTGGGTACAGAACCCTAAAAACGATAAAAAAAAAGTACGGTAACGTACCTAGTATCAGAGCAACCTTTTGGTATGGCGCCACTTTTTGATATTTACAAATTTAACACATATCAGTGAAAGAATAAGGATCAAAGTCAAATGACGTTCTAAGTTTTAATTATGTGTCGAAAGATGGCAGTAAATTTACGTGGCTACGAAGTTTTCTTTGGCAATACACATCTATTTAAATTCTCTTAGACAGGACAGACCACTATCCCTTTTGGCTATTTAGGATTGACAAAATTCAAGTGACTATTTTATCTGCGGTTGTGCACGCAAAGGAACGTCAAGTTTAGCCAACCGTATAATAATTGCTCGGAGCAATGCTGAACCGAGAGCGCCCGAAAGGTCCAGTGTCACCTCGCTGAACTCACCTCTAATTGACGCGAGTCACTGTCAGGACAGCTGACAGTTGCGGCTGATCCGTAGATTATCTCAGCATCTGACACCTGACAAAAGTGTTTCATCATCATTATTCAAATATAATAAATAATTTGTCTTCGTGCGTTCTCGTTACTCATATAGCATTATTTTATGGGGAAAATTTCTTTGTAGATTTTTCTTTATTTATTTTGAACTTTATTAAACATGAAAAAGTATAAAAGGCGGACTTAATGCCTTAAGGCATTCTCTACCAGTCAACCATAGGTCGAAACAGAAATACGTCAAGGTGGACGCAGTGAGAACAAACAATAAAAACTAGATTAAGAGCGAAACATAATTCCTACATAAATGCTTACTAAATAGAATAAGTTATACTTTATAACTATTATTTTCTTACTTATCTAGTTAGTTCTTGACTAAAGGCTATTTAAGTGATAACAGACATACGTCCAAACACATACCTTCTGCCTCCTGACGTGTTGTAAGTTCAGGTAAGAGTAGAGGCTGTTCAAGTAAGCCACGCCTTCAGAATATTCGCGCCACGCGTCCACGTAACTGACAACAGATATACAAGTATGTAGTAGGGCGGTTAACCCTAAGGCATAAGGGTGTCAGACATTATGCAAAATTTAACCCTATCACTTTGAAATAAAGTTCAAAATCAGGTGGGAATAAATATTCTGTCTGCCTATTTCTTGTTATTACTCTATCCCGTCCGCCAGAAGTTCAGTTTTTTAGACGTTTCTTATCGAATTTACACGAGTCCCTAATTCTTGTTCCGCCCGCGGCACACACACAATTTTTTTCATCACACTTGTGTGGAAAAAACTTAATTTTAAAGCGAAATAATTTTTAAATACGGTGTCATTTCAAACATTCGTCCGCTATATTGTCATTCTTTAACAGGTTAGGCATCGAAGGCACAGACCTATCCGGCATTCAGCCACAATTGAAAATTGTGTAATAGTACATTACGATACAAGTGCGAAAAATAGGAAATTCGAAACGAGTGGCGATCAATTAAAACACGACCGAAGGGAGTGTTTTAAATCGGCACGAGTTGCGAATTACCTATTCGCACATGTATCGTACAACGTTTTACAGTACATATGCCCTTTAAATGTTCGACACAGTAACATAATATGCTAATTTTCGCACTAGTGCGGTAAAGTAGCACCATATGTACTGTAAATATATTTTACAGTACATATGGGGCTACTTTATAGCGAATAGGTAATTCGCAACTCGTGTCGATTTAAAACACTCCCTTCGGTCGTGTTTTAATTTATCGCCACTCGTTTGAATTTCCTATTTTTCGCACTTGTATCGTAATGTACTATTAAACTGCATTTAAATTAATTAAATTAAATATTTAAAAAAATTAAAAGATATATTTTAAAAGTAACAAGAGCCAATATGCCCATGAGCATAATGACATTAGAAAAAAATTACGCCCGTGGGCATAATATAGCTCATTCCATCTCAGTATGCATACAATAACACCGTGTACGAGCAAGTATGATGAAAAAATATTATTATAAACCAGTTTCATCCAAAAGTTCAGCTTAGGTATCTTTTACTAGAAAAACATCGCAAAACTTATTTGCAATATTATCAATAACCTGAGATCCAGATACGCGCTAGCGTGTCCAGCCAAGTTCAAGGAAAAAGGAACTGGCGACGCAACCGTGTGTAATATTACACGAACCATTTCGAGCTATTTTTTACCACAAATCGTTTTGACGTTTCACAAAGAGTAAAGTCAATGCGGTCAAATCTGTCTGCAGTAAAATTCCGTACACGAGCTCGTTTTTAGGGTTCCGTACCCAAAGGGTGAAACGGGACCCTATTACTGAGACTTCGCTGTCCGTCCGTCTGTCACCAGACTGTATCTCATGAACCGTAGTTAGCCAGTTGAAATTTCTACAGATTATGTAGGTATTTCTGTTGCCGCTATAACAACAAATACTAAAATCAAAATAAATATTTAAGGGGGGCTCCCATACAACATAATTTTTTTGCCGTTTTTATAAATAATGGTACGGAACCCTTCGTGCGCGAGTCTGACTCGCACTTGCCCGGTTTTTTCAGTCAATTTCGTTCATTGATAAGTAGCGATTGGTTTGAAAAATTACAAAGATTACGCTCGTATACGGAACTTCCCACTGACGGATTTGTCTGCATTGACCTTAGCTGTTTGACCGGTTTAGTATTCTACTCTGTATTTATTTATATTAAGATAATTACCGGTCCAGCAGCCCGTCGTAGGGATCGTTGTTCTCGAGGGGAGAGGTGCCGCGGACCCTTTCCAGCAGGCCCTCCACATGCTCTTCTAGAAATCGTCTGCAAAAACAAGAAATTGTATAAATATAACATCAATTTCTCAAAATTCTATTAGCAATAAGTTTTTGGCAAAAATTTCATTTTTGGTACAAGCTTTTATCGCTGACTGTACTTTTTTTTCCACAGGCAACTAATACACATCGAGCAAATTCTAAAAACCCCAAACACAATTAGGTTGCGTTGTTTTATCACATAGTTCCTATCTCCAACTCTTGTCTCCATCATCAGATCAGCTCGATGGTACCATAATATTGCATTGTCACCCGACTTACATATGTATGCAAATTTTCAGCTCAATCGGAAACCGGGAAGTGGATCAAATTTAACTTGCAAGATTTGATTACAAACAGACAACGGTCAGGTGAAAGTAAATAAAAGCTTGTAACAATGACAAGTGCTTACCTGCTCCGGCTCGAAGCGTTCTGCTTACGCAACGCAACTGTCACTGTCTTACTAATATGTAAGAGTGATAGAGAGAGACGACTACGCTACGGACCGTTAACGATTAGCATGTTGGCTATGCGGGGTTTTAACTTATTAGGCATCATTTTATGGGGCAATGATATAGATAGGTTATACTCACACAAAATAATCACAAAAAATACTTCCATGTTTATTTCATTACCTACGAATGAATCTTTGTTGATTAATTTTCGCAATTTGTTCATCTTTGTTACACTTACTTAACACATTCACTGCCAGACAAAAAACGGCGCACTACCCCAGAAACCGGTGGTCTATAGCTGCGTACAAAACAACCCGCCCAGCGGTTTGTCCGGCATCTGAACAAAGTTCACGAGCGCCCACCAGGTGGGTTCCCGGCAGTGAATGTGTTAACGAGCCTATAAAATGTCCCACTGCTGGGCAAAGGCCTCCTAGACTTCCAATCTTCCCGATGAACTGCAGCATCCGTCCAGTTGCTGAGAAATACGTCCAGGTCGTCCCGCCATCTCCTCTTAGGCCGACCATGCCGGCGTTTACGTTGTGGCACCCACTCCGTGGCTAGTTTAGGCCACCTCTGTGGGTAGGTTGGTGGTGGTAGTGGGCTAGGCGCGACTAAAGAGCAATTCATATGTGGTCTTCACTAACATACAAAAGGGTTACGTGTGTCGATTTATTTTATTTATTTGGCTCACACATCAAGTTATAGACAATAGCGGAAATTACAATATTAACATACAGTTCAGATCTAGTCTATAACTCTAAACAGGTGTGCACAGAAGGATAAGGACATATATAATTACAATTTATCGCTAGAGAGGTGAGATGTCATTTCTACGCTAAATAATAGACAAAAAGGTAAAATAAACATTAGCAAGATTTAGCATTTATAGAGTTGCGTACGCTAGTAATTAAACTAAGTTTAAAACTAGAACTAAATTACACTAAATATTTTAATTTGATTAAACAATAAGATTTTACTTATATGGCACTATTTTATGGGTTAGTATCTATTTCTTTTTACATACCTAGCTTCGTCATGCAGTTGATCCGCTAGAGGCTTGAGGTGAGCCACACAAAACGCGTAAACTGCACCGGCGTGCAAGGGTTACGTGTGTCGATTTTATTCATATGGCGCTATTTTATGGGGTAATTTCCTTAGTAGCTATTTCTTTTTACATACCTAGCTTCGTCATGCAGTTGATCCCTTAGAGCACTTCACTGGAATACTGGTTATGTGCGTCGATTTTACTTATATGGCACTATTTTATGGGGTAATTTCTTTAGTATCTATTTCTTATTACATACCTAGTTTCGTCATAAAGCCGATCGGCTAGAGGCTCAGGGTGGGCCACGCAGAGCGCGTAAACGTCGCTGAAGCGGAGGTTCCACACGCCGCGCTCCACCGCGCGGAGACCCACCACTCCGGCCACCTGCAGAGAAATAGTTTTGATAGATATATGAAAAATGAAAACAAGTATAAGTAAATATTAATCACGCAAAATACATATTTTTTTTACTGACAAAGTTTATTCTCCTGGTGTAAACGCGTAGTCTTACCTTAATTATATATATTAATTAATGAGCTTATATTAATGATATATATTATAATATTTTTATTTCTGTATTGTATGTTTTTCAGTTGTTTGCAATAGTTCCTAATTAAATTTCCTTACTTTTCTTCTTGTACCATTTTTATTACTTCTCTTTTTAGCCCTATGGATGACTGGTAGAGAATGCCTTTAGGCATTAAGTCCTCCATTCGTTTTTTTTTTGTTGTTGTTTGAATAAATAAATAAGGTAGGTAGGCGCAGTTGCCATGACAACTGCATAAGGCACCTTTTGACATGGAAAGCAACAAATAGTCTGCATGCATATTTTCACATCACACTCAGAGGCGGCGTTAGACGTGGGCGACGTGGGCCTCCGCCTACGGCCTCGCGGTCCGAGGGGCGTCGCACCTCAATAAGTATAATATCTCGTATACAACGTAAAAATGTTCGTTATTTCTTGCGCCACCAGAGGGCCTCGCTAAATGTACCTTGCCCACATAAAATTTTGGTCTTGCCCCGCCACTGATCACACTATTTCTTGAGTTTCGAAAGTGTTTTAGGTCACTGTTTTAAAACAATACAAATAGGTGAATCATTGCAACAACAGAATTAAATTATCATATAATTTGTATAAAGAAAGCAAAGAAAATCAAATTCCCTAGTTGAACCACCCTGTATTGTACATGAGAGATTTTTGCACGGGCTCGGAACCAGTCTTAAAATTAATTTTATTACGAGCCCATTGTGTCCCACTGCTGGGCAAAGGCCTCCCCCCTCTTCTTCCACTCGTCCCGGTTTTGAGCAACGACTAGCCAGTCTCTCAATAAGGATTCTAAGTTGTCCTGCCATCGCCGCAAGGTCTGCCGGATCCCCGGTTTGACTCGTGGGGCAACCACTCCGTGGTTATCTTGGCCCACAAGTCCTTCGGCATGCGGACATGCCAGCCCAGTCCCACTTTAACTTGGCCGCTTTTCGAGCTACATCTATAATCTAAGTTTTAGAGCGCAGCGTAGTGTTCCACATGTGATCCCTTAGTTTAACACCTAATATGCTGCGCTTCATAGCTCTCTGGCAAACCCCGAGTTTGGACTTCTGAACGTCTGTCAAAGACCAAGTCTGAGCACCGTAACTGAGGACTGGAAGTATCCACATGTCCATAAGCCTACGTTTGAGTGACAGAGGTAGGTCTCCCTTCATGAGGTGTTTCATGGACCAATACCTCTTCCATGCGTTCTCAGTCCGTCTGTCGACCTTGTTTTCTTGTCGCGCCTGCAAAAAGACTATTTGGCCCAAATTTACCTGTTTACCTCAATCTTACGTTTTGTGGCGTAAGACATGACTTTGGTCTTTGACATATTCGTCTTCAGTCCGACCTCGAGGCTTGCGTTGCGAAGGTCTTCTAGCATATGATGTAGCTCGGATGCCGTTACGGAAAATAGGACTATATCATCGGCGAAGCGAAGGTTGGTTAACCTTTTCTTGCCGACAACCAGCCCCTTGTCTTCGCAGCGCGGCGCAAGCTTCCGGAAGACATGTTCCAAGGTGCTAACACTGATATGTGTTAAATTTGTTAAATATCAAAAAGTGGCGCCATCTCATAGATCAAAGGCAAAAGGTATGGCTGCATCGTTCAGTTCATATCAGTGAAAGAATAAGAATCAAAGTCAAATGGCGTTCTAAAAGTTATAATCATGTGTCGAAAGATGGCAGTAAATTTACTGTGGCTACAAAATTTTCTTTGACAATCCACCTCTATTTCAAATTCTCTTTGCAAGGACTAATGTAAAATGAAGTATTTCGCGGGAAATCATATTAAACAAGTTATACTGTGATTGTGAATACATAAGTAATGTTTATTAGAAGAATAATGTAATAATGTTCCTGACGGTGAGTAATGTTGCCAGAGCTCAACGAGGGGGGGGGATGCTAGGGTCGGCAACGCGCATGTGACTCCTTTGGAGTTGCAGGCGTACATAGGCTACGGAGACGGCTTACTATCAGGCGTGCCGTATGCTTGTTTGCCACCGACGTAGTATAAAAAAAAAAATGTGTAATCCCATTAGCTGTAAAGTGTTGACATGTAAAATACCTATATTTTATCAATAAATATTTGATTGATTGATTGATTGATTGATTGTGTGTTTTTACCGTTTCCCGCAGGTTGGCCCACGTCTCCTGGAAGTCAATGTTCCGCGGCTTCAGAGACATCATCGGAATTGATGCTTCTCTAGCCTGCCACTCCTTCTCTTACGAACTCGGGCTGCTACGGGAGGTTTGACTGTATCTGAAAAGAGGATGAAAACAGTGAACAGAGAAACACACTTGACAAACATTTAAAATTATCAAAATGAATATTAATCCTATGAAAAACAAGTGCAGTGATATACACGCATCAGCTTTCAGCTGCTAATGTATTAAATAATATAATACAGAGTTATTTTTTAGCAGTTAGCCATACGGTAATATTATATGCGAAAAGTCCCCAATAAAATCTCAGTGATATAAAAATATATACGTTTTTAATATTTAATAAATTTAACACATATCAGTGAAAGAATGAGGATCAAAGTCAAATGGCGTTCTAAAAGTTTTAATCATGTGTCGAAATATGGCAGTAATTTTACTAGTTTTTTTTTTACAATCCACCTCTATTTCAAATTCTCTTTGGTAATAATTAAGTAAGTAAATACCACATCCTTCCACAAGTTTTAAATATTATATCGAACATTCTCCTCACGTTTGAAAGTCAACACCCACATTGGCAAATTCACTCTGTGCAAATTAGCATGGAGTAAAAGCCAGAAGGTAAAAAAAACGTAATAAATATAAAATATATTTTGCTTCTTTTCTTGTAATAATTATATTACTATTTATGTATTATTTACTTAATTATTATTTTCAATTATTTTATTTCATTTACAAAAGTCACTCCCACAGGCCCTGGCAGAATATAGATCGTGTCGTTTACGAAGACGCGAGCCTTGACTCGTAATGTCATGTTATTAAAGGGTAGATTTGACAAATCTGCATGTTATTGTCGATGACACGAACTATAACAGTGCAACACTGCCTTGCCTCGATTAGGATTTGCAACAAAAATGCTGATTCAAAGCCTTTTTTCTAATGCACACATTGCTGGACGCAAGTGTAATTTTACTACGATACACTGCCTTAAAGTATAGGCAATAAGGTCGTGTATACATATTTTCGGCACTTTGGCAGTGTCAATATTTAATACCTTGACTGCACATATACAAACGCGAGAGTTAAAAGCAATGTAACCAACTGGACTGTGGACCAGTTTGTTTGCTTGGTTTGGCAATCGGTCTGGCCTAGGTAGTGACCCTGCCTATGGAGCTGATGGTCCCGGGTTTCCGTTAGTGGCATTTATTTGTGTGATTCCCTTATAAACAGTCTTAATTAATTAATTAATGTGTCTACTATTATAAAACAAAGTATTTTTTTTGAAGTATTAAATATTTGAACTGTTTCATAGTTTCAACACATGCCATTAGTACACACCAAACTTTGCAAGTATATAAATAAAACATAAGAAAAGGTCATAATACGCTCTATGACTTACTTTATATTTTTATAAAAACTAAACATGCCTACCAATAAAATACCTAAGATACACTATAACACGACTGTTTATCTAATGTCTTTAGCCTTATCTGTTCAACTATTTAAAAAAAAAAACAGAATTTCAGAATCCACTAGTATTTTATCCACTACAGCTGGGCGCTCCATAACAATAAAAACACGCAGTTTTCGTATAGCCGGGAATCACGGGAGCTCTGAACCTACGTTTGTAATAAATAAACCGAACAAAGACCCGACTTGGCACTGTGTCAAGCTAGCGACCTTAAAATTACTCAGCAAAATTGGCAAAAATACTAACAAACCTGCATAACCAACAAAATACACTCTTTTAAGGCATTAAAATATCACCGAACATACCTGTTATGTCCTATTCGGATAGTTTAATACGCCGAAAAGCGGAAGTTACGTGAATATCAGCGGTTCCTGTTTATTTTAGGTCGAAATAAACACAATTTCATCGCACGAGATAGATTCGGAATCTGCCAATGATAAGTTTGACATTTGGAAGGTGTCATGGCGTTGTTGACAGCGGATAAGTTGCGTTTTGGTTTTGCACTGTTGTATTCGTAAATAGAATAAAAACACTATTATCTTTTAGTTTAGTTTTAATGTCTAGTTTTCCATTTGGTTTAAGTTATACTTTAAAATAGGGAACATATTTTGAAATCAAACATTAATTACAATAAGGCACCTGTCGTAAAACTTGTTTTGATCTTAATAGATGGCGTTAATTATATGAAGTATTATTTAGTTCTTCTACTCGCCGACAGATGACGCTGACGAGTACGTAAATAAATGACTGTAATTAAATTATCTCGGGAAACCCAGATTGAGTAATTGTGTCTTCTACGTATGTTAGAGATCCACTAATTACCCTGCAATTGGTTAATTACAAGGTTTATTAGCAATAACTCGAGATTAAGAGATATATGGAATTTTTCCTAATCTCTTTTCAATATTATACTGTTGGATTATTTTACTTTTTTTAACCTAGTTGTGGGCGACGCACCTTTTTAGAAGATGTTTACTTTTTATACTTTTTTATATTTTTGAATTCTATTGTTTTATTGTTAGTTTATGTTCTTTTTTACATTCTGTTTGTGCATTCTTCTTCTTGTGTTCAATGAATAAACTAACAATAAAACAATAGAATTCAAAAATATAAAAAAGTATAAAAAGTAAACATCTTCTAAAAAGGTGCGTCGCCCACATTTCCCCCCTTTTTTATTAAAGGGGCAGCTTCACCAGCTTCCGCAGGGGCCGCCGCAAAATGCCTCCCAGGGTGTGCACGTCCGCAACTCGTGTGATACCATCAGGGCCAGGGAAAACAGCTGTGATGCGTCCACGGGGCCAGGAACCTCTAGGAGTATTGCCGTCCGCAATGAGCACCAAGTCACCGACTGCAATCTGGGGAACCACACGGTTACAGCTACGATCTTCAATAATGGGCGAGCAGGCAACGTCTGAGCTGAAGATCCCGCAGCAACCGATGTCGATGTATGGGTCAGGATCTCCTTTGAATCGACATCGTACAAAGCAGAGTCGCTCGTGACAGTAGGTGCTGCGGCATGGGCGGCCAGGGCTCGCGGTGCAGTGCCAGAAGTTCCCGCTACCGGCTCATCGTCATCTACTTCAACGTGCGCGGCTGCTGATCGCTCGTAATTCGGGTTGTGCAATAACGCGTGGTGACGGAACGTACATCCGTCAACGTCACAAACTTTTTTCGCCTTACAGAAATTAAACCTATGCCAACCTACTTTAAGGCATCGGTGACAGACTCTTTTCTTTTTAATTAAATTCCATCTGTCATCGATTGACATTGACGCAAATTTGTCACATTTAATTAAATCATGCGGTTGTAGACATACGACGCATGATTTAATTTTAGGTGCAGTCGCCGATGAATTCAATTTCGCGCTATTTCGCGATGTTGAATTTGAATTTACAGATTGATTTTCAGCTGCGACATGCACATTATCCCTGGCCCGCCTACTATCTACCACTTGTGACGCAGTAGTCGGCTCAGGGATTACGCCAAAGCGAGACTGCAGGTCGACTTCGTTAGCGAGAAAATCTGCTAGATTTTCTAGCTTTGACAGACTGGCAGCCTCATAACGAACGGCGTAGTCTAGCCATTTAGCTCGCAACAGTGGAGATATTTTAGTAATTAAAGCCTGAAACAGTTCAGGCGAGGCCAGATATTCCGTATGACCCAATAAACGTATTATTTCGACACAGTTGCGAACTCGACTGGCAAACACTGCTAAATCCTTACCTTCAGCGCTCACGCGCGGCAATGCGCGCACCGCAGCTACTTCGTGCGCCACCACGATCTCGGGGCGACCAAAGCGCGCGTCAAGCGCACGCAGCACGACGCCGGGGTCGCGCGCAGACACCAGCAGCGCGGCGACTGCCTCGCGCGCCGCACCCGTCAGCGCCGTATTTAATCTTGATAGATTATTCGCAGCTGTGTAGGAACCTTGTGTGTTTTCAAAGGTTTTTTTCAAACTGAGCCAATCTAAATACGATTTGCCATCGAAACGGGGTAAAGGAACACGATTTATTGCGTGGCCAATGCCTTTATTAACACTTTCAACTAAAACACCCAGACTTTTAACCAACTGTGGAACTTGTCCGCTCTCGTGGCGCTCGAAAGGGACCGCTGTCATTGCGGCACCATATTCAGGACGCCCGAGAGGGGCCGCTGTCATCGCGGCACCATATTCAGGACGCCCGGGAGGGGCCGCTGTCATCGCGGCACCATATTCGGGGCGCTCGGGAGGGGCCGCTGACAATGCGACACCACAGTCGCGGCGTACAGTCGCTGTCCGTGCAGGGGATGAGACATGCGCGCGAGGGGCTTTAGCTTCTATATTCCTGAAAAAATCATCATTAATTAATGTTTTTTCGTGATGAAAGGCAGCTTCTGACTTACGGAACCATTGGTCGATGTTTTGGCTGCTCCTAGAGCTATGACGACTCGCGTCTGCCTCGATGGCGGCGATTTCCGCTTTTAGCTCTAGGTCGGCGGTCACCCGTTCTAGATCGGCCAGACGGCGTGCGTCCAGCTCGGCAGCTTGACGAGCTTCACGTTCGGCGGCCTCACGCTCACGGCGGTGGCGTATTTGTTGCGCCTCTAGCTCGGCGAGGCGACGCGCGTGCTGCGCCTCAGCCGCTAACCTTTTGGCCACCACCGTGGAGGAAGAACGTGACGATGTACTTACAGGGCGGGATTGTGAAGGCGCCAGTGGTGCGGTTGTCGAGTCGACAAGAGGGATTGAGGGCACGGTCGACGGCCCAGCCTCACTCTCCGCAATGGTCTTACCTTCGTTACCATTCTCCTTACCCATAGCTTTCACTGACCGTGTAACCACCATCATGTGTTTCACTAAGTATACTATCACTATTAAATCCTAGATGGACCACAATATTAATGGTAAAATGCGCTGGTTCATTGATAGTAGTTTATTCATTGAACACAAGAAGAAGAATGCACAAACAGAATGTAAAAAAGAACATAAACTAACAATAAAACAATAGAATTCAAAAATATAAAAAAGTATAAAAAGTAAACATCTTCTAAAAAGGTGCGTCGCCCACAGCGTGGTTGGATGTCAAACAATCCCTCTGCGCTGCGTCTGCTGCCAAAAGAGAGCTTGGCTGAAGTCCCTGTAGTTAGCAATGAAGTAGATGTTGATCTTGGTAGACTCACTGCGCCTGTCCGAACACTCGGACTTATTTGGCAACCCGTTTCCGATACGATTGGTTTTAATATTGGAATAAAGGGAGAACATTCGTTGCCAAATAAACTCACTAAGCGTGAAGTTTTGGCTCATGTGATGCGGGTTTTCGTCCCAATCGATACCCTTACGCCACGCATTTTGAAACATGATGCGACCCGTAATTACTACTGGCGCCAGGATACCGAGTGGGTCGAAAACCCGCATCACATGAGCCAAAACTTCACGCTTAGTGAGTTTATTTGGCAACGAATGTTCTCCCTTTATTCCAATATTAAAACCAATCGTATCGGAAACGGGTTGCCAAATAAGTCCGAGTGTTCGGACAGGCGCAGTGAGTCTACCAAGATCAACATCTACTTCATTGCTAACTACAGGGACTTCAGCCAAGCTCTCTTTTGGCAGCAGACGCAGCGCAGAGGGATTGTTTGACATCCAACCACGCATTTCGAAGCCAGCATGTTTATGGATGTTGGTGATCTCAGCAGCTAGTTTTGCGGCCTCATCAACAGAATTTAAGCTCACTATACAGTCATCCATATAATGATCAACAATGATGGCTCGAGCCGCGTCTGGAAAGCGCTCCTGCCATTCCACTGCGTTTTTGTTCTTTATATATATGGCAGTGAAAGGGCTGGAAGCGGCACCGAAAATCATAGAAGACATACGGTATGTCATGATAAGGTCTTTGGGCGAGTCGCGCCACAAAAACCTCTGAGCGTCGCGATCCTCTGCTCGGATCTTCACTTGAGGAAACATCTCGCGAATATCACCGGTCAGGGCAATTTTTTCCCTCCCTAAACCGAAATAAGATTCCGAGCAGGGGCTGCAACAAATCTGGACCGGTTAACAAAAATGAATTTAGAGAAACACCGTGACTTTTAGCAGCAGCATCGTGTACAACTCTTAATTTATTCGGTTTGTTTGGATTGGTTACGCCGAAATGTGGTAAGACCCAAACTGGCGAATTGGCGCTAGGCTCTTCCGTGCACAATTCAGCATAACCTTTCCGAAACATGTCATGTATGTTTTCACGGTAACGCTCTGCATACTGAAAATCACGGGCCATCTTTTTCTCAAGGCTAAAAAACCTAGATAAGGCAAGCTTGCGACTATCGGGCACTGTTAAATTGTCCGACTTCCAAAGTAAACCGACCTCAAAATGTCCGTTAGGCAGGCGACGCGCAGTACGGTCAAGAATTTTGATAGCGCGATCATCATCAGCGCTGCGCGCTTCGCGTTTTGAAATGCCGATTGAGTCTAAACTATATTGCTCGCGAATTAACTGCTCTAAAACTGCACGATCACTGATATCCGCGACCGCGGGCTCGCTAACTACTGCGTGGTTGACAGTTTCGGAGGGAGCGGTTTTACTGCAACCAAAAGCGAATAGAACCCAACCTAACGCGGTATTAATCGCGACCGGTTCTGCCCTAGTACCCTCGCGTACAGCCCTAGGAATAGTGAGGTGCCAATTGTCGAGACCGATTATAATCGTCGGCTGTACGTCGCCGTAACAAAACTCGTCCGCGATATCTGAAAGGTGAGAAAATTTAAGTACGCTCGACCTATCGGGAGTTTGAGTAACGAGACCTAAACCCTTCATCGCCCGCGCTTTGCTAATCACGTGCGTATCTTTACCACGACGGCCTTTAATTTGGAAATCGACATACTGCACAGTCGTATCTTTTCCTAACCCGCCGACACAGTCTAGCCTCATGCGCCTCTGGGGTCCACAGGCACCTATTTGAATTTATATTTATTTATATTTATTTATATAATTTATATTCCACTCGGTATCCTGGCGCCAGTAGTAATTACGGGTCGCATCATGTTTCAAAATGCGTGGCGTAAGGGTATCGATTGGGACGAGGAGTTGTCGCAAAGTGACAGTGCGGCATGGAGACTCTGGTTTGAGGATTTATTTGCAATTTCAGGTTTACAGATCCCACGCTGCTACTGCCTTAGCGAATTACAGATTGATAAGTGCGAGCTTCATTTGTTTTGTGACGCAAGTGAGTCAGCTTTCGCTGCGGTTGCATATTGGCGGTTCGTTTTAGAAAATGGTGATGTGAAGCTGGCACTTATATGTAGCAAAGTTCGAGTAGCTCCTTTGAAACAAATTTCCATAAATCGCTTAGAGCTCCAAGGAGCGTTGATCGCAGCCCGTCTCGCTTCTACGATTTGCGAAGCACACCGATTGAAGCCAGTAAATCGCGTATTCTGGTGTGATTCCATGACTGTTTTGGGTTGGCTTCGAAGCGAGGCGCGCTTGTTTAAGCCATTTGTTTCACACAGAGTAGCCGAGATTATGGAGATAACTGAAGTAAAAGAATGGCGATGGGTGCCAAGTCAACTGAATGTTGCGGATGATGCTACCCGCATCAAGCGAGTGACGTTATCCCCAGAATCACGTTGGATATCGGGTCCTGAATTTTTGCTGTCTTCAAAGTGGCCCAGTGAGCCTAGTTCACCTGAATATCCAGGAATGGAAGAAGAGAGCAAACAGGCAGCGCGTCCCGATTTAGTTCATCTCATTAGTGACGCTAAAAGGCACGAGCCAATCTCATCCGATCCTAAGCGGTTTAGTTCTTGGGTGAGGCTGGTACGCGCAACAGCCATAGCTCATAAGTATTTGACATTACTTAGAATTTATTGCCTAACTAGAAGGGGTCTATGTGTAGACAATTTAGTCCGCTTGGAGGGGGGCTTGTGTAGTTTTGTGTTTCAGCCGTTCAACCAGTGGCAACAGTTCACCGCCCCGCGCTCTATGCGCGACTCTGCCGCGGGCCTGTCCGCCACAGATCTGCATCTAGCCGAGCTCCACATTCTACGCCAGTCCCAGCTAACCACATTTCCTGACGAGATGGCCAGTCTAGATAGCCATCCAGCCCAGCTTCTGCCACGTACCAGCCGCTTATCAAAGCTATCGGTGACAATAGGAGACGACGGACTTATGCGTTTGTTTGGCCGTATAGGGGCTGCGTCGCATGTTCGGGACGAAATGAAAAACCCCATTGTGCTTGATGGGAAAGATCCAGCTGTGCGCCTGCTTGTCGAGCACTACCATCGCAAGGCTGCCCACGGCAACACAGAGACTGTTGTGAATGAACTGCGACAACATTACCACCTTTTGTCACTAAGAAGTACCGTCCGCAACATTACCTACAACTGCTTATTTTGCCGAATACGTCGGGCCAAACAGTTTCAACCCGTGACGGGAGACTTACCAGAAGCTCGCCTTGGACACCACAAACGGCCGTTTACATTCACAGGGCTAGATTACTTCGGTCCAGTACAAGTTTCCGTTGGCCGAAGACGCGAAATCGACATACTGCACAGTCGTATCTTTTCCTAACCCGCCGACACAGTCTAGCCTCATGCGCCTCTGGGGTCCACAGGCACCTATTTGCGCGGCGATATCTTGCTCAATAAACGAACCTGTGGCCCCATCGTCTAACATGGCGTACGTATTCACGGAACCTAACGGGCCGGACACGGTTACAGCTACGATCTTCAATAATGGGCGAGCAGGCAACGTCTGAGCTGAAGATCCCGCAGCAACCGATGTCGATGTATGGGTCAGGATCTCCTTTGAATCGACATCGTACAAAGCAGAGTCGCTCGTGACAGTAGGTGCTGCGGCATGGGCGGCCAGGGCTCGCGGTGCAGTGCCAGAAGTTCCCGCTACCGGCTCATCGTCATCTACTTCAACGTGCGCGGCTGCTGATCGCTCGTAATTCGGGTTGTGCAATAACGCGTGGTGACGGAACGTACATCCGTCAACGTCACAAACTTTTTTCGCCTTACAGAAATTAAACCTATGCCAACCTACTTTAAGGCATCGGTGACAGACTCTTTTCTTTTTAATTAAATTCCATCTGTCATCGATTGACATTGACGCAAATTTGTCACATTTAATTAAATCATGCGGTTGTAGACATACGACGCATGATTTAATTTTAGGTGCAGTCGCCGATGAATTCAATTTCGCGCTATTTCGCGATGTTGAATTTGAATTTACAGATTGATTTTCAGCTGCGACATGCACATTATCCCTGGCCCGCCTACTATCTACCACTTGTGACGCAGTAGTCGGCTCAGGGATTACGCCAAAGCGAGACTGCAGGTCGACTTCGTTAGCGAGAAAATCTGCTAGATTTTCTAGCTTTGACAGACTGGCAGCCTCATAACGAACGGCGTAGTCTAGCCATTTAGCTCGCAACAGTGGAGATATTTTAGTAATTAAAGCCTGAAACAGTTCAGGCGAGGCCAGATATTCCGTATGACCCAATAAACGTATTATTTCGACACAGTTGCGAACTCGACTGGCAAACACTGCTAAATCCTTACCTTCAGCGCTCACGCGCGGCAATGCGCGCACCGCAGCTACTTCGTGCGCCACCACGATCTCGGGGCGACCAAAGCGCGCGTCAAGCGCACGCAGCACGACGCCGGGGTCGCGCGCAGACACCAGCAGCGCGGCGACTGCCTCGCGCGCCGCACCCGTCAGCGCCGTATTTAATCTTGATAGATTTAATCTACAGCTTGTAGGTCAATCAAATTAAAAAAAAGAAACCCATAGAATAAAGCTTTTCATTTGCATAAAATTCACTTTTTGCCCTAATTACGGCGCAGATTCGAAGAATATAATAATTTTGCGTATTAACATTAACATTATACTATTTTCCGTAGCTTATATATCTACCAAGCTTTTCCGTAAGCTGTAAGTGAGTTGCCATATTTACTGGGCTGGTAATAAGCATCTTCCAATCAGCTGAGTTTTGTTTTCCTCTACAGCAGTTTCGAAAAGGAAGCCCTGAAAAGCCTCAGCAGACGCCTTTTTTATTGACAGAGTTTTAAAACTAAAGTTACAACATGATGAACGAATTAAGATCTTTGGAGCATGCTACGTTAAAGGTGCCATATGAAGTGTTCAACAAACGCTACCGCAATGCCCAGCGGGTGCTGGATGTTGAAGCGAGACAGGTTGGTGCTGCTGCTGGGGAGTTGGAGACTGCCGCCAAAGCTCCGAGCACCGCTGGAGAGATCGATGTGCTTCTAGGAGGCATGGTGGAGAAACTCACAGCAATGAAGCGTAAGGCATCTGAAGCCATCAGCGAGGAGTTGCAGGTGGCACTAGTGTGCAAGAAGAGGCTGGAGCATATCAAGGAGCAGGCTGTCTCGCTCAACGAGCCGAGCACGCCGCAAGTGCGAACGACAGTGAACCAATGGCGCCGCACCCGCTTGGAGCGCATGCTGGTGGACTACTGCCTCCGCAGCGGCTACTACGACGCCGCGGCCAAGCTGGCCGACGCGCGCGACCTGCGCGACCTTACCAACGTCGATATCTACTGCGCCGCGGCTGAAGTGGAGGCCGAGCTAAGGAATCGTCGTACCGCACGAGTTCTGCAATGGTGCGCCGACAATAAGTCTAAACTGCGTAAACTCGGCTCCACCATCGAGTTCAAGATACGGCTGCAGGAGTTCATAGAGCTCGTACGCGCCGACCGGCGCTTGGAAGCCGTGAAATACGCTAAGAAGCACCTCTCCCAGTACGAAGAAGAGCAACTCCAGGACATACAACATTGTATGGGCATGCTGGCGTTCCCCAAGGATACAGAGGTGGAGCCGTACCGCTCGCTGCTGTGCCCCGGGCGCTGGGCGGCGCTGGAGCGGCAGTTCCGCGGCGAGCACGCGCGCCTGCTGCACCCCGCGCGCCTGCCCGCGCTGCCCGTGGCGCTGCAGCTCGGCCTGCACGCGCTCAACACGCCTCAGTGCTACAACGAGGCCACGAAGGTGGCGGCGTGCCCCGCGTGCGCGCCGCCGCTGAACGCGCTGGCGCGGCAGCTGCCGCACGCGCACGTGTCGCACTCGCGCCTCGTGTGCCGCCTCAGCCGCCAGCCGCTCAACGAGCACAACCAGCCCATGGCGCTGCCCAACGGACAGGTCTACGGCGAGAGGGCTCTCCGCGAGATGATGGACGAGCACGGCACCATCGTGTGCCCGAAGACCAACGAGGTGTTCTGCATGAAGCGCGTCGAGAAAGTCTACGTCATGTGAATACTCCTTACTTACATAGCGCTAAGGCTACTTGAAGGTTGCGCTCGCAAGCCTATTGAAAATAACAGCAAAATGTATTTTTAATATTCACTTACATGATCAGTTTAAATCTGAGAGTAGATAAAATAAAACGATTAAAGTCACAAATAGAGCGACCCGTTTAAAAAAACAAAAGTTTTTCAATACAGTTGAGTTGAATCCTACTTTTGAGTTAATAACTTGTATTAGGAGGAATTCGCTCTTTTATAGGTTCCGGATTCCGTTTGAGTTGACCGAAGTTAGTGTGTGATACCTAAAATTATTATGTAATTTCCTTCTATTTATGATTGAACTAATTTTAAATAAGGGGTAAATTCAGTTCCTAATTGTATGTACGATCAGATTTGGACTGTCTGGAGTAGATTTTATAAGGGTGACCACACACACATTAAACAGTTTTTTATTTATTTAACGACTATCAATTAAAATAAATCTTTGCTGCTTGCGCAAAAAGTTCAATTTGATTTAGGAAACAGCTTGCGGGTGCCATATCTTATTGTATAAACTTTTATTTAAGACGTCAGTCCGAATCTCTTGGATTTGCCATAACGACGGACGTTTTTTTAAATATTTTATTACTTATATTATAATTGGGAAAGTTGTAAAAATAAGGAATCGAAAAGCAATATACAAATCGCGATCACAATATCTAAATATGATATTTTATTTACAACATGTTTCCAGCATACATTTATATGGCCGATTGTAAATGTGGAGTTTATTTACTGGTATTGTAGCCAAAATGTATATTTTTTTAAAGTTTAAGGTGTATAGTCAGTTTTGAGTTATGGTCTCATTGTATGAACTTGTCTTAAAAAAGAACATAAACTAACAATAAAACAATAGAATTCAAAAATATAAAAAAGTATAAAAAGTAAACATCTTCTAAAAAGGTGCGTCGCCCACACTAGTAGTAAAATGAGCAGTGATTCAGTGAATGACGGAATGTCAAATAAACTTGTCTATATGGAAGGTGGAGGTAAGGAACAGAATCTCCATAGGCAGAACTGTTGCAAAAGTGTCCAGCTGTCAGCTACCTATAAATAATAATTCCAAATCTCGCCAGAGTAGCGCTAGACTAGCTAAGAACCAAGGCGTTATTGACAGAGAGAAGTGCGCTGTCTATGATTCGATTTTTTTTAAATATTGTAGGTATTGTAGGGCCACCTATTTAAGGTTTTTTGACGGCCACTTTTTGGTACATGGAGATTATATATTCCTTACCTCTACCTTCTATACTTGTCTGGAAAAGAAACTTGTCAAATAAAGATCTTTCGAAATCCATTTTCCAACATTTCAAAGGTAGGTATTATTAGGTACAGCCAAGGTATTAAATGTTGACACGGACGAAGTGCCAAAAATATGTGCAAACTACCTTAATACCTAGGCAAGAAGGTCATGTATACATATTTTTTTCACTTTGTCTGTCTCGATATTTAATACCTTGACTTTACCTACTGTAACTTCGTTTTTTTAGGGTTCAGTAGTCAACTAGGAACCCTTATAGTTTCACCATGTCCGTCTGTCTGTCTGTCCGAGGCTTTGCTCCGTGGTCGTTAGTGCTAGAAAGCTGCAATTTGGCGTGGAGATATAAATCAATAATGCCGACAAAGTCGTACAATAAAATCTAATTTTTTTTTAGGATACCTCCCTCGACTACACGTTATGTGGGGTCGAAATGTTTTTTTTTGCTTCAACCCTACAGCGTGAGGTATGGTTGGAAAGGTCTTTCAAAACTAAAAGGGGTTTCAACAATTTTTTTTGATAAAGTGAAGATATTCGCTTCGAAAAAAAAAATTGTGTGTAATGCCGCTGACTATTGGCAGTTTCAGAACAAAAGACGAAAGAGTAAAAAATTAATAAAAAGTAAGAGGCAATTCCGCTAATTTTATATTCATATTCGTTTATTGCACTCATGTACTATTGCACTCCCAATTTGTGCCGCTGTGGCTTTAGCTGTTAAGGTGCAATTGTAAACTGATTAAATAAATAAACAAATAAACAAATGTACATTGCATTATGTCTAGCACTTATTGCTAAACTTTACTTTTTCATGCTTCAATGAAAAAAAAAAACATTACTACACACAAATTACTGCAGATTGCTAAAATATGTGTTTTTTCATCTATATAGCAATCTAAATGTTTTTCGCTATGGGATATTTATCTTTAAATGCATGCAAAGTCTCCGATATTATATTATTTTATGGTTTTTATGAAATTCTTGCATGTTAGTTTCTAGTTTTTGACGATCGTGATGTGAATTCTTATAATTTTGGCTTATGCAAATTTTTCATTACAAATATATCATAAAATAAATAATACTAATCTTATCTAATTATCACTTTTAAAATGTTCATCATATTTAGCATTATATTACCACTTCACTCACAGTCACGACGTGATCTGGGTTTTAGGGGAAGCTGTACGAGCCCAATTTCAAAGAAAAACCGCAAATCGGTGTACAGTTTAGCCATTTGGTACACGCATACTAGAGGTCAAAACTAAGTTTTTGACCCGCAATTCCTAATAAAAATTCCCTTAGGAGGGGAGTGCCGAGTCAATTATATTTTTGTATGAAAAAAACAATTTTTTTTAGAAACCTATCGTGTATGGTATCATATGAAAGGGCTTTCTGTGGAGATTCTATAAATATACTACATTATTACATTTCAGTATTTTTTTTAAATTAAAACAAAAATAATTTTCAAAACATACCGAGTTTTGGCTGATTGTTTTTTGTATAATATACCACAAACTATACGGCATATCCTCATATCTAACCCGAAGAAATCAATTTTGAATATAATAAGATCTAGTATTTATTTTTTTCATTTTTCATTATTACGAAGTGACACAGTTCTACTTACCTATATCCTATAGAGGTTAGGTTTGTTTTATGGCAATCCTGAAAAGTTACGCGTTTCTGAGTAAAACCAAATTATGACTAACGAAAATGCGAACAATCAATACATTATGACTTAAAACTTTATGGGAAACAATAGAGACCCATATTAACAGTCCAGACGCGGTTTATTTATTTAGTATAAATTTTATTTTGACACTTGGAGAGACTTTACACCTCCAAATTTTATTAGTATTAGTACTCTGACATTGGGGACCTTTTACATCTCCAGATTTAATGTGTTTTTAACCATAGAGACTATACATCTCTATTGTGTTGTATTAATTATTTATTTTAAGATTATTATAATGTAATGTTTACCCAGGTATTGGCTGTTGTATTTATAAATGTTGTTATGTATTTTTCATGTCACTATATGATGTTACTATAAATGTTGTATTGACTTGTAAAAAGCCCTTAAGGCCTACTTGCAGAATAAATTTTTGAATTTTGAATTTTGAATTAACCATAGCTATGCCCCTGCGTTTAACTTTTTAGATTTTTCGATTATCGTAGAACCGATAACATACAATTTTTTAAATGTTCCTAACCCTTATGATAATTGAAAAATCGAAAAAATCAAACGCTATGCTAAATAGCTCCCACCCTACCTCCTCCACCACCCTACCCTAGAACCTAAATGGTCACGCACTGTGCGGTTTAAGAGGAACTTCCTCCCGCGCACGCTCCGGTTGTGGAATGAGCTACCTGCCGAGGTTTTCCTGAGGGTCTACAGTATGAGGTTCTTCAATAAAGGAGTGTACAGATTTTTAAAGGGTCGGCAACGCGCATGTAACACCTCTGGAGTTGCAGGCGTCCATAGGCTACGGTGACTGCTTACCATCAGGCGGGCCGTATGCTTGCTTGCCACCGTCGTGGTATAAAAAAAAATAGTTATGGTTGATAAAAAAAAAACAACGGGTTGCACTCCGGGAGTGCCGGCAGAAGTGAAAACTATATACTAAAATACGGAATATTAACGTTGTGCATTTTTGATATTTTGGAAAAATTGAGTAGCAGTTTTATAAAAAAAGATAATTTTCTATTATACCTACGTAGATAAATTTGAGTGTGGAAGATATTTTGAAATGCGAATTTTATTGTTAATATACAACATATACAGAGTAATTCATGAGACGTGAGCAGGACTACAGCCTACACAATCAGTAAATGTTAATGAATCGTTCACCATCATATTAAGTAAAGCAATCACGCTTCTTTTCTGTTATTTACCTTTTTGGTAAGGAAAAATTTGAGTATCTACAATCATGGACACCCAACAACACAAAGATACAATACAACACAATTAACAAAGATTAAACCTCTTTAACCGTTATGACAGCACTTTGATTATGAAGAAAATCTGAAGGAAAGCTGGGCATCCTCAACAAGGTGAGGCAGTATTTTACACCTAGGCAACTGCTCGACCTTTACCTAGCACAAGTGCGATCGTGTGTGGAATACTGTTCGGATCTGTGGGATGGTTCAGCAAAATAACAGCTTGAGGCGCTCGAGTCAGTTGAGAGGAGAGCCAAGAGAATCATTAATGATGACGATCTGACGAATGCTCGACTCCAAAGTCTGGAGCATCGTCGCAAGGTTGCCAGCCTAACGATCTTTTACAGGATACATTTCGGAGAGTGTGCCGAGGAACTGCACAACCTTATTCCTCCGTCCCCATTTCACCATAGGACTACCAGACAATCGGCACTCCGGCATCGCTTCATGGTAGGTATTCCACAAATACGCACGAAGCGTTTTGCTTCAACATTTCTTGTGCGAACTGCCAAGGAGTGGAATGCCCTGCCCGAGTCTGTTTCCGCATGAGTACAATCTGGGTCTCTTCAAGGCTAGGGTAAATAGGTATCTCATAGGTAAGCGTGCTCCACCGTAGACCGCATCATCACTTACCATCAGGTGAGATCGTGGTCAAACGCTTGCTTAACGTTACTAAAAAAAAACACTTGAATGAGATACGATTTTTCAAAAGTACCCAGGTTCGATGACATTCAATTTGCACGTCACCATGATGTCACGTGTCCGTCTTACGAATTATCAGTCTGACGGTCACGTGACACAGGACGCGAGTTTAACAATTTTTCCCCATCACAAAAAGTGCACAGCGCCGCTAAAGAAGTTTTCACTTCAAAAACAAATTGTTTCGAAATATATTCAATAATATTAATATCCAGAGGAAAACGAGACGAGAATGTTTTGGATTACCGGGAAACCAGAAAAAATCCCAGTTATCGAAAAAGTTGGAGAACTCAAAAACTCTACCCATTACCATCCTGTACCTATTTAGAGCTAGTAAAATGAAACCCATAAGCCCATGACTAACACTCATTAGCTAAAGCACCATACTCACGGCATACGCAGTGTTATTATTATACAAACTTAACAATACTAACGGTGAAACAGCAAACTAGTCTTGTCCCTTACTAATTTTGCACATTTCTTAGACAGTAGCGCCACACTCGACAGCAAATGTAAGTTGGTTTAGCAATAGCGCTCATTGCATACAAGATACCTTATTTATATCGCTCGCTATGAGATTACCATCATTTTGATATAGGACCTCGTGCTGTTGTGACCTATTTTTTTTTATTGTGAGTGCGTTTCGTTCGTGTGTGACTGGCAGGTTAGTGTTTTGGATTATTTTCTTTTCTAAGTTGGCTATCGTGTGTTTTTGTTTTAATTTGTTTGTGGCTGGCAGGTTTGTTTTCAATTATTTCTTTTTAATTTACACAGTGAAAAAAGAGAAAACAACTATTCATTTTTAATTTAAGTGTCTGTGAAAAACAGGTTCGTTTTGATAATTAACTTTTAATATTCAAAAGATTTTTGAAGTTTATATTTTCGTTTACTTTTAAAAGTGTATTTATAGATTGTGTTGTGTTTCCCCGGTTTGCTGATTTTACGTGATTACAATCATTCACTTAATATACTAAATATGTTGTTTATTATGATGTTCGCGCTAGCAAACAAATTAGTTTAATAAATACAACTTGTATATGTTACCATTGAGGTGTAAAATAGCTTGCGATGTTTGACAATTAAATAGTTAGATGTGTTTATATATAACTATAATAATATAAAAAACGCAGCGGATTATTAAAGGTAATTAATATTCTAAGTGCTTTTAACTACCTACCCTCAAACACAGACTCTTTCATATTGTTTTATTTATTCATTTCTTATTTGAGTGAGTGAGTAAGCCATAGGAATCTTGAGGTAGGCTATAAAAAGTTAGTCCATATCTACCTTTTCTTTTTAATGTTACGTTTTCGATTTTTAGAATTGAATTGATTTTTTTTTAGTAATAAATGAATTTTAAATATAGGGACCTCTTTTGGGGGCTAAATAACAACATAAAATAAAGTTTTGCAAACTATACCTTAATGAAAGGGTTTTGAGAATTATTAGATAATTCATTTATAAGTTATTTTAATCAATAGGTAAAAAGTGAACATTATTCCTATTTCTCCGAAACTACCGGGCCTATAGGTAATTTTGAAAAAAAAAAACATAGTAAATAGTAATATTGTTAAAAAAGTGTGAAAAGTAACCCTTGGGGCGCAAGTCCAACTTGCACTCGTTTTATCAATTATACTCGTACTATATAAAACATCCGTAACTCAGAAACAAATATTTGCGATGAACATAAATAAATGCCCTTACCAGGACTTGAACCCGGGACGTGGGCTAACCGCGAAAATCGAATTTCGTCAATTGCGGGCATTTTTCTCTGTCACTCTAATTACGTCTTAGTGAGAGTAAAAGAGAAAGATCCCCACAATTTTCGAGTTTCGGTTTTACGGTAGGCCCCCAGTTTCGTAAGGACGGTCACTGCCGAGTACCAACTAGGCTAGGTCGTTATATGTGTGAATGACTTAAAATTTTGTGTTAATGTTTGCTATTTCTATACCTCTTCATACTATCAGAAACAAAATTTTTTTTTTTTTTTGCAAACAGTATTTTTTGGTACAAGCTTTTATCGCTGACTGTACGTTTCTTCCACAGGCAAGTAATACTCATCGAGACAATTCTAACAACAATACAATGCAAATTCATTGCTCACCAATATAAAAAAAAAAACATTTTTTTTTATTTGTGTCTGAGCTAGGGAGATCCATATAGTGTTAGTTAGTACAGTACAATGAAATCTTAAAATTAATTGGGGTTAGTGACATAGAATTTACAAATAACTTACACACACACACACACACACACACACACACACACACACACACACACACGCACACACACACATGACACATTAAGACAATACAAAAAGTAGTATAATAAATAATAAAATAAATAAATTCATAAATAATAAAATAAATAATGACCAGGGCCCGTACATTTCATGCCGGTGACGGAAAAATGACGTCACGGTACATAGACTATGATTCCAATTAGTCTTTTCGCAATAATAAATCATTTGTCAACCTCTTTAGTTAACTGATATAGATACATGACAATCAGTACGGAAACGTCTAAAGCCTGGCCAGTAATATATGATCACGCGCCATATTGCGGAATTTCATTGGAACTAAAAATTTCATACTAAGCTAAACTGTCACACTATGCATGAAAATAACAGCGCCCTCTTGACAATGATCATATATTTCTGGTCGGGCTTTAACTAACTTTCATCTTACTGTTAGACTGTCACGCAACAAAATAATAGATTGATAGTTTATTAAATTAAATATATTTTCGATTTCTACAGTGTAATTTATACGCGTAAATATGTTAGCTATCAAAATTTGTAGTGTTATAAAAAAACTGCCTGTTTTTTGTGAAAATTACGTCATTTTTACGCGGCGTGAAATGTACGGGCCCTGATAGTGACATACAAATTTGACATAAACATTGAAAGTAATGATTGTCAGATTATCATTTTGTCATAATTCTGAAACCGTTAACTATTCAGAATTTTCGTAAGGTTATCCTATAGATAGGTTAGGTTACGTTTGTTTTATGGCAATTCTGTACCCCTAGTGTAAATATTTTCGACAGCGAAACGTGACGTACGCGTTTGCGTTAAGTGTCATTTTGTATGAGATTTTTGACTTTCCAAAACGTCCCGCTTGGCGCGCTGTTCAAAAACTCATACAAAATGAGACTTAACGCAAACGCGTACGTCACGTTTCGCTATCGACTAAATTTACACTAGGGGTACTGAACTGTTACGCGTTTCTGAGAAAAACCAAATTATGACTAACGAAAATGAGGATAAATACATTATGACTTAAAACTTTATGGAAACAATAGGGACCCCATAAAATAGCACTTTTTTAATAACTATACAAGATACAAGCGTTACAGAGGGGTCAGAAACAAGACCACGAAAATAATTTTGACCCAGATATTTCACAAACATTTATATGTATGTATGTATTATGTATGTATGGTATGTTATTGTATATTTGGTTGTTGTTGTTAAAGTAGCACCGCCCACAATCTCTCTGCTTTACCTAAAGGTTGACTGGTAGAGATGAGGCATCATGGCATTAAGTCTGCCTTTTGTACTATAAGGTTTTCTTTTGTGCAATAAAGATTAAATAAATACATACATACATTTAGACTGATATAATCATAAGTGCTATAATGCCAAGGTCATTTCATAAGTACTTTTATATATCCGTTTAAATATTCCGTGAAGGAAAATTTCTTGAGTCATCCATCTCATTACGATATCGAAGGAATTCGAGAGAAACGATATCCAGTTAATAAATTTGTTGTAATGTACAATAAGTAATCGTACTTAACTGTCATTAATAAATTAGTTCATTACTTGACGATGGAATTAAGTTTTTAGTGAAATAGGTTAATTATGAAATTAATAAATATATTCGTTTTTTCTGTGTCGTGGGCTTGTATGCCGCTACTATCATACGTAAGTCAGGTCCCTACTGGAAACCAGCGCCACGCATTGCCGCGGGGATCTTATTTTAGCTTTTTTTTTATACTACGTCGGTGGGAAACAAGCATACGGCCTGCCTGATGGTAAGCAGTGACCGTAGCCTATGTACGCCTACAGCTCCAGAGGAGTTACATGCGCGTTGCCGACCCTAACCCCGCCCCCCTCGTTGAGCTCTGGCAACCTTACTCACCGGCAGGAACACAACACTATGAGTAGGGTCTAGCTAGTGTTATTTGGCTGCGGTTTTCTGTAAGGTGGAGGTACTTCCCCAGTTGGGCTCTGCTCTAGATTTGGAATGACTTCCGCTGTGCTGGGCTCCGAGATGACATTCACAATGCCCATACCTCTCTTTTGGACGTAGTTTAAGGACGTACCCGGGTCCGTAGCTTTCAACGTTTTTATCTCTTTATGTCTTCTTATCCCAAATGTAATGTGTTGTGGGTTGTGGCGTTAAATAAATGTATTATCTTTCTTTCTTCTTTCAAAATAAAAGCAAAGTATTATGAGTTAAATAGTATCAATATGTAGTAATTTTAAAATTTGTGATGCAGGAAAATAATACTATTCGGAGGGAAATATTGCCAACAATCAATGTTGTCGAGAATATTGCCAAAAATATCATATTAAAATTGTAAAATAAAGATATGGCCAATGGCCATGGCGTGGTTTTTTACTTTTTATCTCGATTATTCTAAAAATATAATTCTCTTTAAAAAAAACCCATTTTTTATATTAAAATTACACTGCTATGGTATACAGGGTAACGTTATACAATAGGAAATAAATGAAAAAATAGACAAGTTTTCGAGATTTTTCTTACTAAGCCAGCTTTAATATTTTAATATACTAGAATTTTTTTTTACTATTTGTATCATAAACACCATTTCTATTACTAACTTTCTAACAGTAAATTATTTGATTTGTAAGGTTTTTGTTACAGTCTGCCCTTGTAAATATATTCTAGTTTCCGTACGAATTTTTTCATTGTAATACATATTTGCTCTTGATTGAAATATGTAAAAATTCGTCAGCCGCCTCTTAAGTTTTTGACATTATAGGTGACAGGTGGTGTCATCTACTGGGCTTTAGCACGTGTGGCATTAGGATGTTTATTATCGATGTTAGTTTTAAGTATTTTTGTATTTGTTAAGTACTTTATTTCACGTTTACCTTATTAAGTCAATAATTAGCGATATCCATATAGCATGTGTATGTAGTATACCGTAGTGCAGACATGAGTTTCTAAATAAAAAAAATTTAGACGCCATTGTGTGGTTTATTCTCACAGTCTGTGGGAATTGTTTAGCATTCCTAAATAAGTAATCTAGTTAAGTATTAAACTTGGCTCTGTGATAGATGTGGGAGTTTTCAGTAAAATTTAAAAATGTGTAACTTTTCGTGTCGAGTTTTGAGATAAAAAAATCTTCCATTTAGAGATTTCTCCACACCTAGAAAAGCTAAAACGATGTATTTCGCTACTAAATCGAGAAGTAAATTATTTTGGACGTCGAATGTAAACTTGTTAGGTTTATTTATTTATTTAAACTTTATTGCACAAAAGAAAAATCTAACTCCTTATAGAGCACAATTAGATATTCATTTTTCTTATTTTGTTTTTTTTTTTTTCTAATACAGAATTTCTAGGACATTAAGGAGGTGAAGCTTAAATCGTGTCTAGGTTTTTTTTTAATATTGACCGGTTAATAATTAATGTACTAAAGGTGAAATTAATCCCAATAGGCATTCACTACCAATTAACCTTAGTGTAAAGATGAAAAGACAATAATAATACATATGACTGTTGCATAGGTTTATGAACACCCAAGCGAATGGCCTTGAAAAGGTCATTGCATCAACGAGCCAGCTTCACTAAAAATAGACCACGGATGCTTGTTCCGACCGCAACAAATAGAAAAGTTAGCTAAAGCCTTAGAGCGCTTTCACATTATCCCATCCGATATCGGATAGATAGAAGTAAAATGTATAACATATATATGTTTACTATAGCAAATAAAATGTTATCGCAAAAAAGCGGAGTTCCTGTTCCACGTTCCACGTTCGACGGGTTGCCTCCCTATCACACTTACGTACGAATTTACAAGTGCGACAGAGAGGCAACACGTTGAACTTGGTTCGCGGTAGGCCCTCAGGGCTATCATTAACAGTTATATATACTTTCTCATAGAGGCTACCCGACATCCGATATCGGATTTTCACTTCCAATAATTTCAGACATGTCGGACTTTTATTTGTTTTTGTGCATGGGCGCCGCCAGGATTACTTTCAGGGAGGTGCATAATAAATGTAATAGAGGAATCGATGCAGTCATTTTTTCTTGTGTTATATAGTCCCGAGTTATGCTATCTAAATCGTTGCAGACTTATATTGGTCCAACTCTAATGCTGGTGCAGACGTGTAAAAAACATGTAATTATTTTACTTATTTTCTTTCCTGCCAGGGAGGTGCAAGTGCACCCCCTTGCACCCTGCTGCCGGCGCACATATAGGCAATTGTTTACTGTAGCGTGAGTGACCGCTGCACGCTGCAGCAGGCCGCCGTTGCAAGTCCACCACACAGCCTGACATTGTGGATGTAGTGTTCTTCTCGTACATCCGATATCGGATATGATAATGTGAAAACGCTTTTAGAGGATTCATAGACTAAAACCGCCGTATGTTGCAGTGTAATTTGCCCCGTGTGTATATTATTAACAAACTGATATAGGCATCTTGTTCAAGTTATAACGACGCTTGCGACAGATTTCAATGTATAATTTGCCTTAGCGATTATTTTTCGTCTCACTAGCTTTTATTATCTTGTAATGTTTGCATGTATGTATGTCTGTTCGGGGTTGCGGTCAAAACTTGCAAGCTAATTCAAATCTAATTCCCATTATTCGAATGAGCTGAAACTGTAAGTTGGGTGACAATGCAATATTATAGTACCAACTAGCTGATCTGATGATGGAGGCAGGAGGTGGCCTTATGAATGTGTGTAAGTATACTAAGTACTTATGCATATAAAAAGTGTGGGTTGGTTTTTTGAAATAAATAAATAAATAATAATGGTGATACGTACTTGTCCTATTCCGCAGTCTACCATATTTATGGTGTTAATATTTAATACCATGCACAACATGCTATGGTTTTATTTACAATATTTACATATAACACAGTATTTTATATGATAAAGCCTGGGACCTTTTTGTGTCATTACCTACAGTGTCCTCCCCCTGGCCTAGGCCATTTGGACTCTATTATTTTTTATTTTGTTGCAATAAAGTTTAAATAAAATAAAATAAAAAAAATAAAAAATAAGTGTTCTAACTGGCCTTAATTTTTCGAGAGCAATAAATTTCATACGTTTAATGTGTTGTGTCACGATATAGTGTTTTGGTATGTCCTATGATTATCGCATATGTGCTGTGGTTTTAAAGCAAGCAATACAAATAAAATAAATGGCGGAGTAGGCCAAAGACACGTTTGCAAAATAAATAAAACAAAGATCAACTGGAATGTTCTGTCTTAACATTGTTTAATTATATATTTTAACTACGTTGGAATAAGGTCTTTATTACGAAGTAACTAAAAAAAGGTTGCTATTATTGATTTGAGCTGGTTTTCTAGCTGTTGCGGGATAAAACGGGTACATTTATAATTTCGATATTGAACCCATATGCTAGAATTAAGAGTGTAAATTGTTTACTCTGGTTTTGGTCAGTCAGACCGCAATGGGCTTGGTACCTGTCAAAGGTTTGCATAGATGGCTCTATTATAGCTTTCTCCTGTGGCTGGCATCCAGGCCTTAATTTAAATTAAATAAAAAAACAAGAATTTGACACAACTCTAGAGATTGACAGACCACCCATTACCACCCCATTAGTATAATATCCATTTATATGATAGTATATTTACGGCCTAACTTTTCGGTCACATCTGCAATCTAAATATTCCCAACCACCTGATACATTTAAGATTTGCACAACAATATTTGACATATATCTATACACAGGATGTTTATTTAGCCGTCCACAATAAATTACGGAGTAAATATATAGGTCATACTGAGCATCTTTTACTATGGAACCGAATCCGAATTTCGCGATTTCGTGGTTGGTCCCATAGTAAAATTTGCTCAGTATGACCAATATATTCACCCCGTAAATTATTACAGGTGACTAATTAAACACCATGCGATTGCACTAAATATATATTTCGGGTGCAATGGGTCTATCCTTGGATAACAATCTACTATCATCTGACTGCACTGTTTTCTGAGTCACAGAACAAAACGAGAAGTTTGTTGACCTACAAATACGTCAATGGAGACACAAGCCGTCCTCCGACTTCCTTACTATTATACTTATACATTTCACGTTTTGAAAGGTGAACAGTAAAATCGTCCACGATGTTAAAAATTATATAAATAAACACAAATGCGAGGAGGTGGGTGCAATGGAGGGAGATAAAAATTATCTAAATGTACCCGCATATATCCTTCAGACAATCTACGATCTTTTATATATATCCTTCAGACAATCTACGAATTTTTGCTATTTAAATAACATTTATATTGCCATGTTTTGTATATTTTAATTTTACTATTTAAATAATACATTATTGCCAAGTTTTGTAAATTTATTTATATTTATTATATCAGTGGTGGGCAAAGTTTTTTTATGGGGGCCCAGAAAGTTTAAGAAATTTAAGAGGAGGGCCAGAATTGCATCAAAACTGTATCTTGATTTGCGATTATCTTGGGCCAATGCCATCTACTAATATTTCATAGGACCGTCGGCGGGCCGGATAAAAGCCTTTCACGGGCCGGAGCTGGCCCGCGGGCCGTACTTTGCCCACCACTGTATTATATGATATTATTACACAAATTGACTAAAGCCCCACAGTAAGCTTAATAAGGCTTGTATTGTGCGTACTTAGACAACGATATTTATAATATATAAATACTTAAATACATAGAAAACACACATGACTCTGGAACCAATATCCGTGCTCATCACAGGATTAACTGCTCTTACCAGGATTTTAACCCGAGACCATCGGCTTCGTAGGCAGGGTCACTATCCACTAGGCCAGACCGGTCGTCAAATTAGTAAGTATATTTAAATGTTACTATTTAAATAAAACATATATTATTGCCAACTATGGTACATTTTAATTTTAATATTTAAATAATACATTATTGGCAACTTTTGTATATCTTTTCTCCTTTTATGTCTCGCTTTTAATATTTTATGCCTGTAAAAGAATTCGGGAATATTGCCGAATAATAATGCAAATTATAGGACCTTCTTACACAACTACTTAAGTCCCACCGTAAGCTCAAAAAGGCTTATGTTGCGGATGCATAACGATATATGTAATATACAAATACTTAAATATAAAAAATATAAGTGATCATCACACAAATACATGCCCTTACCTGGATTCGATCCCAAGAACATCGGCTTCATAGGCAGGGTCACACCCACTAAGCCAGACCGGTCGTCAAATAATATGAAAATTACCAGCTATTTTTCCCAGGTGATAGTAAGATCATTAAAAACATGCGACATGCAGATATATTAAGGGCAAATCTAGAAATTAATCGTAGATTGTTAAGGGATGAAAGGCACTCATTCCTGCCGAAGCAGTTTGGCGTCCGAATGTGGCGCTCAAATGATGCTTTTCACCTGAGTCAAACACTCTACTTTTCATTTCAAATCCGAGGAAAGTAAAAAGCATGTTGAGGTGTGTGTAGTAGTGTAAGATATAGATATACATAAGTTGACAATGTACGTTGAGTTAGTTACAATACAGACGCTCGCGAGTAAGCACTTGTGTTTGATTTCACCTCTCAGTCCCATACATGCCACATGGCACAACATGCATGTTGGCATGTTTTACAATTGATTATTTATTGATTTATTTTTGGAATGGGAGTTAGCTTCCAGAATGGAAATTGTACAACAAATTAATTTAGGAGCAAATCTTAATTGCTTATCATTATTTAAAAAAAAACGAACTTGCAATGGAGACTAAAATGCTCTAGACCAGAAACGTATAATTTTATGCACACTTCATAAAACAACAATGATCCGCTTTCATAGCACGAGAAATGAAAATTAAATTAAAAGTAAACACACTAAATGAATATGCCTAACTGATACCAAAGTTGCTATGAACTAATAAGTTTTTGTAAATGTAATTTTAATCTACTACCCATAATTAATCACTAATATTTCTCTAGTTAGGTAATGTATAATTATTTGCATGTATTCATTTATATTATAAAATACCATATCTCCGTTTTGCCATAGTGAATGTACTGTACTCAAGATCAAGACCAATCTTTGTTTGTTTTTTATAAAGCCTTTAACGGCCCGATTCTAACTTTACGACACGTCAATAGATCTAGATACGATATAGATCGAATGAAATGTCACTGACAAAAGTGACCTATTTGTTTGAAGAAAAGTCACTTTTTACACCTGTGTACACATCATGTCTGTAGACACATCCGATTCATATCGTGTCTAGACCTAATTTTTGACGTATCTTATAATTCGAATCGCACCGATAAAGAAGTTTGGAATAACTCCTGTATTACTAATAAAAATCCGAAAAGGAGCCGTCTCCTCCCACTTTTTCAAAAATGCATCTACGTAATTAGTTCGGAACGCACTCAAACATGGCTGTGTTAAAATAATTTACACACAGTAATAATTTGCAGATGCGATGCATGTGTAACTAATAACTATATATAGCACGCGGAAATAGCGTATTATTACCAAATTTAATTAAATATTTGCATTTTACTTTTACTCTGAATCATCCGACCTTGAACCAACAAACTTAAAAATGCAGTCGGTGAAATCACAAAACAATAAATGTTTGATGATATAAAAGCGTATTTTGAATGCAGCTCTGTTGGAAAACGGCAAAGTCAAATTTGTATTGAGATGTTTTAAAAAAATGCGTTTGATGTGTGAGGCAATTAGGAAGTAAAATACAAATACAGGATTTTTTTTGAAGTGATTGGAAGAAATTAAAATGAGAGCGTAATTTTTATTGCATGGCGGCGAATAGGTTCGTGTGAGTGTTTCGTTTGCTTCTACGAAAACGACTTGGCCTTTCATTTATTAGAAAAATAAATAATTACACAACACGCGATGGAGGTATAAAATATTGGAATTTCAGCTTTGACTGCTGACGTCGACTGCGCTGTACGGTATTATATCGTCAGGTGACAAGCAAAACTCACTAATTACTAAAAAATTATTAAACAAATATCAACCTTATTTCGGTAGTAATATAATTCATTCTGGCTATGAACTTATGAGTTTTGCTTGTCACCTGACGATATGTTTTTTGGTCGTCAGCACTTGATAACTAATAATTGTTATCAACTATTTACCATCATCCTAGTTGTACGAATAGCATTAGTTAATGTAATGTACTGGTACTAATTAATTTAACCGTAAGATTACTGCATGTTCACTGGTAGAAGACACTTATATAAGATGTGGTTACCTATAATTAGATAAGCATCAGTCCTGATTGTCATATAGATTTAAGAGCATGTAAGATGTATTATCTGTTGGTAATCCTAAATAAATAAATAAAAAAATAAAAAAAAGTGACGTCATATATAATGTAGGTCTACGCTATTCGTTTCGAAGTAAAGTCCACAGAGGCACATATTAATTAAATATTTGTAGTATTGAGATTTTTTTTATACTACGCCGGTGGCAAACAGTATACGTATACAACATACGGCCTGCCTGGTGGTAAGCAGTCTCCGTAGCCTATGTACGCCTGCAATTCCAGAGGATTGGGTTTAGAGAGCGGAGATTTTAAAAACTCGCAGGGCTTTTTTTTATTACAATATGGTTAAAAAAAAAACAAAACTCGAGACCTTTCTCTAACTTTATCTTTTTTTTTACTTTATCGATTCGAATGCTAATTTCTTGGCTTTCGACCGATAGAAAAAACTAAAACGCACCCTAAAAATTTGTAACAAATTTTACACAATAACTAAATATATGAAAATTACTTTTATCGAACTCATCGATTAGGTATTTTATAATTAAAATGGGCCTTAAATTAGCATCTTTGACTAAGGGCCACTTGCACCAATCCTGGGTTAGCCAGAACTGGCAGTTAACCCTTAACCCAGGGTTAAATTGTACTGGTAACTCCGGGGGTTAAATTGTACTGGTAACTAATCTTGAATAATCTTGGGGGCAAGTGGCCCTAAGGCTCGTAAGTGAATATATTTAGACTAACTCCTTATAAATTTAACCCGTCAACCTGTGGCTCCAAAAATTAAGATATTCTTTAATAAAAATAACCGCTGTCTCGTCTCCTAGTCGTCTCCGTGTCGTATCCGTCACGTATAAATTCTCACTAATTGTGCTCGTAAGAGTAACATTGCAAAGTTGCGTATGCAAGGCCGTTGCACTCACCAAACCGTTATATTGCCTATCTAAATCAAACAAGGCAATAATTACATCGATATCCGAAATATAACCGGACATTGTACTAAATATAAAAAGTAGAAAAATATTTTCGTTAATATTGTCAACAAATTTTTTGGCAATATTTTCAATTAACTTTTATAAGCATATTATTTTACCCTCCTTTTCAGCATTATTGTCAAACGATGACACACAACCCACAACGTCATTTTGTCAAATCATGGGTTGAACAGAACCACTACTTTATTCGCTAAGCTAAAGGTTCGTCCACACTGACCACCGACGTAAATATATAGAGCAATCTTCGACTTGAAATAATTACGGTTTCAACTGTTGTTACTCTGAGTGTACGTCTGAACGTCTTTCAAGTTAAACTTTGAAAGCACTGAGTTCTGGCAAGTGAGTGACCCGTTTTAATTTATTTAATATTACGGGTTACTCACCATATTTAAATAAATAAATATATTTGTTTGTATATTTCTAATCACTTAACTCCTAAAGTTATTGAAGTAATAAAATCCTTATAACAAATTGCTTTGATTACAAAATGATGCATACACATGATTCATTGATGGCACATCATTTAATGAAAGTTCATTGTATAGCATTAAATTTAACACGCCTTTCGCAAATGAAAACGAGGTCAGACTTATCTGGTCGAACTAGCTAATCAAAAATATGTAAACTCTAAATGTAATTTCAAAAGGGTGATCATAAAATAGAGAAATAACTTATCATTGATAGTTTACAATAAATGGACGAAAATTATATCGAAACTGCTCATCAATTTTCACGAAAATCGGTTGAGAAATGCGATTTTGCGGGAAGAAGACGCATTTTTACCCAAGTTGAAACGAAGACCTTCGTCAACGCTCTGTCAAATTGTGGGTATTTCTAAAAAAAACGTGTATAATAAGTGTTGTTATGAAAGATTCAAAGTTGAGTTTTTTAACTTTTTATTGAGTGCCAGTGCCTATTTTTTTTTATAGAAATTTATGTAAATTTACCTAAATCCAACATATAATTGTGTGAGCTTTTGTAGATATGCTGTAATAGACAAACTCATAATATTTCTCATAGGATATTTCTATAAAAAAAACACGTGTCATTTTTTTAATACTACGTCGGTGGCAAACAAGCATACGGCCCGCCTGATGGTAAGCAGTCTCCGTAGCCTATGTACGCCTGCAACTCCAGTGGAGTTACATGCGCGTTGCCGACCCTAAACCCGCCCCCCTCGTTGAGCTCTGGCAACCTTACTCACCGGCAGGAACACAACATAGGAGGATAAATAAAAGAAACCTTATGTAATAACTTGTAAGTTAAGTTGATTAAAACTTAGCATGACATCAACGATAATTACGTTCACGCCACGTTAAATAGCATATTTACATTGTACATACAAACATACATAACTATACTCTGTATACTTACATCCGTATGAGATCGTTGTCTTCGGTAGGCCAGCCTATTCAGTTCAATATTAAACGGTCGATTATTGATACAGAAGTAGCTAACATGGACGGGTTATTGGCATCATTATGCACTAAAATTTAAAAAAGGGGAAACCGGCGACTATAATATATAAATAAATATTATGGGCTTTTTCACTTAATATTTTTTTATTAAAAAAGTTTAAGTATTTAAAAATTATTCGAACTTCTAAATGTTAAATTACTAAGCGCCCATAATACAAGTTTTAGTGAAATTATGTTTTAAAGCTAGTTTAAGACGAAGTTATGTAAAATTAAGAAAGGTTTATTTATTTATTTATTTAATCTTTATTGCACATAAGAACACACACTGTACAATAAGCGAACTTAATGCCGTAAGGTTTTATTTGACTAATTGAATTTCGATCGCTCTATGTCGTGTTTTTCCTTTTAATACTATCTCCACTAGGTACTAGGCATTTAAATTATGCTAATAGAATTGAAAATATAAAGTAATATTTATTTATTTACTTACTGAGCAGGCTCATCATCTCTGTTTATGGTTACTTAGTTTACGTGTGAATGATGCGATGACACGAATCTTAGAAACCATTTCAAACTTACATTGTGATATCTAAATGATGACAGTCGCACGTGCATTTCGCTTGCGCTTATCTGTTCATGTATTGGAGAGAACGAGACGCACGGGCGTCGTTTTTTATATAGTTTAGACTTTTATTTTTAGGTATGACAATTAGAGACTTTTACATTTCTTTTGTCTTTGTCTATAATAATAATAAAATACTTTATTGTGCACTACAATGAAGTGCGTGCGTGCGTCCGTGCGTGTGTGTGTGTGTGTGTGTGTGTGTGTGTGTGTGTGTGTGTGTGTGTGTGTGTGCGCGCGCGGGCGCGCGTGCGTGTGTGTGTGTGTGTTGCGTGTGTGTCTATTGTTGTTATTTTATTGTAATTCAACATTCAGAGACTGTAAACATCTCTAATGAATTATGTAATATTTAATTGAATTAACATTTCTGTTAATATTAAAAAAAAAATAGTTTATTTCAGTTTATTAATCAAAAATTTATTTACAATAACAGTATTCAATCGATACCTAGTGGTGTTATTATGACTAGCTTAAATCTAAAATAGGCCCTTGAGGCATTGTACCAAAGGATGCTGGCGACATTTAAAAATGCCCTTGTGGCATATTTGCTGAATGAATGTTTAAGTTTGAGTCACAAACTCATTCAATTTATATTAAATATCATTTTGATGTCACAATGCAAGTTTGAACTGGCTTCTTACAAACAGGACTCGCGATCATCATTGTTCACGCTATTTGACAATACACGAGCTAATAGCATTCTATCTCATTTTTTCACATGATTCCTTCTCTTTTTACCGGGTTTGTTGACAGATAAGACCGGGCTATGTTTTAACGCATATGTACCTATTAATCTTTTTATGAAATATTCTATATTCCATTGATTTTCTGCAGTTACATTATGAGATGTGGTATCTTTTGCAATAGTTTCAAGGCACGAGGATTAAACAAACCTTTCCTCCGAGTGAAACATTTTTTTTCACCGCACCAACGCGAGGAAACTATACCTTCTAACTATGAAATACCAAAGAAATGAAATTAAATCAAATCCAAATGAACGTAATAAAAAAATTACCCATCATTCTAAATCATAATCTGAAAGTCAATTCTACTAGCTAATAAGGATAGGTACAACTCAAAATCTGCATCTGATTACTTTGCCCCACATGTGGATAAAATGCAACTTTCTCATTAGTTTTTGAACAATCAAGAGGGCCTTTACTAGTTGGTGTGGTGAAAAATAACTACTAAACCCTTTCGATTACATAGATACATTTTACTTTCGACTAATTGTATTTTTGCGTACCTATGTAAATAGATCCAAGCCATTTAAGTTTTAAATAGGGGAAAATAACAAACAACACCGATACATGCATTACCCATTATTGCTCTTCATAGGCCAATCAAATTAGATTGTTTCGCAGAATTAATTCCCAGCAAGCTGGAATTTTAATACTTTCATTTGGTCCTAAATACGTGTAATAAGAGTTTACTCAATTCCAAGTGTGCATAATTTTTTACTCTTTTTAAGTTTTTTGCTTGTAAATCGAAAACCGTACACCTGACGGAAAATTGATATCTGATGATCCGAAAGGAACATACCTTAATATAAATTCGTAGTCAAACTTTTTTTAAATGGCCTCCTTTTTGAATTTCTTTTTTTTAGGTATACTTAATCAATCATGTTAAAAATCCTAAATTGCCTTTATACCAGTATCTGATCCACCAAACCTTGCTAGTGCCATTGCAATTGATGGTGGGTTCCTTCTACAATGAGTGGTTTGGCAATCCAAGGAAAAAATGATCTCCTACTAATCCTCCCAAAATGCACACCCCTTGGGATGGAGCAAACTCCGATTTACACGCATTTAGGACCAAATGAAAGTTTTAAAACGATTTCTAGCTTGCTGGGAATTAATCGCTCAAAACACTATTTTTGGATCTAATTGGATCAGCGTATGTTGTATAAAAAACATATCTACTTAGTTCTTATTTTCTGTAACAACCACTATTGGTACGACTAAAAATGAACAACCACTCGAACAATGAAATAGTAACCTTGTTAATAAAAAAATAAAACTAACATTACGACAAGCATGACATTACAACCAAGCATTGCAATCTGTACCTTTTACCAAAAACTTAAAGTCCAAATTTCTATTGCTAATATTTAAAAAGTATATATCAACATGAGCTGTAGCAAGTGTTTTTGTGCACTCATCATTGCAACATTCCCGCGCGAATAAGTTGTAATGTAATCATTATGGCATTTACTGGTACATGCATTTGAAGGTCTATTGGTAAGGTACTTGCTTACGAGTGCCCTGGACAGTATTGTTAAAAACTGTGACCTTCATATCGAATAACAAGTAACGTTAATTGGAAACTGAAGGGTCTGTTTCACAATGTCCAAGTAAACGTAAAGCTACTTGCGATTTATCTCACTAATAAAGTCATCGTTGGTGTTTCACAATCTTCAGATAAGCTAAAATGATAGATAAAGTGCTGTTTTGTAGGAAGGTAATTAATTTGTTAATTAGCTATTCAATATTTTACTTAAACATTGTGAAACAGGCCTAAAGAGTCAATAAAATACAATCAAAGTCATTTATTTATTTATTTAATCTTTATTGCACAAAAGAAAACCTTATAGTACAAAAGGCGGACTTAATGCCATGAGGCATTCTCAACCAGTAAACCTTTAGGCAAAGCAGAGAAATTGTGGGCGGTACTACTTTAACAACAACAACCAAATATAATCATCATATTAAATTCAAATTAAAATTACATAATGAAAGAACACGAAATTTTTATGTCTAATGCCAAGTTTCACGTAAAATCATCATTTCTTTTTAAAATGAGAGCATAATTTCCATCGTATGTCTTTAGCAAAAATGTGTAGCTGTGACAAAATACGTCAAACTAAAACGTACATTATAGGGGCAATATTCCCCGGGTAGGGAAATATTGCCAAACTACTTTAACGTGGTCTTGAACACATATATTAGGTGAAATATCAAAAATCAAGGTATAAATAAATACATATTATAAGAAATTGTAACTCTAATTTTACATATTGTCAACTAGCAGTACTGATAAATTCCGCTACTTGACGCTAGATGTCGACTAAGAAATAACTCGCCTAAAGGGCCTACCGCGAACCACGTGCTTGGTGCTACCGCCAACCAAGGCCTAAGCCCCGGGCCACGACATCGCGCGGTTGCGGCAACGGCGAGCGGCGAGCATAGGTTGGAGCGAGACACAGCGATCCGACCTTTCGTTCCCACTTATGGCCGCCGCTCGCCGCTGCCGCGCGAAGTCGTTGCCGGGCCGTAAGTGTCAGAGTGACACATGAGATAGACGATAAAATTACAACCATCAATCTGTACAGTTATTACTAAACGATACTCTAGTCTTAGCCTTGCAACATTACACTAGGTCATACACTCTTTCACAACCTAGACTAGACATTCATAGCCTAGACATTCAAATAATACCTATTGTAAATGGGAAAGTTTCATGTTTAGGTATTTTGTGGATGTTTATTTCTACGGACGGATAGCGATAAAATTTGAAATAGTTAAAAAAGAAATCATTTATTTATAGCAAAACGTTGTAGATATAAGAAGTAAATAAAGAAACTGATAAAAAGTATCAAAACATATTATAAGCCATGAAACGGTCCCGTAACAGCTGTAAGTTGGCGCATTTATATTAAGTTATTTATACAGTTTTTTTTTAATGTAACCATAGAGAAATAAGAAGTAAACATCAGTTTTGGTACCAACCAGCTCTGGCAACCTTACTCACCGGCAGGAACACAACATGATGACAACATGAACTATGAGTAGGGTCTAGTGTTATTTGGCTGCGGTTTTCTGTAAGGTGGAGGTACTTCCCCAGTTGGGCTCTGCTCTAGATCTGGAATGACATCCGCTGTGCTGTGCCCTACCACACAAAGCGAGATGACATTCACAATGCCCATATACCTCTCTTGTGGACGTAGTTTAAGGACGTACCCGGGTCCAGAGGACGTACCCGGGTCCACACGAGGTACCCGGGTACGTCAGCACACGAGAGTACATGAACACCAATTATTATAGGACATTATTACACAAATTGACTAAGTCCCACAGTAAGCTCAATAAGGCTTGTGTTGAGGGTAAGTACTTAGACAACGATACATATAATATATAAATATTTATAAATACTTAAATACATAGAAAACACCCATGACTCAAGAACAAATATCCATGCTCATCACACAAATAAATGCCCTTAACAGGATTTGAACCCGGGACCATCAGCTTCGTAGGCAGGGTCACTAGCCACTAGGCCAAACCGGTCGTCGTCGGTAGTTGAAGCAGTAGCCGTAGCCGAAAACGGTCAGGAGCATATATATACAATATGGGGCAAAGTCCAAAATATCCGGCATACTAGAGCTAAAATTATATTGACATTGTTAAGTAATAAAAAAGTGTGTAATAATTAAATGGGATCTGCATCGGAAAATTGTCGATTCGCAACAAAAACGATAGATTGTTTGCATCCGTTTGCACGTAAAAACTTACATAAAAAGGCATCATAGACGTCATCATCTATGATACTAACTAAGCACAAAAAATTCACAATACTTCGTTAATCAGCGTTATTAGATTTCTGTTATTAATAAGTAGAAAAACTACTGATTATATTAAGTCTAGCCATTTCTGTCAGTAGAAAAAAGCGGCAAATTTAAAAAATGTAGGCGCGGTTATCGTTCCATAAAAAATTTGAATTTCGCGCCTTCTCTACTGACATTTTTTTTTAATACAACGTCGGTGGCAAACAAGCATACGGCCCGCCTGATGGTAAGCAGTCTCCGTAGCCTATGTACGCCTGGAAATCCAGAGGAGTTACATGCGCGTTGCTGACCCTAAAAAGCAAGTCGGGTGCCAATGCAATATTATGGTACCATCGAGCCTGATCTGATGTTGGACACAGGATGTGGTGAAACAACGCAAGCAAATTGTGCTGGGTTTGTTTGACTTTCAGTGTCAATAATTGGGTAGTCTAATTTGTCTAACGTCAGTTTTTATGACGAGTCGACCTTGCCTCGCATAATGAGCTCATTTATATGCAGTTAATATGAAAACAATTAAACGCATTCGTTCATGTTAACTAATCGACATTGTGACGAAATTGGAAACGACATCAGAGAAAGTTGTCATGTTTGCTATTAGGAAAGAGTTTAATGATTTTTTTAGTGTTTTTTAGTGTTTGGTACTTCAAAAGAAACAAACGGAACCCCTATTTAGGTTTATAGAACTTTATTTTCTCTAAGAAATTATACATTTCACTTCAGAGAAATTTAGCTAATACATAAATAAATTATAAGTAAGTATAGCGAGTGTGTACTCACTTACAAAGCACTTAACTAAAACTTAAATCTAAATAAAAACTACAAAGTATGTTTGGTTGTTAAACAAAACAAAGTTTATTACGCGCACAACGCGTAAGAAACCCCTTTAGTATAATACTTGCACATTGTTTAGTTACCTATTTCACATCCCTTCAGGCGTATTATAGATCGCTATATCCACGTGATAAAATAATCGCGGGATTTTAAATGACGAACACCGTTTTATCACGCTGACACGTAGAGAAGAACGCCTATCATTTCTGAAGGAGCTGCAGGCGTCCAATAGGATACGGTAATCGTTTACTATTAGGCGGGGGATATTTCCGTTTGCCACTGACGTGGTACATAAAAAAATAGTGTTAAATTGTAATTAAGTACTGAAAATATTCAATTCAAAATCCCATTTCTTTTACAGAATTCCATCATGGCGCCATCTATGAGCGTAGCGGAGTACTACGCAAACAAGACCATCTTCATCACCGGAGCCACAGGCTTCATGGGCAAAGTGCTCGTGGAAAAGCTGCTTAGGGCCTGTCCTGATCTGAAGAGGATTTACATGCTGATGAGAGCGAAAAAGGGGCAGAGCAGTAGCGAGAGACTTGAGGGGTTTTTGAAGTGCCGGGTAAGTTGATTTTAACGCCATCTAACGGCGAGTAGCAGTATTTCTAGTGTTTTATAAAATCGTGTTATATTTTGTATAGAATACTTGAATAGTGTCAATAATGAGATTATTGAATTGCCTTATTTTGTCGTTTATGTGCTTAAATCTAATAGTAAAATATAACTATATAATAGTAAAATATAACTGTGAAACTAATTTATTATAGACACAGCCCAGGGAAGGGTCCATGTCTTATGAAAATAAATAATACTGGCAAGGGCAAGCTTAAAGTTTACATATAATGTATGCCTCCGTGATGTCAACTTGTCCCCCCCCCCCCTAGTTCACTGGCTGGCTAAGCCCTTGCCCTATACAGGATGTTTTTGTTATGTGTACCTTACCTATACTCTAGAGGGGTGATTACGTAAGGTAAGGTCATAATAAACAACTTATCATATTCCACTGTTTTTTATGGAACGAAAAGCGGCTTTTTTTTCACGATTACGGGGCTGGCCACAGAGTAAAGTTTTTCATCGTTTACTTCAACTCTCCAGCCGACACCTATACGCCTGTTTATCATTATTAACTTTAAAAAACTTACCTACGAATGCTCAATCCCCTTGTGTTTAGATATTCGACCGTCTTCATGAAATCAACCCCAAATGCTTCGAGAAACTTCGCCTCATACCAGGAGACATCCTGGCTGCGGGCATGGGCATCTCAGAGGAACACCGCGAGGAACTGAGGAAGGAGACTCAGATCATTTTCCACTGCGCCGCTTGTGTCAGGTAATTATACTGGACAGAGCCATCTAGAGTCAGACCAAGCTAAGTTGGCAGCGACTTTGATAGCCTGTGCAAGTGTTAAGTAAACGTCATAATTCTATAGATGTTTGATGTTTAAAATAACACTTGCGCTGTCTTGGCTGTAAAAATCGCTGCCAACTAACTTGGTCTGAGTCTAGTGACTAGGGGATTGTCGGTCTAGTAGGTATTATTAGTATATGCCGTCAGGAGCCGATTTCTCGAACGGAATTAGACTAATATTAATAGTCCACAAAATGTAAAGTCAATGCCGATTTAGAGGTCTGGAGGCCTCGGGCAATAAAGGTGTGGAGGCCCCCTGGCATCAAATTATTTTCCAAATAAAATGGTAAATTTTCCGATGTCTCTATTGTGGGGGCCCCTCTCTTGTGGAGGCCCCGGGCTGTAGCCCCAACACTAATAATATTAGACTAATACCGTTCGAGAACTGGGCCCCAGAGGTGATTCATCTGCTTTTTTGCCTCCTATATCTTTAAAAAATGTGTTTATTCATATAAGTTTAAAGCCTGTGGGCGAAGTAGGACACAGTCTAGGCAAGATCCTTTCGAACACACTGTTTCTCCCTTACACATTACAGGATAGAGAAATATAAGTAAAGGTAGAAGGGTAACTCCATACATCAGAGGGCCTACCGCGAACCACGTTCGACGTGTTGCCTCCCTGTCACGCTTACGTACGAATTTACAAGTGTGACAGAGAGGCAACACGTCGAACGTGGTTCGCGGTATGCCCTCTGTTTCCTTACCAAAACGCGAGTTATTTTGTAGTCGACATCTAGCGTCGACGAACGAAAACTTTAATGCTCAACAATTTTCAGCTAATATTGTAACTTAATACCTTTCTTTATTTATGAAGCTGATGGTCCCGGGTTCAAATCCTGGTAAGAGCATATTTGTGTGATGAATACGCATATTTGTTTCTGAGTCATGGGAGTTTTCTATGTATTTAAGTATTAATAATTATTGCGCTTACTGTGGGACTTAGTCAATTTGTGTAATTATGTCCTATAATATAACTTATTTATTGTCCTATAATATAACTTATGAAGCGCTGGTGGCCTAGCGGTAAGAGCGTGCGACTTGCAATCCGGAGGTCGCGGGTTCAAACCCGGCTCGTACCAATGAGTTTTTCGGAACTTATGTACGAAATATTATTTGATATTTACCAGTCGCTTTTCGGTGAAGGAAAACATCGTGAGGAAACCGGACTAATCCCAACAAGGCCTAGTTTACCCTCTGGGTTGGGAGGTCAGATGGCAGTCGCTTTCGTAAAAACTAGTGCCTACGCCAAATCTTGGGATTAGTTGTCAAGCGGACCCCAGGCTCCCTTGAGCCGTGGCAAAATGCCGGGACAACGCGAGGAAGAAGAAGAAGAAGAATATAACTTATTTATTTATTTATATTTCTCTATAGGTACACTATAGGGATGTTACTTTTGAAGTCCCTATCTGAGGTCATAAACTTTCGGCTGGTGGTTGTTTATTTTGCTAATTTATCTTACATTTCGTATTCCAGGTTCGACATGCCGCTAAAGGACGCTACTGCTCTCAACACAGGCGGGACCCAGCGCGTTCTGGATCTCACTGACGGCATGTCACAGCTCGAGGTGGGTACCACGCCTTTATTCAAATCTGAAGGGGGTAGCATATAAGTACTAGGTGTCAATGTCAAGTTATTAATTTCGATTTAGGCTACACGGTAGCAGATCCGACAATGCGCATGGTGAGTATTGTTTTTTCCTATGCATGGTCGCCCAGAAACCTATAAATAATAGAATAAAACGAAAAGGTCTCCAATTCCATTCTATTTTCAATCTTTACTCGTATTATGCTTGCCCGCACATTTGCAAGGTGTAATGAACAAGTCAGATTGACGCTCTTCAAAGCTATCAGACGTTCTACACTTGCAGCATGTCATCATCATCATATCATCATATCAGCCTTTTATCACCCACTGCTGAGCATAGGCCTCTCTTCCAGTACGCCACTTGTCCCGATCCTGAGCTAAACGCATCCAGAAGTGACCCGCAATCTTGCGAATGTCGTCCACCCAACGAGCCAACGGACGCAAGGGGCTTCTTTCATCCGAAAGCGGCCACCATTCCGTTAACACTTTAGTCCACCTGCCATCACTCTGCCTAGCAACATGTCCCGCCCAACTCCATTTTAGGTTGGTAATGACGCAACCCACGTGACGTGACGTGGGTTGCAGCCTGTAAGTCAATAAACCACAGACAGCCCCTAATTATTGTACCCTCGTCGACAGGTATTCGTCCACGTGTCCACAGCGTACTGCCGCTGCGAGCTGCCCGTGCTGGAGGAGCGGGTGTACGAGACCAAACACAAGCCGCAAGAGGTCATGCAGTGCCTGGAATGGATGGATGATGAGCTGATCTCACATTTACAACCCAAGTAAGAACAACATATGACTTTCTTGGGCGTCTCCAGCTGATGGGTTGGAATAGTGGGGAGGTAGGGCTCAATTGATACGGCAGAAGACCAAGGGGAGGGGGAGGGCCATGCATTTAGTTACAAATTAACGTCTTTCTTCTAAGGGAAAAATCTAGTCTGTCAAGAGCCTTTTGCTCGGGAACGACTTTTTTTATACTACGACGGTGGCAAACATGAATACGACCCGCCTGATGGTAAGCAGTCTCCGTAGCCAACTCCAATGTTACATGCGCGTTGCCAACTCTAACATTCCGCAGCCTCGTTGAGCTCTGGCAACCTTACTCACCGACAGGAACACAACACTATGAGTAGGGTCTAGTGTTATTTGGCTGCGGTTTTCTGTAAGGTGGAGGTACTTCCCCAGTTGGGCTCTGCTCTAGATCTGTAATTACATCCACAGTGCTGTGATTATTAAGTTTGACATTACCAGTGGTGTAATGTTCGATAAAAATGTATTGGCGTGCATTGTATAATGTTTTTATCTGCATATAAATATTGATTGATTATGCCCGACCACACAAAGAGAGATTACATTCACAGTGCCCATACACAGTGCTTGTCTATTTGTCGAGAACCTTTTCAGGAACGCGTCGAATTCCTTCTTTCTTGCTATATGTTAAAGTAAAATACATACAAAAATAAACAACATAAAGAAGATCTCTTGGTCCGTTTACTTATCCCAAAAATAGGAGTACACGCTATTTTTACGAATGTCACCGCCAACTAATCTTCTAACCCAGAGAGGAAACAATAAAATCTCAAGTACCTGTCCCATCCCAAAAGGAAGGAGTTCCGGTTTTGACAACCCAATCACTATTTTTTATTGATCCAACGCAGAGGGAGAGGTAGAGTCCGGTTTCTCCTCCCAGTAAATGTAAGTTTCTAAACGAATTACCATAGTACTTAATAAACTCTGAATTAAATCTACCCTTACTCTATTTTGTCTAGACTGATCGACCCCCAACCAAATACCTACGCGTACACAAAATCGCTGTCGGAATCACTAGTAGCGCAGTACGAAGGAAAGTTCCCTATCGCCATCGCGAGGCCCTCTATTGGTGAGTAGCTGAAACTTTTTATAACAAATCGGCCCTCAGCCGAACAACTTTGTACATCATAGAGTAAGGAAAAAGTGGTAACTCCATACATCAATTTTCTTACCAAGTTTCTTACCGAGTTATTTCGTAGTCGACATCTAACGTCAAGTAGAGTAATTTACCAGTTCTGCTAGTTGACAATAGATGTCGCGACGAACGTAAACTCTAATGCTCAACAATTTTCAGCTAATATTATAGGGAGCGTGCATGAACTGTAGGAGGCAGCACAGGAGACGTCAGATTTTTGGCGCGAGGCGTAAATGTGATGTTTTTTGGTCCGATGTAGCCCACAAGATGGCAGAACCTACTATGCACAAGAAAACACGTGACGTGTACATGTGCATGTTTATGGTTCCGATTCAGGCCACAAGATGGCAGACCCTCCAACGCGCACGGTCCCTACGGATTAACGAAACTCCTACTGCTTGTAATATTGTCGTCGAGACACTTGTGACATCTGGTGTCAAGTAGTGGTACTGATAAATACACTTCTTGACGATAGATGTCGACTACGAAATATCTTTATCTTTATTGCTTACTTTTACATAGGAACATAGCTTAGGTACATAAATTGCTATACATATGGATCTATATATTTATACTTATATGGATTTGCAAGGTATAGCGAATGCAAGCTACCTTCCGTACTAGTTTATACTGTATTACGGCAAGGTATCCTCTTCACCTTCAGCCCGCAGTCCCCGCGTGTTGGTAAAAAAACTGAAGGATTTCTTCATAAATGTTTAGGTCTTTCAAGAAGAAAATGGATATTATTTCGAGTCGGTACGAAAACTTACAAGTAGTACTTAAATCGTGAGAGTCAGAATGGCGGGTGTACCTAAATAAAAATAAATAAAAAGCATACCATATTTTTGTACCTAATTTGTACTATTTAGTACCTCCGTTAAAAAAAATGTACCTCACGGTACATACAGTTATCATCAAGTTATCTTTCATGACATTTTCTGAGTTATTTGAACTTAACAGATTAAACATTAAAGGTACTAATTCCTGACGTAACAAAAATAATTGTACCTTAGCGAAAAATTATAACGCCTGCTAAAGTGTAATAGCAAGCAAAATATAAATGAATAAAACTTGGAAACCACAAATAAAATGGCTCATATTATAATTGAATATGAAGGTACAAAAAAGGTACAAAAATTTGGCTTTTATAGAATGTATCAATAACCACGGGAACATAGCGTAATAAAGTACACCCGCCATTCTGACTGTCAGGATGGCGGGTGTACTGTTCTTTGGTGATAACTTTGTGTACCGTGAGGTACAATTTTTTTTAAAGGAGGTACTAAATAGTACAAATTAGGTACAAAAATATCGCATGGTTTTCATTTAATTTTATTTAGGTACACCCGCCATTCTGACTCTCACCTTAAATCTATCCTATATTCCAACACGCGCAGGAGTGCCGAAGTGCGACGTTTAAAACAGTTCAGGGCGAACTACTAATTTATCAATTTGTATATATTTCCAGTGACAGCAGCCCACAAGGAACCCATGCCAGGCTGGGTGGACAACCTGAACGGGCCCACCGGCCTTTTAGTTGGCGCGGGGAAGGGAGTCATCAGAACCATGCACTGTAAAGACACACTGAAGGCTGATGTTATCCCGGTGGATTTTGTCGTCAATGGGTGTATATTGGTGGCTTACAATACCGGCGTTCATAAGTAAGTTATATATGTCATTATAGTATGAGACAGATAATTATAGTACAGTCAGCATCAAAAGTAGCGGATCAAATACCGTTTCATAAGTAACTACCATTCTGTAACAGCTTAACAAAAAGTGATGTCTTTAATATAGTACAACTAAGACTGTAAAAGATGTACTTTTGAACGCGAATTTTAGAAATTAATCTATATTTGGAGATGTTTTCCAGAATATCAGATACTTTTGGCGCGTTGTTTCATCCGCTACTTTTGATGCTGACTGTACTCCTAACAGTGCTATAATGGCACAATTTACAACGGTGGCAAACCAATTCATCAGTAGAAAAACAGCACGAAATTCAATCTTTAGTTTTGCGCTATCTTTTTCCTTCCCACCTTATTCCATTGACAAAATAGGTTTGAAAAATACTCGTATGAGCTTTTTTTAAACTGATTTACTTTTACAGACCAAAAGAAGTACAAGTGGTGAATGTTACTGAATCAGGAAGGAATCCCCTCACGTGGGGTGCGGCGCTCGACATGGGTAAGATGGTTTAAAAATTCCAGATCTAGAGCAGAGCCCAACTGGGGAAGTACCTCCACCTTACAGAAAAACGCAGCCAAAAAAACGATAAAGAAATAAGAAGTAATAGAGTGCTCCTTACATCAGTTTTGGTACCTAAATGCTTATTATTTTCGCAATCGACATCTAGCATCGAGTAGCGGAACTCTCAGTCCTGCTACTCGACAATAGATGTCGCGGCAAACAAAAAGTCTAATGCGCAACGATTTTCAGCTAATATTATAACCAGAGTAAGCGTAGGAGTTGAAAATAGAGTTCCGGTTACTGTGGTTATAATAAATATAAGCGGTAGTGGCGGTATGGTACCAAAACTGATGTATGGCACTCTATTACTTCTTATTTCTTTATGACCCTACTCATATAGTCTACTTAACAAACTAAAAACGTTGAAAAATAGAGATACTCCTAAAAATACGTGTGATACCTCATTAGATTCGTAATTATATCTAGAAAAATGTATTTGAAGCGTTTTTAGCACACAAAAAATATGTATGTATGTATGTATATACTTTATTGTACATAGAAATAAAAACACGAAAAACACAGTTACAGAGTAAATTAAATACAACAAAGGCGAACTTATCCCTGTATGGGATCTCTTCCAGTCAACCTTTGAGGAAATGAGTCAAACAGAAATAACGGTGAATGAATGACAAACGCAAACAAAAGTGTACAATCACTGAAATTAATGAAATGCACGTTTTGAATACACATTGATACAAATATACATAGATAGAAAAATAACCATTAAATAATGCATACATATATATATATATATATATAAATAAAAATAAATAAATATTCAATATATAATATACCTAAATAGATATGAATTCGAACCAGAAAAGTAAAGGAAATTAAAAAAGTAGAAAAGTAGTAGAATATTAAAAGTTATTAACAAAAAAAGGGGGGAAAATGTAGATATTTCTTATTTCTCAAAAAGCATTAATATTTAAGAAACCAAAATTAAGATTATAAAAGAAGAGAATATTTCTAATAGAAAAGTCCTTGCAAAACTATATCTCTATTATTTGTACTTTTTAATTCAACGCTGAAAATAGGTAGGTATCCGCGAGTGATTTTGTTTCTGGGCGCACGGTTTCAAAGGCAAGTACTCCACATTGAATATTTTTTAAAGGTATTAATTGTCTATGTAAAAAACTGAATTAATTATGGCGTATTATGAAAACTTTAGAGAATCTATTACCGTTAGAAAAAATACTTAAAGATTCTTTTTCAATTAATTAGGAAATTGTTTATTAAGAAAATTTTCACGAAATTCCTTTTTCATTATAACAAAAAAAATGTAAAAATAATTGCCCTTCTTATAAACACTAGCGGCCCACCTTAAAGAGCGCTCCTATAAATACGAGTAATCATAATGAAATTATAGCACCTAATTAATACTATATAATACTACTTATTCAAAATTAATGTATCTATCGCATACAAATCAATAATAGTTAAATAGGTAATTATTATATTATAAGTTTATAGACAGCCTATGACTACTCGCCTACTGCTATATCTCATACCTAACGCGCGAAGCGGAGCGCTTTGGATTGCTCTCCTATGAAAAGAAATTTAGTACATTGAATTAATAGGAAATTCCATAAGAGCGAAAGAGAAGTTTAGCCACAGTTCCGTACGTGAAACAGAAGATGTTCTATGAAGAAAGACGTAAAATTGGAGCGGCGCTGTTAGTCCGTTTGACCTTGTGCCTTCTCGACGAATGCGCGCGCACTCCGCGCGCCATGTTGCAAACATACCTTTTACCTTAGTATTTTTTAAAGTATTTTTGGTATTTACTACATATATACGTATGTCAGTACGTCGCCTAGTACCCATAGTACAAGCTTTGCTTAGTTTAGGGCAAAGAGAATTTGAAATAGAGGGAGATTGTCAAAGAAAACTTTATAGCCACAGTAAATGTACTGCCATTTTTCGACACATGATTAAAATTTTAGAACGCCATTTGACTTTGATCCTTATTATTGCACTGATATGTGCTAAATTTGTTAAATATCAAAAAGTGGCGCCATCTTATAGATCAAAGACCAAAGGTATGGCGGCATCATTACGAGCGATTGCGCCACAACCTTTTAGCCGATACCAGGTAAGATGGCGCCACTTTATGATATTTAACAATTTTAGCACATATCAGTGAAAGAATAAGGATCAAAGTCAAATGGCGTTCTAAAATTTATAATCATGTGTCGAAAGACGGCAGTAAATTTCCTATGGCTACAAAACTTTCTTCGACAATCCATCTCTATTTTAAATTTTCTTTGGCTTGGGACTAGATCGATCTGTGTAAAATTGTCTCCAAATATTTAATTATTTTATTTTAAATATGTAATTTCGTTTCTTTGTAACACAATCTACTTATTCCTTCCCCAGGTCGTATCCACGTGCAGGAGTTCCCGTTCTCCGTGTGCCTGTGGTACCCGGGCGGCTCGCCGAAGTCCTCGCGAGTGCTGCACCAGATCGCGTTACTCTTCACACACATCATACCTGCTTACCTCGTCGACTTGTTACTCATGATGCTGGGAAAGAAGACTTTGTGAGTATCCATTGTTCCTAGTTTTAACTGTATGTTTGTGGAGGCACAAATTGATAGCTTAGCGATGATAATGTGTGTAAAAGGTGCACCTCACTGATGCGTCGCCTGCGCGGCAGAGCCAACAGCATTCATTTACACATATTTAATACTTATGGCGCTATCTTTCGTTCTTTCGTTCTTTTTATCTTATCTTAAAATTATGTTAACGGCACCAATCATGGGACATTTAAGAGAAAAATTTGAGAATTTTTGATTTTATCCGACATCTGTAAAATTTCTACCGCTTTATGCTTTAAAAGTTGAATGTCCAATTCGTCCTCTATGTTTTATATGTATTTAATGAAAGCTACTGCAATTGGTTTCAATATTATTAACCAATTAAAACTATGTTTGTTTGCTCCAGTCATGGGATGTATGGTGTTATTAATTTTCAAACTAACAAATATCAATGAAAAATTAAAATTAAGCAGCTCTTTGGCTCTTGTTTATGGTAAAATGTTGTCAGCATTTAAAAACTTATGATAAATACTTGTGTTACAGGATTTGATATATATATAGATAGGGGTGTTTACTATATGTGTCTATTGTGTACTGTTGTTATAATTTTTGTCAGTTATATTATTTTTAACAATGGGGTTGGCAACTGTCAAAGGTTTGCATAGATGGCGCCATCATAGCTTGCCCCTGTCTCTAGTTTTGTTCTATGAGATTTGGCTTAAAGTACTGGAATCCAGGTCACAAAATTCAAAAAAAAAACAAGAATTTGACACAATTCTAGGGATTGACAGGGCAAGCTATGATGGCGCCATCTGTTTAATACTTCGACCGGCCAACCCCGTGCATGACGTTCTTGAGCCATACAGAAATAAGAAATAAGCATACATCAGTTTTGGTATCAAACGCTTAATTTTTTCGTAGTCAACATCTAGCATCGAGTAGCATAATAATCAGTACCGCTACTTGAACCTAGATTTCATATTTCATTTATTCGTTGCAACCATGGTATTACAAGATGTTCTTATAATTAAGTAGTCAGTACAAACATGGACCCTACTAGGGCGTAGCAACATTTTTAAAACTATGTACAGTATAAACTTATTTTCTAGGTAGATGTCTCGCGACTGACGAAAGTTGTATTTGTTAACAATTTACAACTAATATTACAAGCAGAAGGAGTTGAAAATAGAGTTCCGGTTAATCCGGTTATAATATTAGCTGAAAATTGTTGAGCATTAGACTTTTCGTTCGTCGCGACATCTATTATCAAGTACCAGTACTGATAATTCCGCTACTTGACGCTAGATGTCGACTACGACATTATGTAAGGCAGATGGCGTCAAAAAAAATGTCGTCAAGGATTTTATAATTTATAATTTAATTGTTTTTCCAGCATGGTCCAAATTCAGAAGCGTATCAGCTATGGTTTGGAGGTGTTACAGTACTACACAACGAAGGAATGGCATTTTAAAAACGATAACTTTGTGGCTCTTCGGAGAGTTATATCCAAGGAGGATGATGAGACGTTCTACACAGACATTAAGGTTAGTTTTATTTCGTTTGACTGAACCACTTTATTTATTTTTGTCCAAAATAAAAGATTTTAGTACATCGGCCATACACATTGTTTAGCAAATTCGTCCGCGTCTTTCCTGTAGACATCGTAAAGTTAAGAGAACCTGAAGCTAATTTTTACGCGGCACCTTTACAGGCGGGATACATTTTTTTAGTATTTAAAACTCAAATAAGAAAAACGGAATATGTATTGTACCAGAGTCGTTAACTTTTATTGTATTGTCCACAGAAGTGACCTTTTTCTACAATGTCCCATTAACATTTTTTTATTCGACATTGCTTGGTTTTTGTCGGCAGTTTTTTATATAATGTAAAAAGTAGTAGTAGTAGTCTAGTAATAGTAATACTGTACAAACAATTAGGAAAAGCTAAGTACAAAGGCGAACTTATCCCTTTAAATAAGTATTCCCTTCTAACAGCAATATCATTACCCCAGTAACACATCCATATCTGTTTACAAATAGGGACCGTGCGTGTTGGAGGGTCTGCTATCTTGTGGCCCGAATCAGAAACATAAACATGTACATTGACATTTCATGCCAAAGCAAATGCTGCCATCTACCGTTCTCGTACGTTTTCTTGTGCATAGTAGGTTCTGCCATCTTGTGGGCTACATTAGAAGCATTTACGGCTCGCGCCAAAAATATGACGTCTCCTGTGCTGCCTCCTACAGTTCATGCACGCTCCCTATAGAAAATATTAATTTTACATAGGTGTGCTTATGTTAAAGTTGATTCAACCTCTGTTAACATTTAGTAACGCCATCTGTCATACCGCTACCGCAGCCGCTGAAGGAACATCATATTTCTATAGCAAATATTCGAGATGTTAAGCGAGACATGTCAGCATTTGAAATCGACCACCATGCCTGGGAAACCTTAGCTGAAGACTGTCATGAATAGTGCAAGCGTATTGTGTGCTATGCGACCAAGCCTGGTTTAATTCGTTAGATAGCAGGTGTCGCAGAAAGCAACCCGAGTCTGGAACAGGTGGCATGAGCTTTCTCTATCAAAAATGTGGAAAGTCGTGCTCACGCATCGGCCTCCACAGTCACCAAACCCGTTGTCTAAGCAACAATCGTCTGCAATAGACTCAAAGGCCTGTGATGATGCATTAATAGTACTTCCTACTTTTAGATGATAAACTGGAGCTCGTACATTCGAGACTACATCTATGGCGCGCGCCAATACTGCTGTAAGGAGGACCCATCCAGTCTGCCGCGGGCCAGGAAGCTGCAGAAACAGTAAGTAAAACCATAGAGAAATCAGTAACATAGAGTTCTCACTCCATACATCAGTTCTGGTACCAAAACGCTTATTATTTTCCTATTCGACCGAGTAGCGGATACCGCATCGAGTAGCGGAATTATCAGCACCGCTATTTGACACTAGATGTCTCGGGTGGCGCGACTGACGAAAATTGTATTTTTCCACAATTTACAATGAATCCTTCACCGAAAAGCTAGTGGTAAATATCAAATGATATTTCGTACATAAGTTCCGAAAAACTCATTGGTACGAGCCAGGATTTGAACCCGCGACCTCCGGATTGAACGTCGAACGTCATATCCACTCGGCCACCACCGCTTAGCTTTTCGGTGAAGGAAAACATCGTGAGGAAACCTGCATGCATCTGCGAAGAAATTCAAAGGTGTATGTGAAGTCCCCAATCCGCACTCTCTCCGCAATCTCGCACAGGAGGCCTGTGCCCAACAGTGGGACGTATATAGGCTAAATTATTATTTTTATTATATTACAAGCAGGAGTTTAAAAAAAAATCCGGTTAATCCGGTTGTAATATTAGCTGAAAATTGTTGAGCATTAGACTTTTTGTTTGCCGCGACATCTATTGTTAAGTAGCAGTACCTACTAATAATACCATTACTCGATGCTAGATGTCGACTACGAAAATAATATACGTTTTGGTACCGAAACTGATGTATGGAGTGAGCACTCTATGCTTACTTCTCTGTCTTCGGGTAAGTCTCGGTAGCTCAGTGTTTCCACTATTCCTTTAATTCGAAGTATTGTAGTATCGTTTGCAGACGTTTAACTACAAAATGAATTTTATATTTTTCCTCTCTTTCAGATTGTACTACCTCGACAGAGTCACCACTATCATCATATACTCGCTCTGCGCGTACTTCTTGTATTATTATATTAAAATGTTTGTGTCCGTGTTGTTTTAAAACGCTATTTATTTAATTTTACTCATGTATGAAATAAGTTGTAATGTATGTAATAAATTTATACATAATTTGTATAATCCGTCCAATGAAAATCTCATTTTTTAAACGTGTTTTTAAACTGTAATAACAGTTAAAGTAACAAAATCAATAGAAAAATACGCTTTTTTTTACTGTTGCAAATTGTTGGCTATTTTCTGAAAAACTGGTATGCTAGACTACATGTGTAAACGAAAGAATATTAAATAGAAATTTCATCTGATGATGCTATCATTTTAATTTAACTTAATTTAAACATGTGTATTGCAAGTTTTTTATTATATAATATAAACCTTGTTGTTTAATTATATTTAAAAAGTGCGCCTACTTTGATAACTAGGAAAATATTTATTAAATATTAGTTTGACAAAATATTGATAGGCTTATGGAATTTACTGTTCAAAAGAATCTATGTTTATAACTATTTTCGAAAAAATAATATGATCTATTATTAAAATTTAATCTTTTTTTATTGAAACATTATTTACATTAAATAATGGCGCGGTATATTTTTAGGCTGATTTTCCTTCAGCTATTATTGTGTTCAGATATTTGAATTATTTTAATTATTAATTGTTAGTTAAAATCATCGCTGTAAATAAAATAATAATAAATTCACAAATCTGGTTTCTATTTAAATTCATTTTGCTGATTTAGAGTATGTTAGCGTCACTAATCATGGGACATTTAAGAGAAAATTAATTGGAGTATTTTCGATATTTCACCGACATATGTATAATTTCTACCGCATTATGCTTTAAAAGTTGAATGTCCGATTCGTCCTTTATGTTTTCTATGTATTTAATGAAAGCTACTGCAATTGGTTTCAACATTATTAACCAATTAAAATCATGGTTTTTTGCTCCAGTCATGGGATGCATGGCGTCATTAATTTTCAAAGTAACAAATATCAATGAAAAATTCAATTTAAACAACTCTTTGGCTCTTGTTTATGGTAAAACTATCCAGCGATTAAAGATTGATGGTAAAAACTTGTTTTACAGGATTTATCCATACCATCCCATTACCTACTGGGGCCTGTTCTATTATAGGGGTGTTTACTATATTGTCATATATGTCTTATTCGTGCAGAGGGGGGAACATGATTATAATATTAATTAATTACCAAAAACGAAATTATCCATTAAAACATTTATTTACATCACAAAACAACCATATACAAGTACAAAAGTCATGGAGTCAGACCAAGCTAAGTTGGCAGCGATTTGGATAGCCGTCATAATTTTATAAAAGTGTGTCATTTAAAATAACACTAGCACTGTCTGGGCTGTCAAAATCGCTGCAAACTTATCTTGGTCTGACTCTACGTAATTTATAAGAATGTGAATGTGCTAATTTATGAGTATATTGAAAATACGCATACGTATACCAGATAAGTTTATTATTACAAGTAAATAATAAAGAGTTCGTGCCTACAAAATACGCGCGTAGAATCATTTATAATAACTACTGCAGAATTATGTGTAGAAATGATAGGTCTCTAACAATAGGGTTGTTTCCAATTTTTTGAAACGCTTGTATTACGTTCTATATTAACTAAAAGTTGCCCTAAAATTTAACTTTTATACTAAAAACGGCTTTAAATATGTTAAATTAACAAAATATATATTGACAGATGCTTTCGCGCCCAAAACGCTCTTTGGAAATTGTGTGACGTCACAGTTTACGGTTTGACACATAACTACATACACACGTAGAAGATACGAACTCTCAACTGACATTTGTCATTTGTTGTTTATCGCATAACTGTCAACAGTGTCAATCCGAGAGTTGTGACGTCATCAGAATCTTCAATGACGTTTCGAGTTTGGTCACGTGAGGTGTGCCAAAAGATATTTTAAATTCAATATTTACAAAAATATGGTCATTTCAAAGTCCCCTAAAAGTAGTTTAACATGTTCTTATAATCCAAAAGAATTTATTGGGATACAATTCTGCCCTAAGATTTGTAGATGGAAACAACCCTATTACCTACCTATCTGTCACTGTAATTACATTTCTCAAGCCAAGCCCCATTCACACGAAACAATCAAATTTAGTAAAATATTTTTCATAATAATTAAATATACAGAGAGGAAAATGGGGACCACGCTTGTTTGGAGAACCGGTCGTCCCCTTTCCTTTTAATACGGAGATATATTCTTCAATGAAACGTCGAGGTATTCGATGGCCGCGGTGAACACATGCACATAGCTGTAGAGGAACCAGCAGAGCAGGAAGATCAGTATGCAGCGAGTCACGCGGTCTACGTAGTATCGTCTGGAAACAAACAAAACAGTAAATAATAAGCTTAGAATAAAAGAGGCTGTCAACACCCAATGTCCTTGAAATTGATGTTACTTAAACAGTTTTTTAAGAAAGACTATTTGTTTTAGTCAAGTAAGAAAAATATATGTTCATATTAATTATATTTCAAAGACCGTGGTTGTACTCGATACATGATTGAACGAAATCGGATCGATAGAAAATAATTGCAAAGATTGGTCTTAAAATCACAATTAAACGGTTCTATGTCTTTATTGTTTTGACTTATGGGTCTGCAATTAAAATCACATTTTCAAAACATTTATATCTAAACCGCTGTTGAGTAAAATATTACACTAATAATCCACTTTTTTTTATTTAAATATTTTTCTTATTATTCCCTTGCCCAGGCCCAGTAACATGCGACAGTGCTATCTCATTTACTCCGATACAAATAGACAGTGTGCGCGTTTTAGGTATTGACAGCCTCTTATAGGTAGACCGTTTAAATGAGTCTTCGCCCGCGCGGTACAGAGGCGCGGGGGTAAGGCGACAAAGGGGATCGAGAGAGGAGCGGGCGGCAGGCGCGCCTAGTGTGATACACAAGAGGTGAAATGCGCACTGGACAGGTTTTGAGATATGTGACGTTATAGCGGTTAATAGTTGGTGTTTTTTTAATGGGAAAGAATATGACGTTAATTTTATTGAAAGTTTATAAAACAACAAACTTAATTAACTTTTGTACTTTTATTCAATGCAAATTATGAATATAATAATTTATAATAATATGTAAGTACGATACCACAGTAGTCCATTGAATGAGTCCTTCCAAGGGGGGTCTAGAGTGCGTGAGTTAGTAACGTAAGATGTTTCTTCGGAAACATGTCAAGAGTCCCTAGGTAATAAACATACTAAAACCCCGGGACACTAGGAGGAGCCCCGGAGTGGGGGGAGGGGGGGAAAGGGTCCATTTTTTCATTTTTCGCTTAAATCTCAAAAACGGTACATGTTAGAGAAAAACTTTCAAGGAAAAGTTGAAAGGCCATAAAATTTTCTACAAGTTGTACCTAAATAATTTTTTTCTATTCCCAGCCGTTTTCGAGCTACATCCCATGAAAGGTGAAAAATTCCTCGCCCCCGTTTCTCTAGTTCACACGGATGAGCATGGGGTTTTAGCATAAGCTTAACGAGGGCGGACCCCTTCCCATGCTACGTGTGAACCTTCATCGAAAAAATCCGAACAACGGATAATGTTGGGACATTGATGTCATATGAGAGGCACTAGAAGAAAAAAAAAAAAAGTTCAAGTATCGTAACTACCCTAATAAAATTCAATTCCTCCTAAACGCTTCCATGGTGGAATCTGGTTTTTTTATCAATGATAGACCTAATTATGAGCAATCTATCGGTACCGGTCACAAGTTGCACTTTTGAGCTTTTTGGAAGAAAAAAAATAAAAAGGTCAAGTTGCGTAACTACCCTAATATAATATTTTGACAATCGATTCCTCCTAAAGGCTTCCATGGAGGAATGTGTTTTTTTTACCAATGATAGACCTAATTAAGAGCAATCTATCAGTACCGGTCACAAGTTGCACTTTTGAGCTTTTTGGAAGAAAAAAAATAAAAAGTTCAAGTATCGTAACTACCCTAATAAAATTCAATTCCCCGTAAACGCCTCCGTGGTGGAATCTGGTATTTTTATCAATGATAGATCTAATTATGAGCAATCTATCTGTACCGGTCACAAGTTGCACTTTTGAGTTTTTTGGAAGAAAAAAATAAAAAGATCAAGATCAGTAACTCAAACTACCCTAATATAATATTTTGACAATCGATTCCTCCTAAAGGCTTCCATGGAGGAATGTGTTTATTTTACCAATTATAGACCTAATTAAGAGCAATCTATCAGTACCGGTCACAAGTTGCACATTTGAGTTTTTTGGAAGAAAGTAATATTTTTTGATCGATTGATGTGATAAACATGGGTATGTAGTATGGGGAAATTGTTTGAGCCAAAATCATTTTTTACTGCGTGTAACTCAGAAACGGCTGGGAATAGAAAAAAATGATTTAGGTACAACTTGTAGATAATTTTATGGCCTTTCAACTTTTCCTTGAAAGTTTTTCTCTAACATGTACCGTTTTTGAGATTTAAGCGAAAAATGAAAAAATGGACCCTTTCCCCCCCTCCCCCCACTCTGGGGCTCCTCCTAGTGTCCCGGGGTTTTAGTATGTTTATTACCTAGGGACTCTTGACATGTTTCCGAAGAAACATCTTACGTTACTAACTCACGCACTCTAGAACTTTTTATTCAATGGACTACAGATCATATAACGACACTGATGATGACGACTCGAAAGTGATTTATAAATTATAAATCAATCACTTATGTCCATATCAATATCACTTGAACTTGATTCTTCACTTTCGGAGTTATCGTCTTCATCAGAATCGTCCTGCAGAATTCGGGTCCAATTTCTTCTTTCTAAAATATGTGTACACATTAAAAGCCATTTGCTTGGTTTGACTATTAAGTTTCTGTCCAAAGATAAGTCGAGGCATCTTGAGAATGTAATCTCATGTGTATATTCGAGTGACTGCTAACCGCGTGGCTAGCAAACTGAGCTACGGTAAAAATGCGCCTGCCGCCCGCATTTCTCTCGATCCCCTTTGTCGTCTTACCCCCGCGCCCCTGTACCGCGCGGGCGAAGACTCATTTAAGCGGTCTACCTATAATAGCATCGTTCGCAGACGTGTCTGCTTGTTAACAATCAATTTAGTGTGGGTAGCACATCGTTACTGGTGAATTTCCAATATGACTTGGAACTCCGGTAGCCGTCTAAGAAGTGTAACGTTCTTACGGTAGATGTCGCTAGGGTCCCCTAGACCCATATGGTGGAAAATTTGCTGCCTATGGATGAGGTCTTGGTTGTTTAGATGGCAGAGCGCTGGAGTATCGATCCATCCATCCATCCATTTTCATTTTCATTCATTCATTTTCATTCATTTTCATTTTCATTTTCATTCATTCATTCATTTTCATTTTCATTTTCATTTTCATTTTCATTTTCATTTTCATTTTCATTTTCATTTTCATTTTCATTTTCATTTTCATTTTCATTTTCATTTTCATTTTCATTTTCATTTTCATTTTCATTTTCATTAGTCCAAGTCTCACCCAAGACAGTAATTTTTCCACTTTTAAATTTATTCTAAGCTTAATAACATCGTCCGCAGACGTTTCTGCTTGTTAAAAATTAATTCAGTAAATAACATGTTTCTGAGATGACTTATTTTTTAGTATTCAGTATTCAGTATTTATTTCTTGCAAACCATGGTACATATTTAGTTCTTATACATATCATATGGTATCACATGGGACCCTGAATAGGGTATAGCAAATATCAGATATTCTAACTCTCTTAAATATCTGAAGATACTTAATATTATTATTAAATAGTACAATCTTTAAACAGCTTAAACTAATAACATTAGATTATACTTAACGAGATAGTAGGTATGAGTATTATATATGTATGTGCATTACGTGACAGTGTGCCATATGGGTCTGAAAGTTACGATTTTTTCTCTTCTATGAATTCTGCTATTGAATAGTATGCTTTTTTTATTAAATGATGCTTCAACTTTGTTTCAAATAAATGGTAATTTTCCTCTAATTTAATTAAACTAGGGATATTGTTGTAAATTTGTATGGATGTGTAGTATGGGCCTTTTTTGAAAATATCAACTTTTGGTTCCGGTAGAATTAAATCAAGTTTACGGCGGGGGTTTTTATTGAATTTGAACAAGTCGATATTTTTACGAACAAAAGTAGCGGATTCTAAAATGCAAATTGACGGAAAAGTTAAAACTCCTAATCTAATAAAATGTGGTTTGCAGCTACATGTCTGTTTAATATTGACTATTATTCGGATGCACTTTTTCTGCATGACAAAGGCATCATGTGCATCAGTACTATGTCCCCACAATAAAACACCATAGCGTAATAATGAATGCGCATAACCGTAGTACGCTGTAAGCGCACATGTTTCGTTTGTGTTAGATTTCAGTACGCTTAAGGCAAAAACAAATGATGAAAGTTTGTTTTTGAGTACTGCTACGTGCCTTTTCCAATCTAGGTGAGTGTCAATGGTGATGCCTAAAAGCGAGAAATTCGATACTTCTTCAATATTTAATTGTTTTGCTATATTACTTATGTCTATTGCGCGTTTTTGGTGCGGTCTGAACTGCATAATTTTAGTTTTTTTGCTATTAATTTCAAGGTTGTGATCTTTTAACCAGCTGACCATTTTGATGTATGTTTCTGTTATATTTTTGTAGGCGTCGTTACTCGTGGGGCTTTTGAAAAGGAGTGAAACATCATCGGCAAACATTATACATTTGTGCTCTGTAATTCGTGGTAGATCGTTGATGTATATTACGAAAAGAACACAACCGAGCACGCTGCCCTGAGGAATTGAATTGTTAATAGATATGACATTCGATTTGTATGTTTGTAACTGACGCATTTCATCTCTGTAATATTCTATTTGGACATACTGTTTTCTGTTATTTAAATATGATTTTAACCAATTAAGGGCCGGACCGCGAATACCAATGTTGTTGAGTTTTTGAAGTAAGATGGGATGTGATACCCTATCATATGCCTTAGACATATCTAGTAATAATCCAACCCCATAGGTTTTATCTCGTAAATGCTCCAATACTGTTTGAATGTAGTTATAAACTGCAAGTGTGGTTGAACTGTGTTTTCGAAAGCCAAACTGGTTTTTATGTATGAGTTGAAATTTTTCTATGTAGTTATATATACGGTTTGCAACACATTTTTCAAATATTTTTGATACAGTGGGAAGTACTGCGATGGGTCGGTATTGACTGGTATTGTTTTTTTCTCCCGTTTTTTTATATATAGGTCTTATTTTAGCGATTTTAAGTCTTTCCGGAAAGCAGCTTTCATCCAGCGATTGGTTAATTAGCCTAGTTAGGGGTATGGTAAGTTCGTTCACACATGCTTTAATTAAAACGGCAGGTATTTCATCATGTCCACAGCTGAATTTATTTGGCAGGTTAAGTATAATATTTCGGACTTCTTCCTCTGTAGCAGGATATATGTATATCGAGTTAACTGCAAAGTTTGTACTTGCAACGTTAGTGGTTTGGCGTTGTTCGCTTATTGACGCAAAATATTCGTTAAAATGATTAGCTACTTGTTGAGGGCAATTTATATCAGTATTGGAAACTCTTAATTTAATATTATTCGGCTGTTTTTTTGCGGCATGTTTCCCTGTTATTTCTTTTATAAAATTCCACATAGTTTTGGTCTTGTTTTTAGATTTGTCTATGGCTTTTATGTATCTCATTCTTTTGGCTTGTTTTACACAGTTTTTAAGGGTTTTTGTTATTATTTTGTAATGTTTTGTTAAAATGGAATTGTTTGATTGATTTACTAATATTTTGAATAACCTTTTGTTCTTACATGACTTTTTTATTCCAGTTGTCAGCCAGCTGTTGTTTTTTAGTTTTTGTTTGATACGTTTATAAGGTATATGCGTGTTTAACAGTAGTTGTAATAATTTTTCAAACTCATTGTAGTTTTCATTTATATTTTGACAATTATTTATTTGTTTATTCCAATCAACCTGATTAAGCGCGCATTTAAATGATGTTATATTCACAGCAGAAAAGTTCCGTTTTAGAATATATTTGTTAGAGTGATTGTTGTCAAGATATGTAATTTCTTCGAATTCATATTGCAAGCATTTGTGGTCTGATATGCCTTTATCCTCAACTGTTAGTTTGTAATTTTTACTATTTGTAAATAGAAAATCTATGCAAGTCGAACTGGTAGTAGTCTCTCGAGTTGGCTCATTTACAATTTGACGGAGGTTACATTCAAGCATCATGTTTACTAGCCTATGATAATGATTTGAGTTATTAAATTTATTTATGTTAAAATCTCCTGTAATAACAATGTTTTTATGACGTTTCGATTTTAGCTTAGATAATAACCGATTTAATACATCAAAGAAGGTCTCAATGTCACGGTCTGCTCTATAAATAGTTATTATAATGAGATCAGATTTCAACTCTATTGCACAACATTCAATTACTAATTCTATTGACAAGTTTGCATAGTCGGGTCGCTCCTTGTATGGGATATCTTGTCGTAATAATATTAGTACTCCTCCACCTTTGTGATTAGGACGATTGTAACTTGCTGCAGCCACATATCCCTCTACTTGCACTGCATCTTTCTGTTCTTCTGAAATCCAAGTTTCTGTGAGGCACAATATTTGATATGGGTGGTCCTGAAGGAGAGTTTCTATTACATGGATATTATTTTTAATGCTTTGGACATTCTGTACGAATAACTGCAAATTAGTTTCGAAAGGAGTGGTGCCCTGTAGCACTTTCTACAAGGGTCGTATTTTCAAAAGCGGAAATGTTTTCTTCACCAGTTTTTTGTTGCGTGCATTTTTGTTCAGTTTCAGGTTCAACAACTTTACCATTGATTACTAGCTTATTGTCTATTATAACTGCATGTTTTCCAGATTTTCTAGCTTCTCTCAGAGCTTCGATTAGTTTTCGTCTCATTTTAAGGGATGCGTCATCTAAGTATTCAGTTACTGTTAGTCCAGAATACCTAAAATAGTTCCTATGTTGTAGTATATACCTAGTCATTTTTTTGCTCAAAAACTCTATTACCAGTGGTCGTCGGTTACCTCTCTTACCCAGACGGCATAAATCCTCGATGTGTCCAACAATATCGATATTCATAATCTTGCTAAATATGTTTCTTAACCGTTCTTCCATTTGCTCCCCGGTTTCGCCCCATTGTTCTTCGAGTCCGTGGATAACTATTTTCTTGCAAGCGTAATGGTCGGTTTCGTTAGAATGTTTATCAATTTCAATAGATTTTTCTATATTTTTTATTTCATCGTGTAATTTTTTATTCTCTGCTTCTAATAATTTAATTTTCTGTGTAATCAAATTTATGTCTTTTTTTAATATTGTTTGTTCTTGGTCTAAAACATCTGTACGCTGAACCATTTCTTTTTTCAATTTCTCTATTGCTGTACTAATTTCACTTTGGATAGTTGTCTTTATTTGTGATATTATTGAGATTCTGTGATTGTTCAGTCGTTCGTCTAGTATTTTTGTAAAATCATCCACTGTTAATTGGCATGTCGGACTGTTCTGTGGGAAAGTCGGGTTAGCTTGTGGCATTATATCATCTTTATTACGAGAAATAGTAGTACTAGCTGGTGTAGTTAGTTTTGGCCTATTAGGTGTAATCGTTACGTCCGGTGATGTTAGCGTATCTCCTTGCTCATTGAGTATTGTACTATTTGCTGTTGAATCAAATAGCATGGAGTTTCCACGAGGGTTTTCGGTGATGTATGAGTTTTCTTTTAGGGTCTCATTTGCTGTAGACGTGCTTGGTTTTGATAAAGGAGTGCTAGTTTTCTTTGCTTTTTTGTTAGATGCAGACTTTTGGCAGCATTCACGGCACTTCCAGCTTGTTTTATTGTTAATAGTCATTAGTGTGTACCGTTTATATGATACTCCGATGACTTCTAGGCAGTCCACACAATATCGAACATGACATGAAGAACAGTCCAATGACTTCCTGCTGGAAATTCTTTCTTCACATTTACCGCACTTTGCAGGTGGACTCATTTTGCAATTTTAATTTGAGAAAACTTAGCAGAATATAATAGTTTAAGCAATTATGCTAAGTTTTAAAACTTAATTTACCAAAAGAAGCAAAGGTCACTGGAGTTCACGTTTCGGGCTACGGCGATTCCCGGAAATCGTTCACAGTTTTAGCAGGGAATGTTCGCGCGTCTCCGCGACCAGAAGAGCCTAAGTTCGGCTATTTTTGAAGCCGCTTACACGTTTTCTTGAGATAGGCAGACTAATTTGTGTTCTGTTCGAATCCATTGTTTTTTTTTTGTGATTTATAGTTTATAAGCACTTTTTAACAAATTCACTTATAGTAAAGCGTAATCACTGTTTTATTGGGAACATTTGAGTATAACTTTCAACTCGGAAAACACACTTTTAACTGTTAGAATTAATAATTAAGCCGGAACGTTTTAAAAATGCTGTTAACGCGCGAAAGGTCGCGCTATACTTTATCTTATGTTATAAGTACATAATTAAATATGCCATCAAAAATATAATTTGTAAAAAAAACAAGTCTCGCAACTAAGTTCTTCTACCGTACGGACTGAATAAATTAACCGACTTAATATTATATGGATCTCACAACTTTTTACGGTAGAACGAGACTTGGTTTTTTTTACAAGTTATGTTTTTGATGGCATCTCATTTCTTTTTGTAGATAGTCCTACTTCTTTTTTCCTTTTTTTTTCCTTCTTTTTTGGAAGGTACCGGACCTTCTAATTCTTTAATTCCATTATATACACCAAACACTAATTGTATTCCAAATTTGAAGCTTCTATGTCTGCTAGAAGGGCCTTAGAGTTTTGATGATCGGTCAGTCAGTGAGTGACAGAATTAAGAAACTTTGACTAGTTATAATTCTTTAACAACTGGTTCAAATTGAATGAAATTTGAAATATACTGTTTTTATACAATGCATGCTTGGTTACTGAAAATTCAGGCTTCTAGTTTTATCCACAACGAAGTTATATGGAGGTCGTAAATGGCCCGAATTGCTTCGAGAAAAGGATGGTACACGGCCGTGCCGCTTTTTTGCTCGACTTGGCGGGGGGACGGTCGTGCCCCCCGATATATAAAAAAAATATATCATAGACTAGTGCTCCAGAGTCGCGAGTTTGAGCTTAGCTCAAGACAGTGAAATGGTGCTGGTTCAGTGGTGTCACTCACGAATTCGAGCCAATCCTGCAGTCTGGATGGGTCAGTGTGGATTGTCAAAGAAAACTTTGTTGGCAGAAAGGTTATGGCGCCATCGCTCGAAACGATGCCATCATACCTTTGGTCTATGCTCTATTAGATGGCGCCACTTTTTGATATTAAACACATATCAGTAAAAGAATATGGATCAAAGTCAAACGGCGTTCTAAAAGTTTTAATTATGTGTCGAAAGATGGCAATAAATTTATTGCGGCTACAAAGTTTACTTTGACAATCCACCTCTATTCCAATTTCTCTTTGATTTTATTATGGTTTATGGTGGGCAACAAATAACCCGACAAAATTACGTAGGTTGTTTTTGGTATGTTGTGAGGAATGTTAAAAGGTGTTTTTAATTTTGTCGCATTGTGTATGTTCTGTCCCGGGCGCACGTGTATATCTATAGGATCCTACCATCTATAGAGCTGGGTGATAACCAGAGATCGGACAAATTTGCGTCATTGCTCGCAATAATGTGGACATGACTCCAAAATTAATCAAATATGTAATCATTTAATTAATTTCTTACTTGACTTAAATTTTAATTCCTAGTCAATAAATACAAAAGTTTGTTAAAGTATAGATTTATTAAGAAAATTATCAGTATTTTTTCAAAATTTTCTGCAGTCAGTCTACTTCAAAAATATACTTAAGTGCTGAAAAACTCCGCTCGCACTCCACTGATGTTAATGGGGCAAACTTAAGTAGTTTTATAGGAATATTATTATTCCAGTATAATTCAGAGTTTATTTTCTGTTCTAAGTTGTGGGCGATAACCTCAAAATCGGGATAAACTAAACAAAGAACAGAAAATATATATAAAACTACTTAAGTTTGCCCCATTAACATCAGTGGAGTGCGAGCGAAGTTTTTCAGCACTTAAGTATATTTTTGATGTAAAAAGAAATAGACTGACTGCAGAAATTTTGGAAAAAATACTGATTATTTTCGTTAATAAATCTATACTTTAACAAACTTTTGTATTTATTGACTAGGAATTAAATTTTAAGTCAAGTAAGAAATTAATTAAATGATTACATATTTGATTAATTTTAGAGTCATGTCCACATTATTGCGAGCAATGACGCAAATTTGTCCGATCTCTGGTGATAACTTACATGTTATGTAGCTTCCTGGCTCGCTCCAGATTGCTCGGGTCCTCCTTACAGCAGTACTCCCGGGCTCCGATCATATAGTTCTTCAGGAAGTCGTTCACGTCCACCTTGCTCACGTCGGTGAAGAACGTTTCGTTATCGGCCTCTGACACCTGTACAATTTCATAAATAACTAAATTAAGATGATAGTGAACGTTCGCTTATTCATGCAAAAGTAGTACCCATTTTCTTTCCTGGTTATTGACATTATAGAAAAAAAAATCTGCCCTCCGAGCGGAAAGCGTCAACTTTGCTCCCGCTGCGCTAAACGAAGTTGCCGCTTTCCGCCTCCGTCGAGCAGAAAAATTGTATGCGCACCACGGGAGAAAACGTAGGACATTCCATCCTGCGTGTTTGCCACCCTCGCCTGCTCGGGTAACAATTTTACACACGGCACGCATTTTCCTACTTTTCCTCCCTTGGGACACAAATAACTATGACACAATTTAATGTATATTCACCATAGCTATGCCCCTTCTTTTGTTTTTTATTCCAATTTTTAATAATTATAACACTTGGGAGTTTTCTAAATTTTGTATGGAATTTGTTATTCGCTCGTAACTCACGTAATAATGCAAAAAATGAAAAAATAAAACAAAGGCAAGAATACAATTTAATAAACGTCTAATTATATAAAAATATTTTCCATTAAGTCAAGCTAACCTTTAACTAGACGATCACAAGGCCAAATTATTGTTGGGGATAAATTATTGGGGTAGAATTTAAGGGGCGGGCATAAGTTTAGGTTGGGTAGGATGGGTTTTTAGTTAGGTTAAGTTATAAGGAGAACATCCTTTTATTATTATTAAAAAAAAATGTTATTTTGAGGTTGTGCAATAAAGAGGATTTGTATTGTATTGTATTGTATTGTATCCGGACATACGAAAGCAGATTGCCTCAAAAGGGGCTTTGGTCAAGAAAATCCCTACGAATTGAGAATCTTTCATTAATGTTTCTAATGTATGATAGAATACCTATCAGCATTTAAGAATACTTACACAAAATTCTCTCGCCTAATGTTACCATCACATGGATGGATTGACCGATTTAGTTGCGGTTTTATTTTAATGACTTATGATTGTTTCTAGATTAGTTTTATATCAGGAAGACGCTGCTATATTATTGTCGGTGATATTAATTTAAATGCTATCATGAATAGAACTAGGAAATGTAATTTTGATATGATACATACCATCTAACCACAGAAAAGATAATTTCACCACACCAACGCGAGGAAAATACTAACTTGGTATGAAATACTAACTACTAATGAATGTAATAAAAAATGTATCATTTAAAAGCCAATTTCACCAGGTAAGTAAGTAAGTAAATATTCTTTATTGCACCAACAATTATACATTTTACATACATGTAAAACTACAAATGAATTTTAAAGGAAAATAGAACAACAGGCGGTCTTATCGCTAAAAAGCGATCTCTTCCAGACAACCTTTAGGTAGCAGGAAATTTTGAACTCATACAAAGTCAACAGGTAGTGCATAAGTAAATTACTCAAAATTTGCATCAGATTAGGTACTTTGCCCCACATATAAACGAAGCATGTAAACGAAGTACCAAATTTAACGATAAGTATGTTATATTACATTATACTTTAGGTCTTAATTGATTGATTAGTATTAACGCATGTTGTGTTTACCTATTATTGGAAAGACACTTACTCATGTATTTTTGGGTTTTTATCTGTATTTTTTGTAGTGTTGTATCTGTTGGTAAACCTTAAATAAATAAAATAAAATAAATATGGATTAAATGCAACTTTCTCATTAGTATTTGAAGTATTTGAACAATCGAGAGGGCCTCTACCAGTTGGTGTGGTGAAAAGATAATAGTACTAAAGGTACCGGCATCAGGGTTGAGGTCACATACTAAGAGCCCTTTTACTTGCAGAATAAATTTTTGTTTTTTTTTAATAGGCCTCGGACTGCGCTCCGGTTGTGTGGTTGTCCGTGGTCTTATATACCCCATTTCATTTGCGATAGCGGGATTCCACTTTAGACGGTCATTAGGCGTAAACAATACAAGCAGTGACGACAAAAGATACCCGACAAAATTTTGCGACGTCTTGTCTTACATGTAACTGTCCATTGATCCTTTTGTGTTATTTGACCACAAGCTGTCTTTGAAGAGCAGAGCTCGTAAAGCAATTGTTAAACAATAGATCAACATTATGATTCTCTTTGTGCAGTTAGAATTACCCGTTTCTACTCCCGTTTTTAAACTACTTCTGCTTACTCGATAATTAATTTGTTACTGTATCTATAAACCTGTGTTGTGCCGTAGCCGTAGCTTTTAATTTTATATCCTTTATATTGTTACCTAGCGCTATGCATTGTAGATTTATCAGTAGGTAATCTAGTAATCTGTGGACGATGTTGTCGGTCTCACACTTCATTATTCTTTGTATTTTATTTTTGTGTCTAAACCTGTGTGTTACTGTTTTTTGTCCCGAATAAAAAGAAAAAAAAAAGTATCCCGCCATCGCAAATGAAATTGGGTATACACAACAACTAGTCATGATCTAGTTTGTCGGATCGTGACCACTTGGTTTTGCAGTTCCTGTGATTTGTTTCCATCGGTCTCGATCTCCCGTAGCCCTCTGAGAGAGTAGAGTTTGCCTGAGGTGGCCTAGTCATGCAATGACAGCGTAATATTGAAATATTGTATTTTATTTTACCAACAAACAACACATGAATTAATACATATAACATTACATACACAAAAATCACTATGTCTAAACTTAAAATCTAAAAACCAAACGCATGCACATAAAAGACAAAAAAAAAGCAAACAAAAACACTAAAACTAAAAAAAAAAAACAATTAATTAATATACTGTCCTACTTAAAATATCCACCCCATTCCGACTCCCCAGACCAAAAGTACCAAAAATACTTGCGGATATTGCGGAGAAAGTTAAAATAACTCTTTCATCATTCTCCATACTATCAACACCCACTTTTCTACATTGAACCGTTTTGACAAGAACCCTTGTACACCAGTACCCTTTGGAAGATTATACTTCGCTTCATTATAAATCGAAGTTTTATTTAAGTCGTCGAGATCCTGACCTGCACGGCGGCTACATATGGTTATTCCTGAGTTATTTTAACTTTCTCTTGTCTCATACTTTCTTTTACCATCTTACCTTAGAACGAAGAGCAATGAAGTTAGTGTTCTTGAAATGCCATTCCTTGGTGGTGTAGTATTGAAGCACGTCCAGTCCGTGGCTGATCCTCTCCTGGACTTTCACCATACTGCGGAAATAAAAGTAGGTACCTAATTACCTATTAGTGTTTCGTTTTTATTTTTGTCCCATCGACTTATAATAACTTATTTTTACAGCGTACTTAATAAAAAAAAGCAATTGTTAGGTTGACCGCAAAACACGGTTGTAAAAAGTCGTTACACTGAAAAAAATAGATAGCCGAACTGGTTTTGTAACTTTATTAAATAACTAAACTACGGTTATAAGAAAATAAACTTTGCATAAATTTACAAACTTATTTTGTAGTGTATACCCAGTACCTGAACACTGATAGCCAAACACGGTTTTGTAACATATAACACATAGTTCGCAAGTCCCAATTTTTGTGTAAACAGTAACCAAAATTTTGTTACAGTTATGCAAACCATTTCTTTCAGTGTAGAACTATCTTGAAGGTCCAATCTTGAGTCTGTTCGGGAAGAGAAGAGTCGTGGAATGTACTGCGCCGCATACCTTCCACGACTCTTCTGTTTCCGCACAGAACTAGGTGAGTAGTTGAGTATAATGATGAAACAAGTTAATAACCGATTATGATCTTGCTAACGTATGGAATTTATTAATTAAGTGGCCATGCACTTTTGCACCTACAAACAGTTAACTTATTAAGTAAATACTTACAAAGTCTTCTTCCCGAGCAGAAACAACAGCATATCGATGAGATAAGCTGGGATCAGCTGTGTTGTGACCAGACAGAACTGGTGCCAGAGCCAGTAGGACTTGATGGAGCCGCCTGGGTACCAGAGCGCCATGGTTGGGACATCACCAATACTCCCGAAATACTTATCACAAAGTCTTCTTCCCCAGTAGAAACAGCAGCATATCGATGAGATAAGCCAGGCGAGGATCAGTTGCGTGGTGACCAAACATACTGGTGCCACAGCCAGCAGGACTTGATGGAGCCCCCGGGTACCAGAGCGCCATGGTTGGGGGGAACATGACCAATACCCCTGAAATACTTACAAAGTCTTCTTCCCGAGCAGAAACAACAGCATATCGATGAGATAAGCTGGGATCAGCTGTGTGGTGACCAGACAGAACTGGTGCCAGAGCCAGTAGGACTTGATGGAGCCGCCTGGGTACCAGAGCGCCATGGTCGGTGGGTACATGTTCACCCAATACTCTCCTGAAATAAGATGAGCCCAGTTGTAAAATTCGCCAGAACATTGTTTAATAAATTAACCCTTTCGGTTTGATTGGTTCTCAATTTTTTTTTTTTTTTCGCAATCCTCCTCCAACATGATTGGAGCCTATTTTTACGGGACCACTCTTTCATACCATTTCTCGCATTTATGCCTCTCGTACTTTTATCCTTCATAGGTACAATGTCTTTCTCTCATCCTTCATATCTTTTGTTTCTTGATTTGGGTGGGATGCCCAACTACTGTGTCCTACTCTTTTCGTATTTTTGTGTTCTGTATTTAAGTTGTAACACGGGTAAATAAAGGGGATTACACATTTCTTTTATTGTTTAAAGTTGACATTCACATTTTACAGTATTTTTATATACTTACATATTTTACAATTACAATGTTTGTATATGCTAACTTATAATATAGGTATGCAAATATTACGATAACATATTTTACTATCTAATTTTATTATTTTCTACTACACGTTTTGCTATACATTTGCAGTACTGTAAGAACTTATCTCTATTTCTGCCCTCCATTATTTTACTTATATTTTCCATTGAGATTTCCATACTCAATTCATATTCTAAATTTAATCTTTCGAGGCCATATACAGGATAGTTCTCCATTTGCCGAGTTCTTCTTGAGCCAGATTCTTGTTTCATCGGATTCTTGTTTCGCCGAATTTTTAAATCTCTACGAGAGATAAGCGGGAGAAGAAGGAGAGAATAGGACGTTAAAGAGAAATAAAAGCGGCCAAGTGCGAGTCGGACTCGCCCATGAAGGGTTCCGTACCATTAATGACGTATTAAAAAAAAACTACTTGATCTCGTTCAAACCAATTTTCGGTGGAAGTTAGCATGGTAATGTATATAAATATTTGTAGTTAAATAAATAATAATAATAGTAATAATGTCGTAGGTAATAATCAACTTGTTAATTGAATTTATTTCTGAAATTTATGAATGTTGTATAATTATCTACCTGTAATTTATACTAGTCATGTAAGCCTGACCTGTAATTTACATTATCAATAAACTATGAGTATCATATATTTTTTTTAGTTTTATCATTCTGTGATTTTAGAAGTTACAGGGGGGGACACATTTTACCACTTTGGAAGTGTCTCTCGCGCAAACTATTCAGTTTAGAAAAAAATGATATTAGAAACCTCAATATCATTTTTGAAGACCCATCCATAGATATCCCACACGTATGGGTTTGATGAAACCAATTTTATTTTTATTTTATCACGTATAAAAAAAAACTACTTACTAGAACTCGTTGCATGGTAATGTACATCCTATATTTTTTTAGGTTTATCATTCTCTTATTTTCGAAGTTACCCCCCCCCCCCCCCCCCCTGTAACTTCGAAACGACGACGACGACGACACACATATTTTACCACTTTGGAAGTGTCTCTCGTGCAAACTATTCACTTTAGAAAAAAATGATATTAAAAATCTCAATATCATTTATGAAGACCTATCCATAGATACCCCACACGTATGAGTTTGATGAAAAATTTTTTTTTGAGTTTCAGTTCTAAGTATGGGGAACCCCCAAAATGTATTGTTCTTTTTTCTATTTTTGTGTGAATATCTTAATGCGGTTCATAGAATACATCTACTTACCAAGTTTAAACAGTATAGTTTTTATAGTTTCGGAAAAAAGTGGCTGTGACATAAACGGACAGACAGACGGACATGACGAATATATAAGGGTTCCGTTTTTTGCCATTTGGCTAACCCTAAAAATAGTAGAGAAGAGAGAAAGGATTTGTAATGATTAATAGTCAATTGCATTAACGTTTCGGCGAACACTGTTGAATAGTATCTTTACGTGTAAGTACTTACCCAGTCTTATCATCTCCCCCCACGTACAGCGCAGCGCACCGGACATCGTGACGTTGAAAAACTTGGCCTCTTGGGGTCTGTTGACCAAATCTATTGTTAATTAACTAAAAAGTTCCTGCCGGTGAGTAAGATTGCCAGAGCTCAACGAAGGGGGGAAGCGGGTTTAGGGTCGGCAACGCGCATATAACTCATCTGGAGTTGCAGGCGTACATAGGCTACGGAGACTGCTTACCATCAGGCGGACTATATGCTTGTTTGCCACCGACGTAGTATTAAAAAAAACTAACGAAAGCCGTTGGTATGCCACAAATCAAATTATTATTATTATATTTGCCTTTTCATCTTTCTCTTGTTGTAAATTTTAACCAAACAGCTACTTATACATAGGTGTCGCTTTTAATTATATATTTAAACGAAATTATTTCGTGACCCTGAATACCAGGTTACGAATAAAAATGATTCTTTTAACTTTTTGAAACATTTTCCGGTGCTCAATAGCGCACATACTTCAGTTTGTCCGATAACAATGCAATAATATAAAAGGAGGAAGGATTACGAAGGTGGCCAAAGGAACTCTTCTTGGTAAAACTCAAAGTAGGCATACAAATACAATTCAATTCAATTTCAATTTATTTATTTAAATAGACAACAATAGTCCATATTGGTTAGTAACATTTAAGATTTAAAAGTGTTAGTAGAACAAATACAAAAAGCGAAAAGAACAGCAACAAAAAAAAAACATCTGTACCCCTAGTGTAAATAAATTCGATTTCGAAACGTGACGTACGCGTTTGCGTTTAGTCTCATTTTGTATGTGATTTAGAAAGAGCGCGCCAAGCGGGACGTTTTGGAAACTCAAAATCCTATACAAAATCAGACTTAACGCAAACGCGTTCGACACGTTTCGAAATCAAATTTATTTACACTAGGGGTACTGGGGCCTTATTCGAGATGCACAACTGTCAAATTTCGCGTCCACATCAAATCAACACTTGATTCTATCGCATGTTGATTGTATCAAGTGTTGATTCTATCAACTGTGGATATTATCATTTGGAACAATCAAAACTCATTCATAGAAAAAATAATCAAACAAAAATCAACTTTGTTTATTACTACTATATAGTTTGAAATGGCTCTGAACTCGAAGTGGTTCGGTTTGATTTGATTGTCACCTGACTGTGGATTGCTAATGTCAAATTTTGACAAGTGTTGATTTTATTGCTAGACTTTTTTGTCCATGGGCTTGGGCACCATCTTGGATTTTTTGACGTACGACAGGGAATACCCTTCCTTTCCTACAATATATGGCATAGAGTAAAGCGTCTTTTTTTTTAAACATAAGTTTACAGGAATCAGCGACATCTTGTATTCGATAGGATAAGTAATGCGCTATGAACAATGCGGCGGCGAGTAGTGAAACTATACCTGACAACGTCAATCAATTAAAAAGTGACCACACAGTTGATGGTCGATAAAGGCGATTATTAATTGAATTTTAACGACAATAAAGAACTATTGACATGCGATCTTTTTGTTGAACCCACACCTACACGTCGAATAATGCTCGCTCCACATATTCTCCTATAAACGCTCAAAATTGTAAAAAAAATTGATGCAATTTACTCCGCACCCAGTCTCAAGTTGCTTCTAAACCACGTTCACGAACCAAGTTGTAACCTAACACATCTGTAAATATAAGGCATATGATTTAGAGATAAAGTCCGTTTTTTTTTAAATTACGAGATGGATCATGAATAACCTTTATTACTATAAAAATAATACATTTGTCAAAATTTTTTTCTGTATTGCGCTATTACATAATGCATAAAATTGATATAAAGATAGGTACCATAGTAGCTCGCTCACTTAGTCTATCAACAACTATTTTAATGTTCTTTGTACTCGTATACGCGACCCCATTGTATGTACAGTCGCCATCAGATATATCGGAACGCATGTATGAGATCTCAAATTATTAAGATAAGACCTACTGTACTGTCTATATTACTTACCAAGACCTAAGTACCTATTATTTATATGTACCTACACAAAGAGAATTCCTATGTTAAAAGGAGATTAAATACATATTTTGTTATTCAACTACAAATAAAATAAAATTTATCTTTTTCAGTTAACACATTTTTTACCGATTTCTTTAATAAACTAAAACATTAAAGTATTATGTGACTATATTTAATTGTCTTCGGTGTAGATTATTTACTGATGTTCCAATTTCCTGTATCAGTTTGGTACCAGGAAATATAAAAACTACACCTCTTCAAAAACTTTTCTGGTAGTTCGACATCTGTAAGTTTAAATATAAAACATGATAAAAACACTTAAGTCAAAAACGTATACATAAAATATTTGCCCTATATTCTGGTCGCTCGGTAGGGTGCTCAGAAGGCTGGGTGCATTTCCGCGCTGGTTAACAATGCTGATCCTCTGGTCACCAGAAGCCTATATAAGGCGCTCTCATAGAGCCACGCTAGTGCCCTAGAGTTTCAAATTCAACCCCAAGTGCCACAAATATGTAGTTAAGGGTTTAAATTCTGGATCAAGAACATGGAATACTGTTCGCTAGTAAGGCCATAGGTATTAGAAAAAAATAATAGCAGGAGACGGCCGTGTTCATGGTAGGTGGTACAGGTGGGCCAGACAAGCTCTGAAATTATGCACCTATTTACTATAACTTTGTTCACCTGTGTATATTTACTGTTTCCATGATAATCATTTTTAATATGTAGCCCGTGTAATCGGGCTGTATCATTGGTCTCATATTTTTTAACACAAAATCATAATTTTAATTCAATAATTAATGGTGTTTTACATATTAATCATTAATGTACCTATTTTGCAAAATTTTCTTGCATATAATAATATTGTTTACTTCAATTGACGTGTTTATTATTTTCGTTACTATGTCAACGTTAATACTTAAAAAATTATAACGTGAAGGTTGAGTCCGCAGTACAGTTACAGTTTACGTACATAGTGGCATTAGCACAGTCGGATTAGGACCAAACTCGAAATGTCTGAACAGTCATGAAATTTGGTATGTATATACGTTAAAGGCCCCTTTTTCATGCCCACACCATTTGACATTTGGGGACCTCGAGGAACCGCAGCCATCTTGGAAAATGTGGACCATCCAGGAGAAATTCGCGTTTTACTCTAAATCTACGTTCTTTATTCAATGATCGTGTAAGGCAACATTCAAGCTTATAAAATTCTACATAAAATAGTTTTAGACATCTTTGCGAAAAAAAACGATCTTGCTTTAAAAAATACTTGCTAAACCCAGATTTAGCCCTTATACCGTTTCATAGGATATTCTCTTAATAGGAAACTTGGAAGAATAAAAATTCCACTTTTAACTATACATTTGTACATAATCTACCCCAATATCAATATTTTACTTGACTGCAACTTAACCAGAAAGTAGGGTTATGGGTATAAGTACTAAGGATTCAGGACAGCCTGTAGCTTAGGATACTGGACGGATTTTTTAAATGACGTATTATTTAGCCCTAAACTTTTTTCTTCCGTTAATTTTAGTAACTTTGTATTGCATAGCACTTGTATACTAACTGTCGATCTACTGATGTCTGTTTTACTGTACTCCGCTCAATAGTTTAGGCGCTCGAAGAAAAAATATGATTTAATATTCGGAGTCCTCTCAAGGCGGCTGTATTGATTTTTCTTTAATAGAACAAGTAAAAGTAGGTTGTGAATGGCAAGAGGAATCTAACGATATGTCATTTAAAAAAATCCGTCCAGTATCCTAATACCTAGCTACTGGGTGTACTGAAACATCAGTACTTACACCCATAACCCTTCTTTCTGGTTTAGTCGCAGTAGAGTAAAATGTTAATATTGGGGTAGACCACGTACAAATGTATAGTTAAAAATAGAATTCATATTCCTCCGAGTTTCCTTTTAAGAGAATGTCCCCTGGAAGTGTATAAGCGTTAAACTTAGATTCAGCAAGTATTCTCTATAACAAGATGTATTGTCCGCAAAGATATCGAGGACTTTTTTGTGTAGAATTTAATAAGTTTTAATGTTGACTGTTGTGTTGATGGTACACATTTTCCAAGATGGCTCGGATTCCTCGAGGTCCCCAAATGTGAAATGGTTTGGGCATGAAAAAGGGGCCTTTAATTTATATACATAATAAATTTCATGACTGTTACAGAGATTTCGAGGTTGGTCCTAATCCGATTATGCTACATTGTGCGTCCGCAGCAAATACGGTTCTCCATACAAATGTAGTTTCGCTCTCATTTTAAATCGGCTAGCTAGATTGCTCTGAAACTTTGTACTTACAATAGGTTATAGGCATAATAAGAGCCAATTAAGTTCAATATTAAGAATATGTGTCGTTGTTGACTCGCCGACAACGGAATTGAGATCTATATGGGTGCCATGTTCTGTGCTGTGTAGAAAATCCTGAAATTATAAAGGATTTGTCTTGGCTAGTTTTTACGTATAGCGTAGCCTATTACCGAAACGTCACAAACACCACGAAGGTTCGGCTTGTACGGGCCCTCGTTTTTCCTATATTCTTATACGCTGCGGAGACCTGGACTATCCGAAAGACAGAGGAGAAGACGATAGACGCCCTAGAAAGAGAAAAATGCTGGGGATATCCTGGACCGAGTTTCGGACTAATGTCTCCATCCTTAAAGAACTCCGTATCAAGCAGCGCCTTCCGACTCTCGTAAAGACCCGCATACTCAGTTTTTTCGGTCACGTCTCGAGGAGGAACAACGACTCCATAGAACGTCTAGTGGTGCAGGGTAGAGCAAACGGAAAAAGACCGCGCAAAAGGCCACCTATGCGATGGACTGACCAAATCAAATCTGCCATGAAGGGTCCCCTGAACGCATTTGCCAGAATGGCCCCCAACCGCGAAAAATGGCGAGAAATCGTACGGCAAGCAACATCTGCGCCTGATATCAGCAGTTGACCACGACGCTCTGCAGAGTACAACGACAAAGAAGAAGAAGACGTATCATATTTGTCTAAAATTTGGTTTGTTGGTACACACACAAGGGATAGTCTCTAGCTAGGTACGGGGTGCCACACTCGTCAGCGCGACGGCGATATTTTTTACCTTTTACCTAAAAATCTCAAATTTGTGTACGGGCTCAGCTCCTGTTTCGTATTAAGCCTAAATTTAACAGATTCTGACTCACAAGGGGCTTTGAGCATGCTGTTGCGTTCGTTTTCAAATTTTGAAAAAAAAAAAAACTAGCCTAACAACACAATAAATGCTTGTTTTTCCGCATTCTTCACTATATCTCCCTGTCTCACTACTATCTGACCTTCTAACCCAGAGGGGAAAATATACCTTATTGGGGATACTCCATCTTCCTCATGATAATATATTTTACTTTACTGAAAAGCAATCGGTACATGTTACAAGATGCACATTGTTAAGAGCCGGGGTTAGAACCCACGACCATTGGTTTTAAAATGAAGCTTTGTATATAATTTGTATTTTTATAATAAATCTGTTTTCTTGTTGACATTTTGTGGTATTGTCATGGTATTGTATTGCTTTATGTTAATTGTCAAGATATTTTTTTAATCCTGGACAATTGTCACATGCGTCACATGTACGTTTTTATGATAGATCTACATCGACGCAACTGCATGTCATTGTCAAAGAGCATATAATCACTACGTTTTAAGAGACGGGATTTCCATACTAGCGAGTGGAATCAGTTTGTTTCGCAAATCATTACCAAAATGTACGACAAAGAACTGTCAAAGAACCATAGTATCAACATAAGCGATTTAAATAGTGTAGTACGCTACACGCTTACGATTCTTATCGATATCGATAAAATGGGGAGGGTTGAAACATAGGCTCCTGTCTACAAATTTTGTACTCGAAATCAGGTTAGCATCGAGTCCACATTTAAGTTGTATGTTATATAGTGGATAGTTCTTAATTGGACTACTATCTGGTCGGGCTTAATGTGGACCCGAATTATTTTAATACAGTTTTTAAGTCGTGTTTTTTTATTTTATTAAATGCTTGATTTTCATAATGATGTGCACATACATGTTTGAATAAATGTAACTTTTCTATGGAAAGATGTATCAGGTCTTCGTTCCCAACAAATTTGGCCCACTGCCTGCATCTGAAAACATACAGCCTTGGAAAAACATGACTTTATCTACAGTTTATATTCCATGTGTTTGCTAATGAGATGATCACCTGATTATTTCGCGCTAGTATGCATCTATAAATCATGTTTTTCGGCATCCAGTTATCAACAACCCTTTATCAATGCTTTAACTTTTTATGTATTTATATGTCTGTTAATCATGAGAACGGGTCTGGCCTTGTTGGCAGCGACCCTGCCTATGAAGCCGATGGTCCCAGGTTCAAATCCTGGAACGGGCATTTATTAGTGTGATGAGCATGAATATTTGTTCCTGAGACATGGGTATTTTCTATGTATTTATAAATACTTATAAATTAGGTCTATGTACATATATATATACATTATTACACAAACTGACTTACTACTAAAGTATGAATGGCATGTGTTGTGGGTATATATATATATATATATTGTTGTCTAAGTACCCACAACACATGCCATTCATACTTTAGTACTAAGTCAGTTTGTGTAATAATGTCCTATAATATTTCTTAATTTATCATAAAAACAGAGATTTATTTTCTTACATTTTAGGTTAATATATTAAATAATCACTAAATAAAAAAAATATGTTAACTAATGACCATTAATGCATAAGTAATAGATAATTTATGCATTATTAATCTTCGACGAATTAATTACGGTCATATTGCATGCTAGTTCTAAGGAAATTTCACATATTTAATTTAATTATTTACACTGATATACAAATAAAACTACAGTTATCGATAGTTATAGTACATCCCTAGTTCACAACGAAAAATAATGTAAAATATCTAATTTTCGATGTGTTTATAGCCTGTTGACCCAAAATAAGGTCAAAAGTATCTAAAGCAATACTTACCAGTCTTCATCCAAGGGAAATTTCGCCATAAAATCCCTTTTTTCGTGATTTTCTCGAGTGGCTCGCTTGCCACATATTTCACACTTAGTAAACCGTTTTCTCGCTGGCATTGTCACAAACTCGCTCTTTACTCTGATCACGGTTGACTATTTTCGATCTTTTCACTAAATAATAAAAAAATTACACGAAATACCCGAACAAAACATTGAAGCCTTCAAAACAAACAAAGCAATTAGGCTGACAGTAGACTTGATGTAAACTTGACAGAATAAATAATAGCACTGACGTTTTCTTTTTCTTCGTTGGCAATGATTTGCGAAACAAATTCCATACAAAACTTTTTTCTTCCGAGTTGCGTCAGCCTGATCGGAATTTGGCAGCTAACTCCATCTTGCGTCCAGTAGAAGAATCAAAATCGTACAGAAAAAACTGCTCTCTGCCTAAGGATCCCCTTTTAAATGTCATAAATCCAAACATGGCAGCCATACCCATCGACAAAAAAGTCTACCGTTGATCTAATTTCATTTGACAGTTAACTAATACGTATTCGACACGCTTATATTTGACAACTAGAATCCTGACTAGAGCTGGGACTGCGTACCAAAAGTACGTCTCTGTTACTCGTACCAAAAGTACGTCTAAAATACCAGTTTTACGAGTATGACCCCCAATAGGCAGTTTACGTATTTGCCGCGCTTAGGCGTCTTACAAATAAGGATTATTTATACAAATATCGACTTATTATTTCGGTAAGGGTCGGAAATATGGTGACGTTTTGAGTGAAGGCTATGAATCTATTGTCATATTTTTGTTATATATTATTACATTATTTTTAGATACAACAGACACCCAGACGACCATCTGTTAACAAAATTTTATTTTACCTAAAGTAACGGTAAGAATGGAGGTACGAGGTGATAAAAGTTTCATATTTGTTTTATTTCAGAAATCAAAGTCCGTACTTTTAAATACTCTACAAGCTAAAAGTAGTCTATTACAAATAACCTGTTCCAAAAACTATTCCGGTACAACGCCCCGCCTCTAGTGTGGATATTGTTCACTGACAGGTGGTGATAATAGCAATTCGACAAGTCACAATATTTCTCACATCAAATGGAAATCAACACGAAACGTCACTTTTAGCATGTCGAATAAGGGCCCTGTAGCGGTCATGATACATTCAAAATGTCAACAACAATGCTTGTTAGAAAAATCTTCATCCTTTACGAGTAGGCATAGTACGATTTATATTCCGATTTAAGGTTCAATTAAATTGCACTCTCGGAAAACGTGACTTGTCTTCAACTGAATCATCAATGCTGGATTAATTGGAATATATTTGGATTTTTTAGGAAAGGCAAAATTCAAAATTCAAAAATTTATTCTACAAGTAGGCCTCAAGGGCTCTTTTACAAGTCAATACAACATTTATAGTAACAGCATATAGTGACATGAAAAATACATAACAACATTTATAAATACAACAGCCAATACCTGGGTAAATATTACATTATAATAATCTTAAAATAAATAATTACTGCAATACAATAGAGATGTATAGTCTCTATGGTTAAAAACACATTAAATCTGGAGATGTAAAAGGTCCCCAATGTCAGAGTACTAATACTAATAAAATTTGGAGGTGTAAAGTCTCTCCAAGTGTCAAAATAAAATGTATACTAAATAAATAAACCGCGTCTGGACTGTTAAACTAGCAGTCTTATAAACTAGGCAAAACCTTGTAGATTGGTGCCAAAAGGGTTAAGGGATGGATGGGGCCCTTATATTATACTACAATCTTACCTACCTTTCAATGGCAGTAGCAAAAGCTAGAAGGATGCAAGCGTTCACGACCACATCTACCGGCATGGCGTCAGCTAGGTACGAGGGCTCGCAGTGCATGGTGCGGATAACACCTGGATAGACAGAAAATAATACTGAATTTAGTTCTACATTCAGAGTATTATTATAAGTAGGCCGCAAGGGCTCTTTCATAAATACAACATTTACAGTGGCATTACAGTTGCCCACAGCCTAAGCTTTGGCATTGTTGGTAAATAGATGGGCCGGTTTCAGAGAGTAGTATCTCATCCAGAGCATTTTTTTCTTTTTTTTTCTTTTCTGAAATAGAAACAGGCCGTGAACTGGACGCACGTGACGAGCGGTAAATCAAGGTCATTAATACATTGCTTTCGACCAAAATTATGAACGATCTTGATTTGCCGAGCGCCGCGCTCGTCCAGTCCGCAGAATTACAAAAAAAAAAAAAAACTAAATTATTTACCAACTAAATTAAGTTCACATTATTTACCAGGGGCCCCCGCACTAGGTGAGACCTGTATCGCGGGGAACCAGTTAGATTTGTACAATATCTGAATGTAGTTACTTAAGTGTAGCTTGCAAGTGCTAAAAATTATACTTAAATCTTTGCGTACATTATAAAATATTACTTAGTATAGCTTCTGTCTCCACGTAGTTAAGTGATTGAAAAAAGGTGTAGGTAAGCTTTTTGGCCTCAATAGCTGATCTGCATTTGAGATGACAATGCTTTAGCGTGGCATTGTAGGAAATGGAATTTGATATTCCACGAAGATCCTAAGTAAAGTATATAAAGACTGATGTAGAGATGTAAGTTGTAGACACCTTTTCCACTGCCAATGATCAAGCCCGTGGGTCCATTCAAGTTGTCCACCCAGCCGGGGATCGGCTCCTTCAGGGATGCCACCACTGAAATGATCAACACAGTCAATTCTTTAGAAGACACTGGTTGGATCCCAGCAGTGGGGACATTGGTCAATTTCCTTTCGTAGAGAAAAGATAGGTTAATCAACAGCCATCGCGATTAGTTCCCGATTCGTCAGATTCTTGTTTAGTCGGATTCTTCTTTCGTCGGAAATACTCATATGCAATTAAATCAGTTAGATAAATAAAGCGTTCTGCTATATTTTATTATTGTGTGCCATATTATTGTTTCATAATAAGAAATTTTCTGTAACTGAAAAATTCTGACGATACAAAAATCCGGCGAAACAAGAATCAGGCGAAACAGGAATCTAGCGAATTGGGAACTAATCGCCATTGAATGGCGACGTGGAACTATAGCGTAAGCGTAAGCAGACGAAACAACGTTAGGGTTGGTTACACTTGGAAATGATTGAACAAAGAGACCAAATAAAATGCTGGGATTTATTAACAAAAATCCGGCGAAATAAGAATCAGGCGAAACAGGAATCTAGCGAATTGGGAAGTAATCGCCATTGAATGGCGACGTGGAACTATAGCGTAAGCGTAAGCAGACGAAACAACGTTATGGCTCCTCTATATGATGGCCCAGCGTAGGCCAGTCCTAGGGACGCATTTATGCGTTAGAGGGAGCAAGTGATATTGCTATCTCATTTCACCGCATAGCTGCGTCCCTTGGACTGGCCTACGCTGGGCCATCGTGTAGAGGAGCCCTTAGGGTTGGTTACACTTGGAAATGATTGAACAAAGAGACCAAATAAAATGCTGGGATTTATTCGCCCCAGGTGTTTAAAACAGAGGCAATCAGCCAGCAAAAAAGATGGCGCTGTTATCTAAGTAATCTTGCTTGCGCTGTTATAACAAAGCAAATCATAAAAATGTAATGTATTGAAAAGATGTGTCCCGCCGAGCTTCTTACCGGTCCGGCGTTCCCATATTAATTCAAATTCCTTTTAGTTAACTTTCTTCTTGTTTATACGAATTTGATGTTTTTGTTATTTCAATAACCTCACTAATGTAATTCTAATACATTGCAAATTATTTCTTAAGAGTAAATCTTACTCCTAGTTTCCGGGGTGAGGGCCTGGAGATCAGTACCCCTAGTGTAACTTTGATCGACATCATAACGTGACGAACGCGTTTGAGTTAAGTCTCATCTTGTATAGGATTTTGAGTTTCCAAAACGTCCCGCTTGGCGCGCTCTTTCGAAATCCAATACAAAATGAGACTAAACGCAAACGCGTACGTCACGTTTGGAAATCGAATTTATTTACACTAGGGGTACTGTATTACAGGTTTACGCCTAGTTCAGACTCCAGTCTCTCACAAAGGGTATAAATCGAATTTTCCTTTGCTCTATATAATAGTAATTGTTAAATGTATCCTTTGTGAGGTGAAAAATAAATATATATATATAAATAATTATATAAATATGTGGATACCCTCCTACAATTTAGGAGGGATTTAATAATCTTCTCGGGTCAAAGGTATAAGGTTAGAGCCGGCGTAGCTTTATTTGATGTTCGTAAGCGCATTGTAATATCTAATATGCCTTTATTTAACCAGTTTCTGTAACTAAATAACAGATGACGTTACCAATAGAAGGCCTCGCGATGGCAACGGGGAACTTCTTGCCATATTCTGCGACCATGTCTTCAGTTATGGCTTTGGTGTATGCGTAAGTGTTAGGCTCGGGAGCGATCAGTCTGTGGGACGAAATAAAGGTTTTGTACTAAAATAATGGCAAACGTTTTAGAGTGATTACTTTCCACTTGCCTGGTTGTTACACTTGTTACATGAAGAAATGGAATATCCTGTCAAAACGACGACGCTCCAAAATCTTGACTAGCACTATGTGAAAGAGATTTTCAAAAATTGCAAAGTTCCCATCAAATGTTCTCGATATTTTATTCTGCACGTTTATTGCCAAACCTTACAGTTATGTAGTTTCGAATTCTATGAAACTTGAAATAGAGTTAGACCAAGATAAGTTGGCAGCGATTTGGATAACCCAGACAGTGCAAGTGTTATTTTAAACGGCAAACTTCTATGAAGTTATGACGTTTTCTTGACACTTGCACAGGCTGGGCTATCAAAATCGCTGCTAACTTAGCTTGGACTGACTCTATAGACGCCAATGAGTAACGTAGATAAATTATATTAAATGAAACAGTCGTTAACAAGTAAGAACATTAAGTTTAAAATCATCCCTAATCTCAACGGGAATTGTCCAAGTAGAGAATTTTCTCATGAAAGTTTCCAGAAATTTTGAGTTGTTCTACAACTTCTTGGATATCCATTACTTCGAACGATGTTATTCACGTTTTGGCGTTTCCATTCATGATTCTAAGTATGTATATAATCTGTGTTTTAAAGGGCAGGTCAAGTAGCCTATTATGCTCATTTCACAACAGATGGCTCTGGAAGTAAATATGAGGTACTTGGGTTCCAAATAGTCCAGCATGCTGTCATCCATCCAGTCCACTATGTCCATGATCCAGGCGGGCTTATGGACGGCGGGATAGAGTTTTTCTTCCAGTACGTCCAGCTCGCAACGGCAGTAGGCAGTCGAGATGTGGACTAACACCTTAAATTAAAAAAAAATCTAAATATAAAAGATGAATTGGAATTTCGAATTAGAACCAGATAATTTTGAATAGCGCATTGTGTTTAGCATGGTGGATGAAGGACGGTGTAGTGGACATCCAACGACCTGCTGGGTGGACATTGTAAAGAAAACCTGCCAGGGATCTATACAGGTACCTATTAGGAAGGCGGAAATACGTGCAGAATGGAGAGCTTAGGTGCACAAAAACGACCGCATGTGGTCGCGACCCTAAGTCATGAGGAAACAAGGAAGAAGGAGAAAAAATTAAATAGACTGAAAGCTGTTTAAGAAACGCCATTTAGGCATTATTTGCATAAAGATATCAAAATCATTAATCTTTATTTGTCAGAGTACAGTAGGTAACATAAGGTCTTAGATTTTAATAAACAATCCTTGTATTCAGTAGGCAAGCAAATGTACAAATGTTTAATAAATACATATAACCTAAAATAATAATAGGAATAAATAACCTAATTACTTTGTACAGATATACACACATGTCAAAATAAGCGTCATAATCGTTATTAAATCACTATGTCATCAGTACCCCTAGTGTAAATTTAATCGACATCATAACGTGACGAACGCGTTTGCGACTTTGCGTTAAGTCTCATTTTGTATAGGATTTTGAGTTTCCAAAACGTCCCGCTTGGCGCGCTCTTTCTAAATCACATACAAAATGAGACTAAACGCAAACGCGTACGTCACGTTTCGAAATCGAATTTATTTACACTAGGGGTACAGATCCCTTAAATTTAAAACGCTTTAAGAACATTATTTTAGTACCTAACCATTTCATTAGATTTCGTTTGAATGTTTCCCCCGTGTTTTCGTAATTCATTCATTTTTACAATATGAATGAAAATTACTTAGTATTAGATTCATTAAAATACTATATAGAGAACCATAATTAGGTATAAGTAAAAAAAAAGTAATAGTGGCACTCCGGGAGTGCCGGCAGAAGTGAAAACTTGAACAATTACGTGTGTATTTTTTGAATCGCTAGGAAATATGCCAACATGCATGTGTATCAATGTACGTACTGTTAGAAATATAAGATAATTCATATCATTACATTATTATTGGCAAAACACCTTTTGCTATCAAACTATTTCTATTTTGATACTAGTTGTTAAAACTTGCATATGGTGTTTGTGGACCTCGAAAAGGCATACGATCGAGTACCCCGAGAGGTTTTGTGGTGGGCTCTGAAAGAGAAATGCGTACCTGGGAAGTATGTGGAGCTAATTCGGTCAATGTACAACCGTTGTTGTACACGCGTCCGGTCAACTGCCGGCACCGCACCACCGACAGATTCAGTGTCACAGTAGGCTTGCACCAGGGATCGGCTCTGAGTCCCTACCTCTTTCTACTTATTATGGACGCTCTGTCGTCGGATATACAGGAGGAGGCACCCTGGTGTATGCTTTTCGCTGATGATATTGTGTTAGTGGGTGAAGACGGACTCGAGGTACAGAGCAGACTTGAGGAATGGCGTCGGAAACTGGAGAATGTTGGCCTGAAGATCAGCAGATCTAAAACTGAACACATGTTCTGCGATTTCGGCGGTCTCTCTGGTTTCGCTGCCATAGACCTCGATGGCGTTACATTGCCGGTCTGCTCAGACTTCAAGTACCTCAGTTCGCTCGTGCAGTGCGATGGCGATATTGACCGTGACGTGAAAAACCGGATTCGCACAGGATGCATGAAATGGCGACAGGTCACGGGAACAATTTGTGACGTCCGGATGTGTTTTAAGGACTATATAGCTTTAAGAATTATTTTTAAGAATATACTTGCTATACCCTGTCAGGATCCATGTGATACTTTAATCTTTTGTAATATGTACCATGGTTTGTGATAAAGGAAATAAGAAATAAAGAAGTTTTGACTACAACTACATAATTAAAAAATTTACCTCTAAATTTTCCATTTTTTCGGCAAGTTTCATGACTCGTAAAGTCCCGGTTGTGTTCAAGTTTACAGCATCTTTGAGTTTCTGGTCAAAACTGAAACAATATGTTACTTATAAGGTAAATTTCTTTATTTCTGTTGGTCATTTCATTACTTTGTTAGCTACTAATAAGTATAGTCTTGTAGACAAAAATATGGGTACGTGGTGTCTGAAATAAATATTGTAACAAAACCGTTGTATGGAGTGAGCACTCTTGGTCTTCTTAATTCTCTTCGCTTGAGATTAGCTTAAGCTTAGTCACAAAGTCCCCCTCGAGTTGTCCTCGGCGCAAAGGTACCCATCACAATAGCCGCGTTAACACGTTGAATGGCGATGGACAACCTTTGCACCAGGTACTTGTATACTCGTATTTGTCATAAACGAAAATGAAAAATGAAAATATTTATTTCAGACACCACGTAATCATGTAGCCATAATCATGTCATATCCTACCGCACACAAGCAGCACTGTGGAACACCACATGACAGCGTCTTTGCAGCTCCTGTCTATCATCATTACTGAGTCCCAACTCGTCTTCCAGGATATCTCCGGCTACAAGACGTAGTTTGTTGAAGATATCCGGTTGCTTGGCTCGCAGGGGATTGAAAAGCTGAAGACAAAAAAAATATATATATATATATATATATAATTGGACATTCTTACACAAATTGACTAAGTCCCACAGTAAGCACAATAAGGCTTGTGCTGAGGGTACTTAGACAACGAAATATTTATAAATACTTAAATACCTAGTAAACACCCATGACTCAGGAACAAATATCCGTGCTCATCACACAAATAAATGCCCGGGACCCGATGGATTGAACCCGGGACCATCGGCTTCATAGGCAGGGTCACTACCGACTAGGCCAAACCGGTCGTCAAACAAACAAATATATACAAATACCGTATCATAAGTCGATCCTTTCTCGTTTGGGTTAAATAAACATAGTTAAAAATCTATAAGCTAATTGCTAGGTCCAATAAAAAAAGGCTTGAACTCACTCATCAGTTTACTCATCAGTCAAATCAAATACTCTTTAATTAATGGAATCAGGCATTACTTTGCGGAAATCCATGCTAATTAAAACAAGAAATATTACTTTGCTAATCCGCGAGAAATCTAGCGGATTAGCAAAGTAATATTTCTTGTTTTAATCAGATACTCTTTATCATTTTTTTTTTCGTCAGTACTTCTTTACTAGTGTGACTATGAAATTCCCACTGACATTGCCTAAACATACTCCGGCCTCAACTCTTTGTTGCTGAGTGGACTTAGGCCTCACGTTATCACTGCCGATCGGACTTAGGCCTCACCTTATTCTTAATAAGGGGATTCAGGCCTCACCTTATTGCTGATAAGCTCCCGCAGCCGTTCTTCGCTGGACACTCCCTTCTTCTGGCGTAGCAGAAGGTAGATGGTATTCAGCTCGGGGCAGGAGCGCAGTAGCTTTTCCACCAGGATCTGAAAAAATTGCTGTCATCAGTACCCATGTATATAGTTGCGTTGCAATCTATTTTTCAAAATATAGGGATTTGAATAGTTCAATTTACTTTTTCATCGGAAGTTAAAAAAGACTGAAGTCTTGTTAGTGTTCCGTATATTTTTTTTTTATTTTCATATAGGTATTTAAACTGTGAAATTTTCCACTCAAAATCAAGAGTTCTTTCGACCCTAATATGATAAATGTCCCCAAAAATGTAATACATTTGTTGTCTGTTGTTATTTCCGAACGGAAAATGCGGATAAATATAAAAATATATAAAACACGTATTAAATCGATCGGGGAAACAAGTTTTTACGACCATTAGGGCTTCCGCTAGCTGGCGCGGGTGCACGGAGCGGATGAGCGGGTTAACGAAAAATAGTATGAGCAACGCTAACTGAAGCGGACGCGTGCGGCGGATTTCACCTACAAATAGCACCCGCGTGCGCGCACGCGGCGGGCGTCAGCTAGCGGAGGCCCTTACTTTTATATCAAGCAGCGTTTATGAATGGTCTTTCGAACTTGTCGTTGTCTCAACGAAAGACTACCTTTATTTACATTGTGAATATGTTTTTCATTTGTGGTGCAATAGAGTATATTTATTTAAGCACTTAGTTTTCTTAATTGTACTTTTAAATCATTTTGATTTTTATCCTATACCCTGAATAGTACTGACCTTTCCAACGAACCCTGTAGCCCCCGTGATGAGCACATTCTTGCCTGCGTAGTACTCGCCTACTGAAGGGGCCATTGCCCTGTAACAATGAATTATGCAATTAAGCATTTTTTTTTATACAACGTCGGTGGCAAACAAGCATACGGCCCGCCTGATGGTAAGCAGTCTCCGTAGCCTATGTACGCCTGCAACTCTAAAGCAATTACATGCGCGTTGCCGACCCTAACACTCCACACCCTCGTTGAGCTCTGGCAACCTTACTCACCGGCAGGAACACAACACTATGAGTAGGGTCTAGTGCATAATTATAGCCGTTTTGGTAAGAAAACTGATGGGGTAAACCGTCTATTACTGGCCACCCTCCAATTACTGGACACCTTATACTAAAATGGCTGAAATAAGAATTCTATTTATTTATTTATTTACACAATTCAAGTAAACTAAATAACTATCGTTCTGATGATTAACTTAGATTGTATGATTATTAAACAGAATCCCTTTTAGTATAAGGTGGCCAGTAATAAACGGTTTACCCTGTATGGGTTACCATTCTTTATTTATTTACATATATTTATCTATGATTGATAATATATTATATAGGTCAAACTAAGAAACTTTCACCATTAGACCAACCCCGAAATAACGAAAGAAATTGGCTGATCAGATGTTTTGTTTTTCTATGAGGGTGGCAAATTTCTTTCGCTATTTCGGGCGGACAATAAATAATATTTTAAACTTACTCGATGCACAAAATGCAAGCCCGATGCACTCTAATCAACACAACGAACTATGGAACCGGCATCATGAATTTTCATGAGAGAAAATCAAAATAACTTGTGTATAAAGCCGCGAGTCAGGTTAAACACGCTGCGTTTTTTGCGATTTTACGTGTCCAGTTCAATCAAATTATTGTTCCGTAACCTTTACTAATTGACCGAAGCGTTAGCAAAGGTCTTCATTTTGACTGGGACAATCTGCTTCAATTTGTCCGGATGTTCTCCTCTAATTCTCAACCGATTCTCGTGAAATTTTGTAAGCAGATTCAGTATTTACATAGAATTTTTGTCGTTTCGGTTTTTGGAAAATGTTCAAAATGGTGGAATTTGGCATAAAGGACTTAAGTGCCATTATGGTCTATGGCACATAAGTCTATTTTGAGTACGCTGTGATAATGACTCAACGGATCAAGTATTTTTTGTTTAATCAATCTTATCGCGAGGTCTACAGCTAACAGAGCTACTAAACACACTTAGTTAAACGTGTAGTTAAGTATATATTTTGTAAAAAAAACTAAAATAAGAGATATGGGCATTGTGAATGTCATCTCGCTTTGACAAAGCACCGCGGATTCATTCCAGATCTAGAGCAGAGCCCATCTGGGGAAGTTACTTACAGAAAACCGCAGTCAAATAACCATAGACCCTAATCATAGTGTTGTGTTCCTGCCAGTGAGTAAGGTTGCCAGAGCTCAACGAGGGTGCCGAGTGTTAATCTTTGCTTTTGTTGAAATTGATACTAAACTTGCCTTAGTACGTAAGCTGGCAGCTTCCTCGCTCAAAGAATTAGTCTTGCAATACAGCGAGGAAATGCTGCCAGTATCTACGGCACCATGCCGCAGGGGGATATTTTTTAGTATTTTATTTTAAGTTTAGTATTATTTATTTTTAGATTTAGGTTTTAAGTTTTACAGTTTAATTATGTTTTATTTTCAGCAGTTATTAACCTCGGACGTCGACAAAACTAAAAAATCCTCCCGATTAAGCTAAAATAAAATTACTTACTTTCAAAAAATTATCCTTTATGTAAAACAAACTTTCAATAATGCTCTTCCGGGTCACAAAACACCTTACTGTCACTATTCGATTGTCCGTCTGTCTGCCTGTCAGCAAAACTGCTGCGTTAGTGGCCAAACTAATGATGGGTCATATAATCAGTGTTATTGTTCATTGACTTATTACGTGTTATAGCAATTGAGTGGAATCGCTTTTAAAAGTTAATTGACTTATAGCTCCTATACTAATACCAAAGAGAATTAAGAAGACCAAGAGTCTCACTCCATACAACGGTTTTGTTACTCAAAATACTATTATTTTCGTACTCTACATCTAGCGTCAAGAAAATAGAGTTCCGGTTACTCTGGTTATTATATTAACGGCAAATCGTTGAGTAGACTTTTTGTTTGCCGCGATATCTATTGTCGAGTAGCAGTACTGAGAGTTCCGCTACTCGATGCTAGATGTCGACTACGAAAATAATAAGCGTTTTGGTACCAAAACTGATGTATGGAGTGAGCACTCTATGTAGGTACTTCTTATTTCTCTATAATACGTGTGACTGCGGGATTGGTGTGGCTGGCCTTCACAGGATATATAAATATTTATTGAGGCATAAATATTGTAACATTACAGCATACACCAAAACGTTAAAATGATTCCTTACTTTCTACTTAGGTATACTACTTACGGATTAATTAAAACTAACTTATACCAACTGATATTTAAGGATTTAATTCTACAATGTCTTGCTGCTTTTCAAGTACTCTTTTCCACTCAGTCAACAACCTCGCTATAGCTGTCCCAAACATATCAGGCTACATACATTCACATAATATACATAGGGAGGGCATAAACTGTAGGGGGCAGCACAGGAACCGTCAGATTTTAAGAAATTTGAAGTTTATGCTTCCGATGTAGCGCACAAGATGGCAGAACCTACTATGCATAACAAACCTACGAGAACGGTAGAGGGCAGCACTTGCTTTGGCGTGAAGTGTACAGTTTATGTTTCCGATTCCGGTCACAAGATGGCAGATCCTCCAACGCGCACGGTCTCTATAGGTATGTTCTTCTTCTTAATAAAAAATACTTCCATCATACTACCACAAAATGTCAAAAGTGTGCTCGTAGAGCATAACGTTGTTCGGTAGTTGCCAAAGAGAATTAAGAAGACCAAGAGTGCTCACTCCATACAACGGTTTTGTAATGCTATGACGCTAGATGTAGACTACGAAAATAATAGTATTTTTGGTAACAAAACCATTGTATGGAGTGAGCAATCTTGGTCTTCTTAATACCCTTTGGTAGTTGCTTAAACTAAAATGATATTCAGCTCGATTTTACAAATATTACAAGAGAGGTATGGGCACTGTGTATGTCTCGCTTTGTGTGGTCTGGTAGGGCACAACCCAGCGGATGTCATTCCAGATCTAGAGCAGAGCTCATCTGGGGAAGTACCTCCATCTTACAGAAAACCGCAGCCAAATAACGCTAGACCCTACTCATAGTGTTGTGTTCCTGCGGCATAGTGTTGCTGCTGCATAGTGTTGCTTTAAGGCGGCGTAAAACAGTTTTACTAAAACTCATGGTAAAGTTACAGACGTTGAAAGTACTAGAATGGACTCGAAACTAAAATATACCTTATATTATCTTCTGAAACCGAACCTTCTGTCGGACACATTAGTATAATCGAAGATACATAGATTAAGATATGTGAACATCTCTTATGGATGTCTAACTAAGGGGTAAGTTTTTTTAGACTTTACCTCTATTACCATCAATTCTCTATGGTATAAAGGCAGTTTGAAAGCAATAGCGACACGTAATACCGGCCAGTCGTCACGGCGTCTAGGCGTTACCGCGATCGTAACGCAACTAAACGTATTATGATAGGCACTAATTGTAACTAACCACCGGTTGCCCACTGTTGGGAGTGCTGAGCAAATTGAGCAAATAGCAAAAACTAGGGATATACAGAGCAATATGGGGATGTATGGCGGAGTTTAAGAGGAAAGATTCAGATTCAGATCAGATCATTTATTGGTAAAAAAAAAATACAATGTTTTTACACGTCATACAATTAGGCAGGTACGGTCGCGGAAATTGATTCTTTAGCAACTTGCGGTTCATGTAAATTTGGCTGTACATACTTATGGTAAGAGCTGTCCATTGTAACGTGACACGTTAACTGCTAAAGAATCAATTTCCTCGACTGTACATAGCAGATTACATGATTAATAATGGTGATTATTTATATGAAATAATTCTACAGTAGGTATATAAAATAATTCTTTTAATTTTAATAATTTAATATACGTATTAATTTTTTACAAGCTTTTATTTACTTTCACCTGACCGTTGTCTGTTTGTAATCAAATCTTGCAAGTTAAATTTGATCCACTTCCCGGTTTCCGATGAAGCTGAAAATTTGCATGCATATGTAAGTCGGCTGACAATGCAATATTATGGGGGTGATTGCTTCTCCATACAAACGTAGTCCCCCTTTTCCTCTTTGGATAGTGACATTATGGAAAACATTTTTATGTATTACCACCAATTCTTGGATTCGCTTAAAATAGCTAGTTTAATAAACAAATTTGATATCTTGGACTTTTGGACCCGGGTACGTCCTTAAACTACGTCCAAAAGAGAGGTATGGGCATTGTGAATGTCATTCCAGATCTAGAGCAGAGCCCAACTGGGGAAGTACCTCCACCTTACAGAAAACAGCAGCCAAATAACACTAGACCCTACTCATAGTGTTGTGTTCCTGCCGGTGAGTAAGGTTGCCAGAGCTCAACGAGGGGGGGTCGGGTTTAGGGTCGGCAACGCGCATGTAACTCCTCTGGAGTTGCAGGCGTACATTGGCTACGGAGACTGCTTACCATCAGGCGGGCCGTATGCTTGTTTGCCACCGACGTAGTATAAAAAAAAAACTACTTTCGACATTTTATTTTACCATTTCACGTAATCTAGTCAGAGATTTGATCAAATTGCTTAACTGTAGAGTGAAATGTTGTATTCAGAACCCCTAAGTGTAAATTTATTCGATAGCGTGACGTGACGTACGCGTTTGCGTTAAGTCTCATTTTGTATGGTAAGTATTTAGAAACAGCGCGCCAAGCGGGACTTTTTGGAAACTCAAAATCCCATACAAAATGACAACGCAAACGCGTACGTCACGTCTCGCTTTCGAATAAATTTACACTAGGTGTACAGTACTTGCTTTCGTCATTTGATTAAACCAGTTCAAATATTTAATCAAATCACTATATACATACCATCTTCCAGTTGAGACCTTATCATTTCACTAAACTTAATTGTTTAGCGAAATGATAAAACTAGTTGACTTTTTGAGTTTGTAGTAGTAGTAGTAAACTCTTTATTGTACAAAAACACATAATAAAAGGAACTTACAATTAGGAAAAGCTAAGTACAAAGGCGAACTTATCCCTTCAATGGATCTCTTCCAGTTAACCTTTGAGTAGATGAGAGGAGAGAGTGAGAAGAGGGTGACAAATGCAGCAACATGTACAACAAGGTACCAGAAAGTAGAGGATACAAATACATACAAAATGTATAGGTTAAACATACATTATATAACACAAAAAAGTAATAGAAAAATTAAACTAAAAAAAAAGAATGAAAAAAGTGGAAAATAATTAGTAATTATACACTAGGAAATGAAAATTATTTAGCAGTCAGATAACCACAGGTTATTCAACCTACTTAACCTTTGTTTTGTTTGTTTTGTCAACTTACTGTCGTGGTTAAGGATTTTGTGAAATCCCTAAACAAATCTAGTGAAATGATAAAAAACCGTGTCGCGTTTATTGGCCGATTTTGTCTTTTCACTAAACAAAGTCAGGTTTGGTCAAATGACTGAAATTTTCTAGGGAAATGATATGGATTCACCATTTTAATATCCTACGTGATTTGTTCAAATCTCTGTTTTCACCATTTCCCTGCGACATATTATACATATCGGGTGTGGCCTGTAACACGAGCAAATAGTTAAAACATACATTGTATTCCGCAAACGATAAAACTATTTTTCAACAACTTTAATAAATTATGAATCCTTAAGACTTTTTTTTTTTTAATACATACATAGGCTACGAAAACTACTTACCATCAGGCGGGCCGTGTGCTTGTTTGCCGCCGACGTGGTATAAAAAAAATAATGTATAAAAATTACTGCCTTTTGTGGGACTTGAACTCACGGCCTCTGGATCAAGTCTCCCCTAGGCAGTAGTTTTTCCAGTTTTAAAGTTATTCTAAGCCATAGAGAAATAAGAAGTAATAGAGTGCTCACTCCATACATCAGGTTGTGTACCAAAATGCGTATTAATTTTTGCAGTCGACATCTTTTTTTTTTTTTTTGTTTTTTTTTTTTTTAAATACTACGACGGTGGCAAACAAGCATACGGCCCGCCTGATGGTAAGCAGTCTCCGTAGCCTATGTACGCCTGCAACTCCAGAGGAGTTACATGCGCGTTGCCGACCCTAAACCCGCCCCCCCTCGTTGAGCTATCTAGCATCGAGTAGCGGAACTCAGTACTGCTACTCGACAATATCGACAATAGTAAGCGTAGGAGTTGAAAATAGAGCTCCGGTTACTCTGGTTATAAATATTAGCGGAAAATCGTTGAGCATTAGACTGTTTGTTTGCCGCGATTTCTATTGTCGCGTAGCAGTACTGAGAGTTCCGCTACTCGATGCTAGATGTCGACTGCGAAAATAATAAGCATTTTGGTACCAAAACTGATGTGTGGAGTGAGCACTCTATTACTTCTTATTTCTCTATGACAAAAGTTATTTTCAAAACTTGCTGAACAAATGTTGGTGAGTGTGAGGAGTACAGCCTACAGTTTAATTTGTTGCTCCTGTTGCAGGCCACCACTGACCTATATATTCACGCCGTAAATTATTGCAGGTGACTAAATAAACACCCTGTAAGTAAAGTAAGTAAGTAAATATTCTTTACAGTACATATGGTGCTACTTTACCGCACTAGTGCGAAAATTAGCATATTACGGTACTGTGTCGAACATTTAAAGGGCCATATGTACTGTAAAACGTTGTACGATACATGTGCGAATAGGTAATTCGCAACTCGTGTCAATTTAAAACACTCCCTTCGGTCGTGTTTTAATTTATCGCCACTCGTTTAGAATTTCCTATTTTTCGCACTTGTTTCGTAATGTACTATTATTGCACCAACAATACATTATACATACATCATTCATGTAAAACTACAAATAAATTTTAAAGGAAAATAGAACCAGGTAACAACAGGCGGTCTTATCGCTAAAAAGCGATCTCTTCCAGACAACCTTAACCTGTATGTACGTACACACAGCATACAACAGGAAAACCTACATTTTGCTATTGATCTAATTTTGTTATAACTCACCCGAGCGTCTTGCGTGAATGATAACTAAATGAAAATGATATCATTTAGACAACATTTAAAGTCTAAGTGTATATTCAAATTGGCCTCTGTATACCAGGGATCGGAAACCGGTATTTTTTGTATGGGAACGAAAACGGTATTTTTTCGTTCTTTGTTAATTATTTCCTTTCTAATTGGGCAATCTAATAATACGAAGTCGTTATCTAAAAACACAACCGAGTTCTATATTTAGAGTATAAAATAAACCGAAATAAGTATACGTTTATTTCAAAGTTTTTCCAAAAAACCGGTTCCGATCCCTGCTGTATACTCTATACTGTATACTCTGTGACAAATGTTGATTCGTCTAGAATTGTCGAAAAGTATTTATTTATTATACTAATCATGTCAAAAGGATGCAAGCATCGCTGACTTTAATCTTGACCCAATTCCCTGTTAATAACATATTAATGACATATCTAATAAACCGTTGATATATACGTTTGTCCGTATGTATTCAGAGGCAAAATTTAACACAGAATTGTAAAGTGTTTTACACTTTTTACAGTAGGTATAACATATGGTGCTACTTTACCGCACTATGTTACAGGACTCACCCGGTATTGGGCAATTTTTATTTTTATGGCAAACAAGCATACGGCCCGCCTGATGGTACGCAGCCACGGCAGCCTATGGACGCCTGCAACTCCAGAGGTGTTACATACGCGTTGCCGACCCTTTAAAAACCTGTAAACTCCTTTTTTGAAGCACCCATACTGTAGACCCTCGGGAAAACCTTGGAAGGGAGCTCATTTCACAGCCGGAGCGTCCGCGGGTGGAAATTCCTCTTAAAGTTCGCTTACAGGCGAATCAAAAACGACCGGTTTGGCCTAGTGGGTAGTGACCCTGCCTACGAAGCTGATGGTCCCGGGTTCAAATCCTGGTAAGGGCATTTATTCGTGTGATGAGCATGGATATTTGTTCCTGAGTCATGGGTGTTTTCTATGTATTTAAGTATTTATAAATATTTATATATTATATAATATATATCGTTGTCTAAGTACCCTCAATACAAGCCTTATTGAGCTTACTGTGGGACTTAGTCAATTTGTGTAATAATGTCCTATGAAAAAAAAAAAAAAAAAAAAAAAAAAAACGTTGCGTTTTCTTCCTTCATATTACAACGCCTTGTATTATTTATAAAGTGAAATTTATTCTAAATATTGATGACTAGGTATTTGCATTTATTCACACAGTAAATGCACTTCGGACGGCGAAAGACTTAGTAGGTAAATACTTTGGTACGTATATGTATACTCCATACGTTATGAAATAATTGTTTTGACAATATTAAGCATCTTCAAAAAACATAAAATCTGTGCAACAGTAATAAATGTGATCAAAAATGTATGCAACTAGCATTTATGCTACATAAAATTTTCAGAGCCCCTAGTGTAAATTTATTCGGTATGGTATCGTGACGTTCGCGTTTGCGTTAAGTTTCATTTTGTATGGGATTTAGCAACAGCGCGCCAAGCGGGACGTTTTGGAAACTCAAAATGCCATACAAAATGAGACTTAACGCAAATGCGTACGTCACGTTACGCCATCGAATAAATGTACACTAGGGGCACAGCACTTGATCTAGGTATTTTTTTACACGTTTATTGAGAAACCTTCTTACTGTTAGTTTCAATTTCTATGACATGAAATAGACGCCAATAAGTGACGTAAATGTCAAATGAAACAGTCGTCAAATTATGGAAGGTAAAGGCAAGGAACAAAATCTCCATATACCCAAAAATAGTCCGAAAAAACCATAAATAGGTGGCGCTACAATACCTAGAATACTTGAAAAAAAAATCTAATCATAGACAGCGCACTTCACTCCGTCAATAGCGCCTAGGTTCTTAGCTACTCTGGAGAGATTTGAAACTATTATTTATAGCTGACAGCTGGATACTTTTGCAACAATTCTGCCTAAGGAGTTTCTGTTCCTTGCCTATACCTTCCATACGTCAAATGTTAAGAATATTGAGTAATACCGAATCCCAAATCTAGAGGAGTGACTCTCTTATGGTAGAACTGTTGCAAAAGTGTCCAGCTGTCAGTTATAAATAATAGTTCCAAATCTCTCCAGAGTAGCGCTAGAGTAGCTAAGAACCTAGGCGCTATTGACGGAGTATTGTAGCGCCACCTATTTAAGGTTTTTTGATGACACTTTTTGGTACATGGAGATTTCCTTTGGTCCGTTTTCATAACTATGGTTTTCGTAACTGGCTGCCAAAGAATATTAATTTTTCCTATTTCATAATTAATTATCAAACAAGAATTTACTTTCTGGTTTCGTAATCGAGTTTCGTAACTGGTTATTATTTCCCGTATTTATTTCCTTACCTCCACCTTCCGTACCAAATCTGAATGGAAACCATAGAGAAATAAGTAAGCATATAGAGTGCTCACATAAGTACATCACTTTTCTTACCAAAACGCTTATTAATTATTTTCGTAGTCGACACCTAGCGTAAAGTAGCAGATTTATCAGTACCGCTACTTGACACTAGATGTCACGGGTGTCGCAACTGACTAAAAGTGTATTGCTCAACAATTTACAACTAATATTACAAGCAGAAGGAGTTGAAAATAGAGTTCCGGTTAATCCGGTTATAATATTAGCTCAAAATTGTTGAGCATTAGACTTTTCGTTCGTCGCGACATCTATTGTCAAGTAGCAGTACTGATAAATCCGCTAGTTGACGCTAGATGTCGACTACGAAAATAATAAGCGTTTTGGTAAGAAAAGTGATGTATAGAGTGAGCACTCTATGCTTATTTATTTCTCTATGGTTATATCGACTACGAAAATAATAAACGTTTTGGTAAGATAATTTATATATGGAGTGGGCACAATTGATGTGTGGAATGCTATCTGGGATAAAAAAAAAACAAGATTTTTAGGTAGGTAGGTACTATCAGGTGTTCCAGAAAGTATAAGCACGTGTTTGGAGTGCTCCCATGTCTTTACTAATAAATTAATAATGATATGAAAAAAGTTTGAATATAGATTTTCTGATTCTGATTCTACGGTTACCTACAAATACAGTTATTATATGAAGAGCATTTCTGTAAAATACCCAAAATGCGAGGCATTTCTCCCAAAAAGCGTAAAATAATCGTGCACAAATGGTGTACAATCCCTAACATAACATTAAAAGAGTTGGCAAAAACGGTGAAGTCAGCATCGGAGCCGTAAGTAACAGCAATACGAAAGTACGGCGAAGAATACTCCTTTTGCGATGCACCGAAAAGCGGCCGAAAACCGGGAGCTGCAGACCGAAATCTGGATCGGAAAATCGCTCAAGCGTTCAGTAGAAAACCCGATCTATCTGTTAGAGATAGCCAAAAAACTACGAACATCGGCAAGCAACGTACATCGAGTCAAAGCAAGGATTGGTCTTTAAACATACATATAAAAACACAAAAAATTAAAACGAAGTGACAAGCAGACCGCAAGTGTGAAGCCAAGAGCTCGCAAGTTTTATGATACTCTCTTGTGCTGAAATTAGCATGCATTATTATGGACGACGAGACGTACATAAAATTTGATTATAAAATGACCAATTTTATACCGTACGCGAGGGCCAAGATCTCAGAAATGCCAACAAATCCATCATTACTGAAAAATTCAGTAAAAAAGCAATGGTTTGGCAAGCTATTTGTGAGTGCGGAAAATTATCCAAGCCATTTGTCACTACGCAGACGATGAAGTCCGATACGTACATCACCGAGTGCTTAAATCGTCGTCTACTGCCTATGATCCGCAAGCATGATGGACCTGTTCTATAATAGAACAGGTCCATCATGCTCGCGGACTGAACTCCTATTTTGGCCGGATTTGGCTTCCGTACACTACTCCAATACGTGCACACATGCATGCATGCTTAGTGCTGCACATGAATCCTCCAAACTGCCCGGAAGCCAGGCCTATTGAGACTTTTTGGGCACTAACCAAGGCATATCTTCGGGAAAACACTAAGGCCGCGGATTCCATTGAGGCTTTTAAAAGAAACTGGTTGAAAGCCTCCAAAATCGTCGGGAACAAGTCTGTGCTGAAGCTGATGTCTATGTCAGGTCCAAGGTCCGGTCATTGGCTTACAATTAATGACGTTGGAAGAAGTTGTGCAGTAATTGATAATATAATAAGTTAAATGTATAATTCATTATAAAAAATAGACATAACGAATATTATTACTTTGTGAAATTTTATATAGAACTCGTGCTTATACTTTCTGGAACACCCGATAAATTGTTGATGCCTTGTAATATAAGCATATTATAGTAATCAATATACATTCTAGTGAAGGAATTTAGAATACCTACTTTAAACAAGTAAATATGCTGTTCATTGACATTCGTGCAAATACCGCATCTGTAGGTTAACATTCGCGAAGTTATGCGAGGGCCGATTTTATTCCGTTGTCAAATGTTTTTTTCGTCAGCTTTCGTTAACATTTGTTGGATAAGCTGGCATCCAGGTGCTCCTGCCCAAAGACGACCAGTTTGGCCTAGTGGGTAGTGACCCTGCCTACGAAGCCGATGGTCCCGGGTTCAAATCCTGGTAAGGGCATTTATTCGTGTGATGAGCATGGATATTTTTTCCTGAGTCATGGGTGTTTTCTATGTATTTAAGTATTTATAAATATTTATATATTATATATATCGTTGTCTAAGTACCCTCAACACAAGCCTTATTGCGCTTACTGTGGGACTTAGTCAATTTGTGTAATAATGTCCTATAATATTTAAATTAAAAAAAAAGGTGACAGCAGTGGTCCACATGGAGTCTGATTTGCGATTTATATAGCAGCAGTCTTGGCCCTGGAGTAAAGTATCGCCTCGCTTTATTGAGCACACCGAGTTTTTTGGATGCCAGCGCAGCCTTCCCTTCCAGGTGACTACGGAATTGGACGTCACTGAATATTTCGACAGCGAGGATCCCAATACTCCACGACATGGTAAGGGCTGTGCCTTGGAACTGCGGGGCCACAGTAAATTGGGTTTTCTTAGCGGTAAACGCGCAAACTTGTGTCTTGGTGGGGTTGAATCGGACTAAGTTGTCCCCCGACCCCACACCGAAACCCTGGATAGTGCTCTCAATATCCGACACAAACTTAAGGGCCATGGGGGTCCCATCGCGCACAAGTTTTTTGCAGAAAGAAGCGTCTGGTTGACGTAACTGGTGACCGAAGAGCTGGCGGTTTCCTCGAACAACGTATCAGTATTGCGATACAACGAGGAAATGCAGCCAGCATCCTCGGTACAATGCCTCAAGGGCCTATTTTAGATTTAAGCTAATTATTAATTTAGTTTAGTATTTGTATATTTCCTCTTAAATTACGTAGGTACCTCTGGACTGGACCATAATTGTAGTATTTTTTTTATTTTATTGATTAGGGAAACAAACAGCACAATATAATTCTTACAGCCTAAGAAAGCTACTTTAACACATTAGCCAAAACAGTTTCCACTGGAAGTTAATACATACAATTTTGCTCTGAGAATACAACATGCGATTAGACATGAAATATAAAGTATACATAGGTGTAACACAATTAAGAGAAAATAATAGAGAAGAAATAGAAATTGAGAAGAAAGAGAAGTATTGGACTATAGGTAGTTGGGTGGTTTTACAAGCTTTTATTTTTCGGGTCAAATCTGGCAAGCTAAATGAGACCAACTTCCTTAGACCAGCCAAATAAGTTGGGTGACAATACAATATTTATTGTAAATAGAAATTATTTATTGTCAACCCCACAGGTAAAAAAAAAGATAAGTGAGAGTTGGGTGACAATGCAATATTAGGACACAGGACGTGACCATAGGATCTCTGTGATAAACAACGCAATACAATTGTGTCTCGGATTGTACAATTGTCTCGATGAGTATGATGTCTGTTGAAAGAAAAGTACAATCAGCGAAAATGCAAAAGATTCAATCAATGTTTAAGAAATGAAATGTTTGACAAAATATTTATTCCGGACAAGCTTACAAGACCTAAAGACCTACATACCTAGATAGCCCTGACCTAGTCGGCGCCCATGCGTCTGCACAGGTATCAATACGAGTACGATACCGACGCAGGTCAGGTGTGCGTTTTAGGCACGTGCGAGTTGCAACATTTTGCTCGAGATAGCGATAGATTTTTATAGCACGTCTGTGGAAAACAAGCGGAAATCATAGCCTATGGACGCTTGTAACTGCGTTACGAGTTTTTTTTATAAGTATATATTTTGTTTGATTGCCCATTTGGTACCTACTACTTATCATTACTTACTTCTGTACAAATTTTCAAATTATATTTTTTAAGAAAAAAAACCGACTTCAATGATGACCGGTGAAAGAAAGATTATTATATTATATTAAAAAAATTTATCGAAAATCGAATTTCCTTAACAAACACAGCGAAGAGGAGCAATCGCCAATCGTGAACTATGCATCGTTGAAGAGTTCCATTCTGATCAGCATCAGCAGTTCCACTTTATCAAATGTCACTTTTTTAAATGGAAATGTTTGATTTGTTGATGAAAATACAAAAAAACACTATATGTATGCCTTTCACATTTGAAGAGTTCCCTCGATTTCTCATAGATTCCACCATCAGATCTCGCGCTTGACAAAAATTTGTCTCGAAGACCTAAATTTGCCTGACAAACATAAAGAACACGACAAATCGCCAAGCGGGAACTGTGCGTCGTTGAAGAGTTCCATTCTGATGAGCATCAGCAGTTCGACTTCATCAAATGTCACTTTTTAAATGTAAATGCTTGATTTGGTGATGAAAATATAAAAATCACTATGCCTATGTATGCCTTTCACATTTGATGAATTCCCTCGATTCCTCATGGATCCCATCATCAGAACTGAGTTTTGACAAAAACGGGACCAATCTGTATATATATAAATTCAAACAAAAAAATAATTTTCATAATCGGTTCAGAAATGACGGAGTTATGAAGTAACAAACATTAAAAAAAAACCGAATTGATTAACCTCCTCCTTTTGAAATCTTGAAGTAGGTTAAAAATGACAGATCAGTTGAACAAATTGGAGACACAATCTATTCTGATATTTCCTAGACAGGGGAGAGTGGGGGAATTGGGAAACCTTAACTTCAAACGCTGTAAAATTACATAAAAATGTCTTTTTTTTTCAATCATTTTTATGTTAACCGTATTAGTTTGGTTATCTATCTATCTAATTTTAACAAAATAATAATTTTAAGTTAATGTTATCCTACTAAATTATGACGAAAACAAAAGCCTTGCCGTTCCTTTTTACCCGAAACCGTATGGGGTAATGAAACAGTCCGCGGGATGGAAACACTGAAGATTTTCAATTTTAGTATTACTGTTTAACCTTTTTCCAGGCCGCACCAATCTACAAGGATTTCCCAATAAAAACAAATATATTCCAATTAATCCAGCTTTGATGATTCATTTGAAGGCAAGTCTCATTTTCCAAAAGTGCAATCTAATTTGAACCTTAATTCAGAATACTAAAGTTGAAATTCTATTGGCGCGTATGTGGTCGATAAATCGTACTATGCCTGGAAAAGGGTTAAGGATCTTTATTTACCTCACGGAATACATAATAATTTACAAAGTGAAAAAGTATTAGATTTTCAATCAGTATGTATATGTAGCAAGAATGCAAGAAGTAATTGGGAACGTTCTCGTTTCGTTAGTTCCTAATTACTCCAATTGAAGATCAATCAAAATGAGCATCCCTCGTGATTGTAATTTTGGTGAACTTGAAACACCTGGGGTTAGGAAGGGCTTGTGCACAAATCACGCGAGGTTTTTTGGCTAATTTTTGACTCCCCCCTACCTCTTGGTGATATTTGGTGAGGTTCTTAGCTACCCCCGTCTCCCTACATTACCTCACGTGTATTTTTTTTATTGGACCAAATTTTGAGATAAACAGTATTGTATAACAGTATTGTAGATATCGCTGGGGCGATGCTGTTGAAGCGGACTTGCGCGATCTCCAGGCCGATAACTGGCGGGAGATGGCGCAGGATCGAAACAACTGGCGAGTACTCGTGTCGGAGGCCAAGACTCATTTTGGGTCGCTGCGCCATTAAGTAGTAGTACAATACTACTATTGTATATAGTAAATCTTGTTTATTTTCTATTTGCGTTATGAACATGATGTATGTATATTGATTATACACGCTCTAAAAATTTCGTAAGATAGACTCGCTATTTTGATGTGCGAAGTGAAGATTTATGTTTAACGAAACCGAGAAAAAGTATCTATGTACTCATGTGGTAATTTTTTTTTCTTAGTTGTTTCACTGTAGACACGTGAGGTCTCCTTATACGCGTGCCTGCGTATTGTGTGGGCATAATGTTTATTAAAGTGTGCGGGACCGCTAAAGACGACGCCCCGCAGCCTGACTACGCGGACGAGGTTCCTCCACCCGATAGCGGATCGGACTATGTGAAAACGCTCTAAAGCTACAAGTAAGTACTACAGGTTGGCCTACACTTTGGCGCCAAGAGGAAACAGCGGGGTGGTCCATTAATTACATCACACGTTTAGGGGGAGGGAGGGGTCAAGAAAATGTGACATATTATGACAAGGGGGAGGGAGTCACCAACTTTTTGAAGTCTGAATTTTTTTTTTATTCACTGTACCGTTAAATGATGAGTTTTTGGAACGATAATCGTTTTTATTCATTTAATTTTCTTTCCTAATCAGTTTTGTGTTATCAAATTACTAATATTTCTATTATCAAAAACATTTTGATAATATATTAATTCCTAATTCGATTTGCCGATTTCGTTGAAAACAAAATTGCCAAAAATGTGACGTCACACCAGGGAGAGAGGGGGTTGCCAAATGTGACAAGAAGGGGGAGAGGGTCAAAAAACCTTAATAATCGTGTGACGTAATTAATGGATGAGCCCCAGGGTCAATACTTGCGCCAAGATGTCCTGAAGCGCACCACTTGCGGTATACCGAGGAATTTCTGGTAGGAAATTGCGATGCGTACTTGCGTAGAAAGGAATGGTGCGCAACTGTTCATAAAAGTGTGGAACAATACGAACAGCCTACGACGTTCTACGGTGTGAATAAGTTTTGCTTCTTTTACTGATGGCAAACGGTGTTATTGTAACATCGGTCTATAATATAATAGACACCTGTGCTATTAGGAAATAGGTAAAACCAAATCATAGTCCAACGTGCTCTTTTAAATATAACTTCTGTCCGATAAGTATGTCGAAACGTCGATAAGGTTAGGTTTATAGGTCAGTGTTACGGACGGATAGACATACAACTCGACATGAAGGCTGCTGTGGTTGTGTGTGCTATTTCCGCTTTGCTGCAGGTGAGTTAAAAATACCTATGGGATTCCACATTGTCATATCGGATGACCCTTTGGGGAAAGAACGCTGCTAAAACTGCCCCTAACGCTTCCTTTTAACTAGAACGAATCGTTGACGATCCTAAACTCACAAGCGGTATTGAACCAAGTCTAAGGAGAGACTTTCGCCTCCTTGTGTGTGTTCTACCACTTGTATAATGGACTGTGCTCTGAAGAATTGTTTGACATGATACCAACGGCCACTTTCTATTACCGCACCGCTCGCCGTCGGCAGGGTGTTGTTTAAGAGGAATTGCTTCCCGCGGACGCTCCGGCTGTGGAGTGAGCTCCTTTCCGAAGTTTTCCCGAGGCTCTACAGTATGGGGTTCTTCAAAAAAGGAGTGTACAGGTTTTTAAAGTGTCGGCAACGCGCATATGACACCTCTGGAGTTGCCGGCGTACATAGGCTGCGATGACTGCTTACCATCAGGCGGCCGTATGCTTTTATGCCACCGTCGTGATATAAAAAAAAAGATGTAAAAGGACGTCCGCTAGCGTGGGCGGGTGGACCGAGCGGTTGCACACACGCGGGTGCGTTACTCACACTATTACCTATTCCGCTCCGTGCAACCGCGCCAGCTATTGGACGCCCTAAGAATCTCATTGCACTCAAATACTTAATTTATACCTTAATTTCCAGCTCACGGCAGCATGCTGCAGCTGCAAATGCAAGTGCGGAGCCCCCGAGCTCTCCCTGATCTACCTTGACGCTCCCCCGCCGGCCTGCGCGCCCCCACCCTTATGCCTGCCGCCACCTCCACCCCTATACCTACCTCCCCCGCCGCCATTATGTTTACCGCCACCGTGCTTGCCTCCACCAGCACCGATAGTGTACTCAGCTCCGCCAGCGCCCTTACCTCCACCATGTGCGCCTGCACCTATGTATCTGCCTGCCCCCGCCCCGTTACCACCCTGCGCCCCTAGCCCTATATACTTGCCAGCCCCTGCACCCCTCCCACCATGCGCTCCTGCACCTATATTCCTGTCTGCCCCTGCCCCATTGGCTCCTTTACCACCTATAAAACTTAGTTTACCACCCTGCGCTCCACCTGCTCCTATAGTTCTACCAGCTCCGGCACCTTTTGCCTTACCACCCCCGTGTGGCTATGCCCCCCCTTTGCTCCCCCCACCAACTTACCTGCCCCCCTGTGGATGCGCTGAGCCTAAAGTGACCTTCTTGCCTTATCCCCCACCATGTGGGTGTGGATGTTAGGTAAAAAAAACTGACTTGATTGCGATTATTATCAAATCATTTAAGAAACTCAATTATTAAGACGATTTTTTCGAATTTTAATTACCTATCATAAAAGAAAGGAGCATTTCAAATATTTGTATGGAATTGGGTTTTCGCCCTTCATAGTTATAATAATAAAAAATCTAGAAAAGTCACATCAAGTTAAGTAAAAATCTTTTCCATGTCAATATCCAGAAGAAAACCGGGACTACGTTTGTATGGAGAAACGGTCGTCCCCTTTCCTCTTAACATATACCTATATTCGAATGAATCATGTATTCCTCAAGGGATCAATGATCACACTCGTAAACCTTTGAATTTAAACAAATTTGAATAGTAATCAATTAACTTCTTTTTGTAACAAGTCGCTGATGCAAAAATGATAATTTAATACTGATCGTAACCCAAGAAAAAAATGAAACCGGGGGGCGTGGACGGAAAAAAGCTAAAATTTATTCAATTATGTAAAAAAAGACAGAAATCACTTTTATTACAAAGTTAGGCGTTTATATAACGGTTGAGTTAAAATATCAAAAATAAGGAATCTTCACAAAATATGTTTTTTTATTCATGTATTTTATGGTGTATGATTTTTGAAATAAATAATATACTTAACTCAACATTGTCTATCATTTTTAATCCCGACGGAAGATATAAGTTTGTTTATGGAATCGTTAGTTGCTAAACGGAAGAATGATTCGAGTGCGGTTTTTCAGTCTTGTTTGTCACGATGGATATCCTTGATAGAATTCATCACACAAGATGGCGCTATTATATTTTTTGAGGCTTTTTATTTTATTGACTAAAGCATTAGCGAAGGTCGGAATTTGTCTCGGGCAAACTGCTGTTGTATGTCCAGATGTTCTCCTCTACAGGTCGCATTCCCAACAGATGTTCGTGTGAGCAGGTTGGATAAGTAGGTAAAACAATTCTGTCGTTTCATTTTTGGAACATTTTCAAAATGGTGGAAATTGGCATAAAAGACTTAAGCGCCAGTAGGGTCTATGATACTTAAGACTAGTGATTGAGTGTGATTGTTGTGTAAGCTGGGATGTTTCAATGCAGTAAGCTTTATTTTTTATTTTTAGGGTTCCGTGCCCAAAGGGTAGAACGGACCCTATTACTAAGACTCCGCTGTCCGTCCGTCCGTCTGTCACCAGGCTGTATCTCATAAACCGTGATAGACAGTTGAAATTTTCACATATGATGTATTTCTCTTGCCGCTATAACAACAAATACTAAAAAGTACGGAACCCTCAGTGGGCGCGTTCGACTCGCACATGTCCGGTTTTTTTAATTTTCGTGAGGTCTACATACAGTTCACGGAGCCACTAGTTTATACTTTGGATTTTAGGAAGGTTGGTAGATAAATAAAAATGAAATAACCTAAGTATAATAATAAAAACATATATTTAACTTCGTATTACAGTTTAACAAATTGCTAAAGTGCATACAGGACCGCTGTGGCGCTATTCAACTAGTTTTTCCATATGACCAAATTAGTGACACGAAAAATAAACGGCGTAAGAAACATATATGTACTTATAAAAAGAGTAAACAATCCCAGATATATAAAAGACTTCTATTACACCAGTCTGTCCGGCCGATCTATTAATTTTATTTATTGGTACATAACCAGATAAATTGGGTAGCAAATTGGTCATTCGAACTGTCATCTGAGATATAGAAAGAGTTAATATACTATTTTTCACATAGCTTTGGGTACAGTTACAGCTATCAATTCCTTACAATTTATAACCTACCTATCTAACGCAGCGGCTTACGTGAGCGAATAACTCACATTGCGACGCGACGCGGCGCGGCGGCCCAACGGCATTCGCGTTCACAACGAGATCGCCCGTAGTAACGTAGAACACTTCCATAGGTATCAAAGGATTGAATTCACCCGCGCCGCGCCCCTTCGCGTTCGCGAGTTATTCGCTCACGTAAGCCGCTGCGTAACGATCAATCAATCAATTTTTCGTGTCATGGCTCCATCAAGGTGTAGATGATTCTGCCAATGTCGAGGTTGGATAAGACACGGCTAGTAGGTATACGGATAAGGTTCGATGTGTCAGTGTTGGCCGAACGGTAATTAGAATTGACCATATTGAAAATTAACCATTACAAATTGAACCGTAAACGGACTGACGGTTACAGTTTATGGTTCAATTTGTAAAGGTCAATTTTTTATATGGTCAATTCTAATTAACGTTAGCCCGACACTGGGTGGAGTAACCTTCAAACGAGAAAATGTATTGAGACGACAGCTGTCATCGTACCCACCACCAAGCTATTTGAAAAATAGTTATAGTAAGGAATATTTTGCTTTGACTATAAACTATGTGCGCGGTATTAGCGGCCGACTCAATAGTTATTTGATGATTGGCAGAAAAGTAGTTTTGGTTTAATTAAGCGATGTCACGAATTTGGTAATATGGAAGTGAAGTGGAATCGCGCCCCTGCGTTTGTGACGACCCATTGCTTTTAGCAACGGGGTCACTCACGCATTGCTGCTTGTTTAATACTAAAATACCGTCAAATGTGGCAAAGTATAACATGTCGTAAAGTTACACAACTTTGCCTACCATGCCAAACATTGCCTGGTTTGAAATAATAGTGATTCCCTACCAAACAACTATCTATCTCGCCCTAAAAATATGTAATATATGTAACCCCTACATAATAATGCAATTGGGATAAGAATTGACTGTTTTTCAAGTCGGACATGGTAGGGAGGTGGCATGTTAGGCAATTTTTAGAAAGTTTACGGTAATGAAACAGTAACATAACCCTTTTCCTTAAAATATACAAGAAAACCTACTAGGGTAAGGAGAACAAAGTTTTTTTCACCACACCAACTAAAAGGCCCTCTTTGCATTTTATCCACATGTGGGGCAAAGTAATCAGATGTAAATTTTGACTTGTTTCCTTATTTTAGCTGGTAGAATTGACTTTAAAATTATGATATTGAATGTTACATGTTTTAATACATAAAATAAATAAATAAATATTATAGGACATTATTACACAAATTGACTAAGTCCCACAGTAAGCTCAATAAGGCTTGTGTTGAGGGTATTTAGACAACGATATATATAATATATAAATATTTATAAATACTTAAATACATACAAAACACCCATGACTCAGGAACAAATATCCATGCTCATCACACAAATACATGCCCTTACCAGGATTTGAACCCGGGACCATGAGCTTCGTAGGCATGGTCACTACCCACTAGGCCAAACCTGTCGTCAAACACACATACATACATTAATTTGGATTTGATTTAATTTGTTTTTTTTGGTATTTCATAGCTAGTAATTTTCTCGCGTTGGTGTGGTAAAATATTTTGTGTTTCACTCGGAGGCAAAGTTTGATTAACCCTCGTGCCTTGAAACCCTCGCGACGCTAATGATTCCACTTCTCAAACCACTCGCTACGCAAATTATTAACTACACGCTACTACGCTATTTTGGAATCTTTTGCTTGTTCGCGTATCAATATTAGCACGAGCAGTTGCAACAACTTTGCCGCCTTGTAAAATAAATAACTATTTCCGGATCCCGGGCTAAAACAAAAGTATGTCGATTATATACTTACAAGTATATCTTTTGCCCCAGACCTTAACCCCACCTAACCTAAAATTCCATGGTAAAAAAAGTGAATGTGCCATCTTTGACGGTCGATGATAAAAAAAAGGAATATAACACTAATTAAATAATTAATAACATGAATATATGTTTAAATTTTAAGGTAATAACTTTTAGCCGACACAGAAAAATACAGTTGAAATCAAATACGCGTGATTGTCAATATTAAGTCGAATACTTTAAATCAGCAAATATTTAAAGTGTGCAATTTGTGCAAATACTTTGTGTTTGTTTAGGTATAGTTGATATTTTTGATCTAACGATTAGATGATGAGCATTAGGTATTTACTGCTTGATTGTAATATAGGGCAATTTTATTACGATTTATTTCTTGTCTAAAAAATCGTACTTCATATTTGGGTCATTTTGTTGTAGCCTTATAGATTTAAACCTTAATACTTTCACAATACAGTTGTTTTTTAAATGACATTGTTGCTTTGCCACGTGGCTAATACGGGAGCTGACCACTCGCATAAAAGAAACAGATTAGAGTCTGAGGCCTAAAAATCATTTCAGAAAATTCATACTAAGTATTCCTTCAACATTCAGGCAATCCGGCTGTAGAATGATCTTCCTCTCTCTATGAGACAAGCCCAGAACAAATTCTCCTTCAAGCGCATGTTGCGCAAGCATCTGTTTGACAAGGTTCAAAGGTCGTCCTCATGATGTTTCACAATGGGTATATATTTATATATGTATGTATTTATGTATCATATTATTTATGTACGTATAATTTTATATAGGTAATATTGTGATTTTTTTTTGTCATTTTACTCTGTATTCTGACCCTGCACCAATTAGGATCTTTCGGTTTGGCTCATGGTTGACTGGTAGAGAATGCCTTCTGGCATTAAGTCCGCCATTTGTACTCTTCATGTATTGTGCAATAAAGTTTAAATAAATAAATAAATAAAATAAGTATAGATACTTTTGAGCATAATTATACAATACATTTCAATTTTTTTTTTGTCAAAAAAAATCGTATTTCGGATAAATTTTTATGCTTTTTGTGATTTTAAATTTTCTTGTAAGTCTTCGGCTGAAAGATTACCGTGTAAAATTTAATAAACTAAGTACATAATAAAATGTAACATCTAAAATATAAATTGGAAATATTTATAACCAACACCATTTAATAATAGGTACTTAAAAATAACACTAGGACTAAGTATTGAGACACCACAGTTTGAGAAGTATACTAAGTGATACCATACCGATCGATGGCCGATCATCTATTCTCGATGTATATTCGATAGACCATCGATAGATTGGTATTGTACAAAAGTGGACTAGAGGATATTGTGACTAGAGTTAAAATGGCTATATTTGTGTTTTTTTTTTGTAATTTTTATATATGTGAGAAAAATATATTAACCCAAATTTATGGGATACAACAAAAAGGATTCTTATTTTGACAATTTATGAAATATTTTAAAACAATTCTTAATTTTTGTGAGATTCTAATTATGATCTTTAGTGATATGAGGTAATTTTGGTCTATTATAAAAATAAAGATTCGAAAATAAGATTAATACTAACAGGGAAGAATAGCGTTTCCAATCTAACAAAATAACGGCTTTTTTTTATGAAATTCCATTTTAGGAGACAACGGTTTCCACTAACTAAATCGAAACATAACACTTCGATTTCGATGTCGATCGCTTCAGCGTAATATATTGTAGGTTTGTAGGTTTCACGATTTTTTAGCAAATTTAATAAAAAAGGAAACCCTATAAACCTAGGTTTTCATTATGACAATAACATATTAAAGTCATGGAGAATCGAAAATATTTAGAAGTGGAAAAACCGTTTTCTCTTTTTGTATGGGCGGTCAAATTAAATTATAATTATAATAATTATTATTTAATTATAATTATAATAATTATAATTATAATTATTATAATTCCCTCTTAAGCTTAGAATAAATTTAAAAGTGGAAAAAATACTGCCTTGGGTGAGACTTGAACTCACGGCCTCTGGATTAAATTTATTGTATTTTTTAAATTTATTCTAAGCTTAATAGCATCGTTCGCAGACGTTTCTGCTTGTTAAAAATTTATTCCCTCTTCAATAAAATATTGGTTTTCATAATTGGCAACCAATTTTAAAACTATCACAAGTCCCTCCAGTTATGGCAATTTGCGTACCTGCCATTGCGTACATACTTATTTAGCGTACCACCAAGCAGTGGCATCCCATACATGTCTTGTAAGTTTGTCTCAAATAGCTGCGCCCATATAAGATACAGTACCGGCCAATAATATATCAAATATCAAATATCAAACATTTATTCAGCAAATAGGCCACAGGGGCACTTTTACATGTCCATTTTTACAAACAAAAAATTAAAAAAAGAAAAAAAAACAATTACAAATATCGAATCTATGAAATAATAAATAAGTATAAATATCACTTTGTGTCTTTTTGTATCAACATGTATAGACTAAACAATATAAGTAAGTTTGTAAATTGCATATTTTACTAATAATTTTATACAAATATATGATGAATACTGCAATGAAGTCCCGTGAATTATAATAGGAGCCTCAGCGTATTAGTAAAAAAACACTAATTAAAAATGAAGTTGACTATATATTAGAACCTTTACATATACATATAAGGCTAATTTTTCACATCGCTCGCACAAAGGAATACTACTACACTACCTAAAGTAGTGAGATGGAAATCACATACATATATAAAAAAAGTCCAACCGTAAAACCATGGAGGTGATATATTATTGGCCAGTTAGTAAATTAAAACAGAAACTGGTCAAAGGTCGAAGTTTAACGATGCAGTGCGAAATGAGATAATTTAGAATACCGGAAATATAAACTGAAAGACTTATCTGCAATGTAAGTATACACACACAACCCAAACAGACGTCCACCTGGCTTCGACAAACCGCGCCGGGTATGGAGTCAATTAAACCGCATACGAACGGGTGTTGGAAACTGCCTACCATTGGCATAAATGGGGCTGGTGTGACTACCCTCAGTGTGTGCGTGGAGCAGACGGTCGAACACATTGTTCTGGAATGCCTTCTCACCAAATTCAAGGAACAGATTGAAGAGCTCGCGAACCTAAGTGAAAGGGCCATCAACTATCTGAACAGTGGAAACCTCAATCTCTAGATTAATATTTCATTTAAATTCAGTAACTGCCATGTGATAAAGAATGTAAGCATTGCATCAGACCAACGATCTAGAATAACTGTAGAAGTCACTAGAGCTAAATGTACCGAAATGCTTCGTCTTGAAACCTTTTACTTTAATAAATATCTGTGTTTTTCTAAATTATCCCATTTATCCAGGTACCTTTACCTATAAAAGCTATAAAAAAACTTAGACACTTAGTTTTAACAAGATTGGCAACAATTAGCTTGCATCTATTTCAGAAAAACTTCACATCTTACCTTAATGTGATAACAATTTGAGATAATTCAAAACCCTTAACTAATTTGGCTAATTATTGCACGAAATTAAAACTAAATTATTACCTAAGATGGCGAATTTATGACACTGGGTAAATCTTTTTCTTTTGGTCAGTTTCGTTTAAAAATATAAAAGTATCCGCCTTTTAAAAATTATACTACTTTCAGATGAAATTTACCAGCAACCGTAGAAATAAAAAGGGGAAGAAAATATGCACTTTTAAAGGGTAAATCCTTTTGGATTTTACACAACTTTTGTCACATCGAGTTAATTTTCCCCATTGGTTACCACTAAGGTTTATTTCTGTTCATATGTTTTTAGATAATGGTTACAATATCATAAAGAATAGTCTATATCTTTAGATAAATAAAGATAAGCTAAATTATTACCAAATTCAACGTGCAGAGTAAAACGTAACCTTATAATAAGAAACAACATATCTTTTCCTTGCAAAAAGTTGAGCGTTTCCAAACCCTTCATTCACGTCTACCCCCCTAAAGGGAGGTGCCCCTCCCCCTCTTTTCTAGCGCAGTAGAGTAACAACGTAGCCACAAGTAAACCCTATAAATTGTAAACTTTTAGACAAATAAATTAGTATTTCTCTCTCGTCCTTACATGACGACCGTGACATTCAATGAATGAAGGCGTGAATAACGGATGCTAATTTGCATTTTTGAGGTTCCTCGGCGGTAGTCATGTACGAGCCCCTACACACGGCCACGTTTGTTTGTTTGTCTTTTTTGTAGAAATTGTGTTCAAACGTTATTTCGGCTTTGGTCTAGGATTTTCCTTTTTTTTTTATGCATGGTATGTAATTATTTTAACTGGTCAATATTGTTTAGCTACATTATTACTCTTCTGCCCAGTGGTAGTATAGTAACGATGTAGCCACAAGAATCCCCTATAATTTGTAAACACTTAAACAAATAAATCAGTTTACACTTTTCGATTGTTTCGCTTGTTCCTTACATGGCGACCCTGACATGACTTATCTGGCTGCATCATTACTTTTTTTTTATACTACGTCAGTGGCAAACAAGCATACGGCCTGCCTGATGGTAAGCAGTATCCGTAGCCTATGTACGCCTGCAACTCCAAAAGAGTTACATGCGCGTTGCCGACCCTAACCCTCTCCCACCCTCGTTGAGCTCTGGCAACCTTACTCACCGACAGGAACACAACACTATGAGTAGGGTCTAGTGTTATTTGGCTGCGATTTTCTGTAAGGTGGAGGTACTTCCCCAGTTGGGCTCTGCTCTAGATCTGGAATGACATCCGCTGTGCTGTGCCCTACCACACAGAGCGAGATGACATTCACAATGCCCATACCTCTCTTGTGGACGTAGTTTAAGGACATACCCGGGTCCACTCCACTAAGCTCTTGTTTTTACATCCCAGTTACTAAAAGACAGTTCGATTGCGAAGTCTACGCATTCATCCTGCTTTTGAAACAATTTTTTTTTTTTTCATTTATTTAGAACACAAACAGTCACATATACAAATGGATTTGAAGTACAATGTAGAGTACTTAACATACTTAAGAATCATAGACCTGGAGGTTCATTATTAAGTACATAATGTTAACATATATACATACTAACAGCATAAAGAAAATGAAATCATGAGCCATACTTAAATTCTATTTACTAGTCTTCAGAGGAGAAAAAAAAATACAATAAACAGGTTTGACATTACTGTCTGTTTCATTAATTATCGGATATGTTGTATTTTTTTTTTTTTTTTACTAGTATTTGGTAGGTATTAGGACAACCGGAAAGTTACATTTATACATTGTGTACATTGTATTATATTTAATTATATGAAATATGTACTTGAACTAAAACAATTTACGTCTAAGTATCATTTTGAGACTAGACAATGAAATAATTAAATAATAATTTTTATGCTAAAATGACAGGAGAAATAGGATCAGTTGGACAAATTGGCACAATTGAACTGAACAGTATTTAGGATGTAAAGACAAGGTTTAGAGTACCGTCCCCCTTAGCCTGGTGGCCAGCCCATCTGCCGCCCCCCCAGGATATGGAGATGGAGATGGTAGACGCTCTGAGCGCCCTCTCGGCCGTTGTTGACGACGAGACGCCAGCCCAGGGGCGCGCGCGCCGTGGCTAGGGCGCGGGCGACGGACATCAGGTGCCCGAGGAGCTGAGGAAGAGAATAATAAATATTATGCAGATGGTATAGTTAACACATTGAACACTGTGTTTTTAGTTTGCATGGTAAGATCGCTCACATGTCTCCTGCGGGACAGCGTAAGGCTTATTTGTTAATTTTTTTTATACTACGTCGGTGGCAAACAAGCATACGGCCCGCCTGATGGTAAGCAGTCTCCGTAGCCTATGTACGCCTGCAACTCCAGAGGAGTTACATGCGCGTTGCCGACCCTAAATCCGCCCCCCCCTCGTTGAGCTACTACTACTTTACTACTATTTTAGGTACTTGTCATTTTTGACATTAGATCATATCATTTTTTTTCATTATAATTAATATTTACTGTGTTATTTTATGTTTTTACTTGTAATACACGAGATAACAAAATTGTAAACTCGATTCATAAAATAACCCTGACCGACTCATTAGGGCCGGTTTTTCCCGTTTTATTTACACCTACTATTATGTCTATGTTATTTAATGAAATGTGTATGTATTTTACGTAATTAATCCTTGAATAATTGTTTGATTACTAAGTATGTAAGTAGTATTATGTACTAAGTGTAAAGTTTAAATAAATTATATTAGACAATTTTACATAACAGTCTGTAAGGTATATGTGATGGTTTTTCCCTGGGCCCAAAATCGACGGTCTGCTTAAAGTTAAAAAAAATTGTCTGTCTGCCAGCCTTAAGTTTTTTTTTTACTCTTAACCATTACACCTAGTTCAAATGAAATTATGAAGGCGAATATTGAAGGTTAAAAACCTAAGTTATTTCAACGTAAATGTGTACTTTCTTCAACCCGACGCGTTATCAAATCAAACACCGTTATCGCATTCCTCGTGCATCTTATCTGTTAATTACAGCTCTTTGTTAGCTAGAAACTGTGGAAACTATTTACCTTTAATATATTTCCAAGTTTAACTAGTTGGCAAAACCTATGGGCAGTAAGGTTTTGAGGATTCCGTACCCTACTCGAACTAAGCCCGCACTCTCCGTCTGTCCGTCACAGGTCGCAGAGCTGCAGTGTTGGCCGAACGTTAATTGCAATTGACAAATAACCATTATAAATTGAACCGTAAACCGTAACGGACGGTTACACTTACGGTTCAATTTGTAATGGTTATTGGTCAACGTTTCGTCCAACACTGCAGAGCTGTATCTCAAGAACGATAATAGATAGACAGAATTGCGAGCAAATAATTACTGAAAATAACCAACCTGAGATACTTAGGATTTAGTAACCGAAAAAGAATGCTTATAGTTTCTCCGTGTCTTTCTGTCTGTCCAACATGAAACTCAAAAAACTGGACAAGTTAAAGATGGAGTCGCCCACCGAGAGTGCCGTACTTTTTAGTATTTGTTGTTATAGCGGCAACAGAAATACATCATTTGTGAAAATTTCAACTGTCTAACTATCACGGTTCATGAGATACGGCCCCCGTCCCCCCGTTCCCGTTCCCGTCCCGTTTTACCCTTTGGGTACGGAACCCTAAAAAGTTCATATAACCTCAGTGTAATGAGAAATTAAAAATATAAACAGTAATGTATGCACGTGTGGTGTGATCTAATTTATTTATTTATGATTTCTTATCAACATAACCACACTAATATCAGATGTAATTTCTAACCCGTAATAGAGTACTATTTCTAGACTATGTGAATGCATAGAATTGATAAGGAAAGAAATTTCAAATACCAGAAAACCCGCTTAAGATAAATAAATAAATATTATAGGACATTCTTACACAAATTGACTAAGCCCCGCAGTAAGCTCAAGAAGGCTTGTGTTTTTTTTTAATATTTTTTTTATTAGTGAAAAACTCTTGCGGGCTTACATGCGACCCCAAAACGCTCACAAGGTAATACAATACAATGTCAATGTAAATAAATTAAATAACACAATTATACGTGCACAAACGTGTGTTGCGGGTACTCAGACAACAATATATATATAATATACAAATACTTAAATACATAGAATACACCCATGACTCAGGAACAAATACCTGTGTTCATCACACAATTAAATGCCCTTACCGGGATTCGAACTCAGGACCATCGGCTTCATAGGCAATGTCACTACTCACTAGGCCAGACCGGTCATCAACAACAACATGATAGCAAATAAAACACAAAAATCATATGTGAAGTATTTATGTATTAAGAATGACTTGGCCATCCCATGAAAACACAATATATCTCACAAGTAATACATATTATATTGAATTATATTGTCTATGGCTGTGTAGTAGCTAATTACAGTAATTACGTAATAACTTAAGACAGAAGGTCCCTTAAGTAGGCACTGAATAAATTAACCGAATTGGTATTACATGGATCTCACAACTTTTTACAGTAGAAGAACGGAGTTGCGAGACTTGTTTTTTTTTTTTTTTTTTTTATGGAGGATAGGCAGGCGTTTGACCACGATCACACCTGATGGTAAGTGATGATGCGGTCTATGGTGGAGCACGCTTACCTATGAGATACCTATTTACTCTAGCCTTGAAGAGATTCAGATTGTACCCATACGGAAACACAGACTCGGTTTTACAAGTTATGTTTTTGATGGCATTCCTATTTTCATGGAAAAGTTATGACTTTCCGGGTTATGGTTTTCCTGGCCGTCCCTTCGTCTTTCCATGCGAGGATGTTTCATGTGTGCGTGGCGTGTAAGTTGTTTTAGTTTACAATTTAGATTCTCAGTGACATGAAGTTGATAAGGGGGCGTCCATAAATTACGTGAGATGATTAAAGGGGGGAGGGGGTCGAGTCAAATCTCATCTAATCTCACGTTGGGGAGAGGGGGGGTCTCGACAAATATCACGCAATTTATTCTCTGATTGAAACAAAAAAAAAAAATTATACTATTTTGGTCCATTTAATCCAAATTGTATGTACATGCTTAAACTAGTCGTAAATAAAAGCACGAACCAAATTGTTTTTTCTTTTTACAATAAACAATCCAACGCGTTTACGTAATAAACCCACATTCTGAAAAATCTCACGTGAGATTGGGGGACGGGGGCGGGGGTTGAATAAAATCTCACGACATCTCACCAAGGGGGGAGGGAGGGTCAGAAAATTGAAAAAAACACCTCACGTAATTTATGGACGCCCCCTAAGTACAAAATTAATACAACTCATCTCACACAAAGAAATTTGAAATTTATTTGGAAAACATAACATAAATAAAAAGTTCATCAATAATATTTTAAAAAAAGTTGGTAGCCTAGGGTCGGCTTAAAGCAAAAAGGGCTGCTGTGCCTCCATGCCTCTGTTCTCTTTCATAAACACTCTAGGGGTAGGGCAGACAAGACCATGTGGATGGTGGGGTGCTCCGATTTGGTTTTGAGCCATTTTTAATTTTAGAAAAAAAATCCTACAAAACATGCTTATTTTAGCGTATTATTTGCGATAGTCATCAAAATACGAGAAAGTTATCAAAAATATGCGTTTAACATAACACGGATGATTTTTTTTCTAATTCCTGCACCCCCTTTGCTTTAGTCCAACCGGCCAAGGCTAAAATACCATATATATGTTACTGTAAAAGCCCGAAGTACGGTAAAACCTAGGATATACCGGTAAGACCTAGGTTTTACCGATGCCGATCGGTAAAAGCCCGAAATGTGAAATAATTATTGTTCACTTCGGGGTTTTACCGACATGGATTTGGTAAATCCTAGGTCTTACCACGGCGACTGGTAAAGGTTGAATCATGTACTGGTTCTTGACATTATTATATGAAAATCTTGTATCAGTGTAAGGGGCGTTACATGTATCGCCATTTAGAGTGATGCTTCGTATTGTTTCGGCTATTTTACTAGTCATATAGATCTAGGTCTTTCGGTTTTGCTGAAGGTGAGAGTGAACTCTATTCACTGCAGATTCGAACGCCGTGAGCAGGTATGTAGAAGTCCTGAGAGCAGAGTAATGTACAGTGTGTCACATACCCTCTGTAAGCAATATGCCCAGTTGGTGGGAATTTTCGGGCTGTAGCTAGCCGCTGTAATGGGTAACAGAAACGCGTTCCGTATGTGCTTCGCTTTCCAGATGACTAGGGTGCACTGCATAATGCAGAGATTATCATATCGCGAGCGATTGGCATCTTAACTAGGTACCAAGGTTTAGGTATAGTTTACAGTAAAAACAAATTAGGTATCTATTAATAGTTCTCGCTTGTTGAAGCGATCAAATGTCACCCAGACGCTTTCAATTAAATCAATCTATTTTGAGGATGCTGTTGCGGCTGCGGAAGCACTGCAGCGCATCCGGCATGTTCGCTGAGACGCGAGTAGATGACTTTTTTGCCATTAGGCGGAAAAGAATCGCCTCCATGCTGAGACAGGTGCGCGGCAGCAGCAACAGTCTACTCAAGGTGTTGGCCGAACGCGTCGACTGCCCCGTTATAAAGTTTTGGGTGGAGGTGGCAATTGGGAGAGCGAAATAGAGTATGGCAAACTGCGCCCCTACTCTCCACACATCTTAGTTTTTAGTTATAAGTTCTTATTTTTATTTTTCTCTTAGTAGGTACCTAATTAGCATAGTTTTAAGTTTATACTAATAGTCGTTATGGATCAATAATCTGAAATAAACGGTTTCTTTTGTTTTTTTTTTATACCCAGGGTACGACACGAAACTTAAATACGTCCTTTTCTACATATTAAAGGTTGTGCTAAAGTATTTCTATTATACCTAACATTTTATTCTGTAAGAAAAGGAGACACTTGACCTGTCCGACGCGTCGCGTGTGATGTCACGGCGCGAAGATCATGAATGCGCCCGCACAGGACCGTACCCTAAAGGCAGCAGTGCATCAGCGCCAGAGTACTCTGAACGTACCGCACGAAAGAAAAGTACGGTAAGCGATAAAAACTTGTACAAACAATGTTTTTTGTTTCCAAAAAAATACTAAATCGTTCTTTTCTTCCGATTTACATAAACCAAAATTCAAGTGTCAAGTTTAGTTTCCAAGATTAAGTTTTATAAAAGCTTGTAAAAACTCAAGTATCCGAAGAACACATGTACAAAGAAACAACTTGATATAAATAATAAATAGTTTGTATTCAAAATACTACGGACGCCTTATAAAGAAATGTGTCGGAGAACTTTCTGGAGAATATTCTTGGGAGTAATGAGAAATTTGGTCTATTAAGTTTAAAATATTGTTTCGAGACCAAGTCGCTTTACTAATATCAATACGAGTAAAACAGACATACGCATTTAATTTGAGCAAAAAAAGGAACATTATCCTAATAAATAAGTATGTTTCCTTCAATAAACGGACCAAAGAAAGTGCCGAGAAAGTTCTCGCGAGAACATTCCCAAGAATATGCTCGGAAATTTCCCAAGAGTGAAGAGAAAGTTACCTTTAGAGTAATTTGTTGGTTTCCAAGTAGTCAGTAGCTCGTAGCGCAACGACGACGAGTGGTACGCCTAAGCGAGTGCGTCGCAAAAAGCAAAGGCGAGGGACCGCGCTGGAGTTCAGGCAGTACTGAGCGAGGCCATCGCCTCTTGGAACTCCAGCTCGAGTAATAATTATTGCCCTTTGCATTTTGCTAAATTTTTCGGGGGTCGGTGTGGGTGGTGCAACTAACACCTCTTGAGCAGATGGACGCACCAGGACGCTTGGCTCTCCTCCCACACGCGCAGAGCCGTTCCGTGTGGGCCCCCAATCCACTGGCTCTACGAGGGGGAGGAACTAGCTGTTGGCTAGGACATATTGCCTATCTAGGGAGGACACCTTCCCTCTGCGCCTACGCCGTAGCGGTAGCGCATCTGCACTATCTTCGCGCAACCGCTCAGCTGCTTCCTTTTGGGAAATCACGGTTTCGCAAAAGGCCTCAACTTCCTTCCATGCCCTCTTGCTGCCCAACATGGCCCACACGACGTCGTGCAGCGAGAGGTCCCCACTCGTGATTTCCGCTGCCACCACCATGTTTTGGCGTACCCATCGCCTGCACGATTCAAGTGTGTGCTGGGCCGTGTCATGGCAGAATGTCGTTGGCTCTCTTAATTTCATGAAGGTAATGACCGAAGCAACCGTGTCCGGTTGTTACCTGCGTCAATCTGTAGCTGGGCACCCCGTGTTCTCTATCGAGCCACTGGTTGAATGACGGGAGGAGAGCCCCTATACTGCGGACTCCATAGGAGGAATCCTCCAGGTCGCTCTTCCAGCGGTCCCTCAGTTTCTTGACAGCCTGTCGTTGCTCTCTCTTCGCCTCCTCTGATGGGTCGAGGCGTTCTCCACGCGCTCTGGCCTCTGCTCTCATACGGTAATTTCCAGCTATCATTTTAACTTCCAGCTCCCAGGGTGGAGTGCCTGCCAGGGCTCATGCCACCGCGAAATACACCGTATGGTATGCCTTTATGCAAGGCCACCACCCTCAGCGGACGCCTTAGGAGAGGCTTGGCTTTAGCCAAGAGCCTGTCTGCCCAAATTCGTGCCCCGTATAAGGCCATGCTCCGAACAACGTCCACGTACAAGCGCCGACAAGGGGCTTTCGGCCCACCCACGTTTGGTAATAGCCGGCTAAGGGCTGAGGCAGCACCCACGATTCGGGGCGCTAACCTGAGGAAATACTGTTCAAAATTCCACCTCCGGTCTGTATGTGGACGAGTTGATTGGCAGTCTCAGCAGGCAGCATGTCGGATGTCACATAGGCGATACGTGTTTCAATAACATAAGTTACGCGGACGACATGGTCTTGCTGGGACCGTCAATTGACTCTTTAAGACATCTTGTCAAGCTGTGTGAGGGCTACGCGCAACAGCATGGTCTCATATACAATGCGTCTAAAAGTGAGGTACTAATTTTTAAGGCACGTAAATATAATGTCAACAACAGGCCTAGGATCATGCTGGGGGGAGTAGCCCTTAAAACAGTTGTTAAGGTTAAGTACCTAGGACATATGATCACGGAAGATCTACATGATGATCTAGATGTGGAAAGAGAGAGGAGAGCGTTGGCAGTACGAGGAAATATGCTCGCCCGCAGGTTTGCACGCTGTACACAGGAAGTAAAGATAACACTGTTCAAGGCTTATTGCCAGTCGTTTTACACGTGCAGCCTGTGGGTGAGGTTTACACAAAAGGCATATAACACGATACGTGTGCAGTACAACAACATCCTCAGAATGCTGCTGAAGCGACCAAAGCACTGCAGTGCCTCTGGCATGTTCGCAGAGGCAAGGGCAGATGACTTCTTTGCAATTAGGCGCAAACGAATTGCCTCTCTGCTGAAACGTGTGCGCGGTAGCAACAACAGCATGCTGAGGACGTTGGCCGAGAGACTCGACTGCCCGCTCACTAAATACTGGGTCGGTGTGGTGATTGGGAGGGATAAGTAGGGTAAAGCCTCTTGGTGAGGTGGTAAGGTAGGGATTAGTTTGTAGTTAATTAACATAGAGAATAAGATAGCTATTAAGATTTTTACTAATATCGCTATGGATTTTTTTAATGGTCCGAAATAAACAATTTTTATTTTTTTTATTTTTTTTTTATTTACAAGACCCAGTTACTTCATGTGTGAATTGACCGGAATCCTCTCACCTGCAACAGCTATAGTTAAGTCCTCAGGTAGCGCCCTTCCAGGTCCCCCGAAGACAATTGCTTCAGTCTTCGGGAGGGACACATTCAATCCTAGGCGTTCGATGCGACCCCACTGACATCTCTGTCCCTACCGCCGCTCTTATCTTCCATGTGCCTTCCCGGCACAACCACCATGGTGTCGTCAGCATCGCAGATGGTGATCATGCAGGGAAGCTTTAGCGGCGCGGTTTCTTTGTTCAGACCGGCCGTACCAATAGTTCCTAGGGACGCAGAGGCCTCCTTTCGCATCCACATCAGCTGTCCACGGCGCTTAAAGACGTTCCTGACTAACCAGGAGCGGCCCTCGGTACGACCAACTAGCATGACAGGGGAGCACCAACATACCACAGAACCAGACAGGCTTATTTCTCTCCCTTACGAACCACTACCATGACCCACGCTTGGCAAAAGGTTTTTTACTTAAAATAAAATGATTTAATTGTAAGCATATGGGTGTCATTTGATCACACAGCCATAGCCGCTTCAACAGGCGAGAACTATTCATAGATACCTAATTTGTTTTTACTGTAAACTATACCTAAACCTTGGTACCTAGTCAAGATGCCAATCGTTCGCGATATGATAATCTCTGTATTATGCAGTCATGCAGTGCACCCTAGTCATATGGAAAACAAAGCACATACGGAACGCGTTTCTGTTACCCATTACAGCGGCTAGCTACAGCCCGAAAATTCCCACCAACTGGGCATATTGCTTACAAAGGGTATGTGACACACTGTACATTACTGTGCTCTCAGGACTTCTACATCCCTACTCACGGCGTTCGAATTTGCAGTGAGTAGAGTTCACTCTCACCTTCAGCAAAACCGAAAGACCTAGATCTATATGACTAGTAAAATAGCCGAAACAATATGAAGCATCACTCTAAATGGCGCTACATGTAACGCCCCTTACACTGATACAAGATTTTCATCTAATAATGACAAGAACTAGTGGATGATTCAACCTTTACCGGTCGACGTGGTAAGACCTAGGATTTACCATATCCATGTCGGTAAAAGCCCGAAGTGAACAATAATTATTTCACATTTCGGGCTTTTACCGATCGGCATCGGTAAAACCTAGGTCTTACCGGTATATCCTAGGTTTTACCGTACTTCGGGCTTTTACAGTAACATATACACTGTTTTCAATTGACGTTATAATATATGATGTTATGTTATCCTATCAATTTATGTGATATAATATCCTTCTAAAGTTAAGTTTTGGTGGCTGAGTTCTGAGGGTCTACCGGGAAACAAGAGACACCTTAAATTTGCAAACTTCAATTCGCTGTAGGCCCTCTCATGACTAACTATCAATCAGGTTGGGGGTTAAAATCCTGGCTTGTACCAATGAGTTTTTCGGGACTTATGTATAGAATATCATTTGATATTTACTACTAGCTTCTCAGTAAAAGAAAACCTTGTGAGAAAGCTTGCATACATCTGCAAAGAAATTCAAAGGCTCTGATGACCTGTCTGGCCTAGTGAGTAGTGTCCTTGTCCATGAAACGGACGGTTCCGGGTTCAAATCCTGGTAAGTCATTTATTTGTGTGATGACCACATATATTTGTTTGTGTGTCATGGTTGTTATCTATTTAAGTATTTATTATATATTAAATTCAAAATTCAAAATTCAAAAATTTATTCTGCAAGTAGGCCTCAAGGGCTCTTTTACAAGTCAATACAACATTTATAGTAACATCATATAGTGACATGAAAAATACATAACAACATTTATAAATACAACAGCCAGTACCTGGGTAAACATTACATTATAATAATCTTAAAATAAATAATTAATACAATACAATAGAGATGTATAGTCTCTATGGTTAAAAACACATTAAATCTGGAGATGTAAAAGGTCCCCAATGTCAGAGTACTAATACTAATAAAATTTGGAGGTGTAAAGTCTCTCCAAGTGTCAAAATAAAATGTATACTAAATAAATAAACCGCGTCTGGACTGTTAAACTATATTATTATATTTATCGTTGTCTAAGTACCCTCAACACAAGCCTTATTGAGCTTATTGTGGGACTTAGTCAATTAGTGTAATAATGTCCTATAATATTTATTTATACTATAGCCCAAGCCCTCCCGCACATGAGAGGAGGCTTGTGCCCAGCAGTGAGATGTATATAGGCTGAAATATTTGTATAATATACTTTGTAACAATTGCATCATGTTTAAAACAATTGGAAAAGGTGAAACAATGCTTTACACTCACTTTTTTTGCAATTTTTAGAACTAAGCGACCAGTTCACTCGAAACTCAAACATGCGCACAGGCAAACAAATATCGGCAAAAACTTGATTTCAAACTGAATAGTAAAGGCTTGAAACAAATTACCCTCTGAAGTTGTGAACTCTACAAGTGTGAATCAATTTAAAAATAAGACTTGACAAATTATCTAAGCATCAGCTGCCTGTCTAAAACGAAATAAAAGAAATAATAATAAATAAATTATTTTTTGTTTGTTTGTAAATTATTAATTAAGCTTGAAACCCTTACCTCTTTATCACTTTCTTCTGCATCCTGCAATCTTGGTATCCTCCTCTTAGGAATAACTAGAAAATGCACGGGCGCTTGCGGAGATATATCGTTAAACGCCATACACAAATCATCTTCATAAATTATATCAGCGTTTATCTCACGCGATAAAATCTTGTCGAAAATAGTCGGGCCCGGCGTTGCCATACTTTGTACTTGGGCTTTCTTGACTTCATCGCTGTAAGGCCGACGGATCGCGAAGGCAGAGCCGCGGGAGATATCGTAGATGTTGGTCGGGTAGCTCCGTTTGCAACGGAATTTTAGGGCCCGTTGAATCACTTTGGTAAGCATTTTTAAAGGAATACAAGCATGTCGTAATGCGCAAAAGTTTGCGAAAATTGATGGTTAGTGGACTAGTTTGACGTTTGTGGAATGCGGTTAGGGCGTTTTTCTAGTTTAACTCCGACTAGCCCGATTGCGATTCGTTGCGATTTCTGGACATGATATACATATTTAATGTTAGATATCGAATATCAAAATGCAAAATATTTCTAGTTGATAATTGTATATCGATAATTTATTTAAAACCTATAAAATATTAGGTTTTCATTGTCAAAAAGGCAGTTAAAAAAGAAAAAAATGCCTCTATCGCTGTGCCTGTTGACAGTTTAATGTTGCCATGCTTTAAAAACTTGTTTGAATTGTGGGGAAATTTATGATACAAAAGACAACAACAAAAAAACAACAATTTAAAGAATTTGGGATAAATAAAAACAATTCATGACAGGCAATAGGCATCCCCATTCGGCGGGGGAATGTAGCTAGCCTTATGAGCTCCCTTTCACAAGGGACAGATCTGGGGCACTTGTCATTTATTTTTTACTTTATTATATTTGCTTTAATTTAGTTAGTTTACATATAATTTTATTGTATTAAGAGGAAATACTAGCTCTGAGCCCCTTCTCAGATTTGAAAATTTTAGGTAAATATCTCCGTCGCTCTGTTCGCCCGGCTCCTACAAATAGTACGATAAGCCAGCTTAGGCGAAAAACCCTGAGTGAAAATCTCAGAAATCGAGGATTCGTTTTCGACATATTCCTTCTCTCCTCCTCCTCCCCTTCCTCCAGAACTTAATCAATCGCAATGAAATATTATGGGTATCAGGTAAATGTGGATCTAATAGATGTAAAATTAATGTGATGTCAAACTGCTTTATATGATGCCAGTTCAAGTACCATAGAGTCAAGCTAAGCTATGTGCACTGTGTTTGATATCACAGTGTCGAAATATATCATAAACGTCTATAAAACATCTATGAAATTATGACGTTTTAAATAAATCATAAACGTCTATGAAACATCTATGAAATTATGACTTTTAAAATATATCATAAACGTCTATGAAACATCTATGAAATTACGACATTTAAAATAACACTTGCACACTGTGTTATCAAACATGGTGCAGAGTTAGTTTACACTGACTCTACCAATCTCATCTTCCTTAAAGTAGAAAACTGATAACTATTGAAATTAAAGATAGGTACTATATTCTAAAGCTTATTAACTAGACTCTGGCACTACCGAGAATTAATATGATTGATTTATATCAAGTGGAAATGGTGAAATTAATCTTTCACTGCTCACTTATGTGAAATGAAACAAAAATATTATTCGGTCAAAATTATATATTTAGTATCACAATTCACTAGTAATAAAATAATACTTTATATTAATACAAACTAATTATAGATATAAAATATTTCAAATCCCAAAAGTACTTTAATAATTGCCAAAAAAACCCCTCTTAAAATATGTCATAAATACTGATTTTAAATATAGATTTAAAGTATTTGTACAATTTTATTTGAGCTACATGTACAAAACGAAAGTTTCACAAAATCCCACTTATAATGTATTTTACAAATCTAAAAAAACTATTAAGGTGAGGTGTTCTCAGGCCAATTTAGGATATTTTCAATTCAATTTTCTATCGGATCAAAAATCTGCCATAGCAGACCCAGACTTCGCCTAACCTTATATTTTTGAGTTCCACCTCAGACGGAAAGTGTTAGTTTTAATACTAGTACCTAGTACATTTTCAATTTGTATACATGGATAATACTTATACATATACAATTTTACAACGGTATTAATATACTTGATTCTATATAATTACAATAAATAATATGATAGAAAAGTAACTGCGTATATACCTATATAAAATTACATTTTGAGTATTAAGTAATAATCACTTGTATACTTCGATAACAAATCATTCATACGAATGCTAGTTTAACAGTCCAGACGCGGTTTATTTATTTAGTATAAATTTTATTTTGACACTTGGAGAGACTTTACACCTCCAAATTTTATTAGTATTAGTACCCTGACATTGGGGACCTTTTACATCTCCAGATTTAATGTGTTTTTAACCATAGAGACTATACATCTCTATTGTATTGTAGTAATTATTTATTTTAAGATTATTATAATGTAATGTTTACCCAGGTATTGGCTGTTGTATTTATAAATGTTGTTATGTATTTTTCATGTCACTATATGATGTTACTATAAATGTTGTATTGACTTGTAAAAGAGCCCTTGAGGCCTACTTGCAGAATAAATTTTTGAATTTTAAATTTGAATTCTGAATTTTGAATAATATAAAATAAATATATATATTATATTTATGATACTCTTACAATAATACAGTGGAGAATGTCGTTAATGTTAAATGTATTACCGGTTACCGGGCCCCTTTCTCAAGTGCCTGGCAACGGCGGCAACCACATAGATAGAAGAAACGCTTATACAGTGTGAAATTGTTCTGTTTGCGTATGGGACGCTGAGAGGTGAATAGAATACGTAACATTTACTATGGGACCAACCCCAAAATCACGAAAAAAAACAGCTGTTCCACAGAAAACGACATCTATTTCACCAAAATTTACGAGACAGCAGATTTTTTTTTGCGATTTCAGATTTGGCCTCATAGTAAAAGTTATTTAATATGACCTACATATCCACCCCTCAGCGTACGGTCAAGCATAACAATTACACCCTGTATAAAAAGATAAAATTGTCGACAATGCCATACATAGAAAATCATCTATACCTATGTATAATCATAGGTACATTACATACTTAACATAAATACTCTTACACTAAGCTTTTGAGTGCGAAGATGGTGCAGGAATCATATACTGAAAGTCCCCCAATACCCCTCTCATCTACAACGTCTTCACATCACTACTGAAAGCAGCAGCTTTTTTATGTACATTTTACCGTCTCCATGTTTATGTATATTGTATCTTACGTTATCTGACTAAAATAAAATAAATACAATCAACACTTACACCTATATTGCATTGCAAGTATTTTTTTATAGTGTCAATAGCAGAGTAGCTAAAATTAGCTAGCTACCAAACCTACAGCAAAAAACGAATACCTATCGAAATTTTATTCACCGCCTCTTTCTTCGATATTCGTGTGATAGAGAGATCGATAACGAATTATCAATTTTAGTTCACTGTAGGCTCTCTAGCTCGCGGTTTAAGAGGAAATACCAGCTGAGCCGTTCTCAGATTTGAGGATTTTACAAATTTTAGGTAAATATCTCCGTCGCGCTGACGGATGCGGCTGCTAAAATAAGGACAACTTCTGCTCCTTAGGCAAAAAATCGTGCGTAAAAAATTCACAAATCGAGATTGTGTTGTTGACATTTTCCTCCTCCAAAACTTAACCAATCGTAACGAAATGAGATTTTTTTTGTTGTTGCTGATTTTGTATGTGAGGCGTCTGTCTACGGTGCATTTATTTGACTGTTTTTAGAGCTTTTGAAAGTAACCTAGTTCTTCTAGGGGGGTAGGGTAAAGTATTCATCTAGGGCCAAATTCCAGAGAGTAAAATATCGAGAACGTTTGTATGGTATTTGTTTGTACGACTAATGCTTCCTCTTAAAAAGCTTACAAAATAGATAGCGACCTTGAACTTGTAATTAAACAACGTGGCACCAATAAATTATTCACTTAACCTACACTTATATCCATCCCGCTCTCACGCGTGCACTAGTCGGTGGTACACAGCGCCGAACAGAGACAGCAACAGTCTGAGGGTTCCATACACGAAGGAGCGTGCGTAGCGGTTCTGCACCAAGATGCGAAGGAAGAGAAGGAGGGTGACGAGTTTTAAGACTTTGTGAAGAAACCACATCCTGAAAATAAAAGAGAAACATATTTTACAGTACACATGGTGCTACTTTCCCGCACTTGTGCGAGAATGAGTACTTTCCGTGCATATGTCGAAACTTTAAAGAGCCATATGTACAGTAAAACATTGTACAATACACGTGCGAATAGGTAATTCGCAACGCGTGTCGATTTAATAAATTTCTTTATTTCGGACAAACAATGTATCCATAGAGTGTTAGTACAACAAGAAAATATCTTAACATAGTATTAGTATTTATAAATATAATTATAATTATAACTAACTCCGTTCGGTCGTGTTTTAATTTATCACCACTCATTGCGAATTTCCTATTTTCTGCACTTGTATCGTAATTAATTATTACGGTATATATGGTGCTACTTTACCGCCCTAGTGCGTTGTACAATACTAGTGCGATAAGGTAATTCGCAACTCGTGTCGATTTCAAACTCTCCCTTCGGTCGGAAGTTCCTACTTTTCGCACTTGTATCGTAATGTACTATTACAGTACATATTGAGGTAATTAGCACATTACGTGCTATCGAAAATTTAAAGGGCCATAATATGATGTCTCATTCCACTTACTATTTTATGTGGTTGTCAAATTATTGTGCTGCATAGTTAGCTTGGTCTAACCCTATAAGAGATCGAGTATCGCCCGAAGCGGTGAATATTTCCATATTTCTGTTACTGGCAACATCCATGCAAGGCTCCAAAGAAACCTTTAAGGCGTGTACTTACCTTGCAACAAATCGCATGCGATTTTTGATTATATAAGTGCCAATTACATCCATACTTTATCAGGCCTGATATCAGGCCCGATTTCGGGCCCGGGCAAGAGTATTTTTCCGTTCACCAAATATCAACACATCGTTTACAATATTTGACATGTTAAAAAATGGTACATATGCAAAAATATCAAACAGAACATTTTTGGCAGTTAAAGACAAAGTATTTTTTACATTTCAAGTATTGCTAGAGACTGCTCGGAAAGAGAAGAGTCGTGATATGTATTGGGATACATTACACGACTCTTCTCTTCCCGCACAAACTCTAACGATGTGCTACAATAATATTCCGTGAAAGGGAAAACGATTAATAGGCCCGAAATCAGTCTCGATATCGGGAAGTGTGGATGTAATTGGCGCTATACTCTAGCAAGCCAGCTTTGTCAGTGGAAAAAGGTGGCAAATTTAAAAAATGTAGGCGCGAAGGATTGATCTGCAGATCAATGCACGCAATCGGTAGATGTATGTTAATACAAACTATAAATTACGCGCCTTATCTACTGACAAAGTTAAAGCCAGTTCAGCAGTGGCAGCATGGTTCTATTTTTATCACTTGTCACTATGCCCGTCACTTTCGCACTTACATACTTGTCATAAGTCAGAACGTGACAGACATGGTGACAAATGATAAAGAGCCGACCATCTTAGCCCTACAGACGGGAATATTTTTTCACCAATCTGATTAAATTGTCTGATCAAATCAAGTGGTGTGGACGCAAATGCCAATTTGGCTCGCCGATTTCGACCGCCGATTATGACCGATACTACCGATAAAATGGGAGTGATGAACGTTTGGAGGCATTTTATTTTATTTTATTTAGAGCGCTCAAATATCACTATAAATCTAAAATTCGTGATCAAATTGGAGATTGAGGCTAATATCTTTTCTGATCAAATCGGTCGATTGGATCATTCAGTCAGGACTGGACTTTACTAACTTGTGCGGACGAAGGCTTATCGTATCTTATCTTACTTGTGCATGTGTCTCCTAGCCTTCTCAAGGTCCTGTTCTTTCTCGTTAAGTAGGTACTTGCGTGTGCCCTTCACGAAGTCCGCGTAGTGGTCGTCCCAGCTGCAGTCAAGGAATTATCAGTAATTTACTTAGATATAATTAATATAAATAACATATATAACTGGCCATCATAGGAAGATGATGTCTGCGTATAATTCCCAACACATTTACTTATATTTTATATGAGGTCGTGGCAATTACTCATTGTAAAAGAACAGTAATGAAAAAGAATAGGCATATTCGTAAGAGTAGTCTGCATCCATATATGCTTCATAGGCAGGGTACACACACACTACCCACTAGGACAGAACGGTCGTCAAATGTATGAACTCTTAAATTACATTCTCTACTCACTTTATGCTCATAACATCCAAATTGTAAATCTTCTTGTCTTCCGGCGACAGCCGATGGTGCAGCGCCCGTACGCGCTCACACTCGAAGTTGAACTCGCGCGTTGCGAAGAATTCTAATGCATCCGTCATAGCCGTTAAACGCTTGTTCGCCGTTATTAGGTTTACTCTGAAAATGAAATGGAATGAACAATATATAAATCTGCAATAAAACGGACGCCAACGCTGTAAACGACATCTTTCAAAAAAGCTTCACGAGGAAAAAACAGATCTTTATTCATTTAGGTACATAACCTTTCAGAAAGTCTAATCAATCGCAAAAAAACTGCAGGATTCTTTGTTTCCAAAAAGTATACTTAAGAAAGATCAAATCTCGGTCTCTGCATTCTCGGCCAAACATAGAGCAACATTTCGGCCGGTTTTCAGTCGAGACAAGAAACCAGTTCTCTGGGGGACCTCATGAATTACAATTTAAAGTAATAAGAACAAAAGAAAAAAGCGATATTTAAAGTTTTAGGACAAAAATATACGTACGGTGTCTTGAGTCCAATCATTCGTGCAGTATACTCCGCTAGATGTAGAGGCACAGTCTGCAGAAGGAATTCTAGCAATGTACGCGCCCATCTGTAATAAAAATATTCCATTAATTTATTAATACAGTTTATGAACTAAATAGTACATTACGATACAAGTGCGAAAAATAGGAAATTCGAAACGAGTGGCGATAAATTAAAACACGACCGAAGGGAGTGTTTTAAATCGACACGAGTTGCGAATTACCTATTCGCACATGTATCGTACAACGTTTTACAGTACATATGGCCCTTTAAATGTTCGACACAGTAACGTAATATGCTAATTTTCGTACTAGTGCGGTAAAGTAGCACCATATGTACTTTAAATGTAATTATGTAACATTTAATTGTATTTTTCTATTCATTATATTTAAAAAAAAACCATGATTGCGTCTAATTACAGTCACTGTTTTCTAAATTTATGAGGTCGGTTATCAATCTACTGAGCCAAATTGGGATGATGACCAAAGCGGTAGCTTATGCTGTCCATCATTAGCCTTAATTTTATCCGTACTAAACGCGACATCTTAATATAAATAATAAATAAATATTGAAGGACATTTTTACACAAATTGACCAAGTCCCATAGTAAGTTCAATAAGGCTTGTGTTGAGGGTACTTAGACAACGATATATATAAATATTGATAAATACTTAAATACAAACATAATATTCATGAATTCACAAGTAGTTAATAAGACTGTAAAGGAAAAATGAATTGTTTTTTTTTATATATGATCTTATATTGTTATTTTATTTATTATTAAATTGTGTGCATTTGTATTTTAAACATGACATATTGTTCTTTTTGTAATATTTTTATATTTTTTATTATAAATTGATATTAGGTAAGTTGGTTTATAAATATTCAATTATTTGACATTTTTTCTTTGCACGTGACGATCCTTATTGGAAGACACAATCAATTTTAATTTTATTATTTTTAATTTGTAATGTTATGTTTGCCGATCATGATGAGAAGATAAACATACTTTTGACGAATGTAGCAAATTTATAATGTAATTTTCATCGTGAAATAAAGTAATCTAAATCTAAATCATTCGAAAATAAAACGAAATAACACATAAAATTTACAAAAAAAAAACATGCTCATCACCGGAAAAAATGCTCACACCAGGATTTGAACCCAGGATCTTCGGCTTCATAGGCAGGGTTACCCACTAGGCCAGACAGGTCGTCAAATATAATTACCACGACCACTCTGTATAAGAGTGTAGGTGCCGACAAAGGTGACACAATGGTTGGAGATTACTAATTATAGGTATAAAGAAGAAGTAGTCACTTGGTCTGCACGGCCGTCCCCGACGGGTACCAGAGCGCGCCGTCCAGCGGGTGCCGGGTAGTTTCTCGTCGCAGGTTTCTCTCGAAGTCCTCAAATGTGGTGGGATTGGCACCGGTGCTGCAGTTGTACACGCGGACTTCTTTAGAGCTGTTAAATAAATAAAGAACAGTTAGGAATCATCGAAGATATTTTAAAATTTCGTAGGTTTAAGCCCCGTTTAGTACCAATGAATTTCTCGGAACCTATGTAAAAAAAGTCGTAAATATCTATCAGTCGCTTTTCGGTGAAGAAGCACGACGTGAGCACAACGCGAGGAAACTTGAACTGATTCTGGTCAGTTACGGTTGCAAATGTCGGTCCCACATTGGTTTATAGAGCTGGATCATTCTAACATTGCATTTATAAATGTCAAATTTCTATGACAATACCTAATAATAATAACAGATAATAACAAACTACAAACAACAAAACAACAACAATGACAACAATGAAAACAATAATGACAGATTTGATTTGTTTTGTTCAAGTCGGTGCAAAGTTAGCGTAGACGGACTCGACCACCCGAGAGAGAGAGAGACGTTAAAGTTAAACTGTTAACGGCCTCAAGAATACGAGAAAAACTTACTGGTCCACGGCAGTCTCCCAGGCGACAGCAATGAGGGTGTCCACGGCGATGTCCACGGGCAGGAAATCCGTGTGGACCCCGCATTTGGTGGGGAACACATGCAGTAGGCCTTTGCCCGTGGCCACCACCACGCCTGAGGGACCGTTGAAGTTCTCGATCCAGCCGGGGAACGGGTGCTTCTGGGCTGATATAACTGGAAAATATATATAAATAACTTAGTATTTATTCGGAAATTTGATTTTTCAGATCTTCGGAGCATTCCCCATTGTACAGAAGGTAGAACATGCAAGAGAGCCAACGTCTCTCCGAAGGCTAAAAGGTACTAAGCCGTCAGTAAGTTAGGAGTTACATGCGCGTTGCCGACCCTAAAACTCCGCCCCTCGTTGAGCTCTGGCAACGTTACTCACTGGCAGTAACACAACACTATGAGTAGGCTGCGGTTTAGAGCACTTAAACAGTGTGATAATAGTATTTTATGCAACAGTTGTATAAGAAGGGTCAAAAAAGGCGAGTGGCGTGAGTTACACTACGCCTTCGGCTCCGGCTCACATTGTAAAGGAATACGCCACGAGAATTTTTTGACCTACTTATACAACGTTGCATACAATATTTTTCCTACGAGTCAACAAAAATAAATCTTAATTTAGTTAAACAAATTACAGCAAAAGTATATAGCCAAGACGCGCGAGCATACCTTGTTACGCGCCCGGCCCGCCCCGGCTATATTACGGGTGTCACATGCGTGATTCTGACTTATGAAGTAATTAATTTTACTATGCAACCAAATGAATATTTTGTAAGTTGGCAGCAATGCACTTAGTTTAAAACTGTATTCGTTTTGGTTTTGTTAGGTTGGTAGCCATTAATCGTAGTATCATTATAGCTTATAAAAGCACAAGTGCTGTTATCAGGAATAGACAATATAGACTTTTCTTGAAATCTTTTATGTATGTTCTTATATTCATGTTAATGAATGCATAAATGACAGATAACAGTAGAGGAGTAGGAAAAAATAAAAATAATACCTATTGTGGGGCGGAAGATGGATATCGGGTAGCCGGTGTTGCCATGTCGCTCCACCACGGTTTCCGCCAGGGCCTTCGTGAACGTGTACGTGTTAGGTTTGGGCGCTATGTACCTGCGAACACACAAACAAACACTGTTAAAATATGTAAAATGGCATTTAAAAAATGGCTTCCATTTTTTTTAGATTTATGGTAATATTTAAACGCTCTAATTTTTAAAAAATCCTCCAAACGCGAATACTATTTCACACAGCTAGAACTAGTTCTAAAGGAGGTCTAAACCCGCCGCCAATGACGACACACGACACAATAACTTACTGATGTGTTATTCCAGCGAGCGTCGGGATTAGCACATAGTAAGATCTAGCATACTTCCAAAGGAACAGGCGGCAGGTATGCCTACTGCCAATGACGACACGTATGCGTTAACTTACTGATGTGTTATTCCAGCAAGCGTCGGGTCTAGTACATTATCCGTGAGAGCTAGAGCTCCTTCTAAAGAGACAGGTATACCCGCTGCTAATGACGACACATATGCGTTAACTTACTGATGTGTTATTCCAGCGAGCGTCGGGTCTGGTACATGATCCGTAAGAGCTAGCACAGCTTCTAAAGGGGCAGGCGGTGGGTAAACCCGTTCCTCTACCGACGACAGCTCGGCGTTGCTGTACGCTGTGGAGACGTGGATGAAGGCCTGGAGAAGGTAGCAAGGAATTTCTAAATTATAATAACAAATGTGTGTTCCTTGAAGTAAATAATATTAATTAAGAATGTTAATTCCTTAATTATCTATTTGCAAGCTTCCTTTTCCTTTATTTATGCTTATTGCAACTGTTAATTGCTAACATCTGACATTTACTCAATAGACACTAGTATTATGACAATAATTAAAATTACATCGAATAATAATTCAGTTAATTTTACTGTTCTGGTGTTCCCACATTGGTTGTTATAAAATGTTATATAACATTGTGTGACAAGGAAACATAATAAATTACTATCGATTGAATAAAAAGAAATTATGGCTACTTATAAAATAAAACTACCAAAACTAAACCTACCTAGAAAAAATAAAAATAAAACAAACTCTGGCCTCTTGGCAGGGTGCCCATCACGCAGGCAGCATTCCCGCGCTGTATCTGTATGTATTGCGCGAGAAAGCTGCCTACGCGAGGGTCTCCCGTTGCCTCCTTCGATCGCTTTCCAAGCTCCCTGTGGAGCCCACGCGCACCTTTTTAGGGTTTTATTAATTACTATCATGATGTCCCACTGCACTCAAAAAAATATGATTTATCGAGCACACATTAAAGTGATTTTCAATAAGAGTAACTGCGCGCTGTTACGCGTTTTCGGTTCAGTTTATAATGGTTATTTTTCAATATTTTCAATTCTAATTAACGTTCGGCTAACACTGCCTTACATGGATCCCCACTATTTTTGTTACACCTTGTACAACAAATTGTGTCAATATATTTTTAATAATGGTAATATTCAGAAAGGAAAATGAGAACTACGTTTATATCATTCAATCAATATTTTTATTTGTTAAACATAGGTACATAGATGTCACAATTTAGTAAGTACTTAGTATCACCATGTCTTACCAGCATTAGGTGTACAAATTTTGTTTTGTGTTGGTAAGTTTAACAATAAATTGCATGCTTAAATCTTACCTTATTCTAAACACTATATAATTTTTAGTATTGCATTAAATTAAATTGTCTCATTTATATTCGTCAATGGCGTAATATGCTTTGTTTGATAAGAATGCCAACAGATGTTGTCTGTATTTAAAATGGCATTGGGTACAATATTGAAAATTTTTGAAGCTAATATAAAAAGGCAATTTCGCGCAATCGTTCACTTTCGTCTAAATGTTTACGTACCTGCATGTTAGGTAGCTTGTCGCACAGCTCCAACAGGCGCATGACACTGCGCACGTTCTGATCCACAGCCTTACGGAGCTCCTCGTCGAACTTCAGGGTTGCCGCCGAGTGGAATACCACTGACACCTGCCAACATTTATATTTACTTAGAAAAAGCATTGTGTTCGGTTGCATAATGAATACAGCGTGTATTTTTGATACGAACTCATAATCAAAGGGTAGTTAGTTTAGGCTGTAATTAACACACTTTCATAAGTTTTATAAAAAATGGACGACTTTTATTTTTTCATACAATATCATTCAGCAAGCAATGTATCACTACTTCGTTTTAACTCAAAACGTCTCATTAATGACGCGACGTCACAGCTGTCACAAGTGATCATGATGTACGACATACATTGCCGCTCGAAAAAAAAACAAAAATTAATTATTCTCTAGTAGTGAAGACTAAACTAAATAAATCTTTCAGTGTTGTTTTATGGCACTAAAACCTACGTCTAGTTTAAGTTTGAGGTTATATGAAAAATACGGACTGTATATAGTAGATTGTTAACCGAGGGATGAAACGTCATTTCTATAGAGATAGTTTGGCGCTAGAATGCAGTGTGAGATCGCCCATAGTCCGAGACTGCAATAGTGTCTTTAATCCGAGTTAAACATATGTCATTATCCTTGCCTTATCCCATTTACTTGGGTCGACACATCTAACACTCTGGCGCCATTTTTGGCGGTCTTTTGTCATATCTGGCGTTAAGCCTTGCGTCAGTAGGTCTTTTTTGATGGTCGAAACCCAGTTTGTCAGCGGTCGGCCTCTTCCCCTTGTGACCCCAGCACCTTCGGTGGTTACACTCTTTGTAATATGGTCATCGCAACGGAGTTGAACATGGCCAACCCATCGCAATCTGCTTTCGCGCATTTTGTTCCGAATGTCCGCGACTTTAAAGGTGCCTCTTATATAGTTACGTGGTTTTTATTTTGTCCAGCCTTGCAACTCCCCTCGACCAGCGCAACATCTTAATCTCCGTTATGGCATTTTTTTGGACATCCTGTTGTCTCACGGCCCAGCACTCGGATCCATAGAGCAGGGCTGGAACATGTGTATTTAAAAAAAAACTACTGACATCGGTGGTAACACTACTAAAATTTCTCAAGTGATCAAGAAAGACTACTAAAGTTTATATTACTTAGCCGTGTTTTTTTTAATGCACGTGTGTTTTACTTTCCTCGTATTCGAAATGAAAAGAAGAATGTTTAACTCGGGTGAAAGGCACCATCTCAGTCTCGGACTATTGGCTACTACCTCGACAGAAATGAGTGCCGTTCATCCCTTGGTTAACAATCTACTATTGATGGCTATCCATGTAAAGTGCAATTTTAAATGGCAAACAAGGAGACGAATCGCCTGATAATAAGCGATTACTGTCGCCCATGGACACCCGCAACACAAGATGGCTTGCAAGTACGTTGCCAGCATTTATGATTCTTTCATTTATGATTCAGCCTTCAGACCTTCAAGAAAAGAGCGTACTCCCATCTTAAAGGCCGGCAACGCACTTATAACCCCTCTGGTGTTGCAGGTGTCCATGGGCTGCGGTAATCGCTTACCATCAGGTGATCCGTCTGCTCGTTTGCCTCATCTTTCATAAAAAAGGCAGAACGACAAGTACCGAATGAAGTATCTCACGTTAATGCCACTCAAAATTAAAGTTGCATACTTATAACATAACATGTTGCCCGTGTAAGCTTAAACAGACCGGTCTCCACAAACAGATGATATATTGATGGCCATGTAAAGGGCAACATTGTGTAGGTCTGTGGTGACCAAACTTTCTTCATGGTGGGCCAGAAAATTTAAGACATTTCAGGGCTCCTATACACGATGGCCCATCGTACGCCAGTCTAAGGGACGCAGCTATGCAGTGGAATGAGATAGCAATATCACTTGCTCCCTCTAACGCATAAATGCGTCCCTTGGACTGACCTACGCTGGGCCATCGTGTAGAGGAGCCATCAAAAGAGGACCAGAATTGCAGCATAAATGGATTTATATTATTTCACGAGTCATATATAAATTATTTCGAAGGACCGCCGGCGGGCCGGATAAAATCCTATCGCGGGCCGGGGCTGGCCCGCGGTACTTTGCCAACCATAGGTAGGTACTCACGTCTTGAAGTGTCAGCGCAGCATCAGCAGCCAGTCCTAACCCTGGTGCTGCCACATCGCCCTCCAAAACCCGCAGCTTGTCCAACTGCGATGGGTTTCGCTGACGGACTACGTCGAACACCTAATATGTATTACCAGATAAATATATATAAAAAGGCTTTTATTCCACCCTATTAACAATTAATGATTAAAAATATATATCTCTGGCTTACATACTTGACGACCGGTCTGGCCTAGTGGGTAGTGACCCTGCCTATGAAGCCAATTCAATTCCAATTCCAATTCCAATTTATTTATTTGTTAAACATAGGTATGTACAACAGTAGGTCTTAAATTTATAATAAAGTATCACTATGCTACGCCACATGGCATACAAATAGCTACAGAGGACATGTAGCACGCATTTACAAACTAAATCTATGGTGAATAATGAAGACATGACATACAATATAACACTACATATTAAAGGGTAATAAAATTTCCTGAGTCTGACAAAAAATCTTGTATTGAGTAGTACGCTTTAGTTATTAAGAAATCATACAACATTTTTTTAAATTTCTTTAAATCATTAATTTTTAAATCTCTTTTGGCAGTTTATTGTAAATTCTTGGTGCCATTCCAAAAAAGCTTTTTGCTAGTAATGCTGTTTTACATGACCTAGAGTTTATTTTATATTGTTGGCGATAACTATTGAAATAGGAGAACTGGTTAGGGTTATACTTAATGTATAATGCGACTTCGTATATATAAAGACAGGGAAAGGTGAGAATATTTAACTTAATGAAGTAGGGTTTACATGATTCTGTGTTTTGTATACCACATACTGATCGTAAGCACTTTTTTTGAGCTCTAAATACTAATTCTCTATCAGTACCATTACCCCAAAATATAACCCCGTACCTCAAAGTTGATGTAACGTGAGCGTTATAAGAGATTAAAACAGTCGACTGATTTACTACTTTTCGTAAATTATGCAAGGCAAATGAATATTTGTTTAACTTTTTACAAACGTTATCTATATGGTTGTTCCAACTTAAAGTACGATCTAAACTTAGCCCTAAAAAAGTTGTTGCATCCGTCTCCTCAATGTCTTGGTCTTTGTATGTAATTTTTAAATCAGAAATAAGTTCTTTTCGCTGTTTAAAGGTCATTATTTTGGTTTTATTTAAATTGATAGATAGATTATTTTTCTGTAGCCAATCAATTATTAGTTCTATTGTTTTGTTGACGTGTGGTTCAAATGATGATGGGTTTTCGCTAGTAAAAATCACTGTACTATCATCTGCAAATAGAACTATCTTATCTGTGATTGCTGCTGGCAGATCATTAATGTAGATTAAAAAGAGGAGCGGGCCTAAGACACTTCCTTGGGGGACGCCAGAATTTATTTGTTTTAAGTCTGAAGAAAACGTGACTTCTTTCTTAGACTTAACACAAATTCGAGTTATCTGTGTGACTTGCTCTCGATTCATCAAGTAGGATTGTAGTAGATTGTAGGTATTTCCGCGGATACCATAATTATATAGTTTTGATAATAAGATTTTATGATCTACAAAATCAAAAGCTTTTGTTAAATCCATATACAATGCTGTAACAGGCACTTTTTTATCTAACTGTGTCGTAATTGTATTGAGTAGATCATAAATGGCCATATTTATGGATTTATTTTTGCGGAAACCTTTTTGCTCGTCAGCAAAAAGGTTATGTGTTTCAAAAAAGCTACTTAAATTGAGATAGATTACTTTTTCTATTATCTTGGAGAAAATAGGAATCAATGCCACTGGTCTGTAATTATTTATATCTTGTTTGTCTCCTTTTTTATACATAGGTCGAACGATGGTCGTTTTTAATTTGTCCGGAAATATTCCATGTTCGATACACATGTTAATATATGCTTCTGGGGTTCAAATCCCGGTAAGGGCATTTATTTGTGTGATGAGCACAAATAAATCCCTCCTTCTCCTCAACCTTCTCATCTGTTTTGCTCCTGAGACATGGATGTGTTCTATATATTTAAGTATTCGTATATTATATATATCTTTGTCTAAGTACCCACAACACAAGCCTTCTTGAGCTTACTGTGGGACTTAGTCAATTTGTGTAAGAATGTCCCCATAGTATTTATTATATTATTATTAACTTAATTTAATATCCATCACTATGATTGGTGGACCTCTTCGCGAGTAAAGTCCTCCCCCAGCCGCCGCCATACTGAGCGGTCCTGCGCTACATCTTGCCATTTGTGCGGTATGGTGTTGGTGACGCCACATCGTCCTTAAAAAGTCGAAAATTGACCTCCCCACATCGGTGGGTAGAAACGGCCACCATACCTGAGGACGATGTGGCGTCACCAACACCATAATACCGCACAAATGGCAAGATGTAGCGCAGGACCGCTCAGTATGGCAGCGGCTGGGGAAGGACTTTACTCGCGAAGAGGTCCACCAATCATAGTGATGGATATTAAATTAAGTTAATAATAATAACTTTTGACGACCGGTTTGGCCTAGTGGGTAGTGACCCTGCCTATGAAGCCGATGGTCCCGGGTTCAAATCCTGGTAAGGGCATTTATTCGTGTGATGAGCATGGATATTTGTTCCTGAGTCATGGGTGTTTTCTATGTATTTAAGTATTTATAAATATTTATACATTATATATATCGTTGTCTAAGTACCCTCAACACAAGCCTTGTTGAGCTTACTGTGGGACTTAGTCAATTTGTGTAATAATGTCCTATAATATTTAATACCTCCCTTCCAGGGAGGTATCGAATGACATCCAGTCAAGTTTCAAATGTAGAATCGTGGAAAACACAAGGGATCGTTGCATAATGTACCTACTATAATACCTGGGACTCTTTAAGTTCCTTTAGCCTCTCGCTTGGCGTCGCTCCCTTCTTGACTCTCAGCAGTAGATGCAGGGTGGAGATATCAGGGCAGGTGGACAAGAGTCGCTCTACCAGCACCTGGAGTCATCACAGAATTACCAAGTTAATAAAATCAGACAATACTTTGTGGAAATCCATGTTAATCAAAACAAAAGTTACATTGCTAATCCGTGAAATAATAACGTGCTAATCAATTACTTAGTGCTCATGCTAACTCGTTATACTGCTACGTCTTACGTATTTTTTGCATGCATTTAATGTTCCCACCCCCCCTGGCGTCGGTGTCTGACGCCGGACTGTCAACGTCTCCAGCATCTCCTGGGTGCATAGACAAGATGCCAATCGTTTACGCTCCGTAGCGTAGCGTAGCGTAGTGATCTCTCTCCGTTGCTCTTCCATATTAGTGCGACAGAGACAGTAGAGTTTCGTTCGCTGGTGACTGTAGGTAACTGACCTTGCCCACAAAGCCAGTAGCCCCCGCGAAGAACTAAGGAATAAGCGCTCCACGACGGTCGCAAAGGGCCACCAACCACCATTTTGTAATTATATGTATAGTACGGTTGGCAAATCTAGCAGACACTGACCTTGCCGACGAAGCCAGTGGCCCCCGTGATGAGCACAGAGCGCCCCACGAAGAACTGAGGAATGGGAGCTCCGCGACAGTCGCGAAGGGTCACCATTATGTAATTATATAGTACGATTGGCAAACCTAGCTGACACTGACCTTGCCGACGAAGCCAGTAGCCCCCGTGATGAGCACAGAGCGTCCCGCGAAGAACTGAGGAATGAGCGCTCCGCGACGGTCGCGAGGGGCCACCATTTTGTAGTGATTATGATCTGAAAAGAGAGGTTTTTGACATTAGAACCGGCTTAAAGTCTGGCTCAGGACCGCTTCGTCCACAATACTATTTTCGTTACATTCTTAGCTTCTCATTATTGTCATAACTGTCGTCAACATTCCCATATTGTCGCTTTCCTACTTGGTCCACATTTCTATGTGGCCCTCAGTGGTAACTCGTCCACATTCCTATATGGTCCACAGTGCTGGTATTGGTGGAGGTTAAAATCACAGGCCCACAAAAAAAACAGTTGGAAAAAGCATTATTAGAAGTTTTATTGATGTTTATTTTTCTGTGCATATTTTTCACCGTATGCCACATAAAAGCCTGTAGAGGTCCTTGCAAATCTTCAGAAAACTCGCATTTGTACGGTCACAGATTGAGAGATTGTTGATCTGTTTAAGGTTTAAGCTAATTTGGTCGTCAACAGTAACGTGAACAAAAGTGGACGAGTAACTCCTGATGTAACTCCTCTAAGAGTTGTAGGCGTACATAGGCTACAGAGACTGCTTACCATCACACGGGCCGTATGCTTGCTAGCGACCGACTTAGTTTAAAAAAACCTAAATGGCTCAACAATTAAAGTCCGTCAGTATACAAAACAACGGTAGTCAACTTTATGCAAACAAAGTCGCTGTGATCCGTCTGCTCATTTGCCTCCTGTACATACCTACATACTAATTAAATAAATACATACATACATATAGGTAAAAAACTTAAGTAAGTCACCTGTTGTAAGTAGTTGTGACGTGTTCGAATAGACAATACATGTTTAAAAGACACACACAAACAAAACAAATGTCTATTCGAACACGTCACAACTACTTACAACAGGTGACTTACTTAAGTTTTTTAACTATACATATATTATACAATCATAAATAAAGGCAAGTTAAGGCAGCGAAATGTAATGAGTTTTCAAAAGATTATTGAAAACGGGAAGGGATTTAGCACGTCCAATGCCTAATGGCAAAGCATTCCACAACGGAACAGCACGAAAAGTAAAAGAGTTGCTATAAAATTTAGATGATAAAGGTGGTGGAGCAAGGAGATGTTTTGCCGCACAGCGGACCGAGGAAAGATAGTTGAAACGCTCTTTAACCTTTTGACCGCCAAATACGTCATATGACGTGCGCGGCTACAGCCCAATATCAACCTTCATGCGTACGATAGGCGTTTCAAAAGGTTAAGAAGTTTAATTAAAACAAGAACAATGGGATAATCTTTGATGCGTGCTGAGATATAATTAACATTTTACCCGTGAGAACTGTATTACTATCCAACGATGAATGTTTTTATGAACCGACATAGGTAATTTGTATCAAATCGTCACCCGCGGTCAGTGTTGCTAGGTTCCGGGATCGAGTTGCGACAGTGCAAGATAATTATCATTGTAGGGGACGTGGTGAAATGATTATTATCATACAAATTTTATAGTAAATTAACAGGATAATTAGTATAAGATCGTTACTGGCGAATTCTCAATATAACTATATATTTCGGACCCAGGTACGTCCTTAAACTACGTCCAAAAGAGAGGTATGGGCATTGTGAATGTCATCTCGCTTTGTGTGGTAGGACACAGCACAGCGGATATCATTCCAGATCTAGAGCGGAGCCCAACTGGGGAAGTATCTCCACCTTACAGAAAACCGCAGCCAAATAACACTAGACCCTACTCATAGTGTTGTGTTCCTGCCGGTGAGTAAGGTTGCCAGAGCTCAACGAGGGGGGGAATGCTAGGGTCGGCAACGCGCATGTGACTCCTCTGGAGTTGCAGGCGTACATAGGCTACGGAGACTGCTTACCATGTCCATGCATGTATGCATGCATGTGTGCATGTTCTAAAATGTGTATCTAGTCTAATTTTGAAAGAGTTCACCGACGGTGCACTAACAACAGTTTCTAGTAGAGAGTTCCACACATTTACTACACGATTTGGCAAGAAATGTTTCCTAGGGTTGCTCGCACATGGAGGATTGACTAGTTTTTTAGAGTGTCCTCTCAACCTTACATTCTGGCTTAATATTTGGAACATTGTAGTGTCCAGACAAGAGTTTGTATGTCTCAATAAGATCGCCTCGCTTCCTTCTGTCCTCCAATGTTGTAAGACCTAATTCCTGAAGCCGTTCTTCATGTGGCTTGTCTTTCTCTTTAGTGTTAAGTGTCAATGTAATTACATGTTCAGACCACAAGATGGCAGACCCTCCAACGCGCACGGTCCCTATATCTATGTTGATCGAGTTTAGTGGTCTAGTTATGACCACATCATTATCGATTATTACATGTGCCTCATGTAAGTTTCCTCATGCCTCAATTTACAGACATCACGTTTTATTATCGCTTGAGTCACAAGCCACCTTATTTACCTATATTTTTAGACAAATTCGTCATTTCATGTAAAGTGGTGTTTTTCATATGATGTCTGAGGGCACTCGACATTATCATAGATCCCTGCAGATACAGACAGACATTATTGATAAAATACAGTTATTTCACAAGCAATAAATGTATATGCTTAAATCATTGTTAAAACCAATCAATTTTTTATTAAGTACTATGTCAGTGGCAAACAAGCATAGGGCCCGCTTGATGGAAAGCAGTCTTAATAACCTATGTACACCTTCAAAGTTTCAAAGTTTTTTATTGTATGTAAGAAGAATCAGGTTACATATATTGTAGGTCGAATATACAATTGCATATTTTGCAGGAATTGCCTCCGGAGGTGTATACCTAGGCGCGTTGCCGACCGTAATACTCCGCACCCTCGTTGAGCTCTGGCAATCTTTCTCACCGGAACACAACACTGAGTAGGGTCTAGTGTTATTTGGCTGCGGTTTTCTGTAAGGTGGAGGTACTTCCCCAGTTGGGCTCTACTCTAGATCTGGAATGACATCCGCTGTGCTGTGCCCTACCACACAAAGCGAGATGACATTCACAGTACCCATACCTCTCTTATGGATGTAGTTTAAGGACGTGGGTCATATGTTAAGTAATGTCAGCATACATTTACATTTTGCGAAACTTAAATAACGTCACGTGACTTTACATACCGTCTGTCATCCCGATGGGTACATTTTTTCGTTTACGCTTAGAATAAATTTAAAACTGGATAAATTACAGCCTTGGGTGACACTTGAACTCACGGCCTCTGGATCGATACTCCAGCGCTCTGCCATCTGAGCCACCAAGACCTCATCCATAGGCAGCAAATTTTCCCACCATATGGGTCTAGGGGACCCTAGCGACATCTACCGTAAGAACATCACGGATCAACGACCAGCGTGTGGCTAGGCGTATCTTTTATTCTGAGCTTGAGGAGGGCAAGCGGAAACAGGGTGGCCAATTCCTCAGGTACAAAGATGTGCTTAAGCGGCACATGAAAAAGTGTCGTATAGAGCCCTCGCGATGGGAGCAGCAGGGAGCCATACGAATGGAGTGGCGGGCTACTATAAATGCCAAAGTAGCTGATTTCGAAGCTCGTCGGCGCTTAGAGCTGGACGCCAAGCGCGACGATATAAAAGCCAGACCACCCGCGGCTATGCACTATAATTACGAAAATGGTGTGCTCACATGCCCGCAATGTTCGCGAACTTTTAGTAGCAAGATCGGCTACATCAGTCACTTGCGAGTACACCAGAGACAGCAACGGAGTTGATAGCAGTCGCCGTGGCCGAATCGGCCGTGGAGTTATTATTATTAAGAACATCAGACGGCTACCGGAGTTCCAAATTCACCAGTAACGATGTGCTACCCATACTAAAATTTTTTTTTCCATTTTTAAATTTATTCTAAGCGTAATAAGATCGTTCGCAGACGTTTCGGCTTGTTAAAAAAAATATTTTTTCCTTTGTCGATATACGTGTAGTAACTGTTCGTGTGGGAAGTGCCTTTGGCGTCATCGAACGTTTGGCTGCAGACTGTTTGACGAGCACACGTGACATGGCACGAGAGGCGGTGTGTGCGCAGTGAGGTAATGTTTGAGTAATGTCGATGATCCGTGACATTGCCAAGTATAGGTAGGTAAAAACTTATACCTCTCGTCGTTGACAGCTCCTTCACTTCAAATATACTTAGTCTCTTTTGGTTGAGTTTAATTTTAAAATGATTGGAGAAATATGATTTTAGTTAGTTAGTCACCTGCAATAATTTACGGGGTGAATATATTGGTCATACTTAGCAACTTTTACAATGGGACTAGGGTTGCGCAGCTGCCCAGTCTTGCCGCTCTTCTCAAACAGATACGCTTGCGGTGGCTGGGGCATGTGCACCGGATGGAATCCTCTAGAATACCTCGACGTGTCTTGCTTGGTGCAGTTGCGTATGCTAAAAGGAACGTTGGAAGACCGATGCTGCGCTTAACTGACTGACCTAAGACTAGACTAGACTAACTAACTAATTAGACTGTGGTAAGCGAGACATGTCAGCATTTGAAATCGACCACCATGCCTGGGAAACTTTAGCTGAAGACCGTGATGGATGGCGCAAGCGTGTTGTGGAGGGGAGAAAGATATGCGACCAAGCCTGGTTTACTACGTTAGATAGCAGAAGGTGTCGCAGAAAGCAAATCGGGACTGGAACCTCAGGTGGCATGAGCTTTCTCTGCCCAAAATGTGGGAGGTCGTGCCGCTCACGCATCGGCCTCCACAGTCACCAAGCCCGTTGTCTAAACAGCAGTGCTTAAATCGCCTGCAATAGACGCAAAGGCCTGTGATGATGAGGGTTGCCACCCGTCCGGGTTTCCCCGGATTTGTCCTAGTTTAGAGGGCGTCCGGGGAGCGTCCGGGGAGGGCTTCATTTATAGTCCGGGTTTAAAAATTTAAAGTCTTAGGCCGCCCGCGACAGACGAACCACGTGATTAAAAAAACCTGTTGATGTCCGGGTTCTGGACTCTAAAATCCGGGGTTTTCACGCGTCTTGTCCTGGTTTCCAAATTTTAGAGATGGCAACCCTAAATGGGACCAACCCCGAAATCGCGAAAAAAAATTTACTCTCCCATAATGAAAAGAAAATAAGAACATGTCAAAGTCAGAGAGCCAAAATGTATGAAACAGTCAATTTTTTTTTCGCGATTCGAATTAGAAGCCGTAAATTCACCCCAATCAATTCAATTTGTTTCAATATTGTATTTAGTTAATATTAAATTATTAACTAAATAAACAACCTGTACTTATGTGATGAAATAAAATGTGGCTCATAGACAAATGAATAGCTTAAAACTAGCGGCATTTAAAATTTAATTGGCTTATCTTATATTATTTTTTATTGTATATCGTAAAAATCGTACTTAGAAAGTAAAATGCTCTAGAGCTGAAACGTATCACTTTCTGCACACTTTATATAACAGCAATGAGTCACTTTCAGAGCATGATAAATGAAAAGGTACATTAACGTGTCATAAACATTGTCTTGTCACTATCTAACTGACGAATGATTCCATTGTTTTATTTACTTCGCTTTTTACCACAATTAAACGAATTAGAAGCAAAGTGTACAGTTTTTATTGACGAGTAGGTATGACGCCATGTCATATGAAATTGTGCAAGTTATTTCATTCAATTATAAACACTTAATATACAGGTTGAATCATCAGGGAGGCACAAAAAACGTTGTCAGAGAGTATTTATATTTGAGAGGGGGAGGGGGGGGGGGGGCAGCTAAATTCCATTTGCAATGTCTGAAATGATCAATTTTATAGTTTTGCTAGAATACCTAATGATTCAGGATAATCTCTACGGATATTGTAAAAGCGAAAGTAAAGCTCTACACGATGGGCCATCATACGGGCCCACTAAGATGGGCCAGCGTGTAGAGAGGGTAGTGGTTTCGAATGGCTTATGGCGCGGCGGGATGGCCACGGTATCGGTTTTTCATCCGCACATCAAAGGTAGTGGGCCAGCAATGGTATGTACTCATCTACACGTGGCCCATACTGCGTGCTCTTAACCATCGCATGGACGTCTCGCTGGTCCAGCGCTGAACCATCGTTTAGAGGGGCCATATAATAAATGGTTTTACTTACGTCTTAAACCGCTCAACCGATTTGAATGAAATTTATCATAGAGATATTTTGAGTCCCAAAGAAGGACATAAGATAGTAACTATCACGGACATCACCATTCTACGTAGACGAAATAACGGGTAAAAGTTTTCTTTTTAAAATATTTAATTTTTAGTGCCTAAAGTTCGTTTTTAGGGTTCCGTAGCCAAATGGCAAAAAACGGAACCCGTGGTTAGATTCGTCATGTCCGTCTGTCTGTCCGATTATGTCACAGCCACTTTTTATATACTAAAATGACATTTCGTTTGCCCTGATTTCTACTAGTAAGTAATTCTTGTCACCAAATAGTCCTAAGGTCCCTTATTAGACAACGTCACCGACCACAAATAGAACTATTTAGTGTTTACAGTAAAGTCAATGTCAACCGGCAACCTCGGAATGGCGTAAACTAACATAACCTAACGCAAAACACATTGATTGTATACGTATAGCATGTAGGTACATACCTACCTACGAGTAAAGTCTAAGGGCTTCTATAAACGCAAAAATATTACTAGAGTCAGACCAAGATAAGGTGACAGCGATTTTGATAGCAGACGGTGTACGTGTTATCAAACTTCTATGAAATTATGACGTTTACTTGACACTTGCATCGTCTGAGCTATCAAAATCGCTGCAAACTTATCTTGGGCTGACTCTAATATCTCTCGCGTCAAATGATAGTCCCTGGGGGGGGGGGGGGGCTAGTCAAGATATTAATCGTCGATAGAAAACCCCAATCGAAACATAAATAATGTATGGAATAGCCACGTGACTATTCGTGGCATTTTTTATTTATTTATTTATTTAAACTTTATTGCACAAAAGAAAGACTTAATGTACAAAAAGCGAACTTAATGCCATGAGCCATTCTCTACCAGGGAATCTTAGGGCAAAGCAGAAAAGATTGTAGGCGGTGTGTAACTAAAATAAATTGTTATTGAAAGCATTAGAGTTCTAAATGTATATGTAATACACATAAATTAATTATAAACTACTTACAATTTTACATAAATTATGTAATTATGTATGTGTCTTTATGACGAATTATGTGTCTCTCACGAATCGGTTGTGTATATTATATACTTAAGACTTAAGTAATTGATATTTGACCTGCCAGCAAATAAATCACGAACAGTTTTTTTGATAGCAGACTTGTTGGGAGCTTTTCTAATGGTAGGGGGAAGACCGTTCCAGAGACGTGCTGCCTGAATGGCGTAAGAGTTTTGGACCCGGGTACGTCCTTAAACTACGTCCACAAGAGAGGTATGGGCATTGTGAATGTCATCTCGCTTTGTGTGGTAGGGCACAGCACAGCGGATGTCATTCCAGATCTAGAGCAGAGCCCAACTGGGGAAGTACCTTCACCTTACAGAAAACCGAAGCCAAATAACACTAGACCATACTCATAGTGTTGTGTTCCTGCCGGTGAGTAAGGTTGCCAGAGCTCAACGAGGGTGCGTAGTGCTTACCATCAGGCGGGCCGTATGCTTGTTTGTTATTTTTACAAAGTATCTTTAACAAATGAAATAGAAAATAATACTTACTAAGTAATTATCCTTTAAATGACTGCTAATACTGCTTACCATGGATGGAAAGAGAGAGATTGCCAGTAGAGCGAAATTGACGGTCACGAGAAGCACCATAAAAGTGAAAGAAGTGTTTAAGGTATTCAGGGGAGTGTGGATCATTGAGAATGGAATAGAGAGTGCAGAGCATACGGCACGTTATCTTTTCGCGGTTTAGCAAAGTGATATTTCTTGTTTTAATTCATACTAATTAAAACAAGAAATATTTTCTTGTTTTTATTAGAAACAATTTCCGCAAAGTAACGCCTGTTTCTATTCATTACTTAATTAGCAAATAAATGTATAATTTATTCATTTAGGTATCATAATTAAGGCACTTCTTAATATAAGTAACAACGTGAAGTGCCAATTACATCCACACTTTATAAGGCCTGATATCAGACCCGATTTCGGGCCCTAGAAAGAGTATTTTTCCATTTCACCAAATATCAGTACATAGTTTACAATATTTGAAATGTAAAAAAATGGTTGATATCCAAAAATATTTAACATTGAACGTTTTTAGCAATTAGAGACAAAGTATTTTTTACATTTCAAATGAAAACGATGTGTTGATTTTCCGTGAAACGGAAAACGATTATCAGGCCCGAATTTGGGTCCGAAATCAGGGGGCTTACCGCGAAAACCGAAATTCGCAAATTGCGGGGAAGACGTAATTAGAGTGACAGAGAAAAATGCCCGTAATTGACCAACTTCGATTTTCCCGGTAGGAGCCCAGGAAGGGTGGATATAGTTGGCGCTTAAGGGTGGAACGCAAGTCCGCGCGTATAATTCGACGGCGACGCGACCTCCTACTTCGTAGGTGGGTCACTAGTGAGTCACTACCGGCTATCGTACGTTTTTTTAACATTATAAAAAAATCTTAACATGTCTTTTTATTGAAAAACACTTTTTTAAATCAGTACCTATTACTTACGAAAGCAAGAGAATGTAATTGATCGTAATATGAGTTATAATTGTTACATATTTGCCGATACTTATTTTACGAAGTGTTTTTCAATATAAAGACACGTTAAATTCATTTACCTTCTTTCTATTAAGCACTAAAACAGAAAAAAGGAACTTTAGGCAAGAAGACCGACAAATAATTGCAATTTGCACAAATGTACACCCTAATTAACTAGGAGACAAACCATATAGTTTCGCAAAACTTCTAAACAGTCAATTACCTAACACATATAACGGTTTAAGGCGCTCTTATAGACAGATTTTAGGTTTTTGAGGGGGTGAAGCAGACGAAGTGGTAAAGCAGGCAGGCGGGCGCCCCGCGCGCCGCGCTCGCAGCACGCCTACGTCCTTATTCTGACGCCATCCGTATTCTGGTTTGTTAGTTCTGGGATCTTTTCCGGAAATTTATATTGATTATGATTTAAACTTAATGAAATTAAAAATTTGATGCTTATATATAATACTAGAGTATACCGCGGCAAATTGAGAACCTAGTAAAATGATACCAAATCGTTTTGTGTCGAAATAATATTACTTACTAATTCAGACAAAAGTTACAACTGTCTGCTTTAAATCATATATAGATACCTATTCAAAACTTAGTTGACCTTAAAAATGCAATAGAAGTCAATTTCGGGCAAGTAGTGAAAAAAGGAAGAATACTAGCAAAGCTAAGTAATTTGTGGAAGTGAACGTAAAAAGGTAGCATGTTTTTGCTGGTATTGAGATAACTGAAAACATAAGCATAAGGTATGCACAAGCATATGTAGCTCCAAAAAGTAGATAAATTATGACTCTAACTGTAACGACTATTTCTATATTATTTTTTGAATTGACGACAATGAAGACGATTATAAATTTTAAATGCAAAAGTCGAGAAAACTGCTATTATTATTTATTATTTAAAGTTTATAATGGCAAAAATGCACTTATACTACTACTACTACTTCGAAGTTATATAGTAATGAGTATAATTGACTGACTTTAATTAATGTCTACTAAAGAATCAGTCTGTTGTCTGTCTACTCTGTCTGTAATCAAATATTACAAGTATATTTGACCCACTAAGGTTTCAGATGTAGTTGAAAATCTGCATACATATGTAAGTAGGGTGACAATGAAATATTATGGTACCATCGAGCTGATCTGATGCATGAGAGAGGAGGTGGCCATAGGAACTCTGTGTCAAAATATCGCAACCAAATTGCGTTTGAGGTTGTTAGAATTGTCTCAATGAGTATTATTTTCCTTTGGAAAGAAGTACAGTTAAGACCTGTTCCGTAAAGTTAATTAACATACAAAACTTTCCGATGAACAAAATTATTTTATCGTCAACTATGTTATTTATCCCTTCAAGTGGTGGCCCACCACTCACGGGTCGATAGCCAGAAAGCTGTCGGCCAACAGAGGGTGGTTAGTGAGGTGTTGCCATATTTAGTGGCAAAATTAAAGGCTTTGAAGTATATTTACGCTCTTCTAGCGCCCAAAAGTAGCTAGCAAGTTAGACAAGGAAAACATACATACACACGCTTGTTAACGCTTGGTTGCTAAGGACCGTTCATCCGGGATCGAACGCCTAGGTCGAGTTCTGTCTTGATTTTTAAAGAGGTTATTTTGTAAATACACGGTACCCTCGAGGAAACGGAAAGATTTTAACAGTATATTCCGGATCGTATTTAGAGGCAAAAATGTCATATAAACTTTTTTAATTCGCCTAGTTTCAGAGTTAATACCAATTTAAAAAAAAAATTTTTCGTTGTGTTTTAGTGCATAACGCCTTTTTGATGGCTATGTCGCCAGTCGCCACTTTGGGACCTAGTCTAGACTACCTTCTTGACAGATGTCAAAGTCACAAGGTAACATTTGAATAGACTAATTTTTACGAAAAAAAATGTACCAATTTATATTAATCCATAAATTTTCCAAGAACATGATCTTAATATGTTTAAAAACATACAAAAAGTAAACAAAAAAAAACAATTTTTTTTGCGGAATTGACTTAAACTTGTACATGAAATTCTTCTTATGACCTCAGGAATACGTGGTTAAAAAAATTCCGTTTCCTCACGGGCACTTTTTATGACTTAACCTTTGAATTTTAAGCCCTACGTAGAAAATTAATTAACAATTACCTCCAATCATAACTTTGTTTTGTGGTGGTAGTCATTTTTAATAAGGAAACTGGAAAACTGTCACTGTTGCTAGGTTTGATTAGTTAGGTGCATGTGGCGAAATGCATAAACATTACAATAATTTAACAACAACAAGGACAACTTCAACAGAAGGACATGATGTCACGATCCTCAGCATTGAGGGACCAAGAAGAAGAAGACAATAATTTAATTGTTCTAATCGAATAACGTATTTAGTGCTTATTATTTAATATTGGCGAGAGGTACAAATATATACGAACTTCCGAACCGAGTACTTGCAAAATTTTGAATGGAATTTGAAGGGTAAATATCACTCCTGCTCACCTTACAAAATAAAATAGTTGATAAATGTTGTAAATAAAGTCTTAAGTGTATACCATATGAAAGTTAATAAACCAGAAATACCAAACAAATTCAACACTTATAACATAAACTATTACAGCCATTTGAGCACTTCCACAAAAACGTGAAATGGTACCTTTCACTAAGCACTATTTAAATCCAGTATATCTCCTGCATCCTGTATGTGTTAAAAATGAAGCTGTTCCAATATAATGACTTATATAAATTAAACAAGCGGATTAATTTTATTTGTTTACGTTTAAAAATAGGTATTCAATTTGATTATTACTGTAATAGCCATTTAAAATATTATTTTACCTAAATTGATAATTAAAAGTAGGTACCCCTCACGAAATAAGTACTACTGAATTTTATACTTAGCAGTGTTTTTTTAAAATGTACATGTATTTTACCTTCCTCGTATTAAAAATGAAAAGTAGAGTGTTTAACTCGGGTGCAAGGCACCATTTCATCATTTGGTTAATCGTGGATGTATGCCGGACAGGTGCGTGTGTAAAACTTGTCAAAAAAGATAATATGACGGATGGATGTCTGAAATGTCACCGTATTTAAGAATCAATTAGCTTAAAAATTAGTTTTTTCTTCGTAAGAGTGATGAAAACATTGTGTGTATAACATATTTGTGTATTTATAGTGTGATTATCCATTTTATGTAACGTCCGCTAAACTAGCACAGGTCCGACGGTGACAGTGGTCACGGGCGTACTGGCGTACTGACGGTATTGCCGCGCAGGGTAACGTTTAGTAGACAAAATGTTGAATTCATAATTATGAATGAAAAATTTAACGCATCGATAAACTGACAAGCAAAATGTTAGAGTTACTTAAAAGCTATTGAATGAAGTAAATTTCATATTGATATTCATCATAGTACTTCTAAAATATCGAAATAAATACAGTTTTAAGCATATTTTCAAAGCAAAAATCTATCGAGAAAAAGATGAGCCATCGTGTTTCTGACAAGCATACGGCTAGTTCAAAGACTGAAGTTATACATACTAGAAAATAATCGATGAAATCCTTGTACAAGCCTGTAAATATCGATTTAAAAATAGCGCATTTTACTATACACCGCGCCTTAATCACATGATAACTAAATAAAAAATAACTTCATCAAAATCTGTTCATCTCTTTGAGACAGAGTAATCATAAAATTCATAAATAAAACAATTAAGTATTCTAAATACTCACTGTTCGAAACTTCACTTCAACACGACACTCGAAACCGGCAAAAAATTGTCTTTTCCTAAATTTACCGTCCTTTTCTCTCGATAGAATAAACTGAAAAACTTTGTATATTTATAATAATTAAAATACACGACTCCTATAATATTTTTTTTTTTTTTTTTATAATTATTACCGTATAATAATATAACTTATGGTTTTATGTAAAAAATTACGTAATAGTATACGTTCGTCCGCACGGAAGAGACACACAAACTGACGCGTGTTATCTCAGTCAACACTGAAGATACACATTACTAAACTCTTATATATATCAGCATTTACGTCCTTATACATAGTAAAATGTGACGTTCCACGGAAAAGGTACTAGTATGGCGGTTGGCGCTTACGTCGCAAAGCACAGCATTAGTATTCGAGCGTCATCATTAATAATGGCGTTAGAGCCAACCACCATAACGTACCGTGGATTGCCGGTGGAGGTAAGGAATGAAATCTCCATGTACCAAAAAGTGTCATCAAAAAACCTTAAATAGGTGACGCTACATTCCTAAAATACTTGAAAAAATAATCAAGTCATAGACAGCGCACTTCACTCCGTCAATAACGCCTAGGTTCTTAGCTACTCTAGCGCTACTCTGGAGAGATTTGGAACTATTATTTATAGCTGACAGCTGGACACTTTTGCAACAGTTCTACTTTAATTCCACACTCCATACTACCGTGGAGTCCGCGGAACGTTCCAAATGTTCTCTCGTATGTACGTATGGTTTTTCTGAACATCAAAAGATGATAATTATAGGGCATAAATAAGAAATGACGAAAAATGCGGTCGAGGATTTTTGCAATAAGGCATTAAATTTATTGTCAGTTTGGCATCTGAACCTTAAAAAGAAGCATTAAGGCTAACTTCCATTCGGCAAGGGTCAAAGGGACATCCCACACGACTTTAAAGTCACAGACGTCACTAATAACGAGGTCAAAAACCCACTGATATAAATCCATACTGTATTATAAATGCTAAAGTGTGTCTGTCTGTCTGTTTGTCAGTTCTTCACGCTAAACCGATTTAGTTGAAATTCGGCATAGAGATAGTTTCAGTCCCGGGAAAGGACATCCCGGTAATCATCCCTTAAAGGGTCTAAAAGGGGGTGAAAGTTTGTCTGGTGAATCAATGACCGTTGAACCGATTTAGATGAAATTTCGTATGGAGATTGGAGATAGTTTGATTTATCCTCCCGGTGGGACGTGGAATATTGAAAAGGGAATCAATGATTTCTTAAAAAAGACTATATAAGACTTTTAAGTTTTCTTACGAAATAAAGAATATGCATTTTTGCATTTTTGACAAAAATGAAGTGAAAAGTTTGTATGAGGAATCAATAAAAAGCAGATTAAATAAAAATAAGTTACCTACCCAATTACTAATTCCACGCAGACGAAGTCGCGGGAAAAAGCTAGTGTTATAATAATTTAATAATAGTTACAAGTGTTAACTGGAACTCGGGTTCCCTGGAAACGTCTATATGTTCTATAATATTTTGGACCCGGGTATGTCCTTAAACTACGTCCAAAAGAGAGGTATGGGCACTGTGAATGTCATATCGCTTTGTGTGGTAGGGCACAGCACAGCGGATGACATTCCAGATCTAGAGCAGAGCCCAACTGGGGAAGTACCTCCACCTTACAGAAAACCGCAGCCAAATAACACTAGACCATACTCATAGTGTTGTGTTCCTGCCGGTGAGTAAGGTTGCCAGAGCTCAACAAGGGTGCGTAGTGCTTACCATCAGGCGGGCCGTATGCTTGTTTGTTATTTTTACAAAGTATCTTTAACAAATGAAATAGAAAATAATACTTACTAATTATCCTTTTAATGACCACATATTTTTATGACAACATTAATATTTACAGTAGGACAAAGTGACGTAGGTACATATGTCATGTTTAGAACTACATAAAAGATTCACATGTGCGGAAAATAAGCCTACATATGGCCTAAGTATATGGCAAAGGAGGTTAAATTGCAAATTAACCAGACGCGGTTTTTTGATAATAAAAATAAAATGTTATCAAGATAGAGGTGGAATTATATTTTTCCTGTAATATTTATGATAATGTTAAGTAAAAATTTGATGATAAATGGTTTGGAATGTTCAATTTGAGTTCTTTCAAATGATACCCCACTTGACCTGGTAACTGGACTTTGAAATTATAGCCCCTCTATATTGGGAATTTTCTATACTTCATAAAAATAAAAAATTACACTTTCAATGTGTCTGGGTTAGCGTTAGCTCAAGTAGTTCTCGAGATATTTAGCAATGTGAAAGACAGCATGACAGACGAACGGATGGACAGAGTCGCACCATAAGGGTATTTGGTACGGAACCCTAAAAATACACTAATATCATAGGACAGCTTTATTTGAGCCAAATATTTAATTCTGAAAACGCCCACCAATTAATTTGCCTAGCAGAATTCAAATTCGATGTTTTTAAATTTCCTTCTGTGGCAAACAATAATGTAATGTATATTCATGAACGATGCAAAAAATACGATGACAGTTATTCGAAATTGACAAATACAAGTTGCAATGACATTATCATAAATATGGAAGGTAGAGGCAAGGAACAGAAACTCCTTAGGCAGAATTGTTGAAAATCTCTCCAGAGTAGCGCTAGAGTAGCTAAGAACCTAGGCGTTATTGACGGAGTGAAGTACGCTGTCTATGATTAGATTTTTTTCTCAAGTATTCTAGGTATTGAAGAGGTGGCGCTTCATTTATGGTTTTTCGTCGGACACTTCTTGGTATATGGAGATTCTGTTCCTTGCCTCTACCTTCCGTAATCATAAATATCATAATCATATATTGTCATTGCAGATACTCGTGTCATGACAATAGAATCTTAAGTGGACAGGAATAATCAAACTAGAAAGACAAGCAAACATTGAGTTTGCAAATCATGCGCTATTTGTATTATGAATTTCAAAAATGGAACGTCTATTCGAACACTTCACTCGCACATCCAAGAGGGGTTCAGCAAAGTTACCGTTACCAATTGTTACCTAGTTATTATTATTACCTAAGTAATTATTTGTTTTACAAGGGGGCAATGTTGTTGTTTAACCGCTCGTGCTAATACGAGTATTGGTTTCAAGACACGAGGGTTAAACAAATTTTGCCACTTTTACAAAGGTATTCTACATAACAATCCCAAACAGGATATCACGACTAATGACCAATGTCAGTAGGTAATAAATACGTCACTCTTTATTGATATTACTGATTTGGAAACAGCGAAATCTAGGTTTTTTTAACGAAATAAAAATAGATTAAGAACGCATTAAGATTGGAAACTCAATTAAAATCGTCACGATTTGAAGACATTTTGCCAAGTTAATGGAAGTCCCCAGTGACGAAATATATACTCTATCGGCCAATTGGCAATCGAATTTGAATCAATGGCTTTAGAAAATAGAGTTGAATTTGTTTTGTTTTAAAAACGAAAGAAAGAAAAGAAACTGTTCCTTTTAAAATTTAAATTTAATTGGAGGTAATTTGTACTAAACATTAAACCCTAAGAGGATAATATGTCGGCGGCCGATCGTAAAATCCGACAGATCATGAAACTCCTAGCCATGTCGTGAAACGTGAAAATCATTGTCTCGTTCCCTGAGTTGACGGAGCCCCGCTACTGTTACTGGACGGTTTATTATGTATTTATTTTAAACTTTATTAAATTATTACACATAAAAAAGAGTACAACAGGCGGACCTAATGGCACTAGGGATTCTCTACCAGCTGTTGGGTTTGCCGTTCGGGCATCTGAACCTAATGAGCCTATCCTACGTCTACTGTCTATTGGTTAAATTTGAACGGTAGGAACATATAGGCGAAGCTCTCAGTACATATTTGACTTGTGTGTGTGTGTGTGTGTGTGTGTGTGTGTGTGTGTGTGTGTGTGTGTGTGTGCGTGTGCATGTGTGTGTGTGGCATAATGGCATCATCACCCTCAAAAAGGCGTCTTGCACTAATTAACAATAAATTTTTTTTTTTTAATTGGTATTAACTCTGAAACTAGGCGAATTACAGAACAATCATTTTAGTCTTTAAATGTGATCAGGAAATTAAAATCTTCGTGTTCCTCGTGTTACAACCATATTCCGCCCGCAGCTCTCAATACACCCTTTCCCGCTATTAAAAAAAGTTGTGACTGGGGGCCGATTTTTGAATTTCTATCGCTCAATTCGGTGTTCTCCCAATAATAATATCTCCACTACTAGAGATTTAAATTGTGCTAATAGGGACCGTGCGCGTTGGAGGGCCTGCCATCTTAAATAAATAAATAAATATTATAGGACATTATTACACAAATTGACTAAGTCCCACAGTAAGCTCAATAAGGCTTGTGTTGAGGGTACTTAGACAACGATATATATAATATATAAATATTTATAAATACTTAACTAGAAAACACCCATGACTCAGGAACAAATATCCATGCTCATCACACGAATAAATGCCCTTACCAGGATTTGAACCCGGGACCATCGGCTTCGTAGGCAGGGTCACTACCCACTAGGCCAAACTGGTCATCTTGTGGTCTGAATCGGAACCATAAACGGGCACATTTACACGTCAAGTGTTTTCTTGTGCATAGTAGGTTCTGCCATCTTGTGGGCTACATCGGAACAATAAACATCACAGTTACGCCTCGCGCCAAAAATATGACGGCTCCTGTGCTGCCTCCTATAGTTCATGCACGCTCCCTATAGTTTTTTTTTGTATGGTATAGGAGGCAAACGAGCAGATGGATCACCTAATGGTAGGTGATTACCGCCGCCCATGGACACCAGCAACACCAGAGGGGTTGTAAGTGCGTTGTCGGAATTTAAGAAGGGAGTATACGATCTTTTCTTGAAGGTTTGAAAATAAAAAAAACCAGACAAGTGCGAGTCGAACTCGCACACCGAGGGTTCCGTACTTTTTAGTATTTGTTGTTATAGCGGCAACAGAAATACATCATCTGTGAAAATTTCAACAGTCTAGCTATCACAGTTCATGAGATACAGCCTGGTGACAGACGGACGGACGGACGGACGGATGGACGGACGGACAGCGGAGTCTTAGTAATAGGGTTTCGTTTTGGTACGGAACCCTAAAAATATATAAATTAATTTTGATATAAATTAGAATTGAAAACGAGTGGTAAATTTCACTGGATTCCCAATTTCCATATCGTTCCTACTTCCAAAATATCATTTCGCCGTTTTCTACAGATTTTCGAGTGACGAAATCGAGCGCTCGAAATTCAAAATCACACCCCCCCCCCCCCCCCCCCCCCTCTCGAAAGTTCTGATTTGCTAAAAATAAATTCTGTGTGCCACATGCGCCGCATCAGTGGGGTGACACTGGACCTTTGGGCCTCGGCTCCGCGTTGCTACGAGGCCGAGGAGCGCGTTATTGCGATTAGGGTTAGCAAAACTTGACGTTCCTTTATAATAATAATAATTCAGCCTATATACGTTCCACTGCTGGGCACAGGTCTCCTCTCAAGCGCGAAAGAGCTTGGGCTATAGTTCCCCAATGCGGATTGGGGACTTTACATATATCGTTTGAATTTCTTCGCAGATGTATGCAGGTTTCCTCACGATGTTTTCCTTCACCGAAAAGCTAGTGGTAAATATCAAATATTTCGTATCTAAGTTCCGAAAACTTAAAGAGCCAGGATTTGAACCCGCCAACTCCGGATTGAAAACATCATATCCTTTCAGCCACCACCGCTTATCAATAGATAATTAAGGATTTTTTTTATTGTATGAATTTTCTTGTTCGTAATTGATATTGTTCCTTTACAATTTTTAGGGTTCCGTACCCAAAGAGCACCAGGCTCTATCTCATGAACCGTGATAACTGAAATGTTCCGTTGCCGCTATAACAACAAATACTAAAAAGTACGGAACCCTCGGTGGGCGAGTCCGACTCGCACTTGTCCGGTTTTTAAACTCCTCGCAATTTCTTTACCAACCACTTGATAAGCGGTACATTTATAATATAATTTCATAACAGTTATAAACCATCTCATCGGTCAAAAGTCAGATCCTTGGCTACCTCCTATTATTACCCATTTCCGCATTTATATTTTTTCCTACAATATTCCCACGCACTATCTAGAATAAATTAGCGCTCAATGAGTTCATAAGAAATTATGAACATAATTGAGAAACCTATTAAGAGGAAACAGTAGTGGTTAATTTTCCATACAAACGTTCTCGACATTTTGCTCTCTGGATTTTGACCCTACGTTTTGCTATTATAATTTTCTTATTTTTATAAGAACTAAATTACTCTAAAAACCGCTAAAAACGGCCAATTAAATGCGCCGTAAACAGACGCCTAGCATACAAAATACGCAACAATAAACGCAAAAATCAAAACGGCCAGACACAGATACTCTCTTTCTCATTCTGTTCCCGAAATTTCGTTACGATTGGTTAAGTTTTGGAGGAGGAAAATATCGACAACGAAACCTCTATTTTAGCATAAGGAAATAGGTAACAATAACTTATTTCTTTATGATTTTATGCAGGATTGAAACTACATACCCTAAATTCGCCTATTACAATACAAAACTTTTGCTCTAACTAAATACAGCAGGCGCTCGGTAATCGTGCAGTTAGCGTCTAAGATGACCCGCTCTATAATCCGGCAGTTAGCGTATAAGATGACCCGATCTATAACCCGGCATTTAGCGTCTAAGATGACCCGTTTTATAGTCCGACAGTTAGCATCTAAGATGACACGCTCTATAATCCGGCAGTAAACAGCCGAACGACGGATTACACAGCGGTTGCATTGATTGTTGGTGCCGTGTTTGTTTTCGTGCTTTTATTTCCCATACAAATCCAACCATCCGGCAAAGGGGAAAAAATCGGATGCCGTATAACCGAGCGCTTACTGTAGGTTTAATTCATTATTCCACCATAATTTAATAACTAGTGGCCCTGTGTGCTGTAGACTTATATAGATGTGCTGTTCTCGAATGTTCTCCGTTTACTATGGGGAATGTTCTCGTACGAGAATATTCCCCGTACAAAACGGAGAACGTTCTTGAGAACGGCGCAACTATAATACCTCGCCAACGCCCGTAGCTAAGAAATTCCCAAAAACTGAAATGACAAAAAAAATTATAAGTATACCTAAATTTTTGAACCTTCTCACAAATTTTCACGAGAATCGGTTGAGAAATGCGACCTGTAGTCGAGAACATCTGGACAAACAAAAGCATTTCTTCCAATGCTGAAACCTTTGCTCCGCTCGGTCAATTAAATATTTTAGCGATATTCCGACGACCGGTCTGGTCTACTGAGTAGTGACCCTGCCTATGAAGCCGACGGTCCCGAGTTCGAATCCCGGTGGGGGCATCTATTTGTGTGATGAGCACAGGTATTTGTTCCCGAGTCATGGATGTTTTCTACATACCTATTTGTATATTATATTATATATATATATCGTTGTCTGAGTACCCACAACGCAAGTGAGGTGTGTGTAGTAGTGTAAGATATAGATATAAGTTGACGATGTACGTTGAGTTAGTAACAATACAGTACCCCTAGTGTAAATTCAATCGACATCATAACGTGACGAACGCGTTTGCGTTAAGTCTCATTTTGTATAGGATTTTGAGTTTCCAAAACGTCCCGCTTGGCGCGCTCTTTCTAAATCACATACAAAATGAGACTAAACGCAAACGCGTACGTCACGTTTCGAAATCGAATTTATTTACACTAGGGGTACAGATGCTCGCGAGTAAGCACGTGTGTTTGGTTGGCGACCGTGACCTCGAGCGCGGGCTCCGCCGGGCCGCTAGCCTTCTTGAGCTTACCGTAGGACTTAGTAAATTTGTTTAAGAAAGTCCCTATATTTATTTATTTGTGCATCCCATAAATGGGTTTTCGTAACGCAATCGTCGCACCCACTGACTAATAAAAACATGATATTGTTCTATCTCTATACAAACTCTTATTATAATTTATCAATATTAATATGTTTACAATATGAATAAATAAATAAATATTATAGGACTTTATTACACAAATTGGCTGCCAATTGATTGAATATTGATAAATTATGCCTAGATAATAATTAACTCATTTATTTATACGATAATTACTTGTAAACTTTATTGTATGTTTGTTCCTTAAACTACGTTCTAACGAGAGGTATGGGCACTGTGAATGTCATCTCGCTTTGTGTGGTAGGGCACAGCACAGCGGATATCATTCCTGATCTAGAGCAGAGCCCAACTGGGGAAGTACCTCCACCCAGGGATCGGAAACCGGTATTTTTTGTATGGGAACGAAAACGGTATTTTTTCGTTCTTTGTTAATTACTTCATTTCTAATTAGGCAATCTAATAATACGAAGTCGTTATCTGAAAACACAATTGAGTCCTACATTTAGAGTATAAAATAAACCGAAATATATGGTTATTTCGATGTTTTTGCAAAAAACCGGTTCCGATCCCTGCCTCCACCTTACAGAAAACCGCAGCCAAATAACACTTGACCCTACTCAGTGTTGTGTTCCCGCCGACAAGGTTAAGGTTAGGTAAGGGCACGCACGCACGCCGCACGAACGCACGCACGCACGCACGCACGCACGCACGCACGCACGCACGCACGCACACACACACACACACTTCTTTGGTAATAATTAACCATAAAAAAATAATCACAGAATAAGACTAATTTTTTATAGACAAATAAATATTTATTTCTACTTAAACACACAATTATTTATTAACAACTAAAATATACAAAATTGCTGTAAAACCTAAAATTGTGCAAAAAAACTTTACGACTAAATAAGCTATAATTTAATATTACATAAAATTATTTATAAATATATTTGTTTAATATTAAATAGTATTTACAATATTCCACTAATTTACGATAAAAATATGTCTACAATAAAAAACGTTTGACATTTATTTTATTTTAAATACATTAGTTATATTACCCTAAATATTTTGTGTAGATACAAGAATGCTAACCCGGTAAAGATACAGCAAAACTTTATTAAGACCGCTTTAGGAACAAATCAAATCATTTTATTAAATATTTTGATTTGTGTTTAAGCCTGCGCCACTGGAGAACTTAGTCAGTTTTTCTAGTAGGTATACTCGTATAACATATATTTCAGTTTATAATGAAATATAACCGGTTTTCAAGTATATCCGGTTACTTTGTTTTTTATACCCTCCTTTATATCTATTTTAACTAATTCTGCAATTCTGACTGAACTGGGTCATTACATTGGTGTCAAATCATGTTGTGCGCAACCAACGCCAGCCAGTCGTGCAGTCTAACTAAGAAGAAAAAGCATTTTCACCACACTAGCTTGTAAAGGCTCTTGATTGTTCAACTGATGAGAAAGTTGCATTTTATCCACATGTGGGGCAAAGTAATAAAATGCAAATTTCGAGTTGTTTCCGTTGGTTGGTAGAATTGACTTTTAAGTTACGATTTTGAATGATAAATACACTCGTGGTTCAATTTTGGAATCTTTTGCTTACTCCGGTATCAGTATTAGCACGATTCGTTAAACAAGTTTGCCGCCGAGTAATACAAATAAGTATTATACATTCTCCTAGATAAAAGATGTTCAAATTTAACCACGGTGTGTCAGCCTTATAAGTTCAGAAAAAATTACAGTTCAAACGCTAAGTGTCACACTAATGTATTATATAATAAACTCATTAAAAGCAATGCAACTAAAATAAAATGTTTATATAGAGAAAGATTAATAAAACAATCAAAGTTAATGAGTAAACAGCCGTATCAGGTTTTTAATTATATTCTCAAGAAAATAGTCGATCTGAGTGACATGTATGAATATTATATAACTGCATAACTACATTTAAATGTTAAGTTATTAACCCTTATAAACGCTTTAATGTCATAAACACACCACACTCAAACGCCAAGCTCCCGGGCGCAAGGGAGCTAATGTAAACCTGACTCGAAAGTGTGAAGGTTACTTTGACAGCGTCCGCCATAACACCTATAGTTGTCCTTGGCGCCTCCCGCAAAATTATACTTTTTATTTTGAATTTTTACACGTTTTAATGAAGAGCAAATGCAAGGAAAAAAATCACTCGGAAACAAGACTATATCTCCGTGAGAAACTCCAAGAAAAACCTTAAAAGATTAAAATTGGCTCGATAGAAAAAAATCACGAAAACATGTTTAATTTTAATTTATTTTCAATTGTATTACGTTACCTACCCTGCATAGTATAACAATATAATTTTAGTGTAAAATAGCTAGTGCTATAGCCGAGGGATTTGACTAGCGAAATTTTAATGAGAAGTATACTTTCAGAGTTATTGAAGTATAAAGTTAAAACCCGCGCGATCGTCAGATCTTCCGTCGTAATTTACGTATGGCGCTATATTTTTGGTTCCTTTCAAATTTACTGCATTTACGCGCCGTCTTAAGTACAACGTGCTCTTCGAAAGAAAAAACGGATTGTTTTATCTAAGTTTTTGGGGTGTTTTTGGGGTGTCCCGTCGGAAATTTCCACATCGAAAAATTTCGGAAAGTCATATTTATGTACAAGTTGTAGATATCAAAAATAGTGGGGATCCGAAAAAAGGAGAATATTTTTCGACGCGACTTTTTTTTATGGTGCAGGTCGTTCTAGTCGGCCAACCCTCCAAAGTCCAAAAATTTTTCGCATCAATTTTTTTTTTCAACTTTTCCTAATCCGATCATGATACTGAATATGCCCTTAAACGGATCCCCACTATTGTGTTGGTAGGAACTGATCTTTTGAGTCTGAATTTGAAGAACTTGACTCGTTTTTACGACACTCGGCGGTTAAAAAACTTCCTAGTCTTTTAAATCCCGAGGCTTTCTTTATTCAGTCTTTTTTAAGAGCAACTCAAATGGACTCGAGCCTCCGAATAAAGTCTGCGGAGTGTTAGGGTCGGCAACGCGCATGTGACTCCTCTGGAGTTGCAGGCGTACATAGGCTACGGAGACTGCTTACCATCAGGCGGGCTGTATGCTTGTTTGCCACCGACGTAGTATAAAAAAATAACTTGAGACTGTTGCCGTTAAGATGGAACATTCTTACGGAAGATGTTGCTTATGGGCCTCCATAATTGCTTATGGGCCACCGACGTAGTATTAAAAAAAGCCTCTAACAGTCAATCTCGAGCATATTCTTCCAGTAAGTAATGACAAGTGTTTACACGTATGTAGGTATACATACAGTTAGTGTTAATAATAGGTCCTTGGAATTCGCGTAACGCTAAGGTGGAGGTAAATAAACAGTTCGCTTGAGCTCCGTGGAGTGGACGTATTGAATATTTTACAACAGTATTTTAACCTCTTTAAGCTGGGCTCTTTAGTAGTCACCTAGTGACTAAACAACACCTAAACAAACACAGAATTGCGCATGTCAAAAAATAAATATTATAGGGACATTCTTGCACAAATTGACCAAATCCCACAGTAAACAAAAGAAGGCTTGTGTTGTGCGTACCTACTCAGACAACGACATATATAATACACAATTTGACTATGGTCTTCCTCCCGCGGGCGCTCCGGCTGTGGAATGAGCAGAGGGTCTACAGTACAAGGTTCCTCAAAAAAGGAGTGTACAGATTTTTAAAGGGTCGGCAACGCGCATATAATATGTCTGGTGTTGCGGGTGTCCATAGACTACGGGGACTATAAAAAAAACTATGGTCAAACATTACACAGTAACTTTACGATCTGCCTGATTTTATAATCAGCCGCGGCATGTATATTATCGCCTAGCTAGTGGCCACATGAAACAAGCTTTGCCTAATTTGAGGTTATATCGATCTATGTAAGTTTGTCCCCAAAATATTTAATTTTTACGAAGTATAACTTGTAAAAATTGATCATTTTACTGCATTTTTTCACTGTGACACTTAAATAAATTGTCCAGCAAATACGTCGTCATAAACTCATAAAGTCAAGCAAACAGTAAGCGCTTGTTTACCCGACTACGGCCAACGCGAGGATGTCATGTTTACTACCGATTGCGTCAATGGAGGTTGATCACAAAAACCGGCCAAGATAGAGACGAGCTCGCGCTCCGAGGGTTCCGTACTTCGCACATGACGTTACGTTTTTTTTTGCTTGACTGCAGACTGCTTATGGGTTTACCTGTAATGTAATTTTAGACCCAGTCGTTTCAGATAAAGATGACCCCTTTTCATTTGATATATAATAACATGATATATATTACAAAACTTTTTCTCCTCATTTATGTATATATGTACACAGTTTATTGTACATAAGACAGGTTAAGACATGACTGGTTATTTACCCCCCCAAAAGTTGCCCTTATGTTTAAAAATCATTTATTTAGGTTAATTGTGTTAAGCGGTGGTGGCCGAGTGGATATGACGTCCGACTTTCAATCCGGAGGTCGCGGGTTCAAATCCTGGCTCGTATCAATGAGTTTTTCGGAACTTATGTACGAAATATCATTTGATATTTACCACTAGCTTTTCGGTGAAGGAAAACATCGTGAGGAAACCTGCATACATCTGAGAAGAAATTCAAAGGTGTATGTGAAGTCCCCAATCCGCATTGGGCTAGCGTGGGGACTATAGCCCGAGCCCCCTCGCACATGAGAGGAGGCCTATGCCCAGCAGTGGGACGTATATAGGCTGAATTATTTACGTTTATTGTCCGTCTTCGGGTGACATTTGGTACACACTTGTGTGTACCAAATGTCAATCGGTCCAGCAGTTTCGGAGCAAATAGGCTGTGACAGACGGACAGCCAGACGCACGAGTGATCCTACAAGGGTTCAGTTTTTTCCTTTTAAGGTACGGAACCCTAATATGAGGTATATTTTAACTTGAGATCTAAGGAAGATCGAACACGGCGACTATTTGCAGCGATTCAGTAGCAATGCAGTCGAAAATCGCCGCGATACAGTTCATACCCTCGCACGCGTATACATTCTGCATCGCTATCACGGTACAGGCCGCCAACGTGCCAAGCCCCTACGCTCCGTAGCAATCGAAACGCAAACTGTCACTGTCTCACTAATTTGGAAGAGTGATAGAGACATAGCGTTTCGCTGGCGTAGCTATAGTGATTGTCACCTTGGTTAGGCCGGCAGCATCGCTACAGTCGCGTTACAGTCTGTCTGTCTGAGAGTGCTTAGCAGCGATACCACCACTTTTACTGTACCCGATGTCACCCGCGTATTCGGGCCGCTACAGACGATGCTGATCCCACGCCAAATTCCAGTCGGATTGCAGTCCGTTTGTATCGGCCCTTAGTAGCAATGCTGAATCAATATCGCGCGTTTGCAGATGTTCCTCGCGCTATCCCAGCTTTTTACCACCGCGCATTTGAGCCTGGGTCGGCTTGGAAACTAATCCCAAGAATATGCGAAAGCACTAGTTTTCACGAAAGCAACTGCCATCTGACCTTCCAACCCAATCTAGACCTTATTGGGTTAGTCCGGTTTCCTCACGAGATTTCCTTCACCGAAAAGCGACTGGCAAATATCAAATGATATTTCGTACATAAGTTCTGAAACACTAATTGGTACGAACCGGGGTTTGAACGACCTCCGGATTAAGTCGCACGCTCTTACCGCTAGGCCACCAGTGCTTCTATCGATGCAGAAGCGATGCTGAATTAAAACAGTGCAATTTTCGCGAATTCGCGAAAATCGCGCGTTTTGCATCGCTACTGTTGCGCGGCGCGTTGTAAATGCGACAAGAGGCCACATGCCGCGGATCAGTCGCGCATTCACGAAACGCGGGGCTGAATCACTGCAAAAAGTCGCCGAGTGCGACCTCGCTAATATTGTAGTTAGTGTATTAATTAGACGGCAATTTCGTACTGGTCTGGTCAAAAATTTATTAAAGGTCAAATTACTACGAAGTCATTGATCTCTTCTCTATGTTAAACAGTATCTGTACCAAATTAATTTTTAACAAGCAGAAGTCTGTGAACGTGTGGTGTAGCATTGATGGTAGGATACTATAGATGTGCTATACCGCGTGCGGTCGTGAGGGACAGGACATATGCAATGCGATAAAATTAATAATAATAACACGCACTATTCGCCAACAAACTTGTCTTCAGTTTGACGATGCTTTTGTATGTATATAGTCATAAGTATTTTTGAAATAAAATAAAAACATTCCTGACAACATACCAAAATCAATCTACGTAATTTGGTTGGGTTATTTGCTACCCACCATAAACCACACTAAATTTACGGTGGCGAATTAAAATAATCGGACAGACAGACGGACATGACGAATCTATAAGGGTTCCGTTTTTTGCCATTTGGCTACGGAACCCTAAAAATGTGAGACTGCGACAAGGACAAACAATAATAACGCTCCCTCTGCTACTCCTGCTGAAAGATACATAAGACTATCCCGTTTTCTCTGTACTTAATACTAGATTTAAGAAATTTAGACTCAAAACATTCCGTTTCCACCAACACTACCAGCGTTTTTTTAAAGCATACCATTGTATTTGCCACACTTATGCAATTACATCGACAATGGAAAATCAGCTATTAGCCTTCATTGTATTCGAACGACTGTTTAAGCATTAACTGATAATTTAAGTTTAAGGAAAATGAGTCTTTTCTGATATAAATAAGCACTATTTTCCCGTGAGATCCTTAAATTACTCCAGCCAATGAAGGTGTGGGGATTAAGAAAAAATCTCCTGTAGTTATACCTTTCCATGCGATTTCTAAACATAATTATATTAATTATACTTTATGCTCATAATTGATATAATATCCACAATAAAAAGTACTAAAAAAATGCAAAAAAATTATACATAGTTAAGGACCTGCAATTAGTCTTAAGTTAATTGATTCTATTGGGTTACGACAGGTAAGCAATTTGTATGAAAATGTTGGTGTAAGTTATAAACTCATATATTTACCCATTAAGTATAACAAACACACTACAATTCACATGGCTAATCTTAGTAACTCAATGGAGCACAAAGATCCTAAACTACGCTTGATTACTTTTTTTGCACTTCACCCTAACCGCTTATGATTGGTTGTAACCACAATATTAGCACTTTTTTTACCTCTTATCATTTTCAAAACACAAAAAACCATTATATTTAAGTTATATTTTATTTTACATCATCATTTATAGTATTAAAAGATTTTATGTAAGAAACATTAAACGGCATTTTGGTAATAATAGCGAGCAATCGATACAATTAAGAATATTTTATTTATTTAAAAAATACTTAGTCCAATTCATTAAGTAAAGTGTTTTTTGGCAGTGTACTTGCTATCTTGCACAAATCGCACGAGAAAATTATTACTTGCTAAAATTCCAACAGCCTCATTGACTGGACTAATAAGCTGGAACAAATAATTTTTATAACAAAATGTATGCTTGAGAGAGGCCTCTCTCCAAAGGTTATACTTATAAAAAGACTTTATAAATTCGACCTTAATGAATCAGTAATAAGATTTAGTTTGCTGTGAAAATATAAGCTATTTAAAAAAGTGACTTTTTTATAAAAAGTACTAAAAATTTAAAATTACTTTGCGTTTTGAACATCGTTTTGTCTATTTGGCTAATCAAAAACAGCATGCCTTATGGGGCATTTACTTTTTGTAGACAATGGTAAAAAGGACTTGTATACATCTTTTTGAGCGGTTCGTCCGTTTAGATATATTCGTGGGTAGCAGCAATTCATTTCACAACAACTCTTAGTTCAATATGATCTCTTATCATTATGCCAAAGTCTAATTTAGACAAATCATGAAACATCAAATCGTTGCTTACATTTAACTATAAAATCTCCAGCTATAAGCTTGGTAAGCATGTCTGTTCAAAAACGCATAGTACTTTATGTATGAGTTCATATTGTTCTGAATTCTGCACCATACCCCCTCGATTCAACCTCATATTGCAAACTATACCCAGCACATCAACCTTCTGTTCTATACTTAGCTGTTTTATACCGTTAAGAATAGCTATAAGACACCCTGTACGACCAATACCTGCAGAACAGTGAACTATGGTCGCCGGTGACATATTTTCTTTACTAAAGTCTATAGGAGTTGATACACTTACACTTACATCTACAGAGTCATCCGAAGGTGGAAACACAAACTTGGAATCCTTCTTCGGACTCGCACACTGACACAAATCACTGTCACTATCATCAAAACTGTACGTAGTTTCTTTTAAAACGTCTAAACTTAAATTTAAGAGCGCGTTCACATCTTTAGGGCACTTATGGTCCGCCCAATTATGGAACCAATAATGGTACACCGTCACTGATTCATTTTCACAACACACATTTAAGTTCCGAATAGTATAACCAGGCTTTTTGATAAGACCTGTGTTTTTGATTTTGAAGCTCGATCCCACTTCTGAATCTGGACATTTGAAGACCATTTCTTCATTTATTTCTAACGGGAAGTATTTTTCGCACTTCTGTCGATTGTTCTCTATGAAGTTTGTTAGCATGACAACTTTCTGGATGCCTTGGGAGGTAGTATGGGAGCAGTTCTGATGCACCATCTTCCAGAAATCGTAAACCGTGTTCTGGAGAGGGCCTTGAGTGGCGATGTAGCAGTTCTTTGTGTATTCATGCCCCTGGAAATAAACAAATCGGTAAGTACAATAGTTTTGGCCGCAAATATTGTTTTGTACCATGAAGTCCGTAATACCTACATTTTTAATGTTGATGCAATCCATAAGCAAAGTAAAATAACAAAAGTACCCGAATAAAAGTCCTAAGAGCCCATCAAAGCTACAGTATCGGCCAATAATATATCACCTCCATAATATTTATTTTACACAGAGGTAAAATAGTAGGTATGAAGATATAAAAATTCGAAATTGAAATTAACCTGACAATTCATGTAAATACGTAGTTTGTGTGTGTATGCGTGTCTACATTTAATAAAAATGCCTTTAATTACATATAAATTATCTTACCTTAATAAAATTGGCATTAATGTATCCTTCGCCAGCCATCGCCGCATCAGACTTCAGTATAAACCTCGAATGCTCATTCGGCAAAATAGTCTTATATCTATTCTTCGGATGAGACCCAGAAACTATCGGCTTCTCCTGAAAGTTTGTCGGCATGTCCCAAAACTCCTGATGTAAATTCCTTAGCAAAGTTTTCTGGTATTCCGAACAAGGATGCGATACGTCAGGTATCATCATCTGAGGGTTTTCCTTTGTCAAATCAGCATCAACTTTATTAGAACAGCAATGCTGCCCTTCCGTCGCACTATGACATTTAACTTTAGAATATCCATTCTGAAATACGTCATTTAAGTCTCTTAATTGTTGTCTAGTTAATACGCTCGACGCGTTTTGAAGATGCTGCATATTTGCCAAATAAAGTCTAAAGTCTTCAGACGTACTTTGTGGACTTAAAGGTTTAGTTGTGATGTTTCTAACGAATCCTTGCTGGAAATTTGGATCTTCCTGTCTTCCGAAAGCGTATATGATCTCATTTTCTTGGTCTCCACAGACATATGTTAAATTTTGAGGACATTCATCAGTGCTATAAGAATTTGACCATAGATTGTCATGAGAACCGAATCCAACGCATTTGTTTTCTCCAGTTCGTCGCATGCGAGTTTTATAAGACATTGGTATTAAGTTTTCCGTGCTTAGAGATTTTCTATGTTTATCTCTATGTGGGAGCTCTTTTAGATTACTATCTATAAGACGCTCATCAATTTCTATGTCTCTTGGTTCTTGTGGTTGTATGTTTAAAGTCAAAGAAGTATTTGAACTTCTTCTTTCTAAAATTCCCTTTTTCTCTGGAGGGTTATCAATGCTTTGGTTACTATTATACCGGCTTAAATTGCATGTAGAGCCATTGAGATTATAGTTCGATATACTAAGGCTCCGGTTCACAGATAGCTGTGGGTTTGAGTTGTTTATGTTTAAAGTTAGCGAAGTATTTGAGCTTCTCCGTTCCAGAAGCCCCTTCTTTTGACCAGGTTTTGCGTCTTTATTTAAAGAACTGTTGCTAGAATGTCTGCTCAAAGTGTTATTTGGCAATATATTTAAAGTTAAACTGTTGTTGGAACCCCTTCGTTGTAATAAGCAGTTTTTGGATTCTCCAGACACATTCGTATTTGATGAGCAGATGACTCTAGTAGTTGGTGTGAGATGTTCTGCATTTATTGAAGTATTTGAATCTCTTCGGTCTAAAGACAGTTTCTTTCTGCTATCTGAAGTCAAGCTGAAGTTCGACATGCTTGTTCTAACAGTCGTTAAGTTATGGCATGAAGCTCCGGAGCTATTTAAAGAACAATTTGAACTCTGCAAACTATGTGTACTGAGCATTAAACTCTGGTTAGAATTCCTTCTATGAAGTTTCTTGGCAAATTTTTCATCCTCCTCACTTGGTTCGAAATCGTCAGAAGTGACGCCTTCGGGCAATGTTTTTAAATTAGTGCTAGACACGCTTAGATTCTGCTTATAGTTGAGAAGATTTGAGCCTAAAGTTTGGCCAGATTCTTGGTGATAGCTCGGACCAGACACGTTGATTTCTGGCGGGTTTTCAGCAAAGTCTGACATGTTTTCGTCAAAAGAGCCCATAGTTCTACGCGACGGGCCAGGCTGGTATAGCATCAGATTTGCATGGTGTTCACGCAAAAAGATGCCACTGTCTTGACCTTTCATGTAAAGCCGGCGTTGCTCCGCGCTTTTCGACCCTGAATCATGCTTTATATTCTTCTGAGCTAAAATCCTTATCAACTGGCGTTTCGGCGTGTTAGGTACTGATATAGAATTCTGCGGGACGTCCAAAGTTTTCTTCTGTGGTAACGACAAGTTTACAGATTCAGAGGAATCTAAAGAAGTCGCTTTTACTTTCAGAGTAGGTGTTTTCACCTTCTTTTCTTCAGCATTTGTGTATAACTTTTCGAATTCTAATAGCTCTTTTTCTAAATCACTATCCCGTTTCGTCAGGTCTATTGTTAGATTTCTTAAGTTCTTTCCTTTTCGTTTCGTTTGAGTTTCTGCTGAAGATGTCGAACCTTCTTCTGTAGTAACTGTAATTTCGAATTCTTTTGGCGAAAATCTGGGCATATCTAAAAAGGATTGTGTATCTGAGCTTTGGCGTAAAGTCTTCTTCTTTAAGTCAGGACTCTTCGGTTCGTCCTCTTCAGACGTTTTATCCTTTACTGGCTCTTCCTCAAATTTAAACACAGGTTGATCTGATGGCGGTGTTTTGAGATGCCTTTCCATGCTTTCACATGAGGCGCTCACATCATTCTTATAAGCTTCATTCATTTGGTCTTTCATCTGCTTAGCTATAGGCAGACCAAGATTTTGTTCAATAATTTTAGCATTGTCGGAGTCTAGAGATATCGATTTGAGTCTCTGTCGTCTGGCTTGCGCGGTGTTCGGATTAGGGGTCAATTCGTTTCGCTCTTCTTTCGTTTCTATTTCTAATGTTTCCATTTTGGCACAGCAATCTACTACGTCTTTATTAACCTCTTCAGTTTCCTCGCATTTTGATATATTCAGTTCTATATTTTTGTAGTTTGTATCGCAACTATTGTGTCTGCGATATCGCTTGGCTTCTTTGTCTGCTGGAGGAGTGTATCTTTCCTTTTCTAAAGAGTTTCTCCCGCCATATCTTCTAGGTCTTGGAGACATTCTAGCAGCGCCCTCTTCAGGCAAAGCTGCGTCGAATGTGAAATAATTCTCCTTGTTGCAGCTATGGATTTTAGGGCTAGGTCTCGCGCTCAACACTCTAGGTGAGCTAGGTTTCTCCGGAGGGTTTCTATTCAAATGATCTCCAAGAGTCCTAGGTGACTGTGGAACATCGGCCTCTTTAGGCGTTTCGGGGAAGAATTTGGGAGACCTAACGGTATCGTAATAGACAGATTTAGGTGAAGGTTCGGCGAAGAACATAGGTGTGACCGCTTCGGGAGGCGTGAAGAATCTAGGAGAGCTCATGCAGTCAGTTAAAAGTTTGGGAGAGAAGTCAAATTTTGACTTATCTTTCACAGAGCAGTCGAGAACTCTGGGAGAATTCTGCATTTCTAGTCTCTGCTGCTGTCCCTCTAGATGAGGGTTTTCGTTGACACTGCATATATTCAGTCTCGTGCTGACGGACCTGAATCGGCGTAAATTACTCGGTGACATATCGCTCCTCTCCTCTTTAGGAGTGACAGGCTTATCCATATCTACGTCTATGTCAACCTCCGTTTCGTTAACTTTTTTAACGACTTCCGCGTCAAATCCGAAGACCTCTTCGGGTCCCCTGGTAAAAAACGGACTTTTCTCGTCTTTTTCCAGCGAAGGTGAGCGCGTCGCGCTATATTTTTTCGCTCGAGATTCTTGCGTCAACTCGCTTCCTAAATCCGACTTGATCTGGACTAGGGGTCTGGGGATGTTCGAATATTTGTAGTCGAAAGGTTTCTTTATGAGCCACTGTTCAGGAAGGGGTATTTTAGGGCCCTTGTAGGGCTCGGAAGGTCCGGGAGTTTGGTCCTGGGAAGTGTTGGGGACTATGATGATTTGTGGAGGGGGAGCTTTGTCGTCGTCGGCCGGCGCGTGGAGCAGGCGGGCCTCGGTGCGGCGCGCGGGGGGCGGGGAGGAGGGGGGAGGGGCGGCGGGAGGGGGCGGCGCCGGGTACAGGTGCGGGTGCGTGTGGGAGGGGGCGGCGCGAGGGGGGCGAGGCGCTCCGCACACTACGTGCACCTGGAATAGAGAGAATATTGCGGTTAATGACATGTGGAAAGTAGACAAATTTGGACATAATGCACCTAAAATTCATTACAATAAGTATATCCGAGCTCTTGTTTACGTGCATGCGTGCAGCTAACCTGTATTTACACATCAAAAGATCATTATTAAAGGCATTGAATAGCTTTATCTTTGTCTTTAAAATTGCTGCATGTTGTGTATTACATACCTGCTTGTGCCGCTTGCTGTGTCGGCACGCGCGTAGAGCCAGCAGCGCCAGCAGCGCGGCGAGCGCGGCGCCCGCGCCGGCCGCGGCGGGAGCCCACATGCCGCCGCGGCCCGCACTCGTGCGACGCTCACATCTGGAATTATACACACACTTACGTTTTTCTTTGTCAATCGACTTTATTTCAAATTATCTTTGATAATACTTTTAATTTGGGACGGACTCTAGAAATAAAATTCCTGGTCTGTACGCCTGTCATTATCATGTTCAAGTCAAATAAAGTGCAAAGGAATATCGGTTAAGAGGTCAGCCTCAAGATCTGGGTTAACCCAGTGGCCTTATTACGAATCAATACGTGTGACTCTCAGTACTCAGGTACAGAACAAGTAATACCTGCTTGTATTTTATTATAGTTCCCTTTTTTTAACCCCCGACGCAAAAAGAGAGGGGTGGGGAGAGAGAGGGGTGTTAGAAGTTTATTTTTCTATGTTAATGTCACAGCTGATGGCATTTTTCATTCTGTTATTTTAGAAGTTACAGGGGACACCCACATTTTTCCACTTTGGAAGTGTATCTCGCGCAAACTATTCAGTTTAGAAAAAAATTATATTAGAAACCTAAATATCATTTTTGAAGACCTATTCATAGATTAGATACCCCACACGTATGGGTTTGATGATTTTTTTTATTTTTATGACGTATTAAAAAAAACTACTTACTAGATCTCGTGCAAACCAATTTTCAGTGGAAGTTTGCATGGTAACGTACATCATATATTTTTTTTAGGTTTATCATTCTCTTATTTTAAAAGTTACAGAGGGGGGGGGGGGACACATTTTACCACACACAGCTAAAAGCTATACTGTTCAAACTTGGTAAGTAGATGTATTCTATGAACCGCATTATGATGTTTACACAAAAATAGAAAAAAAAACAATAAATTTTGGGGGGTACTCCATACTTAGAACTGAAAGTCAAAAAATCTTTTTTCATCAAACCCATACGTGTGGGGTATCTATGGATAGGTCTTCAAAAATGATATTGAGGTTTCTAATGTCATTTTTTTCTAAACTGAATAGTTTGCGCGAGAGACACTTCCAAAGTGAAAAAAAGTGTCCCCCCCCCCTGTTACTTCTAAAATAACGGAATGAAAAATCTAAAAAAAATATATGATATACATTACCATGCAAACTTCCAACGAAAATTGGTTTGAACCAGATCTAGTAAGTAGTTTTTTTAATACGTCATAAATGGTACGGAACCCTTCATGGGCGAGTCCGACTCGCACTTGGCCGCTTTTTAAAATTGTGACAAACAAATAATTATTGTAATTATGTACTTGTAGAATGTATGTAGAAGGTAAATATATATTTATTTTTTCTGTATCAATTAAATATGTGATCTATAGTATTTTACAAACCCAATGGGTACGCTGACTGGTGTCATTTCAATACAATTTAGCGAAAAGTGGCGATTTTAACACCCTACACATCGAGTTTGAAAAAATACTATTAATTACTAATGGATGTCTCAAACATAAAATAAATGTGATATTTTAAGCAGGAATCAATTCAAATTTTATTGAATAGTCTTTATTAAATACTCGTCTCTACCAGAGACCTTGCAAAGAAAAACATACGTTTCACATTTCCGCAGCGGGGCGGAAGAGCGTGACGCACTTTTATTAATAGCAGTGTTGACAAACTCAATGGCAATAAGGAAAGGTTCTATACAGGCTGTGTGTAGTGTTGCCATGTTATTAAAGGGGTGAATCAACTTTTCTTTGTCACTCGTTGCCATGGTTACACGTTCCCCTGGGTCACTCTTATTTATTAGGTTACTCTATATTTTTTGCGACCTCAGAATTAAAGAGGCAGTGGGGTGACACTCCTCCTTTCGGGCATTCTCGGCTCTGTTCGGCTCAGCATTGTTCAGGGCAATTATTAGGGTTGGCACAACTTGACGTCGCTTGCACGACCACAGATAAGATAATGACTTGAATTTTGACAACACTCAAGAGCTGAAAGGGATAGTGCCATACATTATAAAGGGACAACATGATTCTTCCCTGAATCACTGTCAAACTTCGGGTTTGTAGGAAGTGTTATTTCTGTGACAGAGAGATTTACACTATGAATGCTGTTTGGAGCGTCAGGATAAATTTTAAATTAAAAATACATAATTATAGCCCATTTAAATTATTATTTATTTGTTTAATTTTCATTTCATAAAACAAAACAGTTATTCGTGTGATGAGCATGGATATTTGTTCCTGAGTCATGGGTGTTTTCTATTTATTTAAGTTTTATAAATATTTATATATTATATATATCATTGTCTAAGTACCCTCAACACAAGCCCTATTGAGCTTACTGTGGGACTTAGTCAATTTGTGCAATAATTTCCTATAATATTTTTTTATTTATTTAATATCAACCTTAACTATTTAGTAATTAAATTGCTATCTCATTCTCTCTTTTTTATTGTAATTGTATAAAATGCATTTTCAATATAATCTTGTAATGTGGATGAATAAAGACACTGGGACATTTTTGTGACTTTCCCCTCCGCCTCCCACTCCATAAACGTGTGACGTAATTAATGGACGACCCCCTATGACTATGAGTCTATGACTACTGAGTCATTACCTTAGTACCATAGGGTAGTAAACAAATCACAACCAATACAATTTCTTTTGTAGACACTTCTTTTTTCTTGCATTTTATGGTATTAGGCGGGTCCACACAGAGCGAGCGAGCGAGCACGCACGTCAATTTCCTCACGCACAAACCGGCTGGTTTGTACGTGAGGAAATTGCCTCGCGCGTATGCTCGCTCCGTGTGGACCCGGCTAATTATAAATCGCTAAAAGTGTAAAATGTGATAAGTAGCCCCACACTCAATTGAGTTTATAGTTTTATACGGTAATAACGGCCAGACGGCATTTTATGTTGATAATAAACAAATAATAATAAATATAGAAGAAAGACTGCACTTCCTGAAGCTCACAACCTTGAAAGAGCGCAGAGAATGTGGAGACCTGATTGAGACATACAAAATACTAACCCAACACTATGACCTCAAAGATTTTCATAAGATGCTAGAGCGCAACCATCTGAGAGGTCATCAGTATAAGCCGGTGTCTCGCAGCTCCTACAACAATCCTTATAGACACTTCTTTAGCAACAGAGTGGTCCAAATTTGGAACAAACTCCCAGAGGATATAGTATCGGCCCAAAGTGTCAATGAGTTTAAGAATAAATTAGATGCGCACAATGCAAATTCTACTCAACACTGAAAACTTTATTGATGGCTCTGGATACAGGCATTATCAGTTTTTTCAACTGAATATAAATATAAATATTTATAAATACTTAAATACATAGAAAACACCCATGACTCAGGAATAAATATCCATGTTCATCACATGAATAAATGCCCTTAACAGGATTTGAACCCGGGACCATCAGCTTCATAGGCATGAAGAATAAAGACATACATAATACATGAAGACACAACAGGCGGTCTTATTGCTAAAGAGCGATCTCTGCCAGATAACCTATAAATATATTATTTAGTTGTAGGTATAAGTTGGTCGCTATTATTATTGTGAAATAAAGATTTTATTTAGTGAATATTGTCTATTTATATTTAATGTTGCTATACCCTCTCGGAGTTCATGTTGAGACTGTACTTCGTTTTAAGCTATAAATAAGCATCAAATGTAACACATGAAATGCAATAAAATATTTGTCTTTGACTTATAAATTTGAAGTGTGCTTCTGTGTAAATATGTGTAATGTGTAATGTACCCAATGGATGACAATTAAGCATGAAATCTTTATGAAAGTCAACTTTTTTCACTTTTTTTTAATTGCAATATTGTGTATAGTTCATGAAACACCAAAACCAAGTTTTTATTGAACTTTAATACTTTTTTTCTGAAAACCCCCATATAAAAAGGGACCGGGTACTTTACTATATGGTGGTAGTAGCAAACAATGATATTTAAGATGAAGGGTAGGTACATGACCAAATTTAGATAAAGTCTATTAAAACAGATAGCATTTACTTTTTCTAGTTTTGTTTAAGGTATTTTACGCTTTTTTCAGATAACTTACTCAGAACAATACATGATCCACACCAATGACTCAATTTCAATACTTTCAATTTCCATATTTTGAAATATTTACTGCACTACACACAACTGAACCACACAACTAAAATGACATCACTACTAATCTCCCATCTTCACAACATTATTTAACCTCCAATTTGTGCTGATAATATCGTGCCAGACCAATTCCACACTCTGTGGCGACCGTAAGGACGCGAATCGCGTGACGAATGGAATCTATTTACAGCTACTGACATACTCGCTTGTCTGATCGCGCAAATACGAGCAAAAGACAACGAAAATGGCTTCTAATTGTCTTTGTTTCACCTTAACATCGTTAAAACACGATCTTTAGACATAATAACGATGTATTTATGAGGTTTGGATATAATTTACGACGAGAAACTACGAAGATAAATTATGTGTTTTAAAAAAAATATTACGTGAACATAAAATGAGTTAGAGCATTGAAAATACTAGATTATAACGCTACAGTTATTTAAGTTTCTAAGAGTATATAATTATAATGCAAAAAGTCAGAAGATTAAGAGAATTTTTGCTAAATATTACTTACGGTGCATTGACGTTATTGTCGTCAATACTTGCAGTTTTGAACGCTTTTTAACACAATAGTCAACTATTTGTTAGCACAAAACACTTGTTTTATGGCACCACAATACTTCACTATCACTAAATTTTCGTTTATTTGGTAAATTTCATCGTAAATTTGTTCGTTTTTATCGTAAGCACTACTCGTCGAAGTTTTGACGTTCAGCTAGTCAGCCATTTTTCTTTCGGGACAACAAAAGCAAATAATGTTGCCAGCGTAAAATTTTCAGCTCCCCTACACGAAAATCTAAAAATAATATTTTTATTATTGTTACCTTTTTTAGGTATTTATGAGAATAAGCTACTTAATTCAACAACGATTAGTCCTCACTTAATCTAATCTGTAATTATAAATACTCATCAACCTATCAGCCTTTTATCGCTCACTGGTGAGCAGGGGGCCTACCGCGAAAACCGAAATTCGCAAATTGCGGGGATCTTTCTCTTTTACTCTCACTAAGACGTAATTAGAGTGACAGAGAAAAATGCCCGCAATTGACGAATTTCGATTTTCCCGGTAGCCGCCCAGGCCTCTCATCGAGAACGCCACTTGTTCCGGTTCGGGACCTACCGCGAAAACCGAAATTCGCTAATTGCGGGGATCTTTTTCTTTTACTCTCACTAAGACGTAATGAGAGTGACAGAGACAAATGCCCGCAATTGACGAACTTCGATTTTCGCGGTAGGCCGCCAAAGCTAATCTCATCCAGAAGTGAGCCGCAATCTTTCGAATCTCGTCCACCCAAATACTATACATACTACTAATACTATATATTGATAAAAGTACATATTTCCAATAGTATTCGATTTTATGATCAGAAAATGAGACGTCACAGCAACTGGCTATGGTTTTGTGAAATCGTTATTGACGTCACGAATACATTATTTGCACAAGTCATCATAAATACAACATGCTTTGTAATAACTTATCATCATACGCTAATGCGATGCTGTGGTAATCAAAATATGACAAAAAACGTAAATCCATCGTTGTAGTTGCAGCAAGTGAATACTTTACCTATTACTGACACTAATCTTTATTAAGTAAGTAGGTAAATAGACAATTTGAAATCACGTAAATATGATAAATACCTACCTCAATATTAAAAAAAAAACTCTAGTCTTTATTTAGGTACAATTTAAACTTTGACGTTTTGCATGCATTGTTTGCATAATTAGCTAAGCGGAATAGGAGTTAAAATTGATCTAAACGCAACTTCCCTGTTCTGTTTTGAGAACGAATGCAAATCTTAATTAAATACTTTTACCCCATAAGCAACAAAGAAAGTTTTCCTTTAACAATAAAAGCAATAGCTGCTCACCTCCCATTTTATTTATATAATTAAATGAATAAAAATAAAATGAATAAATATTTGGGGACAATCTTACACAGATCGACCTAGCCGCAAACTAAGTAAAGCTTGTACTATAGTAGCTTGAACATAGGGATATAGATAATTACATACTTATATACATAGAAAACATCCTTGACTCAGGAACAAAATATCTATGCTCATCACACAAATAAATGTCCTTACCGGGATTCGAACCCGAAACCATCGGCTTAACACACACACATATATACACAATAACAAGCCATGTTAAATAAATGCCGAATAAAGTAGTCTTCATAAAGTTTCCTTCAACGCTCCAACTATAACATGATGTCGAGATTTTCTGGAGGGATTACAATTCTTAAAAAAAGAATTGTACATCTCTACGATTGTAGTAGACCACTGGTTACGGTGCCAGCTTTCCTTCAAGCGGGCCGTATACTTGTATGCCACCAAATTGGTTTAAAAAAGGTACAGTTGTACAGTCGCCATCAGATCTATCAACTTGGCCAAAGAGTTAACAAATAAATGAACAAGCCTCAAGACGCTAGTTATGCATGAACTTTTTACCATCTTGGACGCTTCGATATATCTGATTTGATAAAGAAAGTCTTTATTCTTCAATTTAGACTTACTGCCGTTCTAACACTTCTAACCCTACACATGTACACCACAGCCCCAAGAAGATACCGCCGCAAGAAACTTTGTTGGATGAATTAAAATATATGTATATCTACATCCATCAAAATCTTATAAATACGTAGTTCTTGTCGACAACTGTCTCATGTAGTCACGCCATGACGTGTCAGGTTCACACCATGAGGAAGACTCAAGGTATGCGTGACGTCACTCGTTATCAGGTACTATTGTAATGTTTCTGTGAAGTGGGAGGTGTCCCACTCGTATGTAATTAGCATGAGTCATATACTAATGTGTTACAATATGTAGTCACAAGGGGACATATTTATTTAATAATTGGGGATTCGAGGTACTACTAATTGGGAAGCACAAACTAGTTGTTCTAGTAACTAGTAATTCCATAATAATGAATAGTAGTTTTTCGATAATATATTTAATTAGAAACCAACTACAAACATGTGAACTTGTGTACATTTCTTCACCTTACAAACGTAAGATTTCAGATCTCTTTTTTTTGTTCATAAAAAAAATATATACTTATATATCCCAGATACTAAGGGCGTCCGCTAGCTGGCATGGGTGCAGGGAGCGGGTGAGCAGGCTAATAGCCTGCTCAGAGGCTAACAAAAGACAGTATGAGCGCGCGTGATACGCGCGTGTTTACCCTCCCGGCATATATATTTAATTTATTTATTTATTTATTTAAATTTTATTGCACACATAAAGAAAAATGTACAAATGGCGAACTTAATGCCAAAAGGCATTCTCTACCAGTAAACCATTGGGTCAAACAAACATTTGTACAAAGGTTATAATAAAGAAAACCCTCTAAACTCCATATTATAATTTAAAAAAAAGCCGCGTCTGTGCGCTCTCTACGTGCACCCGCAGCTCGCGGACGTCATAAAATGACAGTTCGAGTGCCCAATTTATCTAGTTTTATTAAAAGTAGCCTTCGTTCACGACTCCGTTTGTGTAGACCCCATGGCTGTGGAACCAACTAACAAAAAATCTTATTTTGGCTTCACGACATTTGTCTACTTGTAACTATCGTTTGTTATTTAAAGGCTCTACCATCTGTCTGTCAATATTTATACAACGGAACAGTTTTAAACATTTAGAAGATTTCGATTGGGAAATCACTCATTGACTAATTTTAGTATTGCAGATATTGAAACAGAGTTTGTTTTTATAGCAGTCCATTTGGTTTCGCATTATTAAGCAGTCAGCTTTCTAACCAAATGTTTATATATCCTGTTTTCTTACCAAAACCTGTGGTTTTCCCGAGAATGCTATCATAGTATAGTAGTATGTACTAGTAGTAGTTTGTATAGTATGTTTGTAATTTGAACGGATTTTTAAGCAAACAATCGGAATTCAAAAGCATCAAGTGTGACAGTGTCCCTACAAAGTTAATATTTTCATATGAAACTTGACGTTTAGGAAAGTGGTACTGTCACACTCTGCCACTGCAAAGTCTATGCAGAGGTACTGGTCCAAATGTACAAATTTTATTTTAAAGATTCAAGGATTGCGGAAACCTTTTAGGGCCAATATATTTATTACAGACAAACATATTTTAACTATTTGAACTATTTCTGTGTAGCCCAATGGTTGACTGGTAGAGAATGCCTCAAGGGGTTAAGTCCGCCAGTTATACTCTTTTTTTTGTAAATTTGTGCAATAAAATTTAAATAAATAAATATATAATGAAATAGTTTTTTAGTTTCGTATTTTTGTCAAGTCCTACCCTATCAAATTCTCCCGAGTTCCAGGGAATGTTTTACCCCATTCCACCCCCGTTGCTCGGGGCTCCATTGAGCTGCGCGCCTGCGCGGACGAGGGCGCGGCCCTAACTAGGGCACTGGGGCATCGACTGGCCCGAGCCTAGGTCACCGGTGCACCTCTATCCACCTTCCAACTACAAAAAAGCTTAAGCATATACAAAAATCAAGGAACTCTGAACTTTAGCGCGCTTTCTCACGTTTGTTTTTTTTCGGGGTTGCCAGGCGTTTCAATCGTTTTGGGATTGCGGGTAAAATCGATTGATAAAGAGGAGGTAGTATTTTGTTATTGTGCAAGTTATTGTAATTTGAACTTTATGGCATCGTAATATGGTTATGTTTTAAAAAGGCAATGATGTGAGATATGTTTTTTCGTAATGTTGTCCTAGTTTTCATTGAGGGTAGATGGGAAATCATTGACGAGTGTCGCTGTCGTTGGTTATGATTAATTGCAAATCGCAATGGTTTATACAAGATGTTGGAGCAGCTTAATATGTGTATTAATAAAAATAAAATAAAAATCTGTGTGTATGCAATAAAAAAAACATAAGTTCACTAAGTTTTGTAACAGCTATACTAACAACACATAAATTTAATTAATTTCTTACAATACAATACAAATCCTCTTTATTGCACAACCTCTGAAAAAAAATGTACATGGAAACACATAAAAAACATGAAGATAGAGGTAAACAACAGGCGGCCTTATCGCTACAGAGCGATCTCTTCCAGACAACCTACCTAGAGGATGTCTAGAAAATCGCTTTTTAGCGATAAGACCGCCTAGCTGTTGTTTACCTCTTCTTGATTATTTTGTTTTCTTTGTATTGTTTTCGGTATTGAGGTGTGCAATAGAGAGTATTTGTATTGCATTTGTATTGTATTGTCCTTTGGAGTGAATAATTGCGATCGGGTAATTCCACGAGACTGTAACGTCAGTTACCACTTTAAGATTAAATAGTATTGTACTTATAGAGTAAATCTTGTTTAGACATGCTATTTTGAAGTGCCAAGTGAAGATTTATGTTTAACAAAACCGAGAAAAGTATGTGGCAGATATTTTTTCTTAGTTTCGTTCACCATTGAAAAATACACATGAGGTTTTCTTATACCCCCCTCCCCCAACGTGATCTGTCGTGATTTAATCGTGACCCCCTCCCCTCCCCTCCCCCCTATCGAACCTCGCGTGATTTGTGCACAAGCCCTAACTTTATACCTATAAGGACCATGCGCGTTGGTGGGTCTGCATGTACATTGACTCTTCACGCCAAAGCAAGTTCTACCGTTCTCGTAGGTTCTGCCATCTTGTAGGCTACATTGGAAACATAAACTTCACATTTACACCCTCGCGCCAAAAATCTGACGTCTCCTGTGCTGCCCCCTACAGTTTATGCACGCTCCCTATTGGCTACGTGCGAAGTGCATGGTAGGGGTAAACCCAGCGCATTGGTAAAAATATGAACTATTAACTGCGGATAGCGTCGTACGGTCACGTCTGAAAATACCGATACGAAAAAAGTACCAAAAATATGTATACACGACTTTATTGCCCATATATTAAGGTAGTGTATACAAATTTTTGCCACATTCTTTGTACAGCTCAAGTACAGTCACGTCTGAAAATATCGAGACGTGACTGTACTAGTTATAGGCTAGAAATGAAACTTTAATTAACGATTACTCCTGAAATATTCATTTAAATTGTATGGTGTAAGATATCATTGTAATCTGTATGAAATGTTTAATATAACTAGCGTATTTAATTTGATAATTACTAATACTGTACGAGGTGCGGTCCAAAAGTGTCCGGCCTAACAAAGAAAACAAGTAAATATATTTACAAAACCTTTTTTATTTTTCGATATAGTCCCCCTCTATTTCAACGCACTTTGCAGATCTCGTGATAAGCATTTCTATCCCCTTAAAAAAATACTCTGGAGTTTTGTCCTCAAAATGGGCGAAAACAGCTTGAGCCACTTCATCATCCGAAGAAAATCGTCTTCCCCTTAAGTCTGCCTTAAGTCTCGAGAACAGATAATAGTCGCTTGGGGCCAGGTCGGGGCTGTAAGGCGGGTGGCGAATTTCCTCGAAGCCACATTTTGTTACAGCAGCTTTGGCAATTGCAGCGGTGTGAACGGGAGCATTATCGTGGAGAAGCCGAACACCTCTACAGAGTTTTCCACGTCGCTTCTGCTTGATTGCCTCTCGTAATTGCTCAATAAGGGTGGCGTAGTAAGTGCCATTTACCGTGGTATTCCTTTCTTTTATATCAATCATTAGTATTCCGTGACAATCCCAGAATACCGTTGCCATTATCTTTTTGGTGGATTGCGTTACCTTGGCCTTTCTAGGCGGCCTTTCACCAAGACGGCGCCACTCCATCGATTCCCTTTTCGACAGAGGATCATAGTATAAAACCATGGTTTCATCTCCCGTAACAATCGACTCCAAATAACTTTTTCCGTAACGCCTATACGCATCTAAAACTTCTTGAGAACACGCTTTTCGCTCAGTTCGCTGCAAGCTCGAAAGAAGTTTGGGTACCCACCTAGCACTAACTTTATTCATGTGAAGATGTTCATGAAGAATCCTAAGTACTGAAGTTTTCGAAAGCCCGGTTCTTGCCGCTATTTCTTTAGTCTTAAGTCTTCGATCACTCAGAACTTCCTCTTCCACTAATTTGACACAGTCCTTGGTGAGTACTTCCACAGGCCGGCCGGAGCGAGGTTCGTCATCAATGGACTCCCGCCCTAAACGAAACTGCTTACTCCATTCTTTTACCGTGGAAAATGACGGAGAAGTATCCCTGTACACGGCATCTAACCTTTTTTTTATATCGGTCGGACTGACCCCTTCCTTTGTCAGGAATTTGATCACGGAGCGATATTCCAATTTGAACATTTCGAAAATTCTTCGACTTACTATCGTTAAAACGCCGTGAAATCAAAACAACAACCAACAGAAATCCCAAAACCATACACGAAAAAGCAGAATAAATGACAATCGCGATGACATATTTTTTATTTTTTTTTAAGCCGCCAAATTTCTCCAGCCAGAAATTTTTGGACCGCACCTCGTATCTATGTAAATAGCTTCGCAAATGCCACATATGATGCGATCTTTTTCTAGAAGTTAAGAATGGGTAAAGTTATCCATAAAAGATAGACATTCGACATCGCGGACTTTTTTGTAGACCCATGAAAGAGAGACCACCCCACCATACATTGTGTTGTTATAGCCAAAGAGCATTAAAAAGACCAAGAGTGCTCACTCCATACAACGGTTTTGTTACCAAAAATACTATTATTTTCGTAGTCTACATCTAGCGTCAAGTAGCGGAACTCTCAGTACTGCTACTCGACAATAGATGTCGCGGCAAACAAATGCTCAACGCTTTTCAGCTAATATTATCACCAGAGTAAGCGTAGGAGTTGAAAATAGAGTTCCGGTTACTTTAGTTATAATATTAGCGTACTTGTTATAGCTCAAACGGATTAGGCAGCGTTTTCTAATAAAGCTCCTGGCCAGCTTGATTTTTTCGACAACATCGTTATATTTCAACCAATTTGCATCAAACCATTACAAGTATACCTAAACCTTCCTCAAGAATCACTCTATTGATAGATGAAAGTCGTATGAAAATTCGTTCAGTAGTTTTTAGTTTTGGAGTCGTTTTATAAGATGTAGTGAATTGACGTTTTCTCCTAGACTTGCGGACGCTTATTCTAGAAGGGGATAAAATTAGGAAAACAGCTAATTTTAATATGCGTTTACTTCATACAAAAATAATGTTACATTCGTTATTTGTATGACACATTTGTTATTGCTACTTCAGAAAAGTGTACATATATTATATTAACAAAGACGGTCATCAAATTGGATTTGGATCCGCGCGTTACTCCGGTGTGCGATCGGGACATAGCTATATTCGTGCATAGCGCTGTCTCGCTCACACACCGGCGTGCAAATCCGCATCAGCGTGATAACCGCGAATTGCGTTAATAATTAGGTACTTAGGTATTTACATGCCGAAAATACGTTAACATACATCATAGAGAAATAAGTAAATAACATGGAGTGCTCACTCCATACATCAGTTTTGGTAACAAAACGCTTATTATTTTCGTAGTCGACATCTAGCATCGAGTAGCGGAATTATCAGTACTGTTACTTGACAATAGATGTCGCGACGAACGAAAAGACTAATGCTCAACAATTTTCAGCTAATATTATAACCGGATTAACCGGAACTCTATTTTCAACTGCTTCTGCTTGTAATATTAGTTGTAAACTTGTAAATTGTTGAGAAATAGAATTTTCGTGAGTCGCAACACTCGTGACATCTAGTGTCAAGTAGCGGTACTCATAAATCCGCTACTTGACGCTAGATGTCGACTACGACAATAATAAGTGGTAATTTGGTAACAAAACTGATGTATGAGTGAGCACTCTATGCTTACTTATTTCTCTATGACACACATAGACCCTGACCACACTAACTTTGCAGTAAGAATGCATACATATCCCTATAAACTCCATATGCTCTCAGCTCCATAACTTCCATAGATACTTGACGTAACACTTGGCATGAAAACTTAACGTGGTCCGAGTCTATCGTACGGATTTAGCAATCAAGTTTAGATACTGATGTTTAGCCAATTTTAGGTAATATATTATTAATTCACTGAGTACAAAGTTTATAAAAATCTTACAATTACCAAAGATCATATCGTAAGATGTGAAGTCCATGACAAATGTGCTTCGAATTTGACATTTAATGTAGATGGCGCTGTACAGCTTCACCGAGGCCCCTACGTTGTCTGCTCCCAGTACAACATTTACAACTCAAGCCGTTGCCATTTTGGTGGTGGGCAAGTTGTTGATGTTTGCGTATAAATGTGTATGTGTACTGGTCAATTTTAATCATATTCATAATATCTACAAAGCGGAACGGAAAGCGATAAATTGAAGCTTCGATATCTTCACTAAAAATAAACATCATAGAAATGTTATTCGATAATGAATACTTTGGGGGCGTCCACAAATTACGTAACGCAAATTGGAGGAAGGGAGGGGGTCAGGCCAAGCGTTACGGTCCTGTTACGTTGGGGAGGGGGGGAGTCAAGGTTTGCGTTACGTCACGCACGATTTTATAATAATACATAAAAAAATTTTTTTTTGTTTTTTTATGTATTATTATAAAATATTAGCCACAGAAGATGGGATCGCCGCCGAAGCCGATACCGATTGTGAAAGCGATTCTGATTTACCTTTAATAGAATGTATTAAGAAATGGAACCAAAACCCGTTCATAGATGATTAAATTTCTTGATTCCTTGAAACCACAGTTTAATGATTTATTAAAACAGACAGATTTTTGATTAAAAAGTATATATACTACCACCTGTCTTTCTTTTCTGAATATTAACCTAAAGATTTTTATAAAGCACTTGTTACGTAACGGAATTGAAGGAGGGGGGGGGGGTGGTCCCAGATAAGCGTGACGGTCCTGTTACATGAGGGGAGGGGGGGGTCAAAAAATTTGGAATTTTGCGTTACGTAATTTGTGGACGCCCCCTTTTTATTATAATAAAATAACTTAGTTATTGTTGATTTTCGCCGGTGTACCATGGATTTTCGCCGTTGATTATTGTAATATCGATCTCACAATATCTTACTGGTTCATAAGAACATATAAAGTTGTGTTATAATGGTTATCTGTTCATTTTAGGTAGTTAATCCTTTTAGGTAAAATTATTGCAAAAATGCCGATAGTTTATCGATATGACTTTATCGACATGGCCACAGCATCTGGTTCCTTATTGTTAATTGTACATAAAAATGTGTGTGTGTGTGTGTGAGGCTACGGTGACAGCTGGCTTAGACTCCATCTTTAGGAATATTATATATCGTCAGGTGACAAGCAAAACTCACTAATTTATTTAATTATTACCACCATAAGTTGATAGCCATAATGAACCATAGTAATACTAATTTAAGGTTGATATTTGTTTAATTATTTTTTTAGTAATTAGTGAGTTTTGCTTGTCACCCGACGATATATGAGTTTCATTATACGGTAGATTAGGTTGTCAAGATTGACAGTACCGTGTCAGATTTTTCATCTGTCAAACTAGAAGGCACGAGTTTCTTAGACTTTACGTCTCATCGTCATTACATTACAATCAATAATTATTTATTTTTTGCAACTACTTAAAACACAATCTTACAACTTGAAACGATCTTATATTTATAACATAAGATTTTCTTTCGTATCTGTCAATTCCTTACATCGAACTAAAAAAAAAATCTGTCAAATCTTAGAAACCTCGTATTTCAGCACTGAAACGATATTGAGATGCGAGCTTACGTTCATTATTTACCTTCAGTCAGATTTGATTTCATACTTACATTTTTTGGTTTTCACATTGGCTACTACAGGAGTCCAGGTTTAAGTTGATCGATCACTTAGATGTCTTAAGGCTAAAAAACTACATAAAAACTGATATAATACAAAAACTATGACTATGAGCAACAATTAATTTAAGCACCTAAAAATACTATAGATCATACTTTGTCCATCATCGGGCCTAATGGCACCATAGTTTGGCCGGCGAGTCACAAAAAAATCGATAAACTAAAAATAGTTATTTGTGCAACAAGAGAGCAAAGTTGGTTTTCTTGCGAGATGTAAAATAACTTTGCTCTCGTGTGACACATACAACTTTTCACCTCAGCAGTGAGAACATATTATAGGTTAAATTCAACATCAAGTAAAGTTAACCACATTTATTTACATTCATGAATGAAAGGCATCATCATTATGACGAAAGCTTGTCTCACTCCCTGGACTGAGGAAAGTCGCACTTTCGTCACTCCCCGAATTAACGAAAGTAGGCTTGTTCGAGCTGCTGAGGTGAAAAAATCTTTACCGGGTCATAAATATGCTTCTCATCTTTGGAAGGTAAGATCGAAGGTAGAAGAGGAAGAGGAAAACCACGAGCAAGTTATACGCAGAAACTAAAAGGAAAAGCAAATGTCGTGTTTTACAGGGACCTAAAGAACTTGGCCGAGGGCGAAAACTGGCGTCTACTCCACCGACAAGAGCCATGCTCTTAAATGAAGAAAGAGAAATATGAATCGAAATGACAACTGACTGAATGATCAAGTAATTGATTTTTTTGTAAGTAATTACTATAGGACCGTGACTCTTATAATTCGAACTTAAAAATAGTATTTATCCGAACTACTTTCCTGCCAAATTTCATGATTACCGGGCGAAAAATACTCAAGATATCGTGTAACAAACTTTGTCACTCCTAGTTGATAAAACCTCGATTAAAATACAGGTATGAGTTCCCTAGGGGTGTCAGCTAATGGGTCATCTATAGGTAACAACATATTGAAGACCAAGGAAACGGTCGTCGCGGACGCCGCGTGCTAAAGATCGTGGCTGTCAAACATTGTAGTAGTTCACCTTGAACTCACGTCGCGACACATAGTCACATACATAATTTTTCTCTCTCTAACCACCAGGTCTATTTACTTCAAATTTGAACTTAAAAAATAGTATTTATTTGAGCTACGTTCCTGCCAAATTCCATGAACATCTGATGAGGAATACTCAAGTTATCGTGTATCAAATGTTGTCATCACTATTTGAATAAACCTCGATTAAAACACGGGTATGAGTTCCCTAGGGGTGTCAGCTAACGGGTCATCTATAGTCAGCAACATGTTGAAGGACAGGTACAGGGCGGCCGCGGACGCCGCGTGCCAGAGATCGTGGCTGTCGAAGACCTGCAGCGACGAGCACACGGCGTTGCGGCGCCGGGACTGCGCCGGCGTGTCCTGGGAACAAACATTGGTTAAATCATAATTACGAGTATTTCATGACCACGAGGAACCCGAAGGATTTTAACAGTGTATTTCTAATATGAATGTTTTCGAAAAATTTATAATTTTTCATCATGACTCCGTGCAAAACGACTTTTTGATTGCGATGTTGCCAAAATGTATCTATTAAATTATAACGCTTCAAATAACACTTGCACGGTCTGTGCTATCAAAATCGCTGACGAGTTAGCTTGGTCTGGCTCTAGACATCCATATTGACAGACATCAAAGTGGAAATGAACAATTTGTAAAATAATTCCGTTTAATAAACAGTTCATTTTAAGTTTTACCATATAATTTATAAACTAGAAAAGGGCCAAAGATTTGCAATTTAATTATTAAAAGTATAACTCACCGCCCACCGCGTGTGTCCGTCGAGGAACAAGTATATCACTATACAGCAGAGATGCCAGAATATCCACGCTCGTACCTGTCATGAAATGGTTGTGATACAGGGGAATGTATGACTCACCGCCCACCGCGTGTGTCCGTCGAGGAACAAGTATATGGCCACGATCCAGCAGAGATGCGCCAGAGCGCAGAATATCCACGCCCGCACCGGCACCTGCAAGGAAAGTCAGCGATTGTGGGCGAGGTATTATATATATATCATGCAAACCTTACCGAAAGCAAATCATTTTAGCCGGGTAGTAATATTGTATTGAATTTCGTTATAACCCGCCGGGTTATAATGTGATTTCACTTCTCATAGGTTTTATTGTTATGTTTTTACAGTCTAATTTCGTGAAGCCCGTACGACAGCACACGCGGCGCGATGGCCGCCGCACTGTTTTGAAAATAGAATTTATTTATTCGAAAATCGTACTCGCCACCACAAGCTGTGTATTGTTTATGAATAAATAAATAAAAATATAACTTTGTCTTTCCACAATTGGACAAATGTATCATACATAAAAGTTGCTCAGTATAACCTCAATATTAACCGATTTGAGTAAATGGTTTTAGTTAATTTACATACTGTATTATTGGCATGATTTTTTTTATATAGGTAATAGTACTCGATATCGATAATTTTTTTTCTGAAACTAGCATAATTGCAACAGTCTTTTGTTTCCGGGCTCTGCTAATAATTGCTCGGAGCAATGCTGAGCCGAGAATACCCGAAAGGAGGAGTGTCGCCCCACTGGTTGTGTGCTTGACTTCAATTCTCGTGGCTAATACTTATACCAAAAGCGAAAAACTAGATTCAGGTTTTTTTACAAGCTTTTATTTAATCGTGGGTTCAAATCCTGGCTCGTACCAATGAGTTTTTCGGAACTTATGTACGAAATATCATTTGATATTTACCACTAGCTTTTCGGTGAAGGAAAACATCGTGAGGAAACCTGCATACATCTGTGAAGAAATTCAAAGGTGTATGTGAATTCCCCGATCCGCATTGGGCTAGCGTGGGGACTATAGCCCGAGCCCTCTCGCGCATAAGAGGAGGCCTGTGCCCAGCAGTGGGACGTATATAGGCTGAATTATTATTATTATCGAAAGGGTTGGTTTTCTCAGCTCTAGGCTGGTAATCAGCTACATTTACGGGTTATTTACCAAGTAAATGCAGCGGGGGTTGTTAAATTTAAGTTGTTTCCGGGGTATTATTTTCTGTGTCAAGTTGCATAAATTTTCTCACAATTCGGCATGTATTTAATATAGCGGCTTTTTGTAGAATAGTGTAGATATACGATTTTAGATCTAGTAATTTTAAACTATGGTGAAGGTGTTTTGGGATGACGCCTGTTGTGGATAAAACTATTGGAACTACGTATACTTTCTCTTGTCTCCATATCCTAGTAACTTCGTCTTTTAGTTCTGCGTATTTTGTTATTTTCTCTGTGATGGTCTTTTGTATATTGTGTGTGTTAGGGACTGAGATGTCTATGAGATAAGTGGTCTTCTTTATTTTGTCTATTAAAGTGATGTCTGGTCTATTATAGTGGATGGTGCGATCTGTCAGTATAGCGCGGTCGTAGTATAATTTGTGCGTTGTGTTCTCTAGAACTACCTGTGGGTTGTATTTGTAGTATGGTGTATGGTTGTTTCGAATAAGATTATGTTTGTGTGCTAGATTTTGATGAATGATGTTTGCAATTTGATTGTGTCTGTGTGTGTAGTCTGTCTGTGTAAGTGTTGTACATGCTCCGGTTATGTGTTGTATGGTTTCCGATTGGGTGTGACATCTACGGCATTTGTCATTTGTAACTGTTGGGTCTTTTATGATATATTTTCGGTAGTTTTTTGTGTTAACTATTTGGTCCTGAATTGCGATAATGAAGCCTTCGGTTTCTGGGAACAAACTACCTATTTTCAGCCAAGTGTTTGATGCAGTAGTGTCTATGTGGTTTTGCTCTATGTCGTGGGGGGGAGTTATTATTATTATTATTATTATTATTTGTATGTCTCTTACAAATTCTCGGGACCATGTGGTCCCGGGCATTTTGAAGGCGTGCGTGGGGCCGAAGCCAACACGTAGAGGCCCCTTGTAATAAGACAATTTACTCTAAAAGTAATTTGACACCAACCGACGATTATCCCTGTTCACACTATAGCAGTGCACCCAAGGACAAGCCCCGGTTAGTGTAGGACTATTGTAAAAAAAAAAGGGTACCAAAATAAACCGGGCTATTGGGTTGAGTTGCAAGTGGACTGGTAACCGGGACTATGGAGAATACTATGGCACCTGCCCTGATCATATGTTTTTAAAAACACGACAAAATGGGCAGGTGGTGACTCGCCAACTCACAATATGGGTCCCCGAAAACGGACGCTCGCACGGAGCGACAAGGGGACAACATTGCGTGAGCGGCTCAGGGTGTGGAGAGGTGTGCGCCGCGCCCTACCCAGTGGCGGTCAGCAGCCACTGTGCCAACTCGCGTCTTATGCAAATTTCACTTTCACCCTGCGAGCATATAGCTCTGACACCCCACTCTGGACGGCCGGTAAAGGCAAGCCAGAGGTGAGTCCTGCGGCCCCTGCTCAGTGTTCACTCCAGCCGGCCAATCAAGGCAAGCCGGAGAGAGGGACCTGGCCGACTCTCGGGGGTATGGGACCCAAGGGACGTCACTTCCCATTCAGCTCGCCACAAGCTGCCCTGGGGGCTTATTATTATTATTATTATTTATTTAGTTTCACGTGTCCCGTTGTAGGTCTGTTGGTCTGTAATCAAATCTTGCAAGTTAACTTTGACCCACTTCCCGGTTTCCGATGAAGCTGAAAATTTGCATACATATGTAAGTCGGGTGACAATGCAATATTATGGCACCATCAAGCTGATCTGATGAGACAGGAGGTAGCCATAGGAACTCTGTGATAAAACAACGCAACCTAATTGTGTTTGGGGTTTTTAGAATTGTCTTAATGTGTATTAGTTGCTGTTGAAAGGTACAGTCAGCGATAAAAGCTTGTACCAACAATGATTTTATTACCAAAAACTTATTTTTTAAGGGACTTACCTTTTCTTTATTGACAAGTTTCATAATGACGTAACCCAGGAGGTAGAGCACGGTGTTGCCCATGAGGATGGCCAGTAGATGGCGCGCCAAGTCCTTGTTGTGTTCGTACATGCTGCGAAATTGTTGTTAATAAGAATTATATAGAAAATTTGGTAAAAAAAAGTTAAATCATTTAATTCAGGCACAAGTCCCATGTATATAAAAAAAAAGATTTATTCAGTAGCACAAGTTATTTTACTAAAATCAGGTGGGTGCATCTTTTTAAGCATAAAAAAAAACCTGTGCCATATAGTGTTAGTAAAAAAAAATACACTAAAAAAAAGGTATAACAGATCCATAACAATATTAAATTTTCTCTTATTTATTATAAGGGATAAAAGGGTGACAATAGCATTAAAAATCGAAAATAAAAACGTGCTCTCGACTTTTATATCACATGAATTTGGAAGTTAGGAAGCTAATTTTTTTTTTCTGATAGTTAGGTTAGATCTAATCAAATAAAAGAAACTAGGTATCTACTGAAAACCTTAATCCCGAAAAATAAAATACAAGCCTGTTGCGTTAGACCTGATTATGTTCACTAAATTGATAAATTCATAATAATTTATTTGCAAAAAAAGGAGTTGCAAAAGTTGGTACATTATATTTGCAGGAAAGTCCATTCTCTTAGCCGTCCATGCACATGCAAATATTGAACATTATAGCTGTCTAAATCGTTGTATAATGAAAATATCAGTTCTGTTCGAAGTGTAAAATTACCCATAAGCGGCCAGCGCCCAGTTTGCAACATTAGCGACGGCGAGAAGAATAGCACGAGCACCATAAGATGGTCGTAGAAATGTGATTATACTGCCTTCCCGAGACTTGAGGGCATCTATAGCTCGCCCGAACACTGCTCGCTCTGTACACAAAGAGATAACAGTTTTTTTTATAAAAGTTCCAATAGGATAACTTCAGATGAATTGACTAAACTACAATTCACGAGACCTGGCACGAACGGAACTAATGAGTGAATGAAAATGTCTATGTGTGTATCACATTAACCAATAAATAAATAAATAATAAATAAATATTATAGGACATTATTACACAAATTGACATCAAGTCCCACAGTGGGCACAATAAGGCTTGTGTTGAGGGTACTTAGACAACGATATATATAATATATAAATACTTAAATACATAGAAAACACCCATGACTCAGGAACAAATATCCAAGCTCATCACACGAATAAATGCCCTTATCAGGATTTGAACCCGGGACCATCAGCTTCGTAGGCAGGGTCACTACCCACCAGGCCAAACCGGTCGTCCACCAATAAAATGGCGGCTCTGTATACCGATACATGTTGTCACTCATACGATGCCAGTTACGTTCATTTCATTCGTGCTAGCTTTCGTGAATCAACCGTGATTGTTATAGAGAGGTAAAGTCTAAGAAAAAACATTCCTCTTAGTTTGACATCCAAAACAGATGGCGCTGTCCTGCGCCATATGTTTTGCGGTCACTGAATTGTCAAACGTCATCTTTTGACCATCAGAGTTACCGCAATGTCCGCAATGTATGGAGCTGTACAGCGCCATCTCGTTTACCAGTCAAATTCGAAGCACGAAATTGTCTTAGATTTTACACATCTTACTCAATCAATGTATCTTTGCCAATACTCACCGAATTTAAATTGACCGACGTAGTATATCTTCATGGTCAACATGAAGCAGGTGGTGAGGTGGAGGATCGTGAAGAACACCCAGAAATATACGCTCGGGTACATGATCCCGAATAGACCTGGAAACAGTCGACGTACATAAATGCCGTCGTTGGTGTTTAAACTTTTGCACCTTTCTTCTTTGTAATAAGGCGAAATATTAATAATAATCACAAAATTACAAGAAACAAACATAGCTTAAACATTGAATATCAATCGTATCGTATAAAAATCCTGGTCATAGCCACCAAATTGTAATAGCCCCCGTTATGAAATTGTCATAATTTTTTTGAGTAGTAATATGAGTACTTAGTAGTAATAATTAGTGATGGGTAGGACATCAATTTAAAATGAGTTTGTATGAGTACCTCATTCTCTAAAATGAGGTGTTACAATGTCTTACTTCAAATGAGGAGAGGTACTAGCACTTTTGTAGCATCGACTATTCCATCAACTCCAACGGCAGCAAACCATATTTAATGTAAATACATATTTAGGCATTGCTAAACTTCCTTTTAAATATTTACTTGGAGTGCAATTCTGGAGGTTTTGAAACAGAACTTTAACAACAGAAGACATACATTTAAGAATCAAACTAAGGAGTTAAAGTACATACATCCTATTGCAACTTAATATGATGCTTTTATGAAACTTGTTCTAATTTAGCAGTTTATTATTTTTATTGTTAGATTGTTCAGTATCAATCCTTGCTACTTGATATCATTTTAAGTTTAACATTCATATATTGAAATAAATACTAACCATAAACTACCAGACAAACAATTAACAAACTAAGGAGAACAAATCCAATATTTTTTGTACCATTATTATATAGAAATTACTAACTTACCACCTCATAATTTATCAGTAATAATAGCATTGTAATATGATAACAAACGAAAGCCTCAATATCGTTCGCGCGGTAATGCCACCGGCGTGTAATATACACTTGATTTTTGTATGCAAAAGACACAAAGAAAGACCCACAGGTATATTTTATCGCGAAAACAATGTTAATATATTGTTATTTTGGTATAATTATAAGAATGGTCACTGATCACTATTTATAAAACACAACTAAAGATTACGAACAACTTTTTCGAGTTTCTCGTACTATAAATATGTCAAAATCATAAATGATCGAAATACTATACGAAGCACGTTAACAAAAAGTATTACAAATTCAAATCGTTAAAATGTACATGTTTATTTCACCTATACAAATTATATTTACTTTTTTATTAATAAACTAATGTAAAATATCATATTTTGTGTACGCCACTATATTATATTTCAATAATTTAAATAATATTTTGGTCTCTTAAACGATAACTGTTTCTAAGCTAGCTTCGTAAATGCCCAATGAGACTTGGTTGGCATTTCAATCGCTTATCAAGTAACCATTTCACTGTCCAGTCTAATTGATTCAGATTATACATGACACCAGCAATATGAGTCTTGAGGTCAGGTTATACTGGTATGCGCGTTAGTACAATAATAGCTAACAAATATGGAGGCCTACCGCGAACCACGAAGTTTTGCTTTGCTGTCGCACTTACGTATGAAATTACAAGTGCGACAGAGAGAAAAAACTTTCTTCGGTAGGTTCTTTGATGACTTAGATTTTTCGCTTTTGACAAGTAACTTAGCAATGCTAGGATCAAAATGGCGTAATATGTATGTAAGCTTGCGGACGCTTACGCTTGTTTTCTTTCGTGTTTCATTTTTAACGTATTTTCGATGAGGTGTTATTGAAGCACGGCGCGTGTCTGTCTCACTCCCTCTTTCGGTAAATCTAATTCATTGTTTCATTTTCAAAGGATTTTTGAGGAGATGTCACAGTGAGGCGAGTGAATGGTACAAACACAACGCATTTCTCGGTGGACCTTTTGTCCTTGCAATAAGGTTTGTAGTTGGGCAGTTGATAGTGTGAGCGATGAATACGATGACGTCAATGACTCATTTCTTCATTTGAATGTCGGCGAGCACCGAGCGCCTCGCGACTCTCTTGCGAGTTGTGAGGAACGCGAGTGAGTTTGAAAGGCTGAGAGTTTTTTTTTTAATTTGAAGTGTTTGAATGGTTTGAGTGGTAAGAGCTGTGTGTGATGCGCGCGAGTAAATGAGTAAAATTAATTGAGGAGTGATGTATGACATTTATGCGGTGTGAAGTTCTGCGACAATTTAACTAAATGAGTGGTACAAATGAGGTGCCTCACGAGTGAGCAACTCAACACTAGTAATAATACAAGTCATGAGGCATAATTAGGTTCTCAATGCAAAAGGTTAATTAATGTATGGGGTATGGGCATTGTGATGTCATTCCAGACACAGTGGCACAGCACAGCGGATGTCATTCCAGATCTAGAGCAGAGCCCAACTGGGGAAGTACCTCCACCTTACAGAAAATCGCAGCCAAATAACACTAGACCCTACTCATAGTGTTGTGTTCCTGCCGGTGAGTAAGGTTGCCAGAGCTCAACGAGGGTGGGAGGGGGTTAGGGTCGGCAACGCGCATGTAACTCCTCTGGAGTTGCAGGCGTACATAGGCTACGGATACTGCTTACCATCAGGCAGGCCGTATGCTTGTTTGCCACCGACGTAGTATATAAAAAATATATATATAATCTAAAACACGCATAATTTTATTTTTGTGACAATATAAATTAAGGCATAGGCGGTTTAGCGACCCCTCACGGCTCTTTGAACACTGTTCTATAATCAATATGTAATTTTTTTTAACTAATGATAAAGAAAATGTATATTAATGCCGCATAATGGTTGAACAAAAAGACAAATTAATTAAGTTGTATTTTTAATACGTTTTTGGCTATAATTAAATTGTTGGTACAAGATTTTATCGCTGGCTGAACTTTTCTTTCCACAGGCACCCAAATAACACTCATCGAGACAATTCTAAAAACCACAAACATAATTAGGTTGCGTTATTTTATCATAGAGTTCACATGGCCACCTCCTGTCTCCATCATCAAATCAGTTCGATGGTACCATAATATTGCATTATCACACGACTTACATATGTATGAAACTGAGAAGTGGGTCAAATTTAACTTACAAGATTTGATTACAGACAGGCACACAGACAACGGGTGAAACTAAATCAGTATCATAACTTAAGAGCTTTGCTCTTGTCGGTGGAATCGCCAATCACTTCTTTTTTGCGCTAGACTTTTAATTTCCTCATACAACGCATTATTTTAAAAAATGCGCCGTATGGAAGTAAATAAAACCTTGTAATAATATACACTCACCAATTGTCATAACAACAGCCAACAGCATAAACGTCGAGTGCGCGTTCGCGTTGACGTCCGGATGACGGTTCTGGTACAGCTTGATCATGCACAGTACCGCTATCACGTACATGAACGACGAATCTGCGCAAAAACAACTAGGCACTTAGATAGACTGTGCGTTTCTCCAGAAACTTCCTGCCTTGCACCGCACAGTGAATCTGTGGAAATGTGGAATGAACTATCGCCGGCAGCATTTCCGGAACCGATACGACCTTCAAACCTTCAAAAAGAGCGTACTCCCTTAGAGAGAGAGCGTATCTTAATGGACGGCAACGGACTTACAACCCCTCTGGTGTTGCGGGCGTCCATGAGCCACGATAATCGCTTACCATTAGGCGATTCGTCTGCTCGTTTGCCTCCTATATCATAAAAAAGAAAGACAATTATTATAAACGCGCAAAACTAAGTCTACATGACGCTGTAATCGTTTAAAAAACATGAAATTAGATATTTCAAATACAAATAAACTACTTTCTTATGTTGGGCTCCTCACAGATGGAAAAAAATATAATCTTTAACCTCATTACCCCATAACATCACCCCATAGAAGTAAATAAACGGTGCATAACCAAAGTAACTAGCATCAGCATTAGGATGACGATCTTGATACAGTTGGATCATGCAGCACCACTATCACGTACGTGAACGACGAATCTGCGCACAAACAGGTAGACAATCACTCCATAAACGCATAACTGCAATAAAGGATAAATAAGCTTCCAGTCGTTTTAAAAGTGTCCTAATTAGTCAATAAGCACTCCTTTTTCATTCAACATTATTCACGTTCGCTATTCTATAAGTGTGCACACCTATCAAGTCAAAATAAATCAAGTTTATCTCAAGAAATCGTCTTTCGTGTTCCATAATAATTGACGACCTGTCTGGCCTAGTGGGTACTGACCCTGCCTATGAAGCCGATGGACCCGGGTTCAAATCCTGGTAAGGGCATTTATTCGTGTGATGAACATGGATATTTGTTCCTGAGTCATGGGTGTTTTCTATGTATTTAAGTATTTATAAATATTTTATATATTATATATATCGTTGTCTAAGTACCCTCAACACAAGCCTTATTGAGCTTACTGTGGGACTTAAACAATTTGTGTAATAATGTCCTATAGTATTTATTTATTTTTATTCATTTTATAATACTATCAAGATACCCACCAAGTTAATGTTAGACTTAGCAAGTAGTCTAACACTAGATATTAACTTATTATGTGTAATTTCTAATATACTTATAAAACTAGATCTGGTGACCTACCGTTAACACCAAAACTCGGGGGTCTCTGTGCTCCATATTGTATACAGGGTATTTTTGCTACTCACCAAATTGGAAGTTCATCTTGTTGGGGCACAAGTGGTAGCAGGCAGAGAGTATGCCCTCCATGCTGAGAGCCAGCCCCATGGAATAGAAGATCCCGTGGTGGGGAGGGATGCCCAATGCCGCATCCTGTACGAATTAATTAAAGAGTTTCAATTAAGGTACAGTGAGTTCAGGTACTGTCAAAAAAATAGCACGAAAATCTAGGGAGTTAAATAAGAAAATACCTCTTTTTTCTGAATGACTGTTCATCATAACTCCCAGCCCAAACCTAACGCTCACACTTCTGATTTTTGACTTTTTTTTTTAAATCGCACAAGGCGATTATTTCAAGTATAAACGAGATAAAACCCCTTTTTTTTCCTCTGCACCACCTGTCGTATCCTGACCTGGGCCATAAAGGCTCTGCCTATCAGAACGTGGCCGATGTTGGAGTAAACATGGTTGAAGTCCACGAGGGGGCCAAAGGGGCCATAGTTGTGGTAGATTGATGATACCAGAAACCACGGTAGAAACCATATTATTTCAAGTTTAAATAAGAAAGTACCTGTTTTTTCCTCTGCGCCACCTGTCGTATCCTGACCTGAGCCATGAAGGCTACGCCTAGCAGAACGTAGCCGATGTTGGAGTAGACGTGGTTGAAGTCCGCGAGGGGGCCCAGCGGGTGCGCACAGAAGAAGTTGTAGTAGCACAGGTCTTGGTTGCCGGTTTGGAAGACCATCTGAGAAAAACACGTTTTTTAAATCTAAATCATTAATTTCAGATGGTTATTTTATTTTCATCACACTTGCTCGAAAAAGATCTTGGTTTATGGTTTTAGACGACCGGTCTGGCCTAGTGGGTAGTGACCCTGCCTATGAAGCCGATGGTCCCGGGTTCAAATCCTGGTAAGGGCATTTATTCGTGTGATGAGCATGGATATTTGTTCCTGAGTCATGGGTGTTTTCTATGTATTTAAGTATTTATAAATATTTATACTCGTATATTATATATATCGTTGTCTAAGTACCCTCAACACAAGCCTTATTGAGCTTACTGTGGGACTTAGTCAATTTGTGTAATAATGACCTATAATATTTATTTATTTATTTATTTATTTTTGCACGTATACTGAAAGACAAAGGCATGTGTTGTTCCCGCGGGAGTTATAGATTTTGAAAAAGAGCTGTAACTACCGAGAAAGTTACAGCTTTATTAAAATTTTGTTACTCATACTAGGAGAACTGGGCATAAAATTCGAGTGGCACAGAGAGCTATGCTCGGCATCAGACTTTAAGAACGAGTGAGGAATGTCGAGCTCCGACGTCGCACCAAGGTGCAAGACGTCGGACACGTCATTACCAAATTAAAATGGAGCTGGGCGGGACATGTTGCCAGGCAGAGTGATGGCAGGTGGGCCGAAATGTCATCGGAACATTGCGGGTCACTTCTGGATGAGATTGGCTCGGGACCGGGACAAATGGCGTACTGGAAGGATGCCTATGCTCAGCAGTGGGCGATAAAAAGATGAGATATGATGAGATGTTATCTTATATAGCTTACCCGTTGGTACATAAATAGTAGTTGTACAACTGGCAGTGCATACACCACGGCTACTGTCAGGGCGCTCCAGAAATATCTACAACAAGAAAAAAGTGTATATTGGCCTTCACAGTAACCCTAGATTATGTTTCTTGGTACTAAAAGGGGAAAACGCAAAAACGTCAACTTCGTTTCATGAAAACTAAAAAAATCCAGTTGTTTAATACTTCATATATTAAATGGGTTCTCTAAATGTCTAAATCATTGCCGAAAATTATTTTCCCAACCCATTTTTCGCATATATGTAATTTCATTTCGCCGAATGATTTTTTATTTATTTATTACAGATAAATCACAATTACAGAATATTTCGTTAAACCACAATGGTTTGTCTCGATACTCCATTCCGCAGTTAATACTTAGCTATACAATGCAATACACATACACATCTAATTCGTGAATGACATTATCAGGGGTCGTAAAAAGTGCGGATGACGTCAAACCACTTATAGGATGATTTCAAATAGTATTTTTGATTTTCATAAACAATTATCACTTATCATTTATCAACCTTTTTATTAAACGATATCGCCACTTGAAATGAGTAAGTACGTTTTTGACTGACACATTGTCAATCAGATGAACAATAAATTGACTTCGTTATTGTTTAGCTATTGTATCTTCACGATTATATTTAGCTAAAATTTATATTTACTAATGTATAAGAAAACGCTCTAAAATGTCATCTTTACTCGAATATTGTGGCAATTTTCCGTTTTTGGAGGTACGTGACAAACACGTATACTGCTCTTGCTGTAATCAAGATATACCAACGAAGGTAAGCAATATTAAAAGACATTTGGAGACAACCAAACATGTCGGAAACGTAGAAAAAAAGGGCAAAGTGAATTTAATATGAACCTTACAAATTTTATGATAGCAGCAAACATACCCTGGGTGCAACTACAAAATGAAAACTTCCGTAATTTCATAAAAAAATGCATAAAAATGTATTATTAATTCCATGGATTGATTTACGATTATTTTGTTACTTCATTAATACTACTTTGTTACTAGTTACTACATGTCACACGGAAGTTTAAATACAAACTCAAACATCATCCTGTGTGCAAGATTACGTCATTTTTACGTCATCCGCACTTTTTGTCCGACCCCTGGACATTATGATTGCAAATATCACAAACTGAGCGCGTCTGTTATCACACCGGCCGGCCGAACAAAACAAGAACCGGTCAAATAACAACTCAACATAATAATTCGTATTATTTCCCAACTTGTTTTTGACAACATGAAAATCCCAACAGTTATCATTATTAACTGTATGTTTGGACAACCGCTTAAAAATAGACTTAAAACGCAATGTTTTAGGTAGCAAAATGACTGTAAGTCTAATATGAATCATAAAAGTTTATTATTGTAATCTCACATCGTTTGATGCAAAAAAAAGTCGGTTCTGTCAGGTCGCAGTTCATCTAACACGCTCCTCGTACGAAATAAGTATTCTGTAATGTGGAATTTCTATGTTTGTTGTACAAAATTGTTTTTTGACTTGTACCAGCACTCTACCAATAAAGATAATCTTATCTTATCTTATCTCCTCGTTTCGCTCGTTGTCGCACCTATTTTGTCTCTGTCATATGACTATTAGACGTTATCTATATAATTTTTTTGACCCAAATTAATGATAATATTGCAGTGCCCAACAGGGTTAACAGAGACCTAGCTTATAAGTTTACCACCTGTACAACCACTTTGTGAATTTGCAATAAAATATTGAGTATTGAGTATGATTTGACGAAAGAGAAAAGTCGTATAATTCACGGTACTGTACTAATCATGACAACCGGTCTAGCCTAGTGGGTAGTGACCCTGCCTATGAAGCCGATGGTCCAGGGTTCGAATCCCGGTAAGGGCATTTATTTGTGTGATGAGCACAGATATTTGTTCTTGAGTCATAGATGTTTTCTCTGTATTAAAGTATTTGTATATTATATACAGGGTGATTCATGAGACGTGAGCAGGACTAAGCCTACACAATCAGTAAATGTTAATGAATCGTTCACCATCATATGTAAGTAAAACAATCGCGCTTTTTATCTGTTATTTAACTTTTTGTTGAGGACAAATTTGATTATCTACAATCATGGACACCCTACAACACTTAATTAACAAAGATAAAACCTCTTTAACCGTTATGACAGCACTTTGATTATGAAGAAAATAAAATGTCACACTTGAGTGAGATACGATTTTATAAAAGTAACCAGACTCCATGACATTCAATTTGTCACTTATTATGGATAAAACAAAGAGGGTGACCATAAATGTCGTAAATAAAATAAAATAAAATTTTTGAACAGAAGAAAATTAATTTAACGTTAATCTCACAAATACTGATACGAAACAGTTACTGATAACTTACTGAATAGGCAGGCTTGATCCTGCTCACGTCTCCTGAATCATCCTGTATATGGTTGTCTGAGTACCCGCAACACAAGCCTTCTTGAGCTTACCGTGGGACTTGGTCAATTTGTGTAAGAATGTCCCTATAATATTCAATATTTATTATTTATAATAACATTATAATACCGGTCAGAGCGGCGTGCGTATGTGTGGCGGCGGTTGAGCCCCGCGACCGTGAGGGGCAGCGCTAGCACTAGTTCTCTGGGCTCCGAGCCGTCCGAAGAAAATGAGTCCGCTGTAAGTAAAGGTCAAAGAAGTAGAATTAGCGTCTAAAAATTAGTACATTATAATAAATAAATATTATAGTACATTATTACACAAATTGACTAAGTCCCACAGTAAGCTCAATAAAGCTTGTGTTGAGGGTACTTAGACAACGATATATATAATATATAAATATTTATAAAGACTTAAATACATAGAAAATCGCCCATGACTCAGGAACAAATATCCATGCTCATCACACGAATAAATGCCCTTACAGGATTTGAACCCGGGACCATCGGCTTCGTAGGCAGGGTCACTACCCACTAGGCCAAACTGGGCGTCAAATTATGTGCATTACAATTTATAATAAGTTACCGGATGAGTTTAAAGGGGAAAAAATACAATGTTTAAGAAAATGATAAAAGCTTGGCTGAGTGAGAAATGTTTCTAACTGTGGGCGAGTTCCTTAATAGATAAGTTAATTATAATATTATTTGCATGTAACTAGGCTAAATAAAAATTTTATGCCAGTTTGTAGGCACAATGTGGGGATCATATGAAGTGACATATTGTAAATAGTTAAGCCCTCCTTGTAAACCCACTATTGACAAATAAATAATTTTATTTTATTTTATTTTATTTATTCAGGATTACAACAGCTTATAATAATTACATGTGCAATTTTAAATTTTAAGTGTATAAAGCCAATTACAGTAATCCACAAGGTCAAATCTTGATATAAGTAAATAGTTAAGAAGGTAGTTACAGAATAGTAGGTACACATTAGTGAACATGATTGAGCACTTACTGAGACACAATTAGCTAAACAAATATATAAAAAGAACCTTTTTTTTTTTTTACTCTGATTAATTATTGAATTGAATATTGAGGTAGGCAATACATTATAAAACAATATTTCAATATTATGTGTAAGCTAGGTCTAGAACCAGTACGGATATTTATGTCTACATATATATAGGTGTGTGTGTGTGTGTGTGTGTGTGTGTGTGTGTGTGTGTGTGTGTGTGTGTGTGTATGTAATTACATAATATTAATTAGTTATATAATAAGTTGATTAAGATACCATGAGTAGAAACGCTCATATATACCATAGCAAGTTACCGATACAATGCATTCAACTGATTACCCCGGCTAGCAGCTGATACAACCTTTATTATTTTAGATTTGAATAAGTGTTTGGATCCGAGAAACAAATCGATATCTTTGAACTTACTATTGTAAATTTTTGAGATGCGTGCAAAGACAGAGTTTTTACCATATTTGGTAGAATGGTAAGGTATGTTTAATAATGCTGTATGTCTTGTGCGACGTAAGGGTGTTCGTAGGGAAATGAAGTTAAGAATTTCAGAACAATCCAAACGTCCACGAATGATATCAAAAAGTAACCCCATATCCAGCAGGAGACGTCGATCCTCCAGCGAAAGTAAACCATAAGCTTTACATTTCTCCTTATACGAAGTATGCATAGCAATTTTCATACATTTGTAGTTCATATGTTTAACAAACTTTCTTTGTATGCGTTCAATGCGATCTTTATATATAGAGTAACATGGAGACCAAATAGGACTGGCATATTCAAGTATACTGCGAACATAAGCATTAAATACAACTTGTAACGTAAGTGGAGATCTAAAAGGACTACATGTGCGGATAACAAAGCCAAGATTACGGTAAGCTTTAGTCACAATTGTGTCTATGTGGCTTGAAAATAACATTTTGCTATCGAAGTAAACTCCTAAATCGCGAACTAAATACACCCTTTCTATTTGTACATATTGTATAATCATTCATACATTCATTCAAAGGTTTGAGTTGTTACCTTTATTAATAATAATAATATTCCTCGCGTGTGCCGCGCATTTTATTTATTTATTTCAAATTAGATTCAGGCAACAAGGCCCATATTACAAATATCTTACAGACTAACATACACATACATATTTTAAAATTACAATTAAACACTATTTAAATAAATAAATAAATATTATAGGACATTATTACACAAATTGACTAAGTCCCACAGTAAGCTCAATAAGGCTTGTGTTGAGGGTACTTAGACAACGATATATATAATATATAAATATTTATAAATACTTAAATACATAGACATCCATGACTCAGGAACAAATATCCATGCTCATCACACGAATAAATGCCCTTACCAGGATTTGAACCCGGGACCATCATATTCGTAGGCAGGGTCACTACCCACTAGGCCAAATCGGTCGTCATAATTTAGGCGACCAAACGGCGTGGCTCCGTCTGCTCTTGTGTCGGATTCGGCAGTTTACCCCGGAATCTCCGAAACACGACACCCTTTTGCCACAGCCCACGGGAGCCTGGGGTCCGCTTGACAACTAATCCCAAGAATTGACGTAGGCACTAGTTTCTACGAAAGCGACTAACATCTGACCTTCCACCCAGCGGGTAAACTAGGCCTTATTGCGATTAGTGCGGTTTCATCACGATGTTTTCCTTCACCGAAAAGCGACTGGTGAATGTCAAATGATATTTCGTACATAAGTCCCGAAAAACTCATTGGTACGAGCCGGGGTTTGAACTCGCGACCTCCAGATTGAAAGTCACACACTCTTACCGCTAGGCCACCGGCGCTTTATTCGTGTCAACGTAAATCGTAACCAGATGGCTTGTACTGCTTTTTAGCAGCTCTACTATTAATAACGCTATATAACTAATAGGTTTTTTGATGGAATCGCTGGTGGCCTAGCGGTAAGAGCGTGCGACTTGCCATCCGGAGGTCACGGGTTCAAACCCCGGCTCGTACCAATGAGTTTTTCGGGACTTATGTACGAAATATCATTTAATATTTGAAAGTCGCTTTTCGGTGAACGAAAACATTGTGGCGAAACCGGACTAATCCCAATAAGGCCTAGTTTACCCTCTGGGTTGAAAGGTCAGCTGATGGCAGTCACTTTCGTTTCATTCACTAGTGCGCACGTTAATTCTTGGGATTAGTTCCCAAGCGGATCCCAGGCTCCCATGAGCTGTGCCAAAATGCCGGAACAGCGCTAGGAAGGTGAATGTAGGTACTAATAGTTTTTTTGCTAATGTGTTATTTAATGTTGACGTGAATACTTACATCTTGGTATTTTATCTGCAAATAGTGGCGTTTCGTCATTAGGCCCTCGAGAGGTAGATGGCGCTGGTTCTTCGTCTATTATGACCACTTGCTCTGTAAAAACCATTTTAGTCCAAACTGTCCTATTGTCTGCACCCAACCAATGTTTGGGAAACTTAATTAACAGTTAAATAATACGTAAGTCATAATATGACAAAAATATTAATCCTATAACATATAAGAAAAATGACTTATTATTAATAAAAATAATATTTTAATTTTTTATTAATAATAAGTCATTTATAGATAACTAAATAGTTGTGTAAGTTTTGATACCTACAAGTAAGCATTGTAAATTAATCATTTAACTCAGTACCCACCTACTAAAATAAGTTTGTATAATGTATGTGTAGGTATGACACAACATTGCTAGCTTTATTTTGGAGCGCACTATTCGCTAACAAACTGTCCACAGTTTGGCGAAAAAACATGTACACCTACACCACTTAAATTTTCTCTTGAGAAAAAAAGGCTTAAAATGGACCCATTGTATTTGGGACCTTATATATTTGTAAGAGATTTAGCACCTAACGTAGAAATAGAAAAATATGGTAAAATAGATATCGTTCACAAAAACAGAACGAAATTGTACAAATCTGTTTAAATAAAAAAACTTTGCCTAAATATGAAGTCCTACAAAAACAGGTGATCATGACTGGAACACAGTGTCAATCATTGGGTACATTAGTCTAGTTTGAAAACAATAAACTCAGGAAAACTACAGTAGTCAAAATAACAAACAAAGTAACGGCAATAATATTGGACACATGAAGTTGACAGACCAGTGATGGACACTTGGGTTTTAATTCTAAAATCATTCGGTTATGAATTTTTACAAGCTTTTATTTAACTTGCCCTATTAATCTTGGAAGCTATATTTGACCCACTTCATACATACATATGTATTTGCATACATATGTAAATCGGATGACAATAATATGTGGCCATGGAAACTCTCCTAATAAAACAACGCAAATTAATTGTTTTTGAGGTTGTTAGAATTATCTCGATGAGTATTAGTTACCAGTGGAAAGATGGGTACAGTCAGCGATAAAAACTTGTACCAAAAATGATATTTTTGCCAAAAACTTATTTAAATATTAAATCCATTAGTTTCGTTCAATAGATTGCAATTATAAAATTATTCGTTCGCCTAACGTGATCTCCGAATAGTATGGGTTTTCCGGGCCATCGACAATATTTGAGGAGAACTATCTATTGCATTAAGAATCAAAGTCCATCATTGGGTCTATGTCCATAACTGGTGCCATTACCAATGTGGTCTGTTTAACTCACCTGTACATTTGGTGGTGAAGCAGGAGATAAGTGCAGTTAGCGCCAGAAGCAGCATGAGGACTGCTAACACGACGAGGGCAGCCACCACATATTCCGCGTATGAGATGGTGGCTATTATACGGAACCTAAATGCAAAATAAGTAATGTAATAACTATTGTAGTAAGTAGTGTAATTATAGTGTAACTGATTATTTTTATGATATTGACATATGCCAAATGTAATTAATTGTAATTTATTACCATAATTTTATTATTTCCTAACATAGCATAGCATGACCGTTGTTTTTTTTAAATATGAATTGACTTATTATATTATGTTTGCATATGCCAATGTCATTATCATTACCTATGTAAATAATTAAAAAAAGAATTGTATATGTATATAGTTAGATAGGGACCGTGCGCGTTGGAGGATCTGCCATCTTGTGGCCTGAATCGGAACAATAAACATGTACATTTACACGTCACGTGTTGTCTTGTGCATAGTAGGTTCTGCCATGTTGTGGGCTACATCGGAACAATAAACATCACATTTACGCCTCGCGCCAAAAATCTGACGGCTCCTGTGCTGCCTCCTACAGCTCATGCACGCTCCCTATAATAGGAAGCTATTTCGTACGCGAAAGGCACATCATAGCTGTTCCTTAGAATACTAAGTTACCACCTACATTTTTATGTACCTGTGATGAACGAATAAAGAATTGAATTGAATATTTGAAATCTATGTAATAACAGATAAACCATATTCAAAATATGCGCCCTCAACAGTACCTAACCTCACATAATCTTCTATCTTCACTACACCTTATAAAATAAAGTCGCTCGTCGCGTCTGTCTGTCCGTACGTTAGCGATACTATACGGCTCTGTAATATTGTATAATATTCTTGACTTGGTACATACTAGTTATGTATTCTGTACCATTAGTTTATGTGCGTGACTTCAACTCTAGTACCTATACCTATACGCTTGGATTGGCCAATAACAAAACATACCTGAAATTCTTAACTCTCTCAGCTCCCATATTGTATTCCTTTAACGTCTCGCTCGCTCCCGTGCAGTCCTCATCGCCCTGTTTCACTATGAACACCACGTAGAAACCCACTGGGAACATCGATTGCTGGGGATATGACACTTAGTTAAAAAAACACATCTACAGAATAAGATTTTTTTAAAGACGTGTTAGCTATAATCGATTGCAAATCTATATATATATATATATATCTTATACCTTTAAACGAGCAATTCTTATGTGTATATATATATATATATATATATATATATATATATATATATATATATATATTTCCGGGATCTCGGAAACGGCTCTAACGATTTTGCTGAAATTTGGTATATGGGGGTTTTTGGGGGTAAACAAACGATCTAGATTAGTCTTATGATTGGGAAAACGCGTGTTTTCGAGTTTTCATGCGTTTTTCTTTCGACGCAGAATATGGTCGCTAATTTCGTATTGCCAGCCACTGTCCGTCTGGTCCAGCGGGATAAGACGCGGACTGCTAAACGAGTGTTACGGGTTCGAATCTCGCAAGGTGACTAACTTTTGTTTTTTTTTTATATGTTCAAGTCGCCCAGGTACTATACAGGATGATTCAGGAGACGTGAGCAGGATCAAGCCTGCATATTCGGTAAATTATCAGCAACTGTTTCGTACCAGTATTTGTAAGATTAACGTTAATTTAATTTTTACTGTTCAAAAAAAAGAGTTTTATTTTATTTACGATATTTATGGTCACCCTCTTTGTTTTATCCATAATAAGTGACAAATTGAGTGTCATCGGAGTCTGGTTACTTTTATAAAATCATATCTCACTCAAGTGTGACATTTTATTTTCTTCATAATCAAAGTGCTGTCATAACGGTTAAAGAGGTTTTATCTTTCTTAATTAAGTGTTGTAGGGTGTCCATGATTGTAGATAATCAAATTTGTCCTTAAGCAAAAGTTTAATAACAGATAAAAAGCGTGATTGTTTTACTTAAATATGATGGTGAACGATTCATTAACATTTACTGATTGTGTAGGCTTAGTCCAGCTCACGTCTCATGAATCACCCTGTATATTAAATGCGCGTGTCCTGACTGACGGATTGACTGACTGACCGACGGATTCATCAACGCAGAGTCGAAATTACAAAAGCTAGAAAGTTGAAATTTGCACACTAGGTTGCATATATAAAGTGTAAAAGGAGAGAAGAAGCGATTTTCGAAATCCTCTAAGGGGGTTAAAAAGGGGATGAAAGTTTGTATGGGGATCAATTTTTTTAATAAGTTAGGAAATTGAAACTTCGTAATAAATAATAATACATTTTCATAAAATATAAGAAAAGTTATAAAGTTATAGTCTTTGAAAATTCATCTCCTAATAGGGTCAAAAGAGATTGAAAGTTTGTAATGGGAACGATTTGAGTAGGGGCCTGAAATTTGTAGGAAGAGAAAGTATAAGAAAGCACGACAAATGATTTGAGTGCTTTTGAAAATTCAACTCCTAATAGGATTAAAAAGGGGTTGAAAGTGTGTTTAGGGAAATAAACCCACGCCGACGAAGTCGTGGGCAACAGCTAAAGCTAAAGTTGTCAACATTAGTTAAATAGAAACTACATCAAAAAAGTAATAGAGTTACACTTACATACATTATTAAATAAGTAATAGATAAATATTATAGGGACATTCTTAAACAACTTGACTAAGTCCCACGGTAAGCCAAGAAGAAGAAGCTTGTGTTAAGGTTACTCAGACAACGATATATATAATATACAAATACTTAAATACATAGAATACATTCATGACTCAGAAACAAATATCTGTCATCACACAAATAAATGCCCTTACCGGGATTCGAACCCAGGACCATCGGCTTCATATTATTAATCATTTATTTCAAGTAACTTTAGACTCATTAGTATGTTAGTATGCACTTACAGCTATGTTAATATGTACAAACTTATCACTAAATACTTACTAAGACAGCTATGTTTCTAGAAGCACCTATTTAGTGGTTAGACATAATAGGTACTTCTAGAAACATGCATGTCATCACAATGCCTCAAATATGGGCAGTCAAACCTCTCGGCAATCGAACGCAGGATTGGGTTGGGGCTGGCCCGCACCCGGCGCACCAGGGATGTGCATCGTTTGCGCATAGTCGTATAAAAGCAATCGACGCGCGCTTCAGCAAACATCCCTGATGCGCTACAGAAGCGGGGCAGCCCCACCAATACCCGGAACGCGTTGTTATATTGAACCCGAAGGGCCCCGTAGGCCCGCTGAGTGTAGTACGTCCATAAGCTGCACGTATACAGGGAGGTGCAATATGCTCTAAAAAGAGTTAATTTCACCTCCCTAGTACAGCGCGCAAACTTACGCGCAATCATGTTTGCCCTTACCGACAGGGCCCTCCGTTCGCGCTCAATATCCATGTTATCTTTTAAATCTGAGGTGACAACATGGCCTAAGTATTTAAAAGACATTACCCTTTCTAGAGGACTACCATTCAAATTTATGGGAGGTACCTTAGGTATTCGATAGCCGGTAGGCTCAAACACCATGTATTGGGTTTTATCCACATTGTACTTTAGCCCATGTTGGATGGCGTAGGTTTCGCATATACTTAAAAGTTTTCGCAAACCACAAGCCGATGCGCTCAACAAAACCATATCGTCGGCGTAACTCAAATTATTCATACAAACTGTGTCAATATGGCAGCCGATATGCGTTTTGCCGAGCGCCTCGAGAAGCTCATTTATATAAAGGTTAAAAAGTGTGGGCGAGGTCAAACCCCCCTGCCTCACCCCACACTCCAACCTGTACGGGTCTGATAAAATACCTGACCATCTAACACTATTGACCTGATTTCCATACCAATACCTCAGAATTTGTATGGTCTCATTAGGTAAATTAATGTCTTTTAGTTTTTTCCATAGGATATTGTAGGAAACCAGGTCAAAAGCCTTAGACAGGTCTAAGTAGCACGCATAAACTGGCGTCTTTCTGTTTAAATAATACTTGACAGTGTGCTTAAGGCACAGTATTGCAGTTTCTGTTGCAATGTCATAGGCAGGGTCACTACCCACTAAGCCAGACCGGTCGTCAGAATATAACTTACGGTAAGTGTAATCCCCCCTTTATTCATCATGGTAAGATGGTAGCCCTGGTAGTTGACATCTTGCTCATTGTCAAACACTGGACACTGAAATAAAAAAAACTGCTCCAAAACCCTAGCCGAAACATTGTTAAGAGGAAAGAATAGGTTTGCAATCCTAACGAAATAACGATACTCTTTCTATTAAATTCCATTTCGGGAGAAAAGCGTTTTCACTAATTACTCTTAACTCACTTTATCACTTTGATTTTGATGTCCGCTTTAGGGTCCGTTTCACAATGTCCTGAATAAGATATTTGCCAGTTATCGTATAAAGTCATATTTGGTGTTTCACAATCTTCAAATAAGCTTAACTGGTAGATAAAGTGCTAAGTTTTGCGGGGGTTTTTATCTGGCAGTTAATTTATTTGTTAATTAGCTAACCAATACTTTACTTGGACATTGTGAAACAGGCCCTAAACCAAATTAAGTAAATTACTTGAATTAAAGATGAACAAAAGAAATAGTCACTAAACTTACAGAGTTGTTCTGTATGGAGATGACAGCGCAGATGTCATCATCAGACTCCGCGATCAGAATCACACTCTTTGGAATCGTGTAATTAAACCTGCAACAGTTACACAATATGGGTTATTTTAATGAAAGGGTTTTGTGATTTTTACACGCGAGCTAGACCGTCGTCTCAGGCAGAAGTCAGCTATGCAGAGCGTGTATGGAATACGAAACAACAAAACACATTCTCCTAGACTGCAAACGGGTATATAGAAGTATATAGGAGCAAATACCTAGGGACTCCGTGCACACTAAAAGAGGCAGTTAGCAACCTGACAACACTGCTAGGCTTCGAGGAAGAGCTGAAAGCACTAATTGTTCAGTCGGCGAGAAAAGGTAACCCCGCCCCCTGCATAGAAGTTTGTAAGCAAAGGTGCTAAGCGAATAGTATTGCTGACTGTACCTGAGTGAGGGCAGCTGGAGATCTGTCGTTCTTGTATTATTGGGCGGCGGGTCGCTGTCGAACGAGAAGTAGTAATACTTTGGAGAGCTCGGCGTGACGTTCAAATACACTTCCTGTAACACCACAAAATAGTTTGTAACGTCTGTGCGTGTGTAACTGCGAAACAGTTGCATGCAATGTCAAAATAGTATTTTATACAATCGCGGTATAAGTCGAGTATTTAGGCAACGAACCTTGCTGAGTTGCCTAAGTGAGGTACGAGATTGAAAAGTTTGATTATATCACTATTGTATATAATACTATTGAAGTTGAGTTGGGAGCCCATACATGTACGCAATTATAGTTTGGTATACGAAATCTTAATTTTTTTTTTACTCAACTTTTTTTTTTACTATTACAGTCGACGAATAGAAAAGAAATATTTAAACTTTATTGCATATCAAAAAAGTTACAAATGGCGGACTTAATGCCTCATGGCATTCTCTACCAGACCAAACATAGGGCCAAACAGAAAAATTACAAATTCATGAAATTTCTTGTTTATATGACATTTTAATTCATTGTAGTTTCTGTTTGTTATTGTATAGTTTTTTTGACAATGACTGTGTCGTACTATTATAACTCATTATGATATGATAGTTAAGTTTATATTATGTAATAATTAATGTACTATATCTATGTAGACTTAGATAGTTATTAATATATATTAGCACGATTACTTACTAACTTATAAAGTGCAAAGTGAGTATGACATTCTTCTGTCGTAAAACCACTTTCTACGATTGGGTATCTATGTCCACCACTAGGTAACCTTGTCCATTACTGGGTAACTAATAACTATAACTATGTCCATTACTGGGCACTAACTATAACTATGTCCATTATATACATATTCATATTCCTTTATTGATAAAATTACAAATTTTACATGTCAAAAGGTAATACAATATAATTATAATTAGGTCGATGTCATTACTGGGCACTAACTATAACTATGCCCATTACTGGGCACTAACTATATGCCCATTACTGGGCAATAACTATAACTATGTCCATTACTAGGCACTAACCTTATCCACCTCTATGAAGAAGTCGCTGACCCGCCGCAGTTTAATGGCGACGGGTACGTCGGTGGGGTTAGACGTGGTTATTTGTATCGTTGGCCGATTCACCGTCGTCACGTCTGAAACAATCAATAAAATAAAAATATTTGACAGTGTGGAAGAAAATGATTAATTACCTAATTATTATTGTTTTCGATATTCCAAAAACCAGGTGAGATCGTGGTCAAACGTCTACCTATCCTCCATAAAAAAAAACTTTCCGTGTCACCCCTATACTTACTAGGCCCGGCGTCATGTGGACAGAGCGTGCGCGCCATGTCATTAGTTCGCCATCGCCAGTTACTAGTTTGTACCACTAGAGGGAGCTCCCATGACGATACTCCTGCGAACAGAAGTAAATCGTGATCTATGTGTAATCAGCAGATGTTATATTAATGTGATGAGATGTTTAAAATATATGTGTACACAGACAGTTATTTGTGTGTACACATAGAAGTGAAGCATCATTTTTTTTCTAAAAAATGTGTTCCAAACACGGAATCTGACGGAAGCATACCAGAAATGCGCAAATCATTCTATTCCTTCCCTTATGTATACATTCTTTATGTATACTTCCCTTATGTATGGCGCCACTGTTTTTATATTTAACAAACTAACACATATCAGTGAAAGAATAAGGACCAACGTCAAATGGCGTACTAAAACTTTTAATTATGTGTCGAAAGATGGCAGTAAATTTACTGTGGCTACAAAGTTTACTTTCACAATCCACCTCTATTTCAAATTCTCTTTAGTAAACAGTACTTGTTTCTCAAAACCACCGTATGTTTACGAAATGTCATGAAACTAGAGCCTACCTTTCTGTTGTGTGGCGGTGACGAACACTGGATGATCGCCGTCGACGGCATCGGTGGTAGACACGTGCACGCGTGTCGGTAGATGGCGCCATTTATCTGATGTCTGAATTAATTAAAAAATAACAAAGGGCTAAACATGGCGAATATACTATAATGTTATATATTAAGATGCCTGGATATTAAATAATATTATTGACCGCAGCGATAACGTTTGATGACCGGTCTGGCCTAGTGGGTAGTGTCCCTGCCATTGAAGCCGAATCCCGGTAAGGACATGTATTTGTGTGTTGAGCTCAGATATTTGTTCCTAAGTCATGGATGTTTTCTATGTATTAAAGTATTTGTATATTACATTATATATATCGTTATCTGAATACCCGCAACACAAGCCTTCTTGAGCTTACCGTGGGACTTGTGAGAATGTCCCTATAACTTTATTATTAAATAATAGCTTATGCATTTACCTCATTGAAGTCCAAGATTTGTTCGGTCGTTGAGTTCACTGTGATGTTGATGAGGGTATCATATTCGTACCTGTAAATCTTGAAAGTTGTAATGTCATGAAAAGGAGGGTAGTGCTACAAAAACCTGATTTTTTTCTACTTGTCAACTTTAATGGTTGAATTAAGATTTCGTATACCAAACTCTAATTGCGTAATTTTCATGTATGGGCTCCCAACTCAACTATAACATTCATTTCGATACGCTTTAGTCAACTATACATAAAATTGACTAATCATGTGTCTCCGCGCTCCCATAGAAAAGACTAAACGGGCGCGAGGCGGGAATAAATAGTCGCGCGTTTATATCTTTTGTACTACATTTTTGTCTACCTCCCTATTATATCACAATCGTATAAAATAGTATTTTGTGATAGGATAGAACCTATAATATTGAAAGAGTTCCATTATTAGATCCTGACCATATGATCCAGCAAAAAAAACCAAAATTGAAATTTCTTTTCCAGTAATTCATGAGCGTGAACAAATTAAGAAATCTTCATGAAATCTTCTAATATTTTGAAATGACAATTATTCTTAATATTTAATTTTTTATACCATGTCATACTCCACCATCTCCATACTTGGGTAAGGATAAATATCTAGAAGACTGCATATATAAACTAAACAATGCTATATGCAACCATTAATTACTTATTATAAAAATAAAAAACATTAAAAAAAAAATATTTTTGTTTTTCTAAATTAACTATGCCATTTAGTTTAGTTTCCTTAAACGTACTTACCCATACCCTGGAGTTAATGGAATTCAGTAAAGATACTGTGTATAAATATATTTTCTGATTTTCAGTGGCCTTTTGAAAAAAAAATTAAGTTATTCTGGTATTGTTTTTTGAAACTTTTTTCAAGTTGCAAATCTGTAGTACAGGCAGAATTAACCAATGAAACAAACTAAATAAAGTAAAAGTGAAAGCTAGTAACAATATTACACAATAAATGTGGCAACATTACTAAACAGTTTCTCAATAACAAAACTACTTGGTTGAATGATGTCAATTTGATATGCTAGCTAATGCAACAAAAGTAGTTAATACATATTTTTAATTAAAAAGAGTAGGTTTATTGAAGAGAGTAAAGTAATAATTAGATATTCAAAGACTTTGTGTACAATTTAATAGTTTTCTTTGTGAAAGGTAAATCATGAATTAAAAATGTCTATATTTTAATACACAATAATACTGACCTAAATTTAAATTGACATTTAAAAAATTAAACTGACCTATAAATGTCAATAGTTTATATTTTTTTTATATTTAAAGATATATTTTTTAACATATATCTATATAATTATATATCTAGTCATCCTAATGGTTTTTACTATCTATCGGCTGATAAAAATGTTGTGTTTTGATACTATCAAGCAATATGATACTGATATTAAATAACAAAGTTATTTTACTGATTCATCGTTTTCTAGAGCTTTACAGACAATAATAACGCGTCCTAAGTTTACTACCGTTATAGTACGGGGAATCCCTAGCTTCAAACACACACATATATTATAAAAATAGACATAAATATAGGAAGTATATAGGAAACTACTCACACATTGTAAACAAAATTCCTTTTAGTCCCATTTTCAGCGAAAAAACTGCTCTGAACTCTACAGTTGAGTAATCCATATAAAACCACACTCACAATTAACAATTTTGTAAGCATTTCTTGCACTTAAACTATATTATAGCTCATTTATTAAAGATAAAGAGGCGCAGGGTACACCGCTCAACGCCTTTTGCGAATAAAATAACTGGAAGAAGTCATGTCAATGTCATTGTGACAGTGACAGATACTGTCAAGGGACCGTTCGGAATTGATTTATAAAATGAAGTATCTCTTTTTAATTAGGATTTTTTAAGTGTTTTATATAACTGAAGAGGTAATTATAATTCGGAAATGGTAATGCCATAGGTAAGAAATAAATTAACAAAAAATATACTTGAATCCAGGCAAGTCTTTTACATTTGTTTTGTATCTGAATTTTAACTTGGTTCTTGTTATGTATGGTAATTTGATACAAGTAGGCATTTAAAAAGTAACAAAACTGATCAACGAACAAAGAACAATAGGCTATTATCAAGGTACAATAAAATAATGCACAAAAATTATTGATTTTCACTTATCGAACTTGCGCAAAGTTCCTTCACTTGTCAATTTTCTAGATTTGTATCGAAAATATCGTTAACAAGAACAAATTCATCACTTTATGCGGTCCAAGCCTAGCTAAAAAAATTTAAAAGTCAGAGTTTCCTTGTGATAGTAGGGCAAGACTGCGCTTCCTGAGTATTTTTTGTGCAATTCGGAACAAAATTCTTAAAATTTATTGGTACACCGAGAACATACTAACAGTAAATAGATTGAAAATGGCGTCGTTTTGCCGATCAAATAAAATATTTTAATCTTTTCATCAAAAAATTCTTCTGATCATATGTTTTCGACTATTTCTCTTTCAAATAAGTTTTATGTTATTCGGAACATAATATTTAAACGGCGTCAGTGTTTAAGTGGCTTATTTCAGTTGTAAATTGTAGAAAGTAGTGGAAAAATGTGTTGTATTTTATGTTGAGTGTTTTAAATCACGTTTACATGAATTTATCTTGGATCTCGAGGGCGAGATGTTATCGACGGTGGAGGAGAGCCGGGGCTATGACTTCCAGGACCCGGAGAACGCCAAGAAATGGCGCGGGCTCTTCGTTGGCTCACTCCGAAAGGTTTGTATACAAAAACATTGATTGATAAAACTTAGTTTTTGTTACGAAATAGTCGGAAAAATTCCTAGAAATGTATTAAAGAACCTTTTTTATTTAATTACGACGATTTCAAAGCAGTTTCTAAATTGGCTTAAGCATTTATTTAAGTAACAGATGTTGTATTTGGTTTATACATTTTTGGAGGTCTCATTCGTAATTCAAGGGTAGGTGTCAACATTTAAATTTCTTCCGAATCAACTATGTAAACAAAAAGCGTGTTGAAAGCAATAGCCATTTATTATATAAATTATATTTAATTGCTTTATAGAACTATTCAAAATAATCTTACAAAGTGTATAGTCAATTTATGACAGAAGATTTGAAAAGGGCATAAAGCTGGTGATGATCTTAACATGTAAACTCAATATCAATCAAATAATAAACAAAATAATCAGTTTTAGTAGTTAAAACTCAATTATTAACAAACAATGATTCTTCTATTACATATAACATTATATTTTTAAAATTATTTGATGAGTGCCCGGTGGTTTATTTACAACATTTTGCCTAGGTATTCAATAAGAAGGTATTAGATAGCTGTTTGGTAGATAATCAATGTATATTTAAGCTAAGAAGTGTTTTTTAAATTATATTCACAGCTGTATAAAGGCACTTAATAATAACAAAAGATTTAAAAAGCAATGTTTAAGTTTTTAAATGGATTATGTTCTTGTATAACAATCCCATATACACTATATAATGTGGACTACTTAAATTGTAGGTTCAAACTTCAGTCATAGTCCAATTAGATGCAAAAATAGCATTTTGAGAAATTAATTTCCAGCGAACTGGGAATTGTAAGTTGTAAGTTTTTGTTTGGCCCAATGGTTCACTGGTAGACAATGCCTTAAGGCATTAAGTCCGCCATTTGCACTTTTTTGTATTGTGCAATAAAGGTTAAATAAATAAATAATTGTTTTAATACTTTTATTTGGTCTTAAATGTATGTAATCAGAGTTTGCTCCATCGCAGGAGGTGTGCATAAATTTTGGGAACCTTAGGAGATAAATTTTCCCTTGGATTTTCAAACCACTTGATGTAGAAAGAACCCAGTGAACTCACTATCAATTACAATGGCACTACCAGCAAGGTTTGATGGGTTAGACACTGATTAAACAGCAATTAAAATTTTTATTTTTTACAAACTTTTACAAAAAAACATTTCAAACACTACAAATTCATATGAAGGTACCTTTTCAGATCCTCAGATATCAATTTTCACCATGATCAGAACAAATAGATTGGTGCTTATAGTGACAAATTATAAAAATGATTTTCTACACAGAACTTGGCACTCATGATCTCAATTCTTTTATTGACTAAGTCAACAAAGATGCATATACTTAATATTAAACTTGGCTCTCATTTCACATTTATGTTTTTGATGGAATACTGTCCTAAAGAATAGTTGTCTACATGTTTATCGAACAAAACAGTCATGTATAACAAAATGCCTAATATTCAGAATGACTAATATTTTTTCTAAGAATACATAATTTCACAACATGACTCAATTCCAGTAGTGGCATTACATATGCTTAACATTCAAATTGCCTACTAGTTAATACTGCTATATGTATTATCACTTTAAATTAATGAATATATACAGAGGATTACTATAACAAGCTTAAATCTAAAATAGGCCCATGAGGCATTGTACCAAGGATGCTGGCGGCGTTTCCTCGTTGTGCGAGAAAGCTGCCAGCTTTTCGGTCACCAGTTACGTCAACCAGACGCGTCACGATTTCTGCACGCTGGGACCCCATTGACCTAGAGTTTCAACGCCAAATGGTATTCTATAACAATATGATACCGATTGACGACCGGTTTGGCCTAGTGGGTAGTGACCCTGCCTACGAAGCTGATGGTCCCAGGTTCAAATCCTGGTAAGGGCATGTATTTGTGTGATGAGCATGGATATTTGTTCCTGAGTCATGGGTGTTTTCTATGTATTTAAGTATTTATAAATATTTATATATTATATATATCCTTGTCTAAGTACCCTCAACACAAGCCTTATTGAGCTTACTGTGGGACTTAGTCAATTTGTGTAATAATGCCCTATAATATTTATTTATTTATTATACGAGGCTCTTATATTTATTACGTTTCAAAATTTCGGCACTTTTTCGCCGCTGCGCTGCGCCCGCTTTTACATTTAAGCCTTGTCCTTTGGAGGTGGTCCCATTATGTATATATTTATTGTAAATAAATGTACTTTAAATTAATTGTTAATATGACAAAGTTTGTAAATAAAAGTATTTGAATTGAAGAGTCCTCATTGTGTAAGGGTCAACAGACAATCACATGATACGACGTATCGTGGCACGATACGACGTCGTGTTGTGGAAACCTATGACGTAAACTTCAATGAGGGCTAACGCGTTTAATTTCGCCGCTAGGGGCGCTAGTGTAGATGGAGGTCTTTCAAAATATCAAATGCATAGTATTTTTGGGGGTTACAGTCAAGTGCAAAAATATGTATCGAAAGAATCGTGTCATAAATATGGTACTACGCTCTTATTACACTGGAATAAGATGCTATGGGACATATTTTTGAGTAAGATGTGTACACCCATATTTTTACACTTGACTGTACAAGCTTTTTTATTTCGATTTTTCATTCCTTCATAATTGTGGTAAAACTTTTTTTCTATTTTTGATTATTCATGGTAAAAATTAGATATAGTTCAATAATTGTTTTTGGTTTAAAAAAAGTGCCAACTAAAATATATGTAAAATTAAACAGGTTTAAAAAAGGGATTTCGCACCGGGCCGGGGCCCCCACGGTCTCAAAGTTTAGTTCCGCCCACAGCCCCCGCCTTGACTGAGGTCGCCTGTTTTTGAATTAATAAATAAAATGACATTATCAATGGTAGAGTGTGCAGATAAATAAAAATAATTATTTCAGTACGTGCCACGATACGACGTTGTATCGTGTAATGGTGAGTTCGCCCTAATTGTGTTGTGGCCCATACGCAGCGTTTTTGTACCAACACTGTTACCTAATATTAATATATATTTACAAATAAATTGTTGTGTTGTTAAGTATTCTGTCACTACCTGTGAGTTCCTATAATTAGCTTCCTGTAGGCTGTATCTTGTAAAATATTTAATATCACATGTCAAAAATAAAAAAAAACATCAATTGGAGTTTGACCCTTCTAGCAACACCGCCTTCCGACACGTCTTAAGGGAGGAGCCTAAGCGATATCTCACCGTACAAATCATTCTGCCATTTTTTGCGGGGGGAAACGTGCACACAATCGCACTTCTCACTCACTACATACAAAATCCAATCTGTAATGACGACACAAATACATAGATAATGACACAAGACTAAGACAAATCTTGCACACCTCGATCTCTTTTTGTGTACGGACGAGTCACAACATGTACCGCCATAGGCACAGTTGTGCCAATGCTTTGGCAGAGGGGAAATAGTATGAATGCCGTCTCCCTTCCCTGTGTTGCTCGAAGGTTTGACCTTCTGATTCTTATAGGTTTTCCTGTTTCAGGCCTAGTAGTTTAACTGATTGTTTGTCACTAGGTGCTGGAGCAGGTGCACCCGTCGCTGACCGCGGAGGAGAGTGCCCTGGAGTTTGTCGAGTCCCTCTGCCTGAGACTCCTCGCTACGCTCTGCGCGCACCCTTCGCCACTCTGCGTACAGGTACGTATAGCTTTAGGACATTCATCCTTGTTTTACTCTGCTTGAAATCTGGATCTCCTCAGAAAAACCGCCTCAATGCCTTAGATACCAAACGCCAACAACGTAAAGAGAGACCGAAGCGCTCTTACATGTATACATACAACGCGTCTGGTCAACTCTATTGTAACACCCGCAAAAGAGTCTTTAAGACCAAGTTCGGCTTGGCCAGCCACATTAGGGCCCATAATCGGCGTAATCCGTAATTGCTGAGGTCGCCGTCATCGAAATCGATGAGGAGGACTTTATATATAGGACATTCATACATCGATATTGCAGCAGAGTTGATGTTTTTTTTTATCTGATTTTTATTGAGGCTTTGGACACTCTAGGTGAACATGTCAGCCTCATGGATGCTTTCATAGTTCCCTACGCAAGGGAGAGATCAATAAAGTGGTATACGCTGATGTTGAAGCTGTCCAAACAAAAAAAAAAAAAAATTGAGTACAATATTTAGCCCCTAGCCCTAACTAAGCAAAGCTTGTAATATGGGTACTAGGCGACGATATAAATACGTATATCTCTTCAAGCGGCACGTTTCGTTTTTGAGTTATTGAAATTTTGATCTTATTTCAATTCATCAAATTTCAAATTTAAATGACATAATCGGTCGGGAGTCGACGGCCTGCCACTCCAAGGGATATAGATAAATACATACTTATATACATAGAAGACACCCATGACTCAGGAACAAATATCTGTGTTCATCACACAAATAAATGCCCTTACCGGGATTTGAACCCGGGACCATTGGCTTCATAGGCAGGGTCACTACCAACTAGGCCAGACCGGACGTCAATTTATTTGTTATATCTGGTTTTATATGCTTTAACAAACTGATTGCTTGTTAAATTAATATAGTATCAAAAAATGTTGTAAAAAAAAACTGTCTCGGGCGAAGCTCGAACTTGCGACGCTGAATCACTAGCCCATCGCTCTGCCAGCTGCGCTACTACCGCCACTCCACCACTTTTAATTAGGGCGCTCCTAGCTTAACCTGAGAGCCTACCGCGAAACACGTTGAATCGAAAATTGTTATCTGCCTCTATCGCTCGAATATGCAAGAGTGATGGAGAGGCAGATAAAGAAATTTCGATTTGCGTTTCGCGGTAGACTCTACAAACCGCCTTGATGCATCAAAAGCATAGTGAAAACTATCGTTTACAATATGTGCTAGTGCTGCACTCTGGCGTCAGAACATTGCAATAACACCCCCTATTTTATCGCGATGCTGCGGCACGTTCTGTGTGGACCCGCCTAATTGCTTCTCCGGCCGCCGGACTCCTTGCTTCGAAACTTTGAACTCTGTTAATAGAATATTAACACATTCACTGCCGGGAACCCACCTGGTGGGCGCTCGTGAACTTTGTTCAGATGCCGGACAACCCACTGGGCGGGTTGTTTTGTACGCAGCTATAGACCACCGGTTTCTGGGGTAGTGCGCCGTTTTTTGTCTGGCAGTGAATGTGTTAACCGAAACCCCAACGTTTCAGGACGTAGAAGAGCGCGTGGCCCGAACGTTTCCCACCCCCATAGACAAGTGGGCGCTGTGCGACGCTCGCGACGCCGCCGCCAGCGCCACCAAGCGGCGGAAACTGTTACTGCCGCAGGACCGCCTGCACCAGATGCTGCAGAAGGTATAACCCTAGTCTTAGATGTTTTTTAAAGTGACTTCTCGAGGACATTATTACACTTTTCTCTGGAATTACACAATAATCATCACTTAAAATTTTGTTGTATACTTAAAGAAATTCACAAATTATTGAAATCAACCAACTAACCACTGAGAAATATCATTTCTAATGAGATTTTCATCAATAATCGCAGTAAAGAACGGATCATCTCACATAACGATGTCTAGATTGTCTATGAATCTTATTGTTGAAACGTCACATTTGTTTGAATAATAAGACAGTACCTGGGCGACCGAGCTTTGCTCGGTTATAACTATTTATTGTAATATGGTGGTGTATAGGTGATAATCTTAACTACATTTTTTTACTAAATTAAACTTGTCTAAAACAATAAAAATTAAAAAATTATATATAATCTTGAATATATTTAAAAAAAAACAAAAGTTAGTCACCGGGCGAGATTCGAACCCGTAACACTCGTTTAGCAGTCCACGTCTTAACCCGCTGGACCAGACGGACAGTGGCTGGCAACACGAAATTAGCGACCATATTCTGCGTCGAAAGAAAAACGCATGAAAACTCGAAAACACTTTTCCCAAACATAAGACTAATCTAGATCGATTGTTTACCCCCAAAAACCCCCATATACCAAATTTCAGCAAAATCGTTAGAGCCGTTTCCGAGATCCCGGAAATATATATATATATATATATATATACAAGAATTGCTCGTTTAAAGGTATAAGATAAGGATGAATACACTGTAAATAGCTACATAATAAAATAAGGGAGTGGACTTCCAACGAACGCTCGCGCAGTCCAAACAAAGCTAGGGTAGATCTAAGGAACTCTCCGCGCTCGGATTTACACCTACACGTCGCGCACCGTAGAAGGTGCAAATAGCTGTAGGCTGTCACACGCACACTATGACGGAATCATTTCTAAGCTTAGGCAACCTTAGCAACTTCGTCCGCGCATTTAAGGTCGCTCCATTGTATTATTATTACGTAGGTATTTAAACGGGTAACAGGGTTTTTTTTCAATGGTAGATACGTATGTATCTGTTAGTAAGAACTAGTATAGAATCTGTGGCTAGGGTTGTCACAATTGATCTACAAAAATATACTGTAATTTTTTTGTTAATATAAGTATAAGTATATATATGTATGTTTATGTATGTGTATTTCTTATGAATGTATTGAGTTCGTACATGTATCAATTGTATCACCTATACCTATGTTTTTGCACCGCCTACAACTTATCTGCTTTGCCTAAAGGTTGACTGGTAGAGAATGCCTTACGGCATTAAGTTCGCCTATTGTACAGTGTGTTTTCTTATGTGCAATAAAGATTAAATAAATATATTTATATAAGTATATTATTTTATTTCCAGGAGGTGCTAATGTACAAAATCGACACATCCGTGTCCGTGTTCATGACCGCCATATTGGAATACGTGAGCACGGACATTTTGCGGTTAGCGGGGCATTTTGTAAAGAAAATATCTGCGAAATCCGGCTACGAAACTATCACTAGCGGTGATATAAAGACTGCGATGTGTGCGGATAAGGTGAGGATTTATCTAAATTATAGAAAATATCTGCGAAATCCGGCTACGAAACTATCACTAGCGGTGATATAAAGACTGCGATGTGTGCGGATAAGGTGAGGATTTATCTAAATTATAGAAAATATCTGCGAAATCCGGCTACGAAACTATCACTAGCGGTGATATAAAGACTGCGATGTGTGCGGATAAGGTGAGGATTTATCTAAATTATAGAAAATATCTGCGAAATCCGGCTACGAAACTATCACTAGCGGTGATATAAAGACTGCGATGTGTGCGGATAAGGTGAGGATTTATCTAAATTATAGAAAATATCTGCGAAATCCGGCTACGAAACTATCACTAGCGGTGATATAAAGACTGCGATGTGTGCGGATAAGGTGAGGATTTATCTAAATTATAGAAAATATCTGCGAAATCCGGCTACGAAACTATCACTAGCGGTGATATAAAGACTGCGATGTGTGCGGATAAGGTGAGGATTTATATAAATTATAGACACTCGCTACGCTCGGAACTCTCAAATAGGCGCTGCATTTAAACCACCTACCTAACCTTTAAGGCACTAACGCGAGGAAACTACTAACTATGAAATACCAAAAACAACAAATGAAATCAAATCGAAATGAACGTAATAAAAAAAAAAAAATTCAGAATCATCATTTAAAAGTCAGCTCTACTAGCTAGCATAAGGAAACAACTCAAAATTCACTTTGACCCACATGTGGATAAAATGCAACTTTCTCATTAGTTTTTGAACAGTCAAGAGGGCCTTTACCAATTGGTGTGGTGAAAAGATAATTTTCTCAAACTTGTAATGAAATGTTGACATGACTAACTTCAAATTAGGTCCGGAAATACCACATATCAGGTGCAATGAGTGAAGATATGTAAAGGAATTTTATACAGCCTTACACACCTAGGCCTGTAAGGCAACCTTCTGTTGTTTTTAAACGTCAAATTATGGCACGTCTTGGCATTCAACCTCAAAAAACCTATAAGCAAAATTCTGCCATTATGCTAGTTTTTCTTTTTTGTTTTTATTTTTCGTGTTTATTAAATATTATTTCACGGTTACAAAGGGGTTTGGGAGATACAGCCCTATAAAGATTTCTGCATGACTTAATTTTTTTTTTATAGGACTGTATCTCCTAAACCGTGCGTCGTAGCGCAAAAAGAATCAAATTTTCGTTCCCTATTGAAGCCCGACGCACTGAATAACTTATCACATTAGGACATGAAACAATCATCATCATCGTATTTTTTTTATTATTATTTCATTGCAAGTTTGAGTAAAGTACTATATAAATCTCGGCGGGGCTGCCGGCCACGTGTCCCTATTCGACCTCGCTACGCTCGGCCGTATCTACTTGGCCTGCACTGCACCCCTTCGTTTCCAGTCCTCTATAGTAATGTACTATGAATGAATATGTTTGTATTGTTATGTTTGTTCCGTCCGCAGGTCCTGCTCGACATGTTCTACCAGGAGTCGCTGGCGGCGGCGGCGCCCCCCGAGCGGCGCGGGCGGCGCGGCTCGCTGTCCTACGCCGAGCTGGCGCGCGACCTGCTCGCCGACGAGAAGCACTTCCTCCGGGACCTGCATCTCATCATCAGGGTCTTCAAGGACGAGCTGGAGAAGATACTGGACAAGGACACGAGGGTAAGTCTAACTGCAACGCGGGCGGCGCGGCTCGCTGTCCTACGCCGAGCTGGCGCGCGACCTGCTCGCCGACGAGAAGCACTTCCTCCGGGACCTGCATCTCATCATCAGGGTCTTCAAGGACGAGCTGGAGAAGATACTGGACAAGGACACGAGGGTAAGTCTAACTGCAACGCGGGCGGCGCGGCTCGCTGTCCTACGCCGAGCTGGCGCGCGACCTGCTCGCCGACGAGAAGCACTTCCTCCGGGACCTGCATCTCATCATCAGGGTCTTCAAGGACGAGCTGGAGAAGATACTGGACAAGGACACGAGGGTAAGTCTAACTGCAACGCGGGCGGCGCGGCTCGCTGTCCTACGCCGAGCTGGCGCGCGACCTGCTCGCCGACGAGAAGCACTTCCTCCGGGACCTGCATCTCATCATCAGGGTCTTCAAGGACGAGCTGGAGAAGATACTGGACAAGGACACGAGGGTAAGTCTAACTGCAACGCGGGCGGCGCGGCTCGCTGTCCTACGCCGAGCTGGCGCGCGACCTGCTCGCCGACGAGAAGCACTTCCTCCGGGACCTGCATCTCATCATCAGGGTCTTCAAGGACGAGCTGGAGAAGATACTGGACAAGGACACGAGGGTAAGTCTAACTGCAACGCGGGCGGCGCGGCTCGCTGTCCTACGCCGAGCTGGCGCGCGACCTGCTCGCCGACGAGAAGCACTTCCTCCGGGACCTGCATCTCATCATCAGGGTCTTCAAGGACGAGCTGGAGAAGATACTGGACAAGGACACGAGGGTAAGTCTAACTGCAACGCGGGCGGCGCGGCTCGCTGTCCTACGCCGAGCTGGCGCGCGACCTGCTCGCCGACGAGAAGCACTTCCTCCGGGACCTGCATCTCATCATCAGGGTCTTCAAGGACGAGCTGGAGAAGATACTGGACAAGGACACGAGGGTAAGTCTAACTGCAACGCGGGCGGCGCGGCTCGCTGTCCTACGCCGAGCTGGCGCGCGACCTGCTCGCCGACGAGAAGCACTTCCTCCGGGACCTGCATCTCATCATCAGGGTCTTCAAGGACGAGCTGGAGAAGATACTGGACAAGGACACGAGGGTAAGTCTAACTGCAACGCGGGCGGCGCGGCTCGCTGTCCTACGCCGAGCTGGCGCGCGACCTGCTCGCCGACGAGAAGCACTTCCTCCGGGACCTGCATCTCATCATCAGGGTCTTCAAGGACGAGCTGGAGAAGATACTGGACAAGGACACGAGGGTAAGTCTAACTGCAACGCGGGCGGCGCGGCTCGCTGTCCTACGCCGAGCTGGCGCGCGACCTGCTCGCCGACGAGAAGCACTTCCTCCGGGACCTGCATCTCATCATCAGGGTCTTCAAGGACGAGCTGGAGAAGATACTGGACAAGGACACGAGGGTAAGTCTAACTGCAACGCGGGCGGCGCGGCTCGCTGTCCTACGCCGAGCTGGCGCGCGACCTGCTCGCCGACGAGAAGCACTTCCTCCGGGACCTGCATCTCATCATCAGGGTCTTCAAGGACGAGCTGGAGAAGATACTGGACAAGGACACGAGGGTAAGTCTAACTGCAACGCGGGCGGCGCGGCTCGCTGTCCTACGCCGAGCTGGCGCGCGACCTGCTCGCCGACGAGAAGCACTTCCTCCGGGACCTGCATCTCATCATCAGGGTCTTCAAGGACGAGCTGGAGAAGATACTGGACAAGGACACGAGGGTAAGTCTAACTGCAACGCGGGCGGCGCGGCTCGCTGTCCTACGCCGAGCTGGCGCGCGACCTGCTCGCCGACGAGAAGCACTTCCTCCGGGACCTGCATCTCATCATCAGGGTCTTCAAGGACGAGCTGGAGAAGATACTGGACAAGGACACGAGGGTAAGTCTAACTGCAACGCGGGCGGCGCGGCTCGCTGTCCTACGCCGAGCTGGCGCGCGACCTGCTCGCCGACGAGAAGCACTTCCTCCGGGACCTGCATCTCATCATCAGGGTCTTCAAGGACGAGCTGGAGAAGATACTGGACAAGGACACGAGGGTAAGTCTAACTGCAACGCGGGCGGCGCGGCTCGCTGTCCTACGCCGAGCTGGCGCGCGACCTGCTCGCCGACGAGAAGCACTTCCTCCGGGACCTGCATCTCATCATCAGGGTCTTCAAGGACGAGCTGGAGAAGATACTGGACAAGGACACGAGGGTAAGTCTAACTGCAACGCGGGCGGCGCGGCTCGCTGTCCTACGCCGAGCTGGCGCGCGACCTGCTCGCCGACGAGAAGCACTTCCTCCGGGACCTGCATCTCATCATCAGGGTCTTCAAGGACGAGCTGGAGAAGATACTGGACAAGGACACGAGGGTAAGTCTAACTGCAACGCGGGCGGCGCGGCTCGCTGTCCTACGCCGAGCTGGCGCGCGACCTGCTCGCCGACGAGAAGCACTTCCTCCGGGACCTGCATCTCATCATCAGGGTCTTCAAGGACGAGCTGGAGAAGATACTGGACAAGGACACGAGGGTAAGTCTAACTGCAACGCGGGCGGCGCGGCTCGCTGTCCTACGCCGAGCTGGCGCGCGACCTGCTCGCCGACGAGAAGCACTTCCTCCGGGACCTGCATCTCATCATCAGGGTCTTCAAGGACGAGCTGGAGAAGATACTGGACAAGGACACGAGGGTAAGTCTAACTGCAACGCGGGCGGCGCGGCTCGCTGTCCTACGCCGAGCTGGCGCGCGACCTGCTCGCCGACGAGAAGCACTTCCTCCGGGACCTGCATCTCATCATCAGGGTCTTCAAGGACGAGCTGGAGAAGATACTGGACAAGGACACGAGGGTAAGTCTAACTGCAACGCGGGCGGCGCGGCTCGCTGTCCTACGCCGAGCTGGCGCGCGACCTGCTCGCCGACGAGAAGCACTTCCTCCGGGACCTGCATCTCATCATCAGGGTCTTCAAGGACGAGCTGGAGAAGATACTGGACAAGGACACGAGGGTAAGTCTAACTGCAACGCGGGCGGCGCGGCTCGCTGTCCTACGCCGAGCTGGCGCGCGACCTGCTCGCCGACGAGAAGCACTTCCTCCGGGACCTGCATCTCATCATCAGGGTCTTCAAGGACGAGCTGGAGAAGATACTGGACAAGGACACGAGGGTAAGTCTAACTGCAACGCGGGCGGCGCGGCTCGCTGTCCTACGCCGAGCTGGCGCGCGACCTGCTCGCCGACGAGAAGCACTTCCTCCGGGACCTGCATCTCATCATCAGGGTCTTCAAGGACGAGCTGGAGAAGATACTGGACAAGGACACGAGGGTCAGCCAGTTTAATTTATTTTATAAGTTAGTTAATATTGGATGAGGATTTTCGTACAACTTTTCGGCCTAGACCGTAAAAATTACCTTGAACACAATTATAGAATAGAATTATATTTATTCAGACAACACATCAATTATTACAAAGAAGATAATACATTAACAACAACAATAATTTAAAAAAAAAAAGATACAGTGGAAGTTGAATAGTACAGAACAGATAAGGATGTGAGGCTGAAATGGTCTCCACTCAGCATTGCAGTTGGCACGACTAAGCGTTGTCAACGGCGCTGGTTTTCTGTGGAGCCAGTGAGGTGAGCGGAACGGCATACTGCGCGACTTGTGTGACAGATAATAATAAATAATCAGTTATCAAAAGGCAATATAAAATATAAATACTTATAAATAACAGCTATTAAGGTACACATATTATACATTATACATGCGAGTTCATTATATTGCAGTAACCAGATATTTACTTGGGTGTTAATCATATTTAGGAACTGAGGCTATGTAGAATGATGCCCTTAGGCAGCAATACCCTGTTGAGCTATCAGGTGTGCTTTCAGTTTAGATTTGAAGCAGTAGCAGCAGCAATTCGTATTTTATAAGACTGACAGGCGTATGCTGATTGTAATAACAGTTTATGAATCTTGATTAGATAGGGATCTGATCAACTTTGTCAAAAACATCATACTCGCGACGCTTCCCACAGTTTCTACATCTATACGTTTACAACCAAATACTAAAAACTTCCAACATACAAACCTTGTCTCTGAAAGAACTGCGGTATAGCCTTAGGAAATGGTTAATCTCTCTTTCCTATAAGGCCACCGAAGACATCCTAAAACCCTTGCAATAACGCACTGCATACAGAGGCTCTCTCTCTCTCTCTCTCACACACACACACACACACACACACACACACACACACACACTCCAACATACATCTACACACCAGTGGCGGCGCGTCTGAAATATTTGTAGGGAACTAATTTTGCTTTCCTTTTCTCCATAAACCGATCGTGAAAGTACTCAACGGGCTGAAATTAGACAAGCCGGTGGGAATCGAGTTCTTTGAACGATCCGCCACTGCTACACACATACATAAACCCGGAGCATATCTGTACAGATAAATTAATTTATGTAAGTAAGTTGTGTTTAATAATCTTTGATAATGTTTGTTTATATAATTTAAAAATTTGCCTCTAATAATCAGATCTGTATCCTACGCATCTTATTGGTAAATCCTATGTTTAATTCCCCACAGTCCTCACGACACAGGCTCCACCTAGTGTGAGGGCTATTGTTTGCTCTAAGAAGCGGTTGTACATACTTTATAGTTAATTCTAATATAATACAATTCATGTCATTTCAATTTGGAAATTAAATGTATTTGTATTGTGTTTGTATCTGTCAGTGTCAATAGTGACGTCTTTGGTTGAAGAAATGTCAATTTTAACACTAACAGATCAGATCCATATTTTATTTATAACCTGTTATTACAATCAGAATACGCGTGTGAATTCTTACCAATACCATGGTTAGTCATTGCGTCATTGATAAATACTAGTAAAGAATGATTTTATTTAATTTGTTCCAGACAATCTCTCTAATTTTCGGCAACATTGTGGATATCTACGAATTAACCGTGACGCTTTTGGGCAACCTGGAGGACGCCATGGAGATGTCGCAAGATTCACCAACGCCGTACATCGGCAGCTGTTTCGAAGGTAAGACTGACAGGCAGATAAACTGATAGTCACTTTTGAGCGACCTGGAGGATACCATGGAGATGTCACAAGATTCACCAACGCCGTACATAGGCAGCTGTTTCGAGGGTAAGACAGACAAACAGACAAATAGATCGACAGATAGATATAAATATATTTAGACCGTAATACAGATAAATAGGACAGACAGACAAACAAACGAACAGATAGACAGACATATAGATAAACAGACAGACGGACATCAACATTGTGGACATCTGCGTTAACCGTGACGCTTTTGGGCAATCTAGAGGACACCATGGAAATGTCTCACGACTTTCCCACGCCGTACATAGGCAACTGATTCGAGGGTAAGACAGACAGACAGACAGACATATAGATAGAAATATAGACCGTAACATATATAAACAGGACAGATATACAGAAAGACAGACAATATACAAACGTCAATATACGTCTATGACTTTTCATAGGCGTTGACGTAGGTACTAAAATCTGTGTGAATATTTTGTATTTTAGTATGTATCTTTATTTTAAACCTAGGTGTATTTGTTTACACATTTTTTACTGCATCGCCCATTAAGACTACTGTCTCTGTGAGCTGCCGCCATTTTGAAATTTTTCCAAAAGTCAATCGACAAAATTATTTAATCATCAAACCTGCTCAACAAAATTTCACGACAATCAGTTAAGAATTGCGACCTGTGGAGATTGAGGAGAACCTCCGGACATACGAATGCAAGTTCGCCGAAACAAAGCTAAAACGGAGAACGAAGCGCTAACGCTCGGTCAATCAACGCCCGTTTGCCGAAAGGAATAATTTTAATAATTCAGGAGCAACCGCGCATATGTTAACCAGGAGTTCATAGATTCCGATCATTCCGTACCCGAAGGATGACAATCGGTTTTAACATTTTGTTTCAAAAAAAAATTGGTTTAGTTTTTTAAATACTATTTTATTTGTTAACAGAATTAGCGGAAGTTGAGGAGTTCAGAGCTTATGTAAGATACGCCAACATCGTCACGAGGAAGGAATCCAGGGATGCGTTACAGAATATAGTCGCAGAGCCCGCTGTAAGTAACTTAAATAAATAGGGTTGTTTCCATCTACAAATCTTAGGGCAGAATTGTATCCCAATAAATTCTTTTGGATTATAAGAACATGTTAAACTACTTTTAGGGGACCTGTAATGACCATATTTTTGTAAATATTGACTTTAAAATATCTTTTGGCACACGTCACGTGACCAAACTCGAAACGTCATTGAAGATTCTGATGACGTCACAACTCTCGGATTGACACTGTTGACAGTTAGGCGATAAACAACAAATTACAAATGTCAGTTGACAGTTCGTATCTTCTACGTGTGTATGTAGTTATGTGTCAAACCGTAAACTGTGACGTCACACAATTTTCAAAGAGCGTTTTGGGCGCGAAAGCATCCGTCAAAATATATTTTGTTAATTTAACATCTTTAAAGCCGTTTTTAGTATAAAAGTTGAATTTTAGGGCAACTTTTAGTTAATATAGAACGTAATACAAGCGTTTCAAAAAATTGGAAACAACCCTATTATAACTAACTAACTCACGTGAGGGGCACGGTCACTCACAAAAGGAGATGGTAGATAGATAGATAGACGTATTGTACTTATAATAATCATTTCACTTATTTATTCGAAAAATGCATGCATGGTATAAAGAAATGTAATTCCAATTAGCACGTAAGGTTGAACTGTAAGTGTTAATTGTATGCTACAAATAAATTAAATTAATTGAAAAAAAAAAATGGAATTGTCCTTTTTTCCAGTTCTCAGAGCGCCTCGACACCGCCGGCCACGGATTTCGCCTCGCCGTCAAATACTACCTCCCGAAACTGTTACTAGCCCCGGTCGCCCACGTGTTCCTGTACCATAGTTACGTACTCGCCATGCTGCAAGTGGCGCCCGCTACTGACGACCGGGAAAGTTTTAAACAGGTCAGGGTCACTCACTAACCCGACCGGTCACTCACTCGACTTGTCGGTCACTCACCGGCGACCCATGCTGTGAGCGTTGTCATCCACGCGTGGAACCCGGTCACTCACACGTGGGGCATGGTCACTCACGAATAGGGCACTACTTTAAACAACTGAGAGCTCTCACTCTACAACTACCTCTCGAAACTGTTGTCACCCACGTGTTACTGATGACCGGGAAAATTTTAAACAGGCGAGTCACTCACGACTTTTTTGGGCACTCATATTTTTTTTAGCCACTTACTCAACTGTCCAGTGTAGTCACTCAAAACTAGAAACACGATAGCGGGCAATATGTGTAATTATCTTTAACACTTCGTTTAAAATATAGTATTTTCTTCGCAAGAGTTATGTAAAAAAATATCATCTTTAAATCATTTGATTCATTAAAAATGTTTTATTTTCAGGTCGAGTGCAACCTTCATCCCATAAAAAAATTACTCATGAAAGCGCTAGGAAACGGACCGAAAATGTGAGTATTATTTTATTATAAAGGGATTGTTGCTCTAATGTTGAGAAATGTGTCTGGCAAACCGATTACGTCAACCAATTAAATTAAGTCAATTAAGTAAGCAGTAGGAAATAAAACCTTCTGTGGGGTGATATTCGTTGGGTGGCAAACAAGCATACGGCCCGCCTGATGGTAAGCAGTCACCGTAGCGTATGGACGCCTGCAACTCCAGAGGTATTACATATAGTAATGCTTAAATTCAATAATCACTTAATTGTTCTTTAACTGTTGAGGCATTTAGGGTTCACTCTAATTTTGTTGTCAATACACTGGCATGATATTAAAATCCGTGACTGTACACGATACATGTTCATATTAAATTTACAGGAATAGAGGTATAAAGGTGAACTTATTCCTACAAGGGATCTCTCTCAGCTAACCTTCGAGTAGTGAGAGGAATACATTATACATAAATAAATAAATATTATAGGACATTACACAAATTGACTAAGTCCCACTGTAAGCTCAATAAGGCTTGTGTTGAGGGTACTTAGACAACGATATATGTAATATATAAATATTATAAATACTTAAATACATAGAAAACTCCCATGACTCAGGAACAAATAGCCATGCTCATAACACGAATAAATGCCCTTACCAGCATTTGAACCCGGGACTATCGTAGGCAGCGTAACTACCCATTAGGCCAAACTGGTCGTCAAAGGAAACTTAATGATAAGCGACCCTTGCCAGTTCAGTTTTTATACCTACGTTTTTCCCTTACAGTGACATGGCACTTCGGATGGCGGCGAGAGCCCGTCGGCAGTTAGCAATAGAGAAATGCAACGAGTTAGCCAGGCTGGTCGATAATTGGGACAAAAGCGAAACGGGACAGTGCTGTAATGAATTTATTAGAGGTAAGTTTACCAAGGGAAGCTTAAGTATTATGCTTGTGTACAGTTTTCAACGTCGTATGGTACGCTACTCTGGGGTGTCCCGGTCAAGTAATAAAGGAATAATCTAATATTGAATTAGGCTAGGTAAGGAAGTAGTTAAGTAACATGTTCGCTTATTATGGATTTGTTTAATTCGAGACTTCATATGGCACGCTACTATGGGGCAAATACGAATTTCGAAATATATGTATTTTTCCGAAAATAGGATAAAAGCGTGATGGTAAAGCGTTGTAATAAATCTATAAGAGGTAAGTAAGTGTAATAAAAATAAGGCTTTGAAGTAAAAATAGAAATATATTTATTTGCGTGAAATGTGCAGTATTTGACGCCGTATGGGATGTTCTCTGCAGTGTATTTATATTCTGTGGGTATTTTTGCGTTGTGTTCCTCGCCAAAATGATTGAGTCGATTTTGGTGAATGACGTGTTATTCGATTAAAATTTTATGTTGCAAGTGAAATAAGCGTCACCCAATCTGCTTTGAAAAGCTGTGAAAAAGTATTAGGTGAAAATTAAAAAAAAAAATTGTTATTATTATTTACAAGTTTTTGAAGTGAAACCTTCTTTAGCGGCGCTGTGGACTTTTTTGTGATGGGGAAAAAATGTTAAACTCGCGACAGGTCACGTGACCGACAGATTCGTCAGATTGAAATTTCGTAAGACAGACACGTGACCTGATCGAGAAACTGTTACAATTAGTGATGGGTAGGACATCAATTTAAAATGAGTTTGTATGAGTACCTCATTCTCTAAAATGAGGTGTTACAATGTCTTACTTCAAATGAGGAGAGGTATTAGCACTTTTGCAGCATCGACTATTCCATCAACTCCAACGGCAGCAAACCATATTTAATGTAAATACATATTTAGGCATTGCTAAACTTCCTTTTAAATATTTACTTGGAGTGCAATTCTGGAGGTTTAAAACAGAACTTTAACAACAGAAGACATACATTTAAGAATCAAACTAAGGAGTTAAAGTACATACATCCTATTGCAACCTAATTTGATGCTTTTATGAAACTTGTTCTAATTTAGCAGTTTATTATTTTTATTGTTAGATTGTTCAGTATCAATCCTTGCTACTTGATATCATTTTAAGTTTAACATTCATATATTGAAATAAATACTAACCATAAACTACCAAACAAACAATTAACAAACTAAGGAGAACAAATCCAATATTTTTTGTACCATTATTATATAGAAATTACTAACTTACCACCTCATAATTTATCAGTAATAATATCATTGTAATATGATAACAAACGAAAGCCTCAATAACGTTCGCGCGGTAATGCCACCGGCGTGTAATATACACTTGATTTTTGTATGCAAAAGACACAAAGAAAGACCCACAGGTATATTTTATCGCGAAAACAATGTTAATATATTGTTATTTTGGTATAATTATAAGAATGGTCACTGATCACTATTTATAAAACACAACTAAAGATTACGAACAACTTTTTCAAGTTTCTCGTACTATAAATATGTCAAAATCATAAATGATCGAAATACTATACGAAGCACGTTAACAAAAAGTATTACAAATTCAAATCGTTAAAATGTACATGTTTATTTCACCTATACAAATTATATTTACTTTTTTATTAATAAACTAATGTAAAATATCATATTTTGTGTACGCCACTATATTATATTTCAATAATTTAAATAATATTTTGGTCTCTTAAACGATAACTGTTTCTAAGCTAGCTTCGTAAATGCCCAGTGAGACTTGGTTGGCATTTCAATCGCTTATCAAGTAACCATTTCACTGTCCAGTCTAATTGATTCAGATTATACATGACACCAGCAATATGAGTCTTGAGGTCAGGTTATACTGGTATGCGCGTTAGTACAATAATAGCTAACAAATATGGAGGCCTACCGCGAACCACGAAGTTTTGCTTTGCTGTCGCACTTACGTATGAAATTACAAGTGCGACAGAGAGAAAAAACTTTCTTCGGTAGGTTCTTTGATGACTTAGATTTTTCGCTTTTGACAAGTAACTTAGCAATGCTAGGATCAAAATGGCGTAATATGTATGTAAGATTGCGGACGCTTACGCTTGTTTTCTTTCGTGTTTCATTTTTAACGTATTTTCGATGAGGTGTTATTGAAGCACGGCGCGTGTCTGTCTCACTCCCTCTTTCGGTAAATCTAATTCATTGTTTCATTTTGAAAGGATTTTTGAGGGGATGTCACAGTGAGGCGAGTGAATGGTACAAACACAACGCATTTCTCGGTGGACCTTTTGTCCTTGCAATAAGGTTTGTAGTTGGGCAGTTGATAGTGTGAGCGATGAATGCGATGACGTCAATGACTCATTTCTTCATTTGAATGTCGGCGAGCACCGAGCGCCTCGCGACTCTCTTGCGAGTTGTGAGGAACGCGAGTGAGTTTGAAAGGCTGAGAGTTTTTTTTTAAATTTGAAGTGTTTGAATGGTTTGAGTGGTAAGAGCTGTGTGTGATGCGCGCGAGTAAATGAGTAAAATTAATTGAGGAGTGATGTATGACATTTATGCGGTGTGAAGTTCTGCGACAATTTAACTAAATGAGTGGTACAAATGAGGTGCCTCACGAGTGAGCAACTCAACACTAGTTACAATGTCATTGAAGCCAGTAGACCGCCGGCGCGACTTGTATATTAACGTTGTGTATTTTTAATGTTAAATAGTTCTGAAGTGTTAAATTTTTGATGTAATATAAATTGTCATGTTTGTGTACGATAGCGCAATAAATGAATATTGTATTTTGCCACATAAACGATAGTACTTTTATACTGATAATTAAAGCAATTCGTGCAAAATTATTCCCTAACCATTCCAAAATATCAAACAGCAGATTTCTTCGTAGGTGTAGAAATAAATATGGAGTATTTTTGTACGAGTATTAAAAAAAAAAAAATGCACAACGTTAATATTCAAGTTTTCACTTCTGCCGGCACTCCCGGAGTGCAACCCGTTGTTTTTTTTTTACAGAGGATACGTTATCAAAAATCGGGCCCGGCAAGCGGATAGCGGAAAGAAGAGCGTACCTGTTCGATGGTTTATTACTTCTGTGTAAACCTATTACTAGTATAGTAAGTATTTTTTAATTATTATTTATGGATGTATTTTACTTCTTTTAAAAGTTTAGGACAATAACTTTATATTAATTTGTAAAGAATTTAAATTTAAAACCCTTTACGCCACATTTTGGTAAAGAGTTGATATTCTTTATAGTGCTGCATGGATTTCTATAGGCATAGCTATGAATCATGTATGAAAAACCGCATTGAAATCGATCCATCCGTTGGAGAGCTACGATGCCACAGACAGTCACACAGACAGAGCGACAGACAGACATTGGCGTCAAACATATAGCACACCTCTCTTTGCGTGTTTGATGTACTATACACGGTGTAACCAGAGGAACCCGAAAGATTTTAACCATGCACTTCTGAGGCCAAAAATAAGGAAAAAAATTTATATGAGCTTAAGTAAATTTCGGCAATTTTTTTTTTAATGTGCATAAAAAGTTAATATTATGGTAAAACTGTCACTGAAAATGAGTGTTCACGATTTTTTGGTAAAACCTACTTTTTGCAAAGGTTACTTGTCACTTTTTGTCAGTAAGGATATTTAGACTACGCACATCGCATGGCATCATAATGACATCAACGCCATCAAAAAGGCGTTTTGCATTAAGTTACAATAAGATGTTTTTTTTAATTGGTATTAAGTCTCAAACTAGGCGAAATCCAGAATGTTTATTTGAAATTTTAGTCTGTAAATGTGATCAGGAATACACTGTTGAAATCTTTCGGTTTCCTCGTGTTACACTGTGTATAAACTTGGGCATTTCCGAGAATGTGTGAGTAGGCTTCTTGTAGTTACACACACGTGTTTTTGTCATAACAATCCGCGGTTTTTAAATCGCTTGTAAACACGGTTTCTAATGTTGTACGGGCCGCTATGGAGGTTTGTACACGGCCACGGTTTTAGCGCGGCGAGGTCTTAACAGTTTAGTCCTTCACAACTGAATAGCACCTGTGTTGTGCCGTCCGTCGCTTTACCGCGTCGTGTACAAGCTCTTTACGGTTTGAGCACGGCGCCGCTAATACGCCGTGCCGTGGTCAAACCAAACTGGACAAGAGTCCTGAAGGGTGTCCCCCCCCCCAGGTGGGCGTGGCGGGCGCGGGCGCGGGCGGCGCGGGCGGCGTGCAGCAGCTCAAGCTCAAGGAGAAGCTGCACGTGCGGAAACTGGAGCTCGTCGACCGCGCCGACAGCGACGGTCAGTCACACACACAATGCTAAGAGAAAAATACCGGTGTTGGGCGTAATCAATTACTTGTGTAATTTTAACTATAATTTGGATTACATGTAGTTAAATTATTTGTAGTTACAACTACTTGCAATTGGGATTACTTTGTAATTGAAATTACATTAATTTATAGTTAAGATTACACAATTACTTCTTGTTTGGCAAAGATGAGCAAATTTAATACTTTAGTACTCTCCCAATAAACAAAAGTAATAACCACCACATAAATGCGGCCCATCATATAAAAAAATGCTATTTGAATAAGGAATAAGGTTAAGTTACTGTTGTAAAAAAAAATACTTAACCTTATACCATATAAATTTATAAAAATGCTCGGGTGCCGCTTCATGAACCTGACCACCTGGCAAAAATTCGTTTTCGCCCTAAAATGTTAATTTCAACTTAAAACTCGTTCATTTTTCTTAACCTCTTTTGGGAAACAAAAGATGATCGAAAACATTTTTTTAGGTAAAAGTAATTTGTAATCGCATAAAGTAATTTATTACAGATTACAATTACAAAAAGTAGTTATTAATTTGATTACCAAATACAAAATATAATTAGTAATCGTTAGTCAAAGGCTCAACTACATTTTCCTAGTAATTGTAATTTGTAGTTACAACTACATCTTGTAATCATAATAGTGGATCTGTAATCCAAGTACTTTTGGGCCAACACTGAACAAGACATAATCGTCTCCTAAGCCATCATGTAAACACTGATACCCTCACCTCCCGCTGCAGAAGCGAAGCACTGCGTGGAGCTGGTCCCGCGCGCCGGGCCGGCCGTGGTGCTGGCGTGCGCCTCCTGCCAGGAGAAGCGCAACTGGATGTGCGACCTCGTCATGCTCAACACCAAGCCCATGCTGGACCGCAGCCTCGACAGGTCTCCAAATCATATATCATCAAACATTTATTTGCTTGAAAACGGTACAGTTGTACATGTTCACATTTGTTATTGTCCTCCTCATTCAGTTCTCCACAAACAGCATGCAAACAATACTATTCTTTATAAGCAAGAATATTAAAAATATGCCTACTTTTATAATATTACACTAATAAAAGTCCATGCCTATTGTATACAAGAATGTCCACGAGCACACTCTATCACCCGCGACACGAGCTCACTTATAACATATGCCAGCTCGCTGACACGCAGCCCAAGATGCGGCACGGTCACTCACAGCTACGCCACTCACGGCCACTCACAAGTGAAGTAAGGCACAGATAGTCGACAACCTATAAAAAGTGCAAAAAATAGTTGTGTTAATCAAGTATTTTTTGTTATTATTTGTTCCTTCAGCCAGAGGACAATAGTAGTATGTTTTATGACAAACTGCTGTAACACTTTCTACTAACATCCTTGGTAGATAGCACATCATGAAAAGGGCTGATAACTACCACAAAAATCCATAATTAATTAATTTAAATGCCGTAAAAGAACGGTTTATGGAGTGACCCATGATCACATCTGTTCTTCAGATACCTTGGTTATGCACTTTTAGTTTTCTTCCATGGCATGCTGTTATGGGGTAGTGTCTAAATGCTCTAACGTAAGTTTTTTCCCACAGTATCCTCCTAGATTTAGAAAAACGTCACCCGCTGAAACTACCGCCGCCGGAACTGTACAGGTTCGCGGTCCCGGACTCGCCTGACAACATCCGGCTAGAAGAGAGGCAGGGGAACGCGCCCGCCCCTTTAATAAAGGTAAGATAAAACCAAATATGCCACTTGTAAATTACGTTTTCACCACACCAGCTGGTAAAAGCTCTCTTGATTCGTCAAAAACTGATGAGAAAGTTGCATTTTATCCACATGTGGGGCAAAATAATTAATGCAAATTTTGAATTGTTTCATAATGATAGCTGGCAGAATTTAGTTTTAAATGATGATTTCGAATGATAAATATTTAATGACGTTCATTTGGATTTAATTTGGTTTGATTTTTTTTGATATCTTACAGTTAATATTTTCTTCGGGTTGGTGTGGTGAACATTTTTGTGTTTCACTGTGGGGGGGGGGGGGGGGGTTAACCCTCGCAACGCTCAAGTTTCCACTTTTCGAATACACTAAAAAGTCTGCATAAGAAAAAAGCGTCAACACAAAATCAAAGACAAAACTGAATTCCAAAAGTTTTAGTTCTGTTTGAAGCACGTCCAATTTACGAGGGATTTAAATCTTCTCTGGTCAGAGGTGTAGAGTTAGATCCGGCGTAGCTTAATTTGACGTTCATAAGCGCATTGTAATATGCCTACTTGAATAATAAACTATATTTATCTTTATTAAATAAGGTCCTTGTTTTACGAATATAAATAAAGACTGCTGTACTATAATGTATTTTTCTCTTCACAGGGCGCAACTCTTCTAAAACTAGTAGAACGGCTAACCTATCACATATACGCGGACCTAAACCTCGTACGGACGTTCCTGACGACGTACAGATCGTTCTGTTCCCCGTCCGAGCTACTCGGCCTACTCATCGAGAGGTTCCACATACCGGACCCGAGCGAGGTTTACGAGACACACATACCAGGTATGTCACAGGTCACAGGTCATGCAAAATTTGTCCCAACATGGCTTTGTTTCCCCTCTTGGCTGGAAAGAAAATGGACCTGCCTCGCGATACAGTCCCGGACTTTAATGGTTGAGCCATTTAGGGATCAAGCTAATTTGGTTAAATTAAATAGCAAACTTGACATGTCCAATTAATATAATACATAATAAAATACATACTAAAATATATCTAAACATAAAACTAAAAACTAAACCTAAATGTATCCGAACTTAAATATAAATATAACTAAATATGTATAAAATAACTACCTACCTACTGGCTACCGGGCCGCCCCCGATACAAAGGTGCCCATCACGCTCGCTGCGTTGCCGCGTTGGATTGCGATGGATAGCCCCGGAGCCCGGGGGTCAAGGCCCCTTTCTAGCAGGCGACGAGCCAGGGCCCGGAGGAAGGACTTACCTTCAGCGCACCAGCACCCCGAAGTCTCCACAATTCAATAACAATAATAACTGTATGAAATGTACAATGTAAAGTAAACCTTAAATGGCTGAACAATTAAAGTCCATGACTATATACTAAAGCGTGGAATTCTTCATCTTCTGACGAGTCGGCAACGCGCATGGGACAACGCTGGATATGTCTGTGCACTATTATTAAGTGAACGTGGCTTATCACTTTTATACTTGTCGACTTTAATTTCAAACTAAGGTTTCATAGACCAAAGCTACTAGCAGAGTTCCTGAGTTGCGGGCTTCATGAAAATATCATATATCATTTAATTTCGGGCAATTAAAGGGCTACCAGGCCAAATTCGCTGTTTTTACGCCGCTATAGCATCCTTGGACGTTGCATAAACAATAAAGTTATGTGCACAAAACTTTAGCGTGTTAATTTTCAACAGAACAACAACAACACACACTTGAACAATTGTTCTTTATGTCTACTGATATTTCACAAAACATCGTATCACAAGTAAATCATTTTTCCGTAAAACCTTTTCTCGAGTTAAAATCCGTATAAACTCCCTTATTATGCAACGTTTAGACACGAAACTGTAACCAATAGTCAATAATGATGTACACTTCAATTACGTCAGTCGATTTTTCAATTATATAAATAGTTTTAGAGAAATCGATACTATTAAAGTTCGTGCGTTGCCCCGGCGCGCGGTCCGCTTGGCCGTCGGACGGGAACCTGTGCCACTCGACGCGACAAGCGCGCAATAGGGTTGTTTCCAATTTTTTGAAACGCTTGTATTACGTTCTATATTAACTAAAAGTTGCCCTAAAATTCAACTTTTATACTAAAAACGGCTTTAAATATGTTAAATTAACAAAATATATTTTGACAGATGCTTAGGCGCCCAAAACGCTCTTTGAAAATTGTGTGACGTCACAGTTTACGGTTTGACACATAACTACATACACACGTAGAAGATACGAACTGTCAACTGACATTTGTCATTTGTTGTTTATCGCGTAACTGTCAACAGTGTCAATCCGAGAGTTGTGACGTCATCAGAATCTTCAATGACGTTTCGAGTTTGGTCACGTGACGTGTGCCAAAAGATATTTTAAATTCAATATTTACAAAAATATGGTCATTAAAGGTCCCCTAAAAGTAGTTTAAACATGTTCTTATAATCCAAAAGAATTTATTGGGATACAATTCTGCCCTAAGACTTGTAGATGGAAACAACCCTATTATTCTCAGTCAATTCATCGTCCGAAATTGAGTTTTGAGTGATAAGGCACTGTTCATTTAAGTTTAAAGTGAATGTTAAGAGAGAGAACGGATGCAATCATTTGCTTGCTCGTACAAATTCAAGTTGTAAAGGTGAAGAACGAAGGGGAGTCGGGAATTGGATCGCGCGAGGTCTTTCAGATAGGGGACGGCCTTAAGGCCCTCTGTTGCTTCAAAATGTTATGTAACAGTTGTTATAACAAGTTGTATGTACGCACGCTTGCCAGTCGTACGGATACGGACGCCGAACCAGCACAGGACCCTCCAGCCGGCCTCGTCGCTCGATAGCATAATGGGTGACGTATACTTAATGCAGATATTGTTGGAGTTTTGGTTTTATTGTTTTTTCTTTGTTGGTACAGGCAAGTAATTTTACCTCATACCTTGTCACAATGATAATATGTCTCTAGTGACATGGTGCGAACGGGCACAGACATCTAAATTAATTTATTTTTATTTGTTTATCACATCTTTTTATATGTATATCGGTTAAAAGTCCAATTAAAATTTATTTCCTTTTTGTAGATCGATACTGATGTGTGTTTTTGTACCTATTTAAGTTTTGTAGAAACTGATTTGCGATTTTTAGGTCTTAATGATTTTATTTCATGTGATGCCGTATTATACAAATACATATATTTATTAGGTTTTTACACATTAAAATTTTTTTTGTGACTATTTTACAGTACATATGGTGCTACTTTACCGCACTCGTGCGATAATTTGCACATTACGTAACTCTGTGGGTAATTTAGAGGGCCATATGTACTGTAAAATGTAGTACGATACATGTGCGAATGCGAATGGGCAATTCGCAACTCGTGTCGATTTAAAACACGCCTTTCGGTCGTGTTTTAATTTATCTCCACTATTTGCGAATTTCCTATTTTTCGCACTTGTATCGTAATCAGGGCTCGGAACCGGTTTATTTTTAAATCCCAAAATAGCCCAATATTTTTAATTATTTTACACTCCTTACATAGGACTGGATCATGTTTTTAGGCAACCACTTCGCATTATTAGATAGTCCCAACCCGGTCCCGGACCCGGGTATGTCCTTAAACTACGTCCAAAAGAGAGGTATGGGCATTGTGAATGTCATCTCGCTGTGTGGTAGGGCACAGCACAGCGGATGTCATTCCAGATCTAGAGCAGAGCCCAACTGGGGAAGTACCTCCACCTTACAGAAAACCGCAGCCAAATAACACTAGACCCTACTCATAGTGTTATGTTCCTGCCGGTGTGTAAGGTTGCCAGAGCTCAACGAGGGTGGGAGGGGGTTAGGGTCGGCAACGCGCATGTAACTCCTCTGGAGTTGCAGGCGTACATAGGCTACGGATACTCCTTACCATCAGGCAGGCCGTATGCTTGTTTGCCACCGACGTAGTATAAAAAAAAATAGTCCCATTAAAAATGAAATAATAAACCAAAGAACGAAAAAGAACGTATTTTTTACCGGTATTTTTTGTATGAAGAATAAACCGGTTCCGAGCCTTCATCGTAATGTACTATTTGTTTACAGAAAGTATAGAGAGCGTGGCGAGCGACGCGGAGAAACTGAGCAAAAACACGGCCAGGGAGGACTGGAAGAGGTACAGGAAGGAGTTTCAACAGCCCGTCAAATTCAGGTACGTCGAGAGTTCAGCCTCGCCTGGGGCACTGATTTTACAAGCTTTTTTTAACTTACAATGTACCTATGTATGTAACTATGTGTGTTTGTACCGGTCAAATCTTGCAAGATCAATTTGACCCGGTTTCCTACGAAGCTGAAAATTTGCATACATAGGTAAGTCGGGTGACAATGTAATATTATGGTACCATCGAGCTGATCTGATGATGGAGACAGGAGGTAGCCACTCTGTGATAAAACAACGCAACCGAATTGTGTTTGAGGTTTTTAAAATTTTCTTCTTGTCTTGTCCTGTGGTAAGAAAAATAACAGTTAGTGGTAAAAGATTGCACCAAATAAATAGGCTAGTTATCTGTATTCTGTGTTTTAGTTGTATGTTGTTCAGTCTCATTACTGTACATGCTTGCGTTGCGATAACCTATAGCGTAAGCCCTACGTCATCATGTGATATTAAGGTCATGGAAAATATATTAATTAACGCACAATAGAAATGTCAAGGGTATGAATCATCTAAGAAAATTATAATTATATTTACAGTACATATGGTGCTACTTTACCGCACTAGTGTGAAAATTAGCATATTACGTTACTGTGTCGAACATTTAAAGGGCCATATGTACTGTAAAACTTTGTACGATACATGTGCGAATAGGTAATTCGCAACTCGTGTTGATTTAAAACACTCCCTTCGGTCGTGTTTTAATTACAACGTACAACGTTTTACAGTACATATGGCTCTTTAAAGTTTCGACATACGCACGGAAAGTGCTCATTCCCGCACGAGTAGCACCATATGTGCTGTAAAGAATATTTACTTACTTAAAATAATTTATTTCACATCAAGCACGAAATAAAGCACTAGAATATTATTAGAAAACGTTTTTCTTTTTGGCACAAATTCTATTTAATAAATCGGATAGAACTAAAAAAAAGTAGGAAAATTTACCGTGACGCGACTGTTAGGTTTTCATATAAATGTCATAGCGTCTAATTGTTTTAACAGCTTGAAAAAGAAAACTAATTTGACTAGCAGTACCCTATTTCATACCCTAAGAAGGCCGACAACCGGCTACTTAACGACAACGCACTAACAACGTGAACCGGTCTTCAGTTGCATAAAAAATCCATCATTTCATGTCTGAGAAAAGTGCCAAAAAAAAAAAAACCGTTTAAACCGGTTCTTTGAGAAATGCCTTTAGCAGCCTTCTTGCAACAATATATAAATTTTATTTTCCAAACTTGCAATCACATGTTGTAGTAAGTTAGGCAAATTTCAAATTAGGTCCGGAAATACTACGTATTCGGTGCGATGAGTGAAGTCAATATGTGACGTTCTCAAGCAATATTTGTTTTTATACGTCAAATTGTGACACGTCTTAGCATTCAGCCAACAAATAGTATTCGTAATTTGTTTTTAGTAAACCTGCGAATAAAACAAATTGCCTACAATTTTTTTTCATTGAATGTTTGAGAAAAGCACTATTCAAATTTCGGCGAGAAACTGGGTTTCCGGCCGCGAATCTCTATCCGCCTCGCTACGCTCGGCCGTCTATATCTAATTAGCCTACAACTTTTCGTTTCCCGGCCTCTTTAGTAATGTACTTATTACATATTATTAATTGTTGCAGAGTAATAAACGTACTTCGGCACTGGGTGGACCAGCATTTCTACGACTTTGAACGAGAACCACCGCTTCTGGAGAGACTGAAGGCTTTTCTGGAGTCCGTGGACGGCCGGCCCATGAGGAAATGGGTGCAGAGCGTGCTTAAAACTGTACAAAGGAAGGTAAACATTTATAGTACTTTACTTCTTTACTTTGGAAATATAACCGGTTTCCGAGCCATGGTCTAAAGTCTATAAATAGGGAGAACGATTTTTTCAAAAAATATAAAATCAATAGACTTTAGCTTTGTCTTATAACTTTATTCTTCTTTTTTTTTTCAGAGCGAAAAATCAGAATCTGACGCCGGTGTATCCCACGTATTCTCAAAACCCCCGCCCCGCGTCATCAGTCACGTGGCCAACCCCGAACTGCACAACTGGCATCCCCTAGCGTTACATCCCTTAGAACTGGCCAGACAACTCACCCTTAGAGAGTTCCAACTGTATAGACAGGTGAGATAAGATTCAGATCACAAACTGTATAACAGCAATATCTGGACATACGAAAGCATTTTCTCCCAAGCTGGAACAGAGACCAGTTAAAATTCTTTATCTTATTTATAGGTAAAACCTTCGGAGCTAGTGGGCGCAGTGTGGACGAAGAAAGATAAAGAAAAGACAAGTCCCAACCTGTTGAAAATTATCAAACATACTACAAATGTAAGTAGTGATTTTGGTCATAATAATGGTTATAATCCTTTTTTTTACATGTTGAAAATACACCAGTTTACTCGGCTACATCACTAGGACGAATCTGTTTATTTAGGTCAGTACAAAAAAAAAAAAACTTAAGACCAACTTAAGCTTAGTCAAAAAGAACCACTCCCGAGTTGTCCCCGGCGCAAAGGTGCCCATAACACTAGCCGCATTGCCACGTTGAATGGCGATGGATAACCTGATGGTGATAACTATCGAATGGTATTTCGTATTGTATCATAGTTCAGTTCAGACAGGTTATCGCTAAAACAAATACGTTAATAGAAAAGGCGCAAACTTTTGGACATTTGTGGTTTTCGTCAATGTATATAATTTGGAAATTAATACACTGTAAATAACACGACTTTAAAACAGCTTATTTTATTTTTTTATGACAACTGTTTTGCGATGAGATCATCGCAAACAGACACACACACAGATGACAGATTTCGGACAGATGTCCGAGCTATGTATATTAGTTACAAAAAACTTTTTAACAAAAAATAAAACCGACTTCAATTATTACCAAAAGCGCCATACATGTACCTATAACATTTGAAGAGTTCCCTCGATTTCTCCAAGATCCCATCATCAGACCCCGACTTGGTGCCAACGAGACCATCTCGGGGTTATACCCGTTCGATAAAAAAAAAAATTGAAAATCGGTTCACGATTATCGGAGATAGTAACATACAAAAAAATTCAGTCGAATTTAGAACCTCCTCCTTTTTTGAAGTCGGTTAAAAACTATTAGTGCAACAGGGACTCGAACCTATTGTTAATATTTTTATAATTGCACACATGTAGTAGATACAAAAGATATTAAATATTACATTAAGTTCTTACATGCTTCTCGATTCGGGTGTTCCGATATCTACACTAATTTCTTGTTTTAATATTATTCACATAAAATATACATATTTACAAACTAAACTACAACTGTCCGCTACAAATTCATCGACAAAATAAATAAATCTATCCGGTATAATATCGGGAATGATGATTTTCCTCCGAGCTAATATGGGCAGAGATTCTTTTATTTTCATTTTTGCTGGAAAGAGAATTCGAAATAGAGATGGTTTGTCAAAGAATTTTTTTTAGCCACAGTAACTACCATCTTTCAACACATGATTAAAACTTTAGAAAACCATTTGACTTAGATTCTTATTCTTACACAGATATGTGTTAAATTTGTTGAATATGAAAAAGTGGTGTCATCTAATAGATCAAACGCCAAAGGTATGGCGGCATCGTTGCGAGCGATGGCGCTACTTTTAGATATTTTTCATCACACTTGCTGGAAAAAGATATTATTTCATGCAGGTGTGCTGAAGGACAGTGGTTTATTTTGTTCCCGCGGGAGTTATGGATAGTGAAAAAAAAACTATAACTCCCTAGGGAGTTATAGCCTTTTTTTCTATTATGTCACTTATTCGTACAAACCAAGTGGCATAAATGAGTTTTACTTTTAAAATACTGAAGTTTATAATTTAATATTTTTGTTTATGTTTAAAATTATTCAACTTAACGGCTGTTTAAAATATTTTTACATAATTTTCAATTGTGGCAGAATGTCGAATAGGTCTGTGCCTTCGATGCCTCACCTGCCAATAAATTCCAAAATGGCGGACGAATTTTTGATATGTCATCGTATTTAAGAATTATTTCGCTTAAAATTTAGTTTCTTCTTCGCAAGTGTGATGAAAAACATTCTGTGTAAGTCCGGGGGTAAGATTATTACAAACTCGGGTCGGGTCGGGTCGGGTCGGATTATAAAAACCACCCTCGTATCCAAAATTCCACTTACCCCCCTCGTTGCACAATGTACTATAACATATTGTCTTCGCTCTTGGTTAACAGTTCACGCGATGGATGGAGAAGTGGATAGTGGAAAGCGAGAACCTGGAGGAGCGAGTGGGCGTGGTGTGCCGCTTGCTGGAGCTGGGCTGCGCGCTGCGGGACCTCAACAACTTCAACGGCGTCCTGTGCGTCGCCGCCGCCGCCGGCTCCGCCTCCGTGCACCGCCTCCGGGCCACGTTCCAGGTCTGTACTAGGGATCTCCACAGTGACACAACAGTCAGAACCTGGAGGAGCGAGTGGGCGTGGTGTGCCGCTTGCTGGAGCTGGGCTGCGCGCTGCGGGACCTCAACAACTTCAACGGCGTCCTGTGCGTCGCCGCCGCCGCCGGCTCCGCCTCCGTGCACCGCCTCCGGGCCACGTTCCAGGTCTGTACTAGGGATCTCCACAGTGACACAACAGTCAGAACCTGGAGGAGCGAGTGGGCGTGGTGTGCCGCTTGCTGGAGCTGGGCTGCGCGCTGCGGGACCTCAACAACTTCAACGGCGTCCTGTGCGTCGCCGCCGCCGCCGGCTCCGCCTCCGTGCACCGCCTCCGGGCCACGTTCCAGGTCTGTACTAGGGATCTCCACAGTGACACAACAGTCAGAACCTGGAGGAGCGAGTGGGCGTGGTGTGCCGCTTGCTGGAGCTGGGCTGCGCGCTGCGGGACCTCAACAACTTCAACGGCGTCCTGTGCGTCGCCGCCGCCGCCGGCTCCGCCTCCGTGCACCGCCTCCGGGCCACGTTCCAGGTCTGTACTAGGGATCTCCACAGTGACACAACAGTCAGAACCTGGAGGAGCGAGTGGGCGTGGTGTGCCGCTTGCTGGAGCTGGGCTGCGCGCTGCGGGACCTCAACAACTTCAACGGCGTCCTGTGCGTCGCCGCCGCCGCCGGCTCCGCCTCCGTGCACCGCCTCCGGGCCACGTTCCAGGTCTGTACTAGGGATCTCCACAGTGACACAACAGTCAGAACCTGGAGGAGCGAGTGGGCGTGGTGTGCCGCTTGCTGGAGCTGGGCTGCGCGCTGCGGGACCTCAACAACTTCAACGGCGTCCTGTGCGTCGCCGCCGCCGCCGGCTCCGCCTCCGTGCACCGCCTCCGGGCCACGTTCCAGGTCTGTACTAGGGATCTCCACAGTGACACAACAGTCAGAACTTGGAGGAGCGAGTGGGCGTGGTGTGCCGCTTGCTGGAGCTGGGCTGCGCGCTGCGGGACCTCAACAACTTCAACGGCGTCCTGTGCGTCGCCGCCGCCGCCGGCTCCGCCTCCGTGCACCGCCTCCGGGCCACGTTCCAGGTCTGTACTAGGGATCTCCACAGTGACACAACAGTCAGAACCTGGAGGAGCGAGTGGGCGTGGTGTGCCGCTTGCTGGAGCTGGGCTGCGCGCTGCGGGACCTCAACAACTTCAACGGCGTCCTGTGCGTCGCCGCCGCCGCCGGCTCCGCCTCCGTGCACCGCCTCCGGGCCACGTTCCAGGTCTGTACTAGGGATCTCCACAGTGACACAACAGTCAGAACCTGGAGGAGCGAGTGGGCGTGGTGTGCCGCTTGCTGGAGCTGGGCTGCGCGCTGCGGGACCTCAACAACTTCAACGGCGTCCTGTGCGTCGCCGCCGCCGCCGGCTCCGCCTCCGTGCACCGCCTCCGGGCCACGTTCCAGGTCTGTACTAGGGATCTCCACAGTGACACAACAGTCAGAACCTGGAGGAGCGAGTGGGCGTGGTGTGCCGCTTGCTGGAGCTGGGCTGCGCGCTGCGGGACCTCAACAACTTCAACGGCGTCCTGTGCGTCGCCGCCGCCGCCGGCTCCGCCTCCGTGCACCGCCTCCGGGCCACGTTCCAGGTCTGTACTAGGGATCTCCACAGTGACACAACAGTCAGAACCTGGAGGAGCGAGTGGGCGTGGTGTGCCGCTTGCTGGAGCTGGGCTGCGCGCTGCGGGACCTCAACAACTTCAACGGCGTCCTGTGCGTCGCCGCCGCCGCCGGCTCCGCCTCCGTGCACCGCCTCCGGGCCACGTTCCAGGTCTGTACTAGGGATCTCCACAGTGACACAACAGTCAGAACCTGGAGGAGCGAGTGGGCGTGGTGTGCCGCTTGCTGGAGCTGGGCTGCGCGCTGCGGGACCTCAACAACTTCAACGGCGTCCTGTGCGTCGCCGCCGCCGCCGGCTCCGCCTCCGTGCACCGCCTCCGGGCCACGTTCCAGGTCTGTACTAGGGATCTCCACAGTGACACAACAGTCAGAACCTGGAGGAGCGAGTGGGCGTGGTGTGCCGCTTGCTGGAGCTGGGCTGCGCGCTGCGGGACCTCAACAACTTCAACGGCGTCCTGTGCGTCGCCACCGCCGCCGGCTCCGCCTCCGTGCACCGCCTCCGGGCCACGTTCCAGCTCACAAGCTTACTAATAACTTTAGTCTTCTAAGGATCTCTACAGCTGCCGTTTGGATACTAATCAACCCATAAAATTAACGCGCCTCCAATAATAAACTCAAAATAAGGCGCTGTGATACAGCATACAGGGGTTCTTAGAACTCGGCTACGGCCGGCTCGGCTGCTGCCGCTGGGTCCACGTCTGTTCACCGGCTGAGAGCTACATTCCGGACCTGTAATAATGTTCTTAGAACTGGGCTGCTGCTGGCTCCGCATCAGTGCAATGGCTCAGATCCAGATCAGTTAGATAGACTAAGGTTTACACTTCAAAGGGTCACAGCGGCTGTTCAGATGCCCATCATCAACATTTAAGAGCTATGCTCCTTATTCTTCCATGAATAATGATGTACACTTTAATTACGTCTACCGATTTTTCAATTGTATAAACAGTTTTTGAAAAATCGATAATTTTCAAGTTCGTGCGTCGCCCTGGCGCGCGGTCCCCGCGCGGGCGCCGCGCGGCCGTCGGACGGGAACCGGTGGCGCTCGACGCGACAAGCGCGCTATTATTCTCTGTGAATGAATCGTCCTATTTGCCTGCAACTCCAGAGGAGTTACATGCGCGTTGCTGACCCTGCCTATGAAGCTGATGATCCCGGGTTCAAATCCTGGTAAGGGCATTTATTCGTGTGATGAGCATGGATATTTGTTCCTAAGTCATGGGTGTTTTCTATGTATTTAAGTATTTATAAAATATTTATATATTATATATATATCTTTGTCTAAGTACCCTCAACACAAGCCTTATTGAGCTTACTGTGGGACTTAGTCAATTTGTGTAATTATGTCCTATAATATTTATTTATTTATTTTTATTTTACCTATAATATTTATGGGTTTATTCAGTGGCCCCCAGTGCCCCTTTAAAAAATGCGTTCTGTATAACGCGACTAGCGACTTAATCGTTTTTTCTGTCCACAGCTGGTCCCGCCTCGGTTACTCCGCCACCTGGAAGAGTTCCGGGAGCTGAACTCCGACCACTTCCGACGATACCAAGAAAGGTTAAGGAGCATCAATCCGCCTTGCGTACCGTTCTTCGGCATGTACCTCACGAATATACTGCACATTGAGGAAGGGAACCGAGGTAAGTCCGAACAACATCTGCGAACGATGCTATTAAAGACGTTAGACGTTTCCGCTTGTAAGAAATTAAAAAAATTTTTTGCTACAAGCTTTGATCACTGACTGTACTTTCCTTTCCACAGGCAACTAGTATTCATTGAGACAATGCTAACAACCCCCAAACATAGTTAATTGTTTTGTCACATAGTTCCCATGGCCACCTCCTGTCTCCATCATCAGATCACCTCCATGTCATCATAATATTGCATTGTAATCCGATTTACAAAATTTCAGCACGATCAGATATCGGGAAGTTGTCGAATTCAGCTTCCAAGATTTGACCCACATTAACTAACATACATACAAACAGGGCAAATTAAATCGTTTGTAAAATAAGATTATTGTATCCAGGTAAAGAGATATTAATTATTCGCTTCTGTTTCAGATTTCCTACCCGACTCTGACAACAAATTAATAAACTTCTCAAAGAGGAGAAAAGTGGCTGAGATCACCGGAGAGATCCAGCAATACCAGAACCAGCCTTACTGTCTCACGGTTGAACCTAAGACACGGGTAAGCACTAGAAGAGATAGATTATTATAAATCGTTTCTTAAACAAAAATCCCTGCCGCATCCCTGGTGCTCCGGGTGCGGGACAGTCCCAACATCTTAAGAATAAGCCTGATTGTCCGCTAATGCTACACTGAGCGGGACTACATTCCCCTATAGGCGGCATACAGTGGTAACTTGTAGGTTTAGGTATAATTTTTAGGCTTAGGTACTAACCCTTTGGAAACTTGTTTTTACTAACGAAATGTTCATACTACGCCTATGCTCACTCTTGGTTACAATACGGAATTATACTGTGGGGAAATAGTCAAAGTGTGAACAATCTTTTTATATTACAAAAACACTATTAGAATCCTTGTAAATATTCATCAACTGGAAAGCTGCTATCCATACTTCGTAAAACTAAGAATCCTGACCCTAATCTCCATGTATAATATATTGGAAGTGTGTCTATTCGTAAAGAATAATGGAAATCTTTTTCCTCAATAATCGCGAGCGGCCCACCTACGACCTAAAACTAGACTAGCCACACCAAACTCTACTCTACAGATGATCCTTAAAGGCCCTTTTGGCATGGCCATACAAATATATAACAAAATCCCAAATGAAATTAAAGAAATAAATAATTTTATAAACTTTAAAAATTCATTTAAAACTTATCTAGTTTAAAAAGCGTACTACATATTAAATGATTTTTTTTAACGATAATATTGACGAATAACGTTACCGGCACAAATAAGACGTACAGATATATGATACACCAGCCCTTTCTAATTGGCTTATGCCCATAATGCACGTTATTTCATAAGTTAGTTTTAAGAATATTGCTATACCTTTACAGGGTTCATGTGGAACTGTATTAAGTAGTTTTAAAGACATGTACACTAACATGAGTGCAATAAACAATTCTGATTCTGAATGTACGTGTCATAGTTACATGAAATAAATGTATGGAAGGAACAAAGTGTCCAGCTGTCAGCTATAAATAATAGTTCCAAATCTCTCCAGAGTAGCGCTAGAGTAGCTAAGAACCTAGGCGTTATTGACGGAGTGGAGATTTTTTTCTCAAGTATTCTAGGTATTGTAGCGCCACCTATTTATGATTTTTTGTCGGACACTTTTTGGTATATGGAGATTTTGTTCCTTGATCTACCTTCCATAAATAAATGATTTCAAATTAAAAAATGTCACAATTGACACTGATATAATGTAATCCAGATTGTATGGTTATCAAATGATTGACGTATCTTAAAGTTCGAATCCAGCCGTTTTTGCCTGTTTACACTTTGATTTGTAGTAGGGGAGACCAAGAGGGGATTTTCAGAGTTAGCGTGATAGATTAAGATACATTTTAGAAAGGTACATTTTGGAGGCACTGGAATGACGTACATATGAGTTCTAGAGGCACTGTGTACAATATTATGTAAAGTGTGTAATTGTAATTTTAGTCAGTCATAGTGATTGTAATTTTAATTTATTGTATTGTAAATTTAATCTATTGTTTCGATGTATTTCGTTTTATTTTATTGTAAATATTGTAATTTTGTTTTTGATAATTTGTTTTAGTCGTTGACATGAATTTTAATTTTAATTTGAATTTGTTATTTTATGTATCTTATATATGGGCATGTAGTCTGAAATAAATAATTAAGATATGATTGATATCTTAGTGCCCGTGCTAACCTTAACCACTTTTAACCGTTTATGTTGATGGGTTGGTTGGTGGGGCGTTCTTAGGCAATTTAAAAAATCATTAAGTAGATTGTGGATCTAAAAAATCGTAGGGTAGATTATGGGTTTGAAAAATCATTAAGCAGATTGTGGATTTAAAAAAATCGTTAAGTAGATTAATGGACTTAAAAAAAGCATTACGTAGATTGTGAATTTAAAAAATCATTAAGTAAATTATGGATTTAAAAAATCATTAAGTAGATTGTGGATTTAAAAAAATCGTTAAGTAGATTAATGGACTTAAAAAAAGCATTACGTAGATTGTGAATTTAAAAAAATCATTAAGTAAATTATGGATTTAAAAAATCATTAAGTAGATTGTGGATTTAAAAAAATCGTTAGGTAGATTGTGGATTAAAAAAATCGTTAAGTAGATTGTGGATTAAAAAAATCTTTAAATGGATTTTGAATAAAAAAAACATAGTAGATTATGGGTTAAAAATCTTTAAGTAGATCGTGGATTTAAAAAATCGTTAAGTAGATTGTTGATTTAAAAAAGGTCAACTAAAAAAGAAACAATACCTTTTATTTACGGATTAAAAGGTTACTTCCAAAACACGCCTCAGAAAACTCTGTACACATGTGTTTTAAATCTGTACTTGTTTTCAGGCATTCCTAGAAGCACTAGACCCGTTCCCCGGCCTAGATGAAAACGAGGTCACGAACTACCTGTACGCGAAGAGCCTGGAGATAGAACCTAGGCCGCCTGTCAAACAGATGCCTAAGTTTGTGAGTATTGAACTTTCCAGGCATTTCTAGAAGCCTAGTGCCTCCGTTCCCCGGTCTAGATGAGAACGAGAGAACTACAGCACAGACGCTTTCCAGATAGATTTTCGTTCATTGCCACTGTTTCAAATTGTCTTTGGTATTATATATAGATGTCTTTGGTATTATATATAGGTTTTTGAGTAATGATCTAATTGATTCCAGCCCCGGAAGTACCCCGAGCTGTCCCTCAAGCCGGTGAAAGTGTCGCGGCGACAGCACGCTCCGCGCGACAGCGACGCGCACAACAACAACGACGACACGCTTAGTGAGTACACAACTATATGTGTCGTATTCCGTCCCCGGAAGTACCCCGAGCTGTCCCTCAAGCCGGTGAAAGTGTCGCGGCGACAGCACGCTCCGCGCGACAGCGACGCGCACAACAACAACGACGACACGCTTAGTGAGTACACAACTATATGTGTCGTATTCCGTCCCCGGAAGTACCCCGAGCTGTCCCTCAAGCCGGTGAAGGTGTCGGCGACAGCGACGCGCACAACAACAACGACGACACGCTTAGTGAGTACACAACTATATGTGTCGTATTCCAGCCCCGGAAGTACCCCGAGCTGTCCCTCAAGCCGGTGAAGGTGTCGGCGACAGCGACGCGCACAACAACAACGACGACACGCTTAGTGAGTACACAACTATATGTGTCGTATTCCAGCCCCGGAAGTACCCCGAGCTGTCCCTCAAGCCGGTGAAGGTGTCGGCGACAGCGACGCGCACAACAACAACGACGACACGCTTAGTGAGTACACAACTATATGTGTCGTATTCCGTCCCCGGAAGTACCCCGAGCTGTCCCTCAAGCCGGTGAAGGTGTCGGCGACAGCGACGCGCACAATAACAACGACGACACGCTTAGTGAGTACACAACTATATGTGTCGTATTCCGTCCCCGGAAGTACCCCGAGCTGTCCCTCAAGCCGGTGAAGGTGTCGGCGACAGCGACGCGCACAATAACAACGACGACACGCTTAGTGAGTACACAACTATATGTGTCGTATTCCAGCCCCGGAAGTACCCCGAGCTGTCCCTCAAGCCGGTGAAGGTGTCGGCGACAGCGACATAATATATCGATATCTTATATTCAGGGCTCGTAACTTTCATGCCGTTAACGCAAAAATGACGTCACGCTGCATAGAGTATGATTCCGATTAAATTCGTCATAATTGACAGTGACAATAATATGAAATCTCTAGCGTCTAGATGTTGATTGTCACTATGACAAAGTGCGTAATGTTACACAAATCAATTTCCTTGACTATTTTTAATCAATACTTATGTAATATAACCTTTTTAAATGTAACCTTTTTTATTCGTTCATATTAAAAAAAGCGGCCAAGTGCGAGTCGGACTCGCGCATGAAGGGTTCCGTACAATTTAAGACGTATTAAAAAAAAATCTTCTTACTAGATCTTGTTCAACATTTTACCACTTTGGACACACATTTTACCACTTTGGAAGTGTCTCTCGCGCAAACTATTCAGTTTAGAAAAAAATGATATTAGGAACCTAACTATCATTTTTGAAGACCTATCCATACATACCTTACACGTATATGTTTGATGAAAAAAAATTTTTTTAAATTTTATGACGTATTAAAAAAAAACTACTCACTAGATCTCGTTCAAAACAATTTTCGGTGGAAGTTTGCATGGTAATGTATATCATATATTTTTTTTAGATTTTTCATTCTGTTATTTTAGAAGTTACAGGGGGGGGGACACACTTTTTTTCACTTTGGAAGGTTCTCTCGCACAAACTATTCAGTTTAGAAAAAAATGATATTAGAAACATTAATATCATTTTTGAAGACCTATCCATAGATACCCCACACGTATGGGTATGATGAAAAAAATTTTTTTTTTTTAATTTCATGACGTATTAAAAAAAACTACTTACTAGATCTCGTTCAAACCAATTTTCGGTGGAAGTTTACATGGCAATGTATATCATATATTTTTTTTAGATTTTTCATTCTGTTATTTTAGAAGTTACGGGGGGGGGGGGACACACTTTTTTTCACTTTGGAAGGTTCTCTCGCGCAAACTATTCAGTTTAGAAAAAAATGATATTAGAAACATTAATATCATTTTTGAAGACCTATCCATAGATACCCCACACGTATGGGTATGATGAAAAAAATTTTTTTTTTTTAATTTCATAACGTATTAAAAAAAAACTACTTACTAGATCTTGTTCAAACCAATTTTCGGTGGAAGTTTACATGGCAATGTATATCATATATTTTTTTTAGATTTTTCATTCTGTTATTTTAGAAGTTACGGGGGGGGGGGACACACATTTTACCACTTTGGAAGTGTCTCTCGCGCAAACTATTCATTTTAGAAAAAAATGATATTAGAAACCTCAATATCATTTTTGAAGACCTATCCATAGATACCCCACACGTATGGGTTTGATGAAAAAAGATTTTTTGAGTTTCAGTTCTAAGTATGGGGAACCCCCAAAATTTATTGTTTTTTTTTTCTATTTTTGTGTAAACATCCTAATGCGGTTCATAGAATACATCTACTTACCAAGTTTGAACAGTACAGCTCTTATAGTTTCGGAAAAAAGTGGCTGTGACAGAATCGGACAGACAGACGGACATGACGAATCTATAAGGGTTCCGTTTTTTGCCATTTGGCTACGGAACCCTAAAAACGTGTTGTCAAAAATGTTACAAGTGCCACTGAGAAATAAAAATACTGAATTCCTAATTACAATACATATTGTTTTTTTTTTAATAAAATTTCGTAATGTAATAAATTTAAAAAAAATGTAATTATTCTTATTTGTAATATTTATATAAGTATTCAAAGACAAAATTAAAGTATAGTATATAACTCGTGAAAGTTCTAGTTCTTGGTTATAACATTAAAATCACTTATTAAATAGATGAATGAGTATGAGTATGAATATGAGTTGATTTTATTGCTAATGTCGACTCCATAGCTCGCTATTAGTCTTACCGTGCGATAAAAACTCCGATGCCTACTAATAAGTTATTTGTGACTTAAGTGATAGTGTTATAAGCAGACATAGAAGTCTTTGTGGCAAAATAAAGTGATTGACTAAATAAAATATCGACATGTCTGTTATCGATGTTACTTTGACGTTTTAGATATTTTTTAAACAATGTATAATAAGATAGCTACCGCGGAATACAAAACATGTTCGATATCTTTTTTGATATATTGGTAGTTTTCTATTATTTTTGGCACTATACTATAGTTTACGTTAATTATTAAGTACTAACTATATGTCATACAAAAAGTATGTACTGATTTGTAATTGATTTGCACTCTTGAAATTTCTCGGTAATTTACAGCAAGTAGAAGTTAGATATTTTAATTATTAGTCTATGACTGACTTATCGATAACATATTCAATTGAATTCAATTCAATGCATTTATTTGTCGAAAAGCAGATAGTGTTACAAACAGGTGTTACATACAGATAATTAAGTGCTCCACTTTTGGCCATATTATGAGACATACAAATATTTAACGTGAGTGGCGGTGTAGCTCATGAGATTCAATGTAGGTATTTGTCATCATCAAAATAATAAATGTCAACTATTTACATACACATGCTTATCAATTAATGTAAAAATTCTAATTTTTAAATGTCAAATTAAGGTACATATTTAAATTATATAATTTAGATAATATATGCATATTAATTGATGTTTCATTTTGTCAAACACTCGTTAATGCCACATGTCTGGTTGTATGTTAGCAACTTTATTCGTGTGTCTGTCGCGCAGGTGTGTCCCAGCTGTCGCCGACGAGCAGCGTGAGCACGTGGGACGGCGCCTCCGTGTCGTCGCTCTCGCTCTCCGAACACAGAGGTAACATTAAAAGCTATTTCATCACACTTGCTCGAAAAAGTTCTTATTTCATGCAGGTGTACTGTAGGACAAAGGCCTATTTTGTTCCCGCGGGAGTTATGGATTGTGAAAAAAATTGCATTTTTTTTTATTGTGTCACTTATTCATACAAACCAAGTAGCATAAATGAGTTTTACTTTAAAAATACTGACGTTTATAATTTAATGTTTTTGTTTATGTTTAAAATTAAATAATTTCATTGATTTAACAGCCGTTAAAAATATTTTTATATAATATTCAATCGTGGCTGAATGCCAAATAGGTCTGTGCCCTCGATGCTAACCTGTCAAGAAATTACAAAATGGCGGACGAATATTTGATATGTCACCGTATTTAAGAATTATATATTTATATAGCAGTAAATTTACTGTGGCTACAACATTTGTGAGCAATGCAAAAACCATTGTGAGGCGATGGATGACCGTCCGTCCTCAGTTAGTTATTAAGGTTCTCCTGTGTTTTGTAATTCTATTTTTCATGTATAACACAATTTAATGATCAATACCCTTCTATTTGTGTAAGGATATATAACTTAAAATAATATTGACCTACTTAGAGTACTTAGTCCCAGATTGTATTCTGTACCTGATGTGTATGCATTTATATACTTTCTGTCCTAAATTTCGCAGTGCATTAGTATATACTGTAATGCTGTGTAATTTTGTTAAGAAGAAGAAGAAGCTGTGTAATTTTGTTGTTAAAATAAAATAAAATAAAAGTTTCTTAGACACCACCTCTATTTCAAATTCTCTTTGTCCCGAAGTTGGAATACAATAAAAACACGGTGTATTATGAAAGGTACTTCAATAAATTTGAATATTACTAGTTTTAATTATGTATCTATTTATTGTTAATTAGCGCCCACACTGTTAACTGTCCATCGGTGGACTTTATTACACAAGACAAAAGGTCCACTGATGGACAGTTAAGAGTGTTGCTGTTTGTACAATAAATAAAATAAAAAGTCATTTATTGTCGCAAAGAAAAAAAAAATTGTACATACAGCAACGGATAAGCAAACAAGCAAAATAAGGACAATAGGGTGTAAGTCCAATAGGGTTGTCGACTGTATTACATTACACAATATACATATATATGTATATAAATAGATAGATAGAATACTCTTTATTGGCACACCTCAGTAAAAAATATAGCTTAAAGAATAACAATTGATTAGTGATAGAGGCAAGCAACAGGCGGTCTTATCGCTAAAGAGCGATCTATTCCAGACAACCTAATGCACGATGTAATAAATATTATACAAGGTGCCCGTGAGCATTGCGAGACATTTTAACTAAGCATTGTATAATAAGACTTGTGTTGTAGGTACCTAGACAACGATATATATAATATGTTATAATTATAAATACTTAAATACATATAAACACCCATGACTCAGAAACAAATATTCGTGTTCATCACACAAATATATATGCTTTCTATATAATATATATCCTGGTAGGATTTGAACCCAGGACCATCAGCTTCATAGCCAGGGTCACTACCCACTAGGCCAGACCGGTCGTCAAACGTGTATGACGGTGAACGCATATATGCGTCGGTGGCAGTGAATGCGTTAACAGTCAACCACCCTATAAGCATTAATTACAACACAGTAGCAATAAGTATACAACTTTTAGGAACTATAATAATATACCAAGAACTATTGTCTATTAAATTCAAAGTGCGACAATGGGCTCGGGAATCAGCTTTTTTTTTTGGTACAATAGTACCTTATTAAACTAACGACTGGTTTGGCCTAGTGGGTAGTGACCCTGCCTACGAAGCTGATGGTCCCGCGTTCAAATCCTGGTAAGGGCATTTATTCGTGTGATGAGCATGGATATTTGTGCCTGAGTCATGGGTGTTTTCTATGTCTTTAAGTATTTATAATTTTTTTTTTAATAAGCCCACAAAATATAGGAGGTTAAATATTTATATATTATATATATCGTTGTCTAAGTACCCTCAACACAAGCCTTATTGAGCTTACTGTGGGACTTAGTCAATTTGTGTAATAATGTCCTATAATATTTTACAGTACATATGGTGCTACTTTATAGCACTAGTGCGAAAACGAGCATATTACGTTACTGTGTCGTACATTTAAAGGGTCATATGTACTGTAAAACGTTGTACGATACATGTGCGAATAGGTAATTCGCAACTCGTGTCGATTTAAAACACTCCCTTCGGTCGTGTTTTAATTTATCGCCACTCGTTTCGAATTTCCTATTTTTCGCACTTGTATCGTAATGTACTATTATTTATGAAGTAGGTAAGATAATCCCACGTTAACTCGGGCAGGCTCGCGCTGGGAGGAGGGGCGCGGCTCGCTGGTGTCGCCGCGGCTGGAGCGCTCGGCCAGCAACACGTTCAGCCAGCTCAGCTTGTTCGACAAGGGGCTGGCTCTCTTCGACAAAGCTAAGTAAGCCATTCTCTAATCAGTTTTAGGCAAAAAAAGATTTTTCGATAATATTCAGAGCCCGGAATTTTCGCGGAAAAACAATAGACTGTCGCAATCCCGCAATGCTAGGAATGTGTGAAGGAATATGTAATGAGATCCTAATTTAGCTATTCAGGTATTTTTATTTTAATGAAAAGTAAACTAATTTCTCAAACCTTAAAATTTCTTTCCAATTTACACACCCACCCACACACCCACCCACACACACACACACACACACACACACACACACACACACACACACACACACATACACACGCACACACGCACACATGCACACACGCGCACGCACACACACAGTAGCATACGTAAGTAGTTAGTAAGGTAATCTTATACAATAAGTGGGTTCATTTTATATAAAACTAGTGGGTAAAAAAAAATGTACTTACCATAACAGAAAGAGCGAGTTCTCTTGACACAGGTGTCCTCATACCTACTAGGAGGGCTCAACACTTGTAACAATTGTATACGTGTTTTTTCACGATTTTTTTTTTTTTTTATCTTAATGAGCTGCAAAAAAATTGAAATAAGTTTGTTTTAAATGTATTAGTATAAAACTTGTCTTACAGGAGCAGCAGTCGGTGCGAAGAGCCGCCTTCACCGCGAGCGATAGAACGGCACTCGCCCAGACACGAAAGGTGAGATTTGCATATAAATAGGTAAAAATATAAAGTGTTTATACACCATGTTTTTATTGAATTCCGTTAACTTCGGGGTATTGGTAAGTACGTTTAAGGAAACTACATGACATAGTCCATTTAAAAAAAAAAAAAAAAAAAATTTTTTAACAATAATTTTTGTTATTTAAAAGTAATTAAATGTTGCATATAGCGTTGTTGTTGCACGGGCATTACATTTATCTCAAATCAAACAATTGACAACTGTGACATGTCAATGTCATTTCAAACATCGATCGTCCGAGATAGTACTTACGTTTAATAGCAAATGTATTAACCCGTACTAAACACTAATCAATATGTGAACGGGCCCTAAGGTAAGTGTACACACTCGTAAGGGCTTTATAAGATAAAAAATAAAATATTGATTATCTCCGAAATGGAGTTAATTAGAATACCGGTGTCTTTGAGAAAGTTACTTAATTTTTAGCTCAGGAATGCACCCTTGAAATTAACGCAAATAAAAAAAACACGGTGTATATTTATCTTATATGTCGACGGCTGATCCTAATGTCCGACACATCATGAATCTTTGTTCGTGAAAACCCCCACTTATTCGAAGTGAAGCAAGATAAGCAGAGAACTAGAGAGCAGTACAGAAATAAACTCTTGGTCCCAAAATGCAATTTACAAATGTATAAAAATAGCCCACACTACAATTGTATCGTAATTACTAATAAGATTCCAAATTCCATTAAACAAGAACCTCGACACGCTGTATTTAAAAACAAGCTAGAAACATTATTAATAGAAAAATGTTATTACTCAGTAAAAGATTTCCTAAATGATAATAATTTATTATAAACGTAATTGAATCTTATTTTAAGTAATTGGACTGCAATAGTTACTAAATTTACTTTGACTGAATTTGTTTTAATTAATGATTGATCTGATTTATTTTATACATTTATTGATTTTTGTGTTATTTCTACTTTAATTTAAATTATTTTGTTTTAATTATTTTTATTTTAATATTTTTGTTTTGTTTTGGCCTAATTTAATTAGTTATAAGTATGTTGTGTGCCCCAGCAGGGCGTCATGGACTGACATTTTTACTTATTTAACACCTTTTAGATTTTATGTACATGATTTTATAACGAAATAAATGAAATGAAATGAAATCCCTAGGCATATCGTGAAACGAGAAAATCATTGTCTCGTTCCTAGAGTCGACGGAATCCCCCGAGACAGACTTCTATCTCTATCTGAAGTAACCTAACGAACCTATCCTACCTGTCTATTAGTTTTTCCTACTCCTCTACTGTTATCTGTCATTTATGCATTCATTAACACGAATATAAGAACATACATAAAAGGTCTATATTGTCTATTCCTCATAAAAGCTCTTGTGCTTTTAATCGCTATAACGTTACTGCGATTAATGGCTACCAACCTAACAAAACCAAAACGAATACAGTTTTAAACTAAGTGCATTGCTGCCAACTTACAAAATATTCATTTGGTTGCATAGTAAAAATAATTACTTCATAATAAGTCAGAAACACGCATGTGACACCCGTAATAGAGCAACACCCATAGACAAGAAGACCGCTTAGCGTTGCTTGTTAGTCTCCGTAGGCTACGGTGGCCAAAATTGAGAAAAAAACTGTCCAAAAAATTAATTTAGCAAGTAGCAAGTGCCAGGGCCTCATGAGTTACGAGGAGGTGTCGCCGACCGGCCGGCCGCGGCCCGGGACGGGCCGGGCGCGTCACAAGGTATGCTCGCGCGTCTTGGCTATATACTTTTGCTGTAATTTGTTTACCTAAATTAAGATTTATTTTTGTTGACTCGTAGGAAAAATATTGTATGCAACGTTGTATAAGTAGGTCAAAAAATGCTCGTGGCGTATTCCTTTTAGAGCGTAACTCACGCCACTCGCCTTTTTTGACCCTTCTTATACAACTGTTGCATAAAATACTATTGTTCTGAACAAATCTCTTATGCCTAATAATAGCATGGATATCGATACTCACATTAAATTTTTTATTTTTTTTTTTTAATAGGATATTATTACACAAATTGACTAAGTCCCACAGTAAGCCCAATAAGGCTTGTGTTGAGGGTACTTAGACAATGATATATATAATATATAAATATTTATAAATACTTAAATACATAGAAAACATCCATGACTCAGGAACAAATATCCATGCTCATCACACGAATAAATGCCCTTACCAGGATTTGAACCCGGGACCATCAGCTTCGTAGGCAGGGTCAGGCCAGACCGGTCGTCAAATAATAATAATAAATAATAAATTACGAGTATATCTAAAGAGGAGACGCTTTCCAGGTAGATTTTCGTACAATGCCCCGCCTGTTCATTGGCGTTAGGGACCCCCTTAATATGTGTATAAAAGCGGCATTGTGAATTTTTTTCAACGATTTTAACATGTCTACAAAAGTTTCGGCTGAAACTAGAGCTAAAGCCAAATCTTCGTTTTCGGCATAATTCATGTTTCGGCCACTTTAATAACAACAGACGAGGCAACAATGTACGAAAATTTACCTGAAAAGCGTCTCTGCTTTAAAAAAAATAAAGGTATTTGATATGACCTCATTTCTAGTATTAGTCGAGATAACGTTTTATATGAAATGAAATGTCAATTGGGGGTGATGTGCTGGACCATTGCAGTAATAACCCCATGCAGTAAACCATAGAGTAACTTATACTTATTACGCCTTAAGCAGTATTTTGACAAGTTTTGTTTACAGGATCCTACCGCGAAACCCGAAAATCCAAATTTCGTTATCTGCCTCTTTATCGCTCGAATATGCAAGAGTGATAGAGACGCAGATAACCAAATTGAGATTTTTGTGTTTCGTGGTAGGCCCTCGGTATGTGCTAGGCGCCCCCTACGCAGAGTAGTGCGTAATATCCCGTATTGTAAACAGTGTTATAGCCGCAATGGTGGTCGTAGCATGCGGTTCTTGAACAAGTCGTAGAGAGCTTATATGTGTAGATAATTCAGTGTACGTAACTGTACGTACGCACTGAAACACTCGTGTGATCCTATTATGAAACTCACTTCATTCGTGTCATAAACCCACACTCGTATATTAATGTCCTTTATTATCTATCAGTCACATAAACTACTATTTTATACGACGTTTAAAAGAACAAGCCGCAAGAGATATCCTGTTTTACATACGATAATCTATGCATGCTCTTTTTATTCGTGTTTTTTGAATAAAGCCCGGTGTATAGTGAATAGGGGGTCATCCATAAATTATGTCAAACGAGTTCTAAGATTTTTTTACTCTTCCCCCCCACCCCACCTTGTCACATTGCACCCGGAATGCACCTAAAGAACTGGCTACCAACTCTTACCCACATCAAAGAGCTCCGGAACAAGACCACCATTTCCTTCCATCTAACCCAAATTCTCACCGGACACGGCTACCACAAGAAATACCTAAAAAGAATGAAAATTATCACCGACGATCTCTGCCCCTGTCACGGAAACACCCCACAAACAATAGACCACCTTCTACCATCATGCCCAAAATTCAGCATAGCAAGATTCAACCATGAAATCATCTGTCATAATCTCCAAATTCTACCTTTCAGCCTCCCAGACCTCATTAGCAGAGAAAGTACATTGACCTCATTTTGCAATCTATCCAGGACCATAATCAACAGTCTAAAAAAGTTCAACAACACATAACAACTCATCTACACCATCCATCTTCATATCTTAACATTCATTACCACCATCACCTTTCATAACAACACAACATCATCCCAGTGTCACATCATTAATTCATTAGAGATATAAAACATCCCACAGACCTTACGGATCCAGCCGCCCGTACACTTCGCGGGGACTGGACCCAAAATTTTAAACGCATAATAAAAAAAAAAACCTTGTCACATTTGGTAAACCCCTCCTTCCCTGGTGTGACGTCACATATTTGGCAATTTTTAGAGTATTTCGACACGCGGCAACATGTAAAATGAAACATATATAAGTTTTTGGCAAAAATTTCATTTTTAGTACAAGTTTTTATCGCTGACTGTACTTTTTTCCACAGCCAACTAAAAAAAGACAATTCTAAAAACCCCAAACACAATATAGTTGCGTTGTTTTATCACAGGGTTCCTATAGCTACCTCCTGTCTCCATCATCAGATCAGCTTGATGGTACCATAATATTGCATTGTCACCCGACTTACATATGTATGCAAATTTTCAGCTTCATCGGAAACCGGGAAGTGGGTCAAATATAACTTGTAAGATTTGTCCCATACATACAATACAATATAATACAAATATTCTTTATTGCTCACCAATATGAAAGAACATAATGACATACAAATATACATACATACATACTAACAGGGCAAGTTAAATAAAAGCTTCTAAAAATGACGTAATTGAGACCCTTAACCCCAAATTTCATGAACGTAGATGAACATAGATTAACATACAAACATCTAATAATCGGGGTTTTTCTCACTGACTAGCCTAACATCAAAAACCTAACCCACTTCCAGGTGACCTAGCAAGTTGAAATGGCATCAAGTTGGGCAATTGTGTTGTTACCAACCTAAGATAAAGAAACAATATTTTTTTACGATTTGTAATAGTGTCCGAAAACCGATTTTTATTTTACACACTAAGCGCCTATCGAATTGGTAATAGAATAGCAATAATGAATTTTAGTTTCGAAATCAACTTGCTTGTTGAATACTAATAATTTATATACAAAAAATAAAGATATCCAATAAAAAACATAAATGTGAAATGAGAGCCAAGTTCAATATTAAGAATATGCTCGCTGCACGAATCGTCGACGATCCCAAACTCACAAGCGGTATTGAACCTTTAAGTCTAAGGAGAGACTTTGCCTCCTTGTGTGTGTTCTACCGCTTGTACAATGGGCTGTGCTCTGAAGAATAGGGTTGTTTCCATCTACAAATCTTAGGGCAGAATTGTATCCCAATAAATTCTTTTGGATTATAAGAACATGTTAAACTACTTTTAGGGGACCTGTAATGACCATATTTTTGTAAATATTAAATTTAAAATGTCTGTTGGCACACGTCACGTGACCAAACTCGAAACGTCTTTGAAGATTCTGATGACGTCACAACTCTCGGATTGACACTGTTGACAGTTAGGCGATAAACAACAAATGACAGTTGACAGCTCGTATCTTCTACGTGTGTATGTAGTTATGTGTCAAACCGTAAACTGTGACGTCACACAATTTTCAAAGAGCGTTTTGGGCGCGAAAGCATCTGTCATAATATATTTTGTTAATTTAACATATTTAAAGCCGTTTTTAGTATAAAAGTTGAATTTTAGGGCCACTTTTAGTTAATATAGAACGTAATATAAGCGTTTCAAAAAATTGGATACAACCCTATTGTTTGACATGATGCCAACGGCCGCTTTCTATCACCGCACCGCGCCGTCGGCAGGCTGTTCATCCTCACACCTAGAATTAGGAATTTCCTCCCGCGGACGCTCATCATCATGAACTCCCTGCCGAGGTCTTGTCGAGGGGGTCTGTCGAGTCGGGGTCGAGTATGGGGTTCTTCAAAAAAAGAGGGTACAGGTTGTTAAATACCTCTGGTTTCGCAGGCGTTCATAGGCTACGGCGACTGCTAACCATCAGGCGGACCGTATGCTTGTTTGCCACCGACGTGGTATAAAAAAAAATGGGTCGTTGTTGACTTCATCGGCAACAGAATTGAGATCTATGTGGGTGCCAAGTTCTTGTCCACTTGGGATGAAAGTAAAGTTAAGGATTAGTCTTGGCTAGTTTATATACCCTCAAATTAAATCTTAGAAAAGTTATGTTATATGTAATATATATCCCAAATGAACTCAAATTTGGCACCCATATAGATCCCAATTATTTTACCGGTGAAATCAACAACCACGCATAGTCTTAATATTGAACTTGGCTCTCAAGTCACATCTCTCATTGTTATTTTTAATAAAACTGGCAATTCGGGATAGGTATTATTGTTTGAAATATTAAAACATATTTTTGATAAACGCAATATCATAAATTTCATGACACAAAACCGATTAGGAATAGAGAATACATAAATAACTAGGAGTTATTCAACTGTAAAAATATCAAAACAATTTTCGGATACAGATGCAAGTTAAAGTGACGTCGTAAAGTTTGTGAGTCTCCCCTCACCCTTGTCACAATAGGTCCCATTTTCTTTATCCCCTCCCTCCCCCTAAACTTAACGTCTGATATATGGATAGTGGATGACCCTTAGCGTGTGACGTAAGAGTAACCAGCGTGTGCTTGTGGCAGAACGCCGCTGCAGGCTGCGGAGCGCAAGCCGGCGCTGTCGCCGCGCGGCCCGCTCGCCGACTCCGCGCCCATCTTCCACCCCGACCTAGTGAGTACTGCCGTATCATACTTGTGGCAGGACCGGCTGCAGGCTGCGGAGCGCAAGCCGGCGCTGTCGCCGCGCGGCCCGCTCGCCGACTCCGCGCCCATCTTCCACCCCGACCTAGTGAGTACTGCCGTATCATACTTGTGGCAGGACCGGCTGCAGGCTGCGGAGCGCAAGCCGGCGCTGTCGCCGCGCGGCCCGCTCGCCGACTCCGCGCCCATCTTCCACCCCGACCTAGTGAGTACTGCCGTATCATACTTGTGGCAGGACCGGCTGCAGGCTGCGGAGCGCAAGCCGGCGCTGTCGCCGCGCGGCCCGCTCGCCGACTCCGCGCCCATCTTCCACCCCGACCTAGTGAGTACTGCCGTATCATACTTGTGGCAGGACCGGCTGCAGGCTGCGGAGCGCAAGCCGGCGCTGTCGCCGCGCGGCCCGCTCGCCGACTCCGCGCCCATCTTCCACCCCGACCTAGTGAGTACTGCCGTATCATACTTGTGGCAGGACCGGCTGCAGGCTGCGGAGCGCAAGCCGGCGCTGTCGCCGCGCGGCCCGCTCGCCGACTCCGCGCCCATCTTCCACCCCGACCTAGTGAGTACTGCCGTATCATACTTGTGGCAGGACCGGCTGCAGGCTGCGGAGCGCAAGCCGGCGCTGTCGCCGCGCGGCCCGCTCGCCGACTCCGCGCCCATCTTCCACCCCGACCTAGTGAGTACTGCCGTATCATACTTGTGGCAGGACCGGCTGCAGGCTGCGGAGCGCAAGCCGGCGCTGTCGCCGCGCGGCCCGCTCGCCGACTCCGCGCCCATCTTCCACCCCGACCTAGTGAGTACTGCCGTATCATACTTGTGGCAGGACCGGCTGCAGGCTGCGGAGCGCAAGCCGGCGCTGTCGCCGCGCGGCCCGCTCGCCGACTCCGCGCCCATCTTCCACCCCGACCTAGTGAGTACTGCCGTATCATACTTGTGGCAGGACCGGCTGCAGGCTGCGGAGCGCAAGCCGGCGCTGTCGCCGCGCGGCCCGCTCGCCGACTCCGCGCCCATCTTCCACCCCGACCTAGTGAGTACTGCCGTATCATACTTGTGGCAGGACCGGCTGCAGGCTGCGGAGCGCAAGCCGGCGCTGTCGCCGCGCGGCCCGCTCGCCGACTCCGCGCCCATCTTCCACCCCGACCTAGTGAGTACTGCCGTATCATACTTGTGGCAGGACCGGCTGCAGGCTGCGGAGCGCAAGCCGGCGCTGTCGCCGCGCGGCCCGCTCGCCGACTCCGCGCCCATCTTCCACCCCGACCTAGTGAGTACTGCCGTATCATACTTGTGGCAGGACCGGCTGCAGGCTGCGGAGCGCAAGCCGGCGCTGTCGCCGCGCGGCCCGCTCGCCGACTCCGCGCCCATCTTCCACCCCGACCTAGTGAGTACTGCCGTATCATACTTGTGGCAGGACCGGCTGCAGGCTGCGGAGCGCAAGCCGGCGCTGTCGCCGCGCGGCCCGCTCGCCGACTCCGCGCCCATCTTCCACCCCGACCTAGTGAGTACTGCCGTATCATACTTGTGGCAGGACCGGCTGCAGGCTGCGGAGCGCAAGCCGGCGCTGTCGCCGCGCGGCCCGCTCGCCGACTCCGCGCCCATCTTCCACCCCGACCTAGTGAGTACTGCCGTATCATACTTGTGGCAGGACCGGCTGCAGGCTGCGGAGCGCAAGCCGGCGCTGTCGCCGCGCGGCCCGCTCGCCGACTCCGCGCCCATCTTCCACCCCGACCTAGTGAGTACTGCCGTATCATACTTGTGGCAGGACCGGCTGCAGGCTGCGGAGCGCAAGCCGGCGCTGTCGCCGCGCGGCCCGCTCGCCGACTCCGCGCCCATCTTCCACCCCGACCTAGTGAGTACTGCCGTATCATACTTGTGGCAGGACCGGCTGCAGGCTGCGGAGCGCAAGCCGGCGCTGTCGCCGCGCGGCCCGCTCGCCGACTCCGCGCCCATCTTCCACCCCGACCTAGTGAGTACTGCCGTATCATACTTGTGGCAGGACCGGCTGCAGGCTGCGGAGCGCAAGCCGGCGCTGTCGCCGCGCGGCCCGCTCGCCGACTCCGCGCCCATCTTCCACCCCGACCTAGTGAGTACTGCCGTATCATACTTGTGGCAGGACCGGCTGCAGGCTGCGGAGCGCAAGCCGGCGCTGTCGCCGCGCGGCCCGCTCGCCGACTCCGCGCCCATCTTCCACCCCGACCTAGTGAGTACTGCCGTATCATACTTGTGGCAGGACCGGCTGCAGGCTGCGGAGCGCAAGCCGGCGCTGTCGCCGCGCGGCCCGCTCGCCGACTCCGCGCCCATCTTCCACCCCGACCTAGTGAGTACTGCCGTATCATACTTGTGGCAGGACCGGCTGCAGGCTGCGGAGCGCAAGCCGGCGCTGTCGCCGCGCGGCCCGCTCGCCGACTCCGCGCCCATCTTCCACCCCGACCTAGTGAGTACTGCCGTATCATACTTGTGGCAGGACCGGCTGCAGGCTGCGGAGCGCAAGCCGGCGCTGTCGCCGCGCGGCCCGCTCGCCGACTCCGCGCCCATCTTCCACCCCGACCTAGTGAGTACTGCCGTATCATACTTGTGGCAGGACCGGCTGCAGGCTGCGGAGCGCAAGCCGGCGCTGTCGCCGCGCGGCCCGCTCGCCGACTCCGCGCCCATCTTCCACCCCGACCTAGTGAGTACTGCCGTATCATACTTGTGGCAGGACCGGCTGCAGGCTGCGGAGCGCAAGCCGGCGCTGTCGCCGCGCGGCCCGCTCGCCGACTCCGCGCCCATCTTCCACCCCGACCTAGTGAGTACTGCCGTATCATACTTGTGGCAGGACCGGCTGCAGGCTGCGGAGCGCAAGCCGGCGCTGTCGCCGCGCGGCCCGCTCGCCGACTCCGCGCCCATCTTCCACCCCGACCTAGTGAGTACTGCCGTATCATACTTGTGGCAGGACCGGCTGCAGGCTGCGGAGCGCAAGCCGGCGCTGTCGCCGCGCGGCCCGCTCGCCGACTCCGCGCCCATCTTCCACCCCGACCTAGTGAGTACTGCCGTATCATACTTGTGGCAGGACCGGCTGCAGGCTGCGGAGCGCAAGCCGGCGCTGTCGCCGCGCGGCCCGCTCGCCGACTCCGCGCCCATCTTCCACCCCGACCTAGTGAGTACTGCCGTATCATACTTGTGGCAGGACCGGCTGCAGGCTGCGGAGCGCAAGCCGGCGCTGTCGCCGCGCGGCCCGCTCGCCGACTCCGCGCCCATCTTCCACCCCGACCTAGTGAGTACTGCCGTATCATACTTGTGGCAGGACCGGCTGCAGGCTGCGGAGCGCAAGCCGGCGCTGTCGCCGCGCGGCCCGCTCGCCGACTCCGCGCCCATCTTCCACCCCGACCTAGTGAGTACTGCCGTATCATACTTGTGGCAGGACCGGCTGCAGGCTGCGGAGCGCAAGCCGGCGCTGTCGCCGCGCGGCCCGCTCGCCGACTCCGCGCCCATCTTCCACCCCGACCTAGTGAGTACTGCCGTATCATACTTGTGGCAGGACCGGCTGCAGGCTGCGGAGCGCAAGCCGGCGCTGTCGCCGCGCGGCCCGCTCGCCGACTCCGCGCCCATCTTCCACCCCGACCTAGTGAGTACTGCCGTATCATACTTGTGGCAGGACCGGCTGCAGGCTGCGGAGCGCAAGCCGGCGCTGTCGCCGCGCGGCCCGCTCGCCGACTCCGCGCCCATCTTCCACCCCGACCTAGTGAGTACTGCCGTATCATACTTGTGGCAGGACCGGCTGCAGGCTGCGGAGCGCAAGCCGGCGCTGTCGCCGCGCGGCCCGCTCGCCGACTCCGCGCCCATCTTCCACCCCGACCTAGTGAGTACTGCCGTATCATACTTGTGGCAGGACCGGCTGCAGGCTGCGGAGCGCAAGCCGGCGCAGTCGCCGCGCGGCCCGCTCGCCGACTCCGCGCCCATCTTCCACCCCGACCTAGTGAGTACTGCCGTATCATACTTGTGGCAGGACCGGCTGCAGGCTGCGGAGCGCAAGCCGGCGCTGTCGCCGCGCGGCCCGCTCGCCGACTCCGCGCCCATCTTCCACCCCGACCTAGTGAGTACTGCCGTATCATACTTGTGGCAGGACCGGCTGCAGGCTGCGGAGCGCAAGCCGGCGCTGTCGCCGCGCGGCCCGCTCGCCGACTCCGCGCCCATCTTCCACCCCGACCTAGTGAGTACTGCCGTATCATACTTGTGGCAGGACCGGCTGCAGGCTGCGGAGCGCAAGCCGGCGCTGTCGCCGCGCGGCCCGCTCGCCGACTCCGCGCCCATCTTCCACCCCGACCTAGTGAGTACTGCCGTATCATACTTGTGGCAGGACCGGCTGCAGGCTGCGGAGCGCAAGCCGGCGCTGTCGCCGCGCGGCCCGCTCGCCGACTCCGCGCCCATCTTCCACCCCGACCTAGTGAGTACTGCCGTATCATACTTGTGGCAGGACCGGCTGCAGGCTGCGGAGCGCAAGCCGGCGCTGTCGCCGCGCGGCCCGCTCGCCGACTCCGCGCCCATCTTCCACCCCGACCTAGTGAGTACTGCCGTATCATACTTGTGGCAGGACCGGCTGCAGGCTGCGGAGCGCAAGCCGGCGCTGTCGCCGCGCGGCCCGCTCGCCGACTCCGCGCCCATCTTCCACCCCGACCTAGTGAGTACTGCCGTATCATACTTGTGGCAGGACCGGCTGCAGGCTGCGGAGCGCAAGCCGGCGCTGTCGCCGCGCGGCCCGCTCGCCGACTCCGCGCCCATCTTCCACCCCGACCTAGTGAGTACTGCCGTATCATACTTGTGGCAGGACCGGCTGCAGGCTGCGGAGCGCAAGCCGGCGCTGTCGCCGCGCGGCCCGCTCGCCGACTCCGCGCCCATCTTCCACCCCGACCTAGTGAGTACTGCCGTATCATACTTGTGGCAGGACCGGCTGCAGGTTGCGGAGCGCAAAAGATTAGATGTTTTTCGCTTTGGTTTCTTTTCACCTTAATTTCATTCTACTCATTTACCAAAATGTTGAATATAAAACGGAATAATATTAAAAGGCCTGAATCTCAGAATGCCGAACTTTTTTCTCGAAAAATCACATTCCCAAAATGCAAAAGGTATCGACGTAATGTCATAACATCTAAATCTCAAATTACCTGCATTAATGAGTGCTATTTTATCCAATATTATCATTCCAGCTGAGTGTTCAAATAATATTGATAGATAGATAAACCATTTATTCGCATGCCACAATACTCACATATAAACAAAAAATAATAGAAACAATAGCAACACCACAATAAAAATTAAATAAAGAACAAAAAGCATCAATAAAAGGTAGGTAGGTTTGCAGGGTTCTGGCTCAGTAATACGCTCCACTCCTTTGGGTGAAGCACTGATAATAGTAAAACGAATACGGGACTTAATCGCGTAAACTTACGTTTATTATATGGCCTGACGTTTCGAACGAGACGTTACGCTCGCGGTTATAGGCAGACTGGCGAGGAATTGTATCAACATCTTGCTGCGCGAGTTTTGCGAACTACCCGCACTTGATCTTGATTATTCACTTGTAGCACTGATAATTCTGCTAGAACCCAGATCACGAACTTATCGATGTACCAAAAAAATATATACAAAAATAATTAGAAGCTTGTCAATTAAATAATAAGATGTGTCATAGTGTGGATACTATGGATTATGTAAATTTTTACAAATTTATATATTTTAATAATGTGTTATGATATTTAGGTGCAATGAAACCAAAGCTTTTTTAACTTCAAAAGTAGTAGTAATTAACTTTTTCTTTCGAAATGCTAGGATTCCTTTGATATCTAATATTGCGGGACAATAATATGTAACCGACCCTATAATTCAGTTGCATAGTTACTCAGATTCAACAAGAACAATTCAAATATTGTTAACGATGTGCTAATATTCGGTGAAACGGAAAATGATTATCAGGCCCTAAATCGGGACTGATATCGGGAAGTGTACATGTAATCGGCGCTTCAATCGGTTCAGCGGTTTAAACGTGGAAAGGTAACGGACAGACAGAAACACTTTCGCATTTATAATATTAGTATTGATGTGTCAAACAACAATATCGTTTTTGACAGATGCAGGAGCGAGTGCCGCCATTACTACCCCGCAACAGCACCACCAGCAACGCGCTCAGCTCGCACTCCCCGAAGAGCAAACCTGAAGCGCACACACGTAAGTTTATATTACTTTTGTTTATATATTTCAGTGTTGTGCGTAATTAATTACTTGTGTAATTCAATAACTAATTTAATTACAGAATGGCTATCAAACTTAGACCTTAAACTCTGACTATAATGTTACCTTTGTAAACTTGATTTGTTTTTTTATTTTTCCAATAAAGCCATACGATAATAATAATAATTTAATTACATGTAATTAAATTGTTTGTAATTTAATTTAATGAAATTTAATTACATCTAATTCTATTTCCTGTGTAATGTTCAATTGCAATTACATTAATTGGTAATTAAATTACTCAATTACTTTTCGTTAACCTTGTTATTAATTTGCAAAGCAATATTTACTTGAAGTAATCAAATAAAAACTTGTTTTAAATATTATAGGACATTATTACACAAATTGACTAAGTCCCACAGTAAGCTCAATAAGGCTTGTGTTGAGGGTACTTAGACAACGATATATATAATATATAAATACTTAAATACATAGCAAACACCCATGACTCAGGAACAAATATTCATGCTCATCACACGAATAAATGCCCTTACCAGGATTTGAACCCGGGACCATCAGCTTCGTAGGCAGGGTCACTACCCATTAGGCCAAACTGGTCGTCACAATGTTTTAATTCCATTATACCTTGAATAACGTTATAACATATTTTTTATCCCGGGGATCATCCCTTGGGAGGGTAAAATGTGACAAACCACGTCGAATGATACCATCGCCAACACTGTTAACTGTCCATCGGTGGACCATATTACAAAAGGCATAAGGTCCACCAAAGGACAGTTTAGAGTGTTACTGTTTTTACGTAGTCCATATAACTAGCCGAAGTCGTCGATATGAGAAATAAACCAAATAACAGCGAGATAACTTAACTGAGAGAAGTACACAAGTCTACTGATAATTTTCTATAGGACAATAGTCTTTTACTAATTGTAAAAATAAAGCAAGCGTTATCAGTATAGAGTGAAACAACGGATGCAACGAGAAAATCAACACAAAGAGCTACCTTCCAGTCTATGCTATAGGGTTCAAGTTGTAATAACCGGTCATTAGGAATGGCCGACAGGTAGGCCATGTGGATGGCCTACGTGAACTCAGGCAGCGACATACTGAACACAAAAAAAATGATACGTGCCGGACGAGCATTTGCGATATGTAGTCTAGTTCAATATAATCTCTTGTGTTTTAAAGCATACATATTTTATGGTAAAATAATGTTCTAACCAGCAGGGAAAAAAATATGTTAATAATAATTACTATATAAAATTCATTCGTGCACTGCCTGTTCTAAAAACTTGCTGTTCCTTATATCCTGCTACCCTAAGGTTGTCTGGAAGAGATCGCTTATAGCGATAAGACCGCCTGTTGCTACTTTTCTTTACATTGTAAATCTGTTTTTAAATTTGTTTTCTTTGTGGTGCAATAAAGAATATTTACTTACTCAGTCTTGCTGTTATTTTTTTTATAGATGAACTAAACACCACGGCATAAAAAATCTGAAATTTTGATGTTTGGATTTCCCGTGTACAAAATCTTGCAACAATACTCATGTGCATTTTTTAAATTAACAATTACATTTTGCCATTGTAATTGTTAATTGAATGCGTAATTACTTTCTACATGTAATTGAAATTATTTATTGCAATTACATTATGTAAATTAAATTGTTAATTTGTAATTCAATTTTTTTTCGCTCAACACTGATATAATTTAAAAATAGTTGGTGCAAAGGGTTGTCCTGCCAAAATTTGAATATCGAATTTCGCGCCTTTTTCTACTGACAGTGTGTTTCCCAGAGTATAAGAAGCAATGTAATAGCGTCGCTAATGCTGAATGTGTGTTGCAGCCGCGGCCGAGCCGGAGCGGCGCGCGCCGCCCTCGCCGCTGCCCGCCCGCGAGCGCGCCAGGTAACACACACACACACACACACACACACACACACACACACACACACAGACACATCTGGAATGACATGCGCTGTGTGTGCCCTACCACACAAAGCGAGATGCTTCCGGTTCAAGCGCCATATTGATATAGTCACGCCTCGTGATTAATTGTTTTGTTTTTTGCTTATTAATATTGTTTAGTGTAATATCGATAGCTTAAGTAAACTAATGTGGTAGTGTGCAGTGAATGGAGAATTAATCTTGAAACGCGTTTAACCACCATTTTGGAGTCAACGGCCGGTAGTCCACGTGCTCCTTGTAAAGTCCAACCGTCGCTTTACTAGAGCTGATAAACTCACTGTACACTTGTATTCGTTTGTATTGTACTAACCGTACAATTGTATTCGTATTTAAAGCTCCTAAGACCTTGATACTGAAAAAATAGTCCCAAAGTTGCCAAATGTGACTGTTATATATACAACTAGCGTATGCTTGCATGTGTGCGTGGCTGTGCCCACCACGATACCTATACGTGAATAAATCAGTGCATAACTAGCTACCGGTCGTTTCACTTGTGTCCATATCTACGAGGGCTGCTATTTATATATCCGGAAACCGGGATTACAATCTTAATAAATAGTATATTTGACCTCCATGGTAAAATTTGAACTTTTTTAAGTACTGGCCGGTATATTTTTTTTCTTATTAACGCTAGTGTTTTGTTTTTGACGGGTTTTAAATGTCATCTCGCTGCAAGAATGGAACTCACTCGTGAAAATATTCGTGCTATGATTTATTATGATTTTCGGCGTGGTTTAACGCAACAACAGTGCATAGATCAACTAACTTCAACTTTTGGTGATGAAGCTCCATCTAAATGTATTACTGGTTTAGTGAGTTCAATCGTGGACGTAGTATGCTTACGGACGAAGTTAAGGCAGGTCGCCCGAGATCGGTCGTTGTACCACAAAATATTGAGGCTGTGCGATAACTTATAATGGACAACCAACATGTTACGTACCGCGAGATAGAGGCGACTCTGGGTATTTCTATGACTAGCATTAATAGCATATAACATGATCATTTAGCTGTAAAAAAAATTGTTCGCGTTGGATACCGCACAACTTAACTAAGGAGCAAAAACATGCTCGCGTCGAATGGTGCAATAAAATGTTAAAAAAATATAACCGTGGTGACTCAAAGGCCGTTTATAACATCTATACAGGTGACGAATCCTGGATCTATGCATACGATCCCGAAACGAAGCAACAATCAACGGTATGGGTGTTTCAAAATGAGCCGAACCCTACGAAAGTTACTCGTGCAAAAAGTACATTGAAACAAATGGTGGCCTGCTTCTTCGGTATTAATGGCCATGTAGCTACAGTGCCACTAGAAAACCGTAAAACGGTTAATTCAGATTGGCACACGACCATTTGCTTACCGGAAGTATTTGAACAAATTCGTAAAACTAACCAGCGACGAAGAATCATTCTTCATCATTCCAATGCCAGCTGTCATACGTCACGCGAAACAACTCTATTTTTGGAAGGTCAAAATGTGGAATTAACGGGTCATCCGCCGTACAGCCCTGACTTGGCACCCAATGATGTTTATTTATTTCCCAATATAAAAAATAAATTACGCGGTCAACGATTTTCGACCGCTGAAGATGCTGTCGATGCATTCAAACAACACGTTATGGAGGTACCTCAGGCGGAGTGGCAGAAGTGCTTCAATAATTGGTTCACACGACTGCAAAAGTGCATAGATCATCAAGGGGAATACTTTGAAAAACAATAAAGCCATTTTCAGCCGTGTACGTTTGTTTGTTTTTTTGTTTCCGGATATATAAGTAGCAACCCTCCTACGTATCTAACAGTGACCAAGTGTGACAAGGAGGAGGGGAGGGGTAAAAAAAAAACTAGAAATTCGTGTGACGTAATTAATGGATGACCCCCAAAAGGGAGTAAAAATCACACAAGACATTAATGAAATATTGGAAATGTACAATATTATAGTAAAATATTATAGTTTTTAATTTGTAATTTTACCGAACACATTTGTTATGTATTTAATTCACTGACAATTATTTGATTCAGTATAACTTTCATATGTACAAACTATTAAATTTACTTAATTTTATATTATACACATAGTTTTAAGATTAGACCCTATGCACTTTATATTGCTATGCCCTTACAGGGTCCATGTGGAACTACCCAGACTTTGTAATATCGATAATACCATGGTTGCAATAAATATGAAATATGTACACATACACATGCATTATTAATAAATATGAATATGACACTTCAAATTTTCGACATAGTTACGTAATGTGCACTGTATGTATCGAACTAGTGCGGTAAAGTAGCACCATATTTACTGCAAAATACTATTATACGCAGTGAACCTAAATAAAAGTGTTTAATAAAATACCTACATTCTAATCAAATTTAAAAACAAAACCATGCCCTCGGAGAGTGTCGCGTTCCGGCCAAAATATGGGTATCGGCGCGCAAGTTGGCATCTGGTGTTTACTGCTCTGTATCAAGTTACATATGAGACTAGCTTCTCGTCCCAACTGCATCTGCGTGCCTTGGTATGATGATGGATGGATGGATAAAAAACAACGGGTTGCACTCCGGGAGTGCCGGCAGAAGTGAAAACTTGAATATTAACGTTGTGCATTTTTGATATTTTGGAATGGTTAGGAAATAATTTTGCATGCATTGCTTTAATTATCAGTATAAAAGTACTATCATTTGCGTGATGCTTCAATGACATTGTGCCAGTTTTTCGATCAGGTCACGTGTCCGTGTTACGAACTTTCAATCTGCCGAATCTGACGGTCACGTGACCTGTCGCGAGTTTAACATTTTTTTTCCCCATCACAAAAAATGATGGGGAAATAATCCCAATAAGGCCTAAGTTTACTCTCTGGGTTGGAAGTTCAGATGGCAGTCGCTTTCGTAAAAACTAGTGCCTACATTAATTCTTGGGATTAGTTGCCAAGCTGACCCCAGGCTCCCTTGAGTGTCAAAATGCCGGGACAACGCGAGGAAGATCATGAATCAATAATGGCAAGTGGGTAGTTTAACTTGCAAGATTTGAAACGAACATACATACAAACATATCAAGTTAAATAAAAGCGTGTAAAAAAGTAACAAAATGAAAGCGCGTAATAGATTATACAACACATATCATATTACGATGATATCAGTCTGCCAGACTGTCTGTCTTTCGCGTTTTGTCGGCTCTCGAGGTACGTCCGTTGTTTTGTATTAGTAAAGTTTGAATATTATCTACCTACCTATAATAAGAAAGTAAGGGTTCTCCTGATACAGGTATATATTTACTTACAAGAAGGATCAAAAATCCAATCGGCTACTTGAAAGTTTTTTGTAAATAATGTCAAACGATCTTGATTTTCCTGAGGATCAAATGTCTATATAGGACTCATGGCATTTAAGCAACACAAAGGTCAGAAATGAGAGTTAAAGTCTGACGCTCACACTCGACGATTGAAACGCCTCAAACAAAATGATAATGTAATGTGACGTCACATTACATTAGTCTGTCCTAAATGTATGGAAGATCAAGAGAATTGCTATTTTGACCGTGAAATATCGCCTTTTTGGTGGCAATGATACCATTACGGGGCGTAGTCTAAATATCCTTATTGATAGATGTCAAAAAGTGCCTAGTAAACTTTGCAAAAACTAGGTTTTACATTAAAATCGTAAAAATTCATTTTCAGCGCCAGTTTTACCATAACATTAACTTTTTATGTACAAATACATTCAAAATCTTGAAAAATAAAAAAAGAATATTTTGCCGAAATTTACTTAAACTCTTATAACATTTTTTCCTTCTTTTGGCCTCAATCTTTCGGGTTTCGTCATGTTACACCGTGTATATTAACCATATCCATGCCTCTACGCTAGACATTTTTGCATTTTTTTTTAAATAAGACTGAGGAACGCAAAACAAATACCAAACAAAATTTTAACTCCATGGCTGGTGGTTAATATATATTAAATTGCGTAAAAATATTTTTATGTTTAAAACCCAGAGAGAAAAATGGGGACCATGTGTGTGTGGAGAGGAATTCTTCTCCATTTATTTTAAGGTACCTATCCGTTCCAAAGAAGGCCCGGTTTTTAACGGGCTACCCGCGGTCTTCATCGATTTTTGACAAGTTTTGAGTCGTTACTCCTACATTTGCACTATAGATAGAATTATAAGACAAACGGCTATCGGTTCTACAATCGTTTATCCCTATTCTAGTCTGCCGGATTTTGAAAGAAATGAATACTTATTTCTTAAGACATTGAAGAAGAATTCGTTTATTGTTTACCGTGTCAAACAAGATGTTAAAATGATACAGAGTCACAACGGCTACCCTTTTCGGGTATACAATATTACATAATTATATATATACAGGTCCCTTACACTTATATTAAGTACATCTAAAATTACACGGACTTAAATAAAAAATACTCCTTTAAATCGTAAAAAACTTGATCTATTAGCCACTGCTTTAGCTGTCGTTTAAATGATTGTCCGCTTAACACCTTAAGACTATTGGGTAAACGGTTATAAACTTTGATGGCCGAGATATATGTACTCTTGCAATAAGTTGTCTAAATCAACACTTTTTTCGTCACTCGATTGCTGTGAAGGATCTTACATATACGAAAATTACATATTTGGCTTCGTCTTTGACGTCTCTAAAAACTGGTCAGATATTTTAATTTTAAACTAATTAACATATTATTATAATTATAACTAATTAATAAGTTTTACTTATGCCTAGAAAACCAGTTTTTTGGCCTAAAATTATTCAACTTTGATGCCAAATATCTCGAAGACAATGAACTTTGAAGTAAATGTGAGATACTATATTACTTAAAGCCGTCGCTGTTAATATGATAAGTTACAAAATACATTAAAAAACTAAGGGATTCAGATCAAAGGTCATTGGCGCCAGGGAGCCCCTTAAGCTTGCATACTTTCAAAATTTCATACTTTTATAAGTGTGAATGAGTCCAAATTTTCGTCCATATTCACTACCAGAAGGCCTACCGCGAACCACGTTCGACGTGTTGCCTCCCTGTCACACTTACGTACGAATTTACAAATGCGACAGAGAGGCAACACGTCGAACGTGGTTCGCGGTAGGCTCTCTGTAGTATCATAGACAAAACTACAAGTTCATATGAAACATAAGATAAATAATAGATAAAAATAACGCTGGGCCTTCTTTGGAGCAGGTATCTTACAATCCTGGTTGTGTACTTAAACCAGCTGTGTTATGTTGTGTAGTTATACACCGTGGGCCAATTAAACCCGACCGATTTTAATCATATTACAAAAATGTTACATTAAATTTTAAACACCATACAAACTATCAACCCCTTTTGAACCATACAAACTAAACATCCCCTGTTTAGTTCTAATAATATGCTTTGATACAGCTGGACTTGATTCAAGTCCTGTACTCAAAAAATGTTTAATCTCCATACAAACTTTCAACCTTTTTCACCACCTTAGGGATGAATTTTCAAAAACGCTGAAATTAGTTGTCTTCGCTTTTTATAAAATACCTTGACTTAAAATAAAACTTCAATTCCATACAAACTTTCAACTCCTATTTAATTAACCCTTTTAGACGAGATTAGACGAGAAATATTTCAAAACGCTGAAATCATTTTTTTTTTATTCAAATAATATGCATTTATACAAAGTTTCAATCCCGAACTCAAAAAAAAAAGTTTGATCTCCATACGAACTTTCAACCCCTTTTTTACCACCTTAGGGGATGAATTTTCAGAAACGCGGAAATTATTTAAAATAACTTGAACCCCATACAAATTTTCTTCCCCTATTTAACCCCCTTAAGGACTGAATTTCTCAAAATCGTTTCTTATATCTTGTACACATTATAAATGTAACCTGATGTACAAATTTCAACTTTCTAGCATTTGTAGTTTCGGCTCTGCGTTGATCAGTCAGTAATGACACACGCATTATATATATATATATATATATATATATATATATATGAATATAGATGACAGATTGTTTGAATGAAAACGGGTAGTCGAACTGTCATTTGAGTATCTGGGATATAAGTGAAGTGGAATTGGGTACTTGACACATGTTGAATATTATAACTAAATTTAGTTTAATGGATAGAAAATGAGCCATTCATTATAAAAAAGTGGAATTTAAAAAATTATATTGAGATTTTTTAAAAAATACAAGGCTCCAAAGTCTCAAAATATTTTTTTTTTGTTTTGTCTTTCAAAAATAGAATAGAAAATGGTACCATTCGATTCCTTACATTTTGTTGAAAAATAAATTGTATAACAACTATGCACATAAACGCAATATTTCAGGTCCAAAATGGCAATTTCCTTGATCTTCCATACATTTAGGACAGACTTATGTAATGTGACGTCACATCACATTATCATTTTGTTAGAGGCGTTTCAATCGTCGAGTGCGAGCGTCAGACTTTAACTCTCATTTCTCACCTTTGTATTGCTTAAATGCCATGAGACCTGTATAGACATTTGATCCTCAGGAAAATCAAGATCGATTGACATTATTTACAAAAAACTGTCAAGTAGCCAATTGCTGATGAAGATAAAAAAAGTGGCAATCCATTTTCTGAAATCGGTAATTTAAAGCTGTTCTTTATGAAAGGTGTTACCATATAGTAAACTGTTGTATTCCTCCCCAGACTACCGGGCATGTCGCCGAAGCGGTCCCCTGCGCCGGCGCCGCCGTCGCCGCCCGCCTCCGCCTTCAGCTTCCCCGCGCCCGCGCCCGCTCCGCCGCCCGCCCCCGCGCCCGCCACGCCCACGCACGAGCCTGTGTGTGAGTATCACTAGTGTCACACTAGACCCGCCCGCCCCCGCCTCCGCCTTCAGCTTCCCCGCGCCCGCGCCCGCTCCGCCGCCCGCCCCCGCGCCCGCCACGCCCACGCACGAGCCTGTGTGTGAGTATCACTAGTGTCACACTAGACCCGCCCGCCCCCGCCTCCGCCTTCAGCTTCCCCGCGCCCGCGCCCGCTCCGCCGCCCGCCCCCGCGCCCGCCACGCCCACGCACGAGCCTGTGTGTGAGTATCACTAGTGTCACACTAGACCCGCCCGCCCCCGCCTCCGCCTTCAGCTTCCCCGCGCCCGCGCCCGCTCCGCCGCCCGCCCCCGCGCCCGCCACGCCCACGCACGAGCCTGTGTGTGAGTATCACTAGTGTCACACTAGACCCGCCCGCCCCCGCCTCCGCCTTCAGCTTCCCCGCGCCCGCGCCCGCTCCGCCGCCCGCCCCCGCGCCCGCCACGCCCACGCACGAGCCTGTGTGTGAGTATCACTAGTGTCACACTAGACCCGCCCGCCCCCGCCTCCGCCTTCAGCTTCCCCGCGCCCGCGCCCGCTCCGCCGCCCGCCCCCGCGCCCGCCACGCCCACGCACGAGCCTGTGTGTGAGTATCACTAGTGTCACACTAGACCCGCCCGCCCCCGCCTCCGCCTTCAGCTTCCCCGCGCCCGCGCCCGCTCCGCCGCCCGCCCCCGCGCCCGCCACGCCCACGCACGAGCCTGTGTGTGAGTATCACTAGTGTCACACTAGACCCGCCCGCCCCCGCCTCCGCCTTCAGCTTCCCCGCGCCCGCGCCCGCTCCGCCGCCCGCCCCCGCGCCCGCCACGCCCACGCACGAGCCTGTGTGTGAGTATCACTAGTGTCACACTAGACCCGCCCGCCCCCGCCTCCGCCTTCAGCTTCCCCGCGCCCGCGCCCGCTCCGCCGCCCGCCCCCGCGCCCGCCACTCCCACGCACGAGCCTGTGTGTGAGTATCACTAGTGTCACACTAGACCCGCCCGCCCCCGCCTCCGCCTTCAGCTTCCCCGCGCCCGCGCCCGCTCCGCCGCCCGCCCCCGCGCCCGCCACTCCCACGCACGAGCCTGTGTGTGAGTATCACTAGTGTCACACTAGACCCGCCCGCCCCCGCCTCCGCCTTCAGCTTCCCCGCGCCCGCGCCCTGCTCAATATTTGTCCAAAGAAACAATAATGATCGAAGTTACCTGTGTGAAGTTCCAAGTAAACCTATGGTCGTGTCCCACAGCCGGCGGAGGCTCCTCGTCGGCGGGCGCGGGCGGCACGCCGCCGCCGCTGCCGCCGCGCCGCCCGCGCGAGCCCGCCGCGCCGCTGCCCACACCTTTGTTACAGGTAAGTACTGTAGCCTAGTCGGTGGTAACCCTGTTTACGAAGCAATAAGTTGCGGGTTCGAATCCTGGTAAAGAGCATTTGTGTTTTTTATCACAAATATTTGTGACGTTCCACGAGTAAAGCTACATTATGCGACGATTACGAATGATTTACGAACAATTATATGAATAATTATGCAATTATTGAAAGAATTATAATATTCATTATGTAATGGTTTAGTGAGTTAAAATATTCGAATAGTTTATATAACTTTGTGCCGCCCGTCATATAAAATTATAGGTAAGAAAGTTTGAATGAGTTGTAATATATTTTTCTAGAATTTGATTTGTTCGAAAATTTTACGAAGACAAATATGTCCAAATCGTTAACTTTTGTAAATTCCATAAAAAGCAAGTCGATTTCCCGAACGTTTTTGACCCATAATTGTCTACATAATTATTACGGCAACTTAAAATTTTGTAAACGAATAAATGTAATGATAAAGATTTTTTTTTTGAAGTAGGCCCGCCGACCTCTAACCCTTCACCTCTGACTTGAGAAGATTTAAATCACTTCTAAATTGTAGGTGGGTAGTTTTAGCATTGTTAACATGTCTCCCTTGCGTGTCAGCCATCGACGTCGATACCGAGCACGACCCCGCCGGCGCCGTCGTCGGGGGGCGCCGCCCCCGCGCGCACGCCGGCCGGCGCCCCCCCCCCCCACGCCGCGCCCCCGCCCCTGCCGCCGCGCCCCGCGCCCGCCCCCGCGCTGCTCCGCCCCGCGCACTCCGCCATACTGCAGCGAAGACACAACACGTGAGTGCCTATACGTAGCCTACTCTTGTATAGGTATTTACTTTCATTTTATTTATCATTTTTCCTACTCCTCTATTGTTATCTGTGATTTATGCATTCATTAACACGAATATAAGAACATACCTAAGAGGTTTCAAGAAAAGTCTATATTGTCTATTCCTCATAAAAGCTCTTGTGCTTTTATAAGCTATAACGTTACTGCGATTAATGGCTACCAACCTAACAAAACCAAAACGAATACAGTTTTAAACTAAGTGCATTGCTGCCAACTTACAAAATATTCATTTGGTTGTATAGTAAAAATAATTACTTCATAAGTCAGAAACACGCATGTGACACCCGTAATATAGCAACACCCATAGACTACGAAGACCGCTTAGCGTCGCTTGTTAGTCTCCGTAGGCTACGGTGGGCAAAATTGAGAAAAAACTGTAAAAAAATTTAATTTAGCAAGTAGCAAGTACCAGGGCCTCATGAGTTACGAGGAGGTGTCGCCGACCGGCCGGCCGCGGCCCGGGACGGGCCGGGCGCGGAACAAGGTATGCTCGCGCGTCTTGGCTATATACTTTTGCTGTAAATTGTTTACCTAAATTAAGATATATTTTGTTGACTCGTAGGAAAAATATTTTACAGTACATATGGGGCTACTTTATAGCACTAGTGCGAGAAGTAGCATATTACGTTACTGTGTCGAACATTTAAAGGGCCATATGTACTGTAAAACGTTGTACGATACATGTGCGAATAGGTAATTCGCAACTCGTGTCGATTTAAAACACTCCCTTCGGTCGTGTTTTAATTTATCGCCACTCGTTTCGAATTTCCTGTTTTTCGCACTTGTATCGTAATGTACTAGTATGCAACGTTGTATAAGTAGGTCAAAAAATGCTCGTGGCGTATTTAACTCACGCCACTCGCCTATTTTGACCCTTCTTATACAACTGTTGCATAAAATACTATTAGGCGTTTGCTGTTCCCTTATAAAAAATATAGCATTTAAGGATTGCACATAAAAGTACCGTCCCCCCCCCCCAGCTCCAACTCGGGGTCGGGCGCGCCGCGCCTGCCGCCCAAGCCGCCGGCGCCGCGGCCCTAGCGCCCGCCCGCCGCGCGCTGCACGCTGCGCGCCACCGCGCTGCCCGACGGCTCCGTCGAGCTGCACTACACCTGCGACACGCTGTGACACCGCACCCCGCTGCGGGCACGTCGGGCACGTCGGGGTTATGCTCTCTGCCGAGCGGCCCTACACCTGCGACACCCTATTATACTACTACACGGCATGAACCAGGCCTCCATCTCCTGAAGGTGACGTCGACGTAGAACAACACAGCATATGCCATTCTGGTCTCTATCGAGCAGCACTACACCTGCGACACCCTGTGATACTACTACATGACATGAACCAGGCCTCCATCTCCTGAAGGTGACGTATGACAACACGACATATACCATCATGGTCTCTGTCGAGCAGCCCTACGAATGCGACACCCTGAAATATTACTATGTGGCACGAATGGTTAGGTCATCATCGCCTGAAGGTGCCTGTAGCATCTAGCCCGGCGGCTCCGTCGAGCTGCACTAACCTGCGACACCCTGTGATAATACATGGCCCGAGAGGCTACCCCTCGTTCCCGTCAAGATACCATCATGGGAGACAATCCCTTCTCCGAACCCGTAGCTGACGTCTGTCGAGCTACCACTACACCTGCGACGTGCTGTCCTCATTATATAACAACTAGATCCAAGTTATTCGTTTTGGGGAGAAGGCTTGAACCCAATTTAGACGGACCTAAAAATTTTAATGGAGGGACTTAGATGCTTCTGAGTGGTGCTTGAACCTAAATCCGCGCCTGACCGGTCTACACATGCGACACTGCGACGTCACTACATGGAGTACGTGGCACGCTCGGCTAGACCATCAACCCCTAATGGTGCCGACACGACAGATGCCATCAGGACTAAGGTTGTCACTTTCCCTAGGCCTTACCGTCTAGCGTACGGCTTTATTGAAACGGTCTACAACTGCGACACGCTGTGTCGCATTGACTTATATCTAAGGACGGGCCTTACGGGCCCTAAGAATGGTGCTAGTTCACTGGTGTCACTCTCGAATTCGAGCCAATCGTGCAGTCTAACGCAACTAGTTACGACCAATCGCGCGCGTGATGCGAACTAATCGACCAATCGCGTCATAGCGGTAGACTGTACGATTGGTTCAAATTCGTGTGCGTGACACCGCTGTACTGGCCCCATTCTTATGTGCACTGTATTTGTAATGGTCACAGCCCCCTTTGGCCGTCTTCTTACTTTCTACCAGGCTTTTATAATATATCTGTCTCTTTCCGCGGGCTACAAGTAATGACTTTTGGAGATCTCTTACATAGGGTTACTCGGTAGGCGCCATGGGATTAGTCTGAAGTAAGGACGCTAAACACGAAGAATTTCGAACACTGACCCGCCATATTCTGTCGATTGTATCGACAGTCAATGCCGCTATGCGAGCTGGACAGCAATACAGTGTGTCCTTAGCCATTGGACAAACCTTGAAATCCCACGGAGGGTTACTTCTCAGGAATGCTCTAACATTAATATTTTTTTTATTAGAAGAAAAGATAAAAAAATAAATATTCAAACAAAAGTTATTTGCAATAATCGACAACAAAAAGAAACACACTGTGTTAATCTTTGGCAGTGTTTTTGACAATTTGTTCGAAATATTTGATAATGATGACATTTTTCAAAAGTCAGAAGCTTATTAGTGTCATAAATAAAAAAGATAATCAAAAAGGTCGAAGAAGGTTCCATACTATTCTTTAAGAATATTACCTTAGGAGCTACTAACACATACAGGCTGCTCCAAAGTAAAAAATGGTAATTTGTTAATTTCTTCGAAACCGCTACACCGGTTGTTATGATACTTTGTACACTGGTTCTAAATGCCCTAATGCATATGTACATTTCGGCTTTGTCCAATGGCTAGGGAAACACTGTATGTAATTAGAAGCAAAAGTAGCTTCGTTGCCGAAGCGTTAGAATATCGCCACAATCACGTATTCCCCTATAAAATGATGTAGCACTAAAGTAAGGACGCTAAACACGAAGAATTTCGTGCATTGACCCGGCCATTCCCTATTTCTACCGCACGTTTATAAGTATATTGCTCTCCCGCCCATGATGCCGGCGATTTGCCACTGTGCGAGCGGGACAAGAATATAACCATGGCGTGCGGTAGAAATAGGAAGAACTGGGTCAATGTACCAAATTCTTCGTAATTAGCGTCCTTACTCTATTTATAGGTATGGCCACAGTGCGAAATATATCGAAATATTGACTTGAATACCATTAATAATTCGTTTTTCAGATATTTGTGAGCAAAATAGCTCCGAACTGATAGATTTAATACTGTAACAAATATTTTGCGCACTTGTGGTAGCCACTTTTGCTTCTGACTGCAGCGAGCTGCAAAATTGCATGGACACGACGAATGAATTCATTCATGAAGTGAAGTTGGGTGTACAGTCGAGTTCATAAATATGTCTTAATCCATTGCAATAAGGTGAAAAAGTGTATACAATTTTATGAATTTGACTGAACTTGAAATGTAATTTTGAAGGAAATAATTTGTATGCACTCCTAACTCGTTCAAAAACTCTTTACCGTAGAATGATTGACCATGAAAATTAACAACCCTCGTCAATATATTAAAATAAATTTCGACCCTTATATCAAAGAGAATTTGAAATAGATGTGTATTCTCAAAGAAAACTTTGTAGCGTCGTAAATTTACTGCCATCTTTCGACACATAATTAAAACTTTTAGAACGCCATTTGACTTTGATCCTTATTCTTTCACTGATATGTGTTTAATTTGTTAAATATCTAAAAGTGGCGCCATCTTACTGGGCACTACCTAAATGTTATGTCGCCATCGTTCGAAACGAACGCTTTGGCTTGTTAGCTGTAAGTAACAGATGTTTACCTGAAATAAAACGATGTGCTATACCTTTGATCTATTAGATGGCGCCACTCTTTGATATTTAACAAATTTAACTCATATCAGTAAAAAAATAAGGATTAAAGTCAAATGGCGTTCTTAGTTTTAATTATGTGTCAAAAGATGGCATTAAATTTACGTCGCTACAAAGTTTTCTTTGACAATACACCTCTATTTCAAATTCTCTTTACTTATATAAAAACTCGATAAGAATTTAATTAGCTAGTTGTATGGTGGGGTCAGCGCCATCTAGCGTGAGATTTGGTAAACCTTTTTGTATGCAGTTACTATACGGACGCGAACAATATTCTAAGGCGGCGATAGTCTTAAAAGTTGAAATGTAAATAAATATATATTATAGATAAAACTAAAACAACAAGCGAAAGCTCAATAATGTTGTTTTTTTACAGTTTTTTAAGACCGCCGTCATTCCTGTTGAAAAATCGTTTGTCAAATCGTAGATAAACATATATATGAGTTTTGATGAACATTCCAAAATGTTACGATTTGTATTTTTTTTTTTATATATATCTATTTTTGATATTTGGTTATATAATGCATCCATTAATTCATTCACTGCCGGAACCCACCTGGTGGGCGCTCGTGAACTTTGTTCAGATGCCGGACAACCCGCTGGGCGGGTTGTTTTGTACGCAGATATAGACCACCGGTTTCTGGGGTAGGGCGCCGTTTTTTGTCTGGCAGTGAATGTGTTAAATAATATCTAAAAATGCATCATATAGCCAAATATCGAAATAATCATGTGCAGTGCCAATAATATGAGAGTAGTTATAAATTAAAAGCGATTTGTATGCGATGGGATTCTCTATAGTATAGTTTTTCTGTCAAATTGACAAAACTAAAGATAGGACGCTTAGTACGAGGATTTGCGTACATTGACGCGCCTGTTCCTATTTCTATCGCTCGCGCAGAATAACATCGTTGTCCCGCTCGCACAGTGTCATTGACCGCCGGCATCGTGAGCGGGACAGCAATATAACTACACGCGTGCGAGAGAGATGGAAACAGGCGGGACAATGGACAAAATTCCTCGTACTAAGTCAGTTTTTTAGACAATTTGTCAAGAAAACAATTGATAAAGTAGCGCCACCTATCGCTAGAAAACGCTTTCACAAAATAGAGCAAATTATATAATTTTTCAATAAAATTGCATTTATGTAAATAAAGTTAATGATATGTTATAAACGTGTATATGTTAGGTTTTGCACTATGAATTGTGAATAGTATGTATGCCTGTATGGTGCGTGTATGGAATATATATTATATGTATATTGTATACGTAGTTAATACGAAATCAGATTTAAATTATTCAAAATTATATCAATTATATGACAATGGAATTTACCCTTTTTTTCAACTTTGCCGATAATTTGCAACTTTGCCCACCTTAGCAAAGATTTTGTACAAAAGATATGTCGTTGTCATTTTAATTTCTTGGGTATATACTTATAAAAAAAAAGTTTTTGACTATATTTATGTTGAAATAAATATAAATTATAGGCAAAGTTATAAAGAGGCATGATAACGACGTGTTTAAATTACATAAAACTTCATGTTATATTAAAATCAGAGCCTAACTCCGATTGTATGGGTGCGCCTAGGTTCGTGTGAAAATAAAATATTTATGATATTAAAATTGATTTGTTTAACTCATGACAACAGAAACCGCTTATTTTAAATCATGTTCATGACAATTATATTATGCAATATTTTAATAAAAACTGACTGTTCTTAATGCAGTCCGGTTCAAAAACATGTATACATAATTATACTTGTTAGAATGAAATAAAATGTATATGTATTTATGAATCAACTGACTAAGGTTTCTAATGTGAATAAGAGTTCGTATGTCATAAATGGATACAAACGCGTTTTTAACTGTTTTTAAATTATACAGAATAAAAATTATGAAACCGTTTCATCATATTCTAGCAAATGGGCAAAGACAAAACTAAAAATATTAATATTTTTTTGCCAACTTTGCCCGATAGCGTTTATATCCGTTTTAACTTTGCCAACGCCAATTATGCCAATAATACTCTACATAAGTCCTACTGGCATTTATATAGTTATACGGCCCAATTCGAAGAATGCGTCTGTGTCTGTCTTCAAAAGTGAAGTTTTTGGTTGAAGAAATGTCACTTTTGACACTGACAGATCGGTATCGTATCGTTGTGACATCTTATAAGCAATTTTCGAATTGGGCCGACAGGCGTTGGCTTGAAGATATGAAAGGGTATTTTATGCTAGTAGAGTAGCTATAAGAAAAGACCAGAGGTGTATAAAGTAGAGTTACTTGTACATACTATATTACTATATTATTGTGATAAATATATAACATATTATATACAGTTTATGGTCGTTTTATTCTAGTCAATGCGTTTTTGTCCTAAATTTAGGCGAATATCAACCCTATTAGAAAGACTCGTCGTTATAAGATTTGTGTTAAATTGGCGTTTTTCATAACATGCCTAAATTAGCTATTTAACTTTTGACCGTTTTACGTCTTAAACAAAAACGACATTTACACGCCAAGGTACTGGGCGCAAGCGTGCTAATTTAAACCTTACTGAAACTGTGAAGGTTACTGTGACAGCGTTCGCCATAACACCTATAGTTACGGCATATGCAAGGGTCACCTTTTGAACGCCAAGAACGCCTAAAGTCGTTACTCGTACTAGTCGTGCCCACAGCGCTAAGAACAACTATGGCCTGTACCGATAAAAAACTGTAAATTTGAAACAGCTGTCATTTTGTTTCTAACCAAGATGACTACGACTTTCTTACTGCGATAATAAGTTTAATTATTATATTAAATATTTCAACATAAATAATTCTGATTTAACGCTAAGCAATGTTACACCGCTAAATATAAGATATCACTGAAAATTGGTCTTTTCCAAATAGCAAGAAAACTTGTAACATCCTATATGCTTGGTTTCGAAACACTTAAAATTACTTCGAAGTTTCGTGAAATTCATAATAAAATTAATAAATTAAAAATTTAGTATGTTGTCTTTTGAACAGAGGCCTTGAAGCTGCAGACCTCTTGGAGCAAGTGACCCTTAGGCCCGTCATAAAGATTACGAATAGAATTTGCGAAAACGAAGCATGCCTGTCATATTTATCGTAAAAACTGGCGTACATTGCGGTTAAAGTGGAACGAACTACGAAGAAAGTCAGTTCAGTTCTTCGTATGAAGGTTAGGATAGCTAAAATAATCGAAAATTTGCGTTATTTAATTCTGGGCCAAGTCGACAATCATACAATTTCCTTCGTGCAAAAATCGCATTTGGTAATTATCGAAGAGAAGAGTAAGATCACCAAACGTCCAAATCTAAAGTGTATTAAAAGAGAAGAATGAAGGAACCAAAAAACATTAACAATTCCAGCAGGTGACGGGCTGATGCAGGCAAATATGAAAAACGGGTCCGTAAAGAGCTGCCACTGAATGTGCTAGGATAAAGATCACTCTTACAGAAAAAATATAATAAATAAAAATACTTTTTAGTATTTGTTGTTATAGCGGCAACAGAAATACATCATCTGTGAAAATTTCAACTGTCTAGCTATCACGGTTCATGAGACACAGCCTGGTGACAGACGGACAAAGAGTCTTAGTAATAGGGTCCCGTTTTGGTACGGAACCCTAAAAAACTGTCAATTATCTAAATTAAAATTCGCTTTTTATTGTAGTTATTCGTATTACGGTTTTATTTCGGTACAGGCAGCGAAATTTAGATTTTCGTTTTTCGCTGTAGGCCCTCTGGTGATGGACGGCAAAGATGGACCACGTGTGAGCTATATCCTGCTCCGCAGTCCTGTGAGGCTATAGATGATAGGATCCTATAAATAATAAATAAATATAATAAATATTATACGACATTATTACACAAATTGACTAAGTCCCACAGTAAGCTCAATAAGGCTTGTGTTGAGGGTACTTAGACAACGATATATATAATATATAAATATTTATAAATACTTAAATACATAGAAAACACCCATGACTCAGGAATAAATATCCATGCTCATCACACGAATAAATGCCCTTACCAGGATTTGAACCCGGGACCATCAGCTTCGTAGGCAGGGTCACTACCCACTAGGCCAAACCGGTCGTCAAATGTCCTATAGATGTGCTATACGCTTGAGGATTTAAACTGGAGTCGCCTCGAGAGAAGAGCTTACCCCTCTGTCGAAAAGCTCGGCCAATGGTCATACGTGGACTGACGTTTATCTAACATGGCTATTTGTACGTTACGTAGCAATAGCCATACATTTGACGTGCCCCTCCCCCGCAATAATCGGCAGACTGTTTTGTACAGAAAATTAGAGTCAAGGCGTCTCCAGTTTTTAAACCCTCCAAGACTATACGCGTGCGCCCGTGAGGGACAGAACATACGCAATGCGACAAAATTATAACACGTTTTACAACGTTCGGTTAAAATTCCTGACAACACCATAATACCTACGTCATTTGGTCGGAATTATGTTACCCACCATAAACCATACTTAAATTCACGGTGGTGAAATTGACTGTGACAAGGACAGAATAATAGCGCTTTCTCTACTACTCCTACTGAAAGTTCCATAAGTGTATCTCGTTTGGTCATCTGGCTCCTCCCCCCTATTTCATCTCTATATTATTGTACCTCTATGTGCGAGGCGCACTGCAATGTAAGTAGTGTTGGTAAGAACTCAAGTCTTGAGTTTAAATTAAAGAAACCGATTTGTTTTTACGAGACTCAGATCTTAAAAAACTTCCTAGTCTTTTAAGTCCCGAGTCGAGTCCTTTATCGAGTCTTTAGAACAACTCAAAAGGACTCAAGTCTCCGAATAAAGACTCAGTCAACAATTTTATAGCTTTTACCTAAACAACAGTAAAGGAAATAGGTGTTATTGTATGATTTATGTTATGTACATCCATGAATTTTACATAAAGACAACGCATTTCGAAGTTATTTGTAATAAAATTACACTCCGAAAAGGACTCAAGTCTCTATAAAAGACTCGGGTCTAATTAGTTGAAAAGAACTCGAGTTTCGTCTTAATTATAAGAGTCTGAAAAACTGAGTCGAGTCTTAAAGCAGAGGACTCAAAGGACTCGAGTCTTAACCAACACTAAATGTAAGTGTGAATAGGGGGCTTAAGTAATCTGTAACCTCGTAAAAGAAACAAAATAATAAAATTGAGTGCATTTATTGAATATCCTACTCCACTCGACTCAACTAACATCTATACACGAACATAATTCAAAACTGAGTTCACATCAAAACTCCAACATAATTGCATTTTTCAGGCGTAATTAAAAAACTTTATTATTATGAAATCTAATTCCGATCAATTTCTTCGCCCTCGGGATTTATTCATCGAGCAGACGAAGCACCTGATGGTGAGTGATTGCCGTCGCCCATGGACACCCACAACGCCAGATTAAATAGCAGAAATTGTATGAATTAACCAACGTTTAAAATTCAACTTTAAATTGTGTCATTCACGAAGACGCGTGCCTTAACTCGTAATTTCATGTTATTGGAGGTTTGAATTGACAAATCTGGATCGTGGATGACACGATTTATTTTTTAAAACGTAACCTCACTTATGTACAGATCAACAATAACGAAAAACTCAAATTGACAGTCTTAAGTTTATACAGTAAGTAAACCAATATATGTCAAAAATGTATGGAAATTCTTTGAATTTTTAACTTTATTAGTTCTGTCCTTTATAGCTAATGTCATTGATAAAATAAGGACGCTAAGCACAAATAATTTCGTACATTGACCCTGTTCCTATCTCCATCACACACGTGTAACTGCACCGCACTGTGCGAGCGGGACAGCAATATAATTGACAACATTTCAAAATTTTCAATATCCCTAAATCGAAAACCATTGCGAGAGGGGCTCCTGTAGATTACAAAAAAATAAATTTTATATATTTTTTACGAATTTTTGTATTCTATATCTAAAAATAGTTAAAACGGAAATTGACGTCACCCAGCTCCACCACTACAAGCCACTACAAGCAAAAAAATGACTTCCGATTGGGTTGACATTGTCATTGTCATTGAAAACGGGATGAAAACCATCGTTTGACTTGAGTTTTGACGTTTGTGACACTTGTTAATTTGTGATTTTATTTTTAACGCTTGAGGTAATGTCACTCGCACTGTTGTCTATGCTCAAACGTAAATTAATTCAACGTTTTTTCCAGTGTATGAAACAGATCCGTGACGTCACGATTCTCACAAATGACGTTAGTAACATACGCCCTTTTGTTTCAAGTAACAATATAAATAGATTTTATGACCAAAATATAGGACTTACGCAAAATAAAAAAAATACGGGTACCTTAAATTAGTGCGTTCTTTCGATGTAGACAATAAAAAGTAGCACTTAAAAATATGAAATGTTGTCAATTATGCGCGTGAGATAGAAATAGGAACAGCCGGGTCGGGCCGGGGATATACGAAATTCTTCGTTCTTAGCGTCCTCACTCTAGGGAATAATTTTTCTAATGTTGACTTTAAATTGCAAAATGATAGTAATGAGAATATTTTTCAAGATTTTTCAGAATCTGTTGTATCCACGCACCTGAAACCGATAACCGTAATACCTTATATTAATATTTCATTTCAGAATCGAGCCTAGTACCAAAGATAATTGATTGTAACAGAGAGGTAGTCTAAGAAAAAACGTGCTCCTTAGTTTGACATCCAAAACAGATGGCGCTGTACTGCGCCTCATGTTTTCCGGTCACTGAATTGTCAAACGTCAACTTTTGACAAAGAGTTACCGCAAAATGTATGGAGCTGTACAGCGCCATCTCGTTTACCTGTCAAATTCGAAGCACGAAATTGTCTTATATTATACACATCTTACTCAATCAATGTGTGTTTGCTAGTACAGTCAGCATCGAAAGTATCTACCATTCCGTAACAGCTTTAAAAAGTTGATGGTTCTATACGTAGAACAATTTAGACTGTAAAAGATATACTTTTGAAGGTGAATTTTAGAGAATTATCTTTATTTGGAAAAGTTATCAGGAATATTAAATACTTTTGGCGCGTTGTTTCATCCGCTACTATTGATGCTGACTGTACCTAACTGTTTTATATTCGTCTACAAGTAAGATTTTTATAAAATATAAAATCAAATGGAACTTTAAAAACATATTAAGTGTGGGGTAATTTTTTTTTATACTACGTCGGTGGCAAACAAGCATACGGCCTGCCTGATGGTAAGCAGTCTCCGTAGCATATTTTATACTTCACATGATACGCAATTAAGCCCCATTTTATTTTTTATTTATTTATTACCTTCAAGCAAAACACACGACACAAACAAAACCCTTTCTATACATTTTAAAATTTTACAATAAAATTAACTGTTATGTTTATATGGATTGAAACTACTCTTAAAATTGAACACACAAGTCAAACATCAAAACTGATTATGCTTTTACCATCCTATTTTATTTCTCAAGTTTAAATAAAACTTACGCTATTAATTCAACTATTAAAAAAATCCTTCAAGAAATTTACAAATATTACATTCATTTCATTTCATAAAACTTCACTCTGGTTAAACTTAAAAAGGTTTACTCCAAGTATTTAATTAAAAACAATTATTTTTCAACAAAGTATTATCAATAATACTTCTTTATACAAATTAATCTACATCTTAAAATACAATTTGGGCGCTAAAACTAGCTCTTCTGGTCATTCTTTTCTTAAAAAAAGGATTTATCGGTGAAGGAGTAGAAACTTTTAAATTCGTCTTAGTTGGTCTTTTGGAACTATCGAAGGGAATATTGGGGCTTTCCCTTATACTCTTATAATAGTCCATCGTTCCTTGCATCGAGTTGTTTTTTAACACAAATTTCACCTTTTTTGGCGTAGACAGGGAATTAAAACTGGTATTTTTATCTTGCTTTTGAAATTTCTTAACTTTGTTATTAACTAGCAACTTAGCTTCGCTATCTTTAGCGTCTTTCTTAGGTTTTTCGTAAACTTTTTCTTTTTTACTTAATTTAGTTTCCTTTTTCTCAGCACTTTCTTTAACATTAACATTTTTAACACTAGCTTTAACTAAGTTAGCACTATTTTTGACTTTTAAATCATTCGTTACTTTAACACTGGTTTTCACTTCCTTAACATTATTCTTAGCGTCTTTAAGATTATTTTTAACTTTCTTAACACTATTTTTAATACCCATAACATTATTATTCACTGGTTTAACATTATTTATAACTTTCTCGTTTACCTTATTATTTTTCTGTTTCTTAACATTGTTCTTCACTTTTCTCTCCTGACTTTCCGTGTTTCCATGTTTGTTGAGCTTCTGTTTTTTGATTTTAGGTTCCGCTTCGTTCTCTTTGTTGGCCCGCTTCCGTTTTGTTTTACTTTTGACGACTTCTCCCGTTTCTTCAACTTGCCAGGCGCCGTTCTGAAGCATAACAGCATTATACACATTTAGTAGAAATGTTATTAAGCCTTGCTTTATTGTTTTATAATATAAATATGTTTACTCAGCCAGGACTAAGCCAAGTAGTTGAGAAACGTATACAGAGAAATCAATGTATTATTGTTGTGTGCGGCGACATTGTCAAAGTCAAAGTCGATATATTCTTTATTCAAATAGCAACAAGCACTTTTAAATCGTCAAATTTTACAAATATCATCTTATTTCCTCTGCTACAAGAGATAGGAGCTCCCGACGGAGACCCCGTCTAGTTGTCCCACAATGTAAACTTGCAAAATCTAGAAAGTCGCTCGGTGTTATTGGGGCAAAACTATACAACTCGCTTCCTGCAGAAATGATTGAGTCAAGCGATACAATATTCAATAAAAGACTCAAAACACTCTTGATCGAACTGGCGTGTTATAACTAATAGATGACTTTGTCAATAGGAGTGGCTAACCCAACCACACAAGTACGTACCTATTTGTAAAATGTATAAAATGAATAATTTGTGTTGTTTATTGTACATATTGTAAAATGACATGTAAAATACTTATTTTTTATGAATAAAGATCTGAATCTAAATATCAGAGCAATTTATTGATGCAGTTATTATTGTTCTCAAAAACATTGAATTATTATAGATATAGCAAATTTCAACCTTGACTGAAGCTCAAGAGGGATGTATACAACATACTCCTCCATACAAAAAGAAAAAATGTTTTCTTCCACTTCTACATTTTCCATTCTCCATGATTTTTCAGTATGTTATTGACACAATGAAAAACTAGGTTTATAGGTCTTCCTTTTTTTTGCAATAGTATTTTTTTTTAAAGGACACCTATAAATCTAGAATATATTATGCTGAAGCGATCGACATTAAAATCAAAGTGATTTTTAAGATTTAGTTAGTGGAAACCGTTTTCTCCTGAAATAGAAGTTCATAGAAAAAGTACCGTTATTTCGTTAGGATTGCAAAGCTATTTTATATACTATTTTTCCCTCTTAACATTCTATAACAGTAGTGACACTTTGACTTCTCCTAGCTGGAAAACAAGATCATTCTAAGCTTTAACTTGCCTGAACTTTAATTTAACTTGCTTTAACTTTAATTTAACTTGCCTTAACTTTAATTTAACTTGCCTGAACTTTAATTTAACTTGCCTTAACTTTAATTTAACTTACTTTAATTTAACTTGCCTGAACTTTAATTTAATTTGCCTGAACTTTAATTTAACTTGCCTTAACTTTAATTTAACTTGCCTTAACTTTAATTTAACTTGCCTTAACTTTAATTTAACTTGCTTTAACTTTAATGTAACGTGCCCTGTTAGTATGTAAGTTAGTGTGGGTCAAATCTTAGGAGCTAAATTTGACCCACTTCCCTTCCGATTGAGCTGAAATTTTGCATAAATATGTAAATCGGATGGCTATGCAATATTATGAAGACATGCAGCTGGTCTGATGATGAAGACAGGAGGTGGCCATGGGAACCCTCGTGATCAAACAACGCAAAGTAATCGTGTTTGGGATTGTTAGAAATGTCTTGATGAGTATTAGTTGCCGGTGGAAAGAAAAGTACAGTCAGCGCTAAAAGCTAAGCACCCGTACTATACAAGAATTTCAAAATCGGTCAAGAAATTAAGTAGTTATGAAATAATAATAATAATAACGGTGGCACCCTAGGTTAGGTTTTTTATAAATGTTTTGTATTGTATTCTTAAAAGCCTAACTTAAGAAGAAAGATAAATAAAGGAGATAATAATAAAGTTTTTTATTCAGCTAAGGATCCACATATTGTTAGTTACAATTTTTTTGATTTACTTATAACTAAGGTTAATAAGTTTATAATAGAAATGTAACTATAAGTAATATAAGTATACTTACAGAGGTGTTAGGTTGTTTCTGTTTGTCTGTCTGTACACTCTGTACGTCCTCGACGATGGACAGGCCGGCGCGGGACTTGGCCAGCAGACGTTTCCGGTGCTTCCGGCTGAGACCTGATACAAGATACCACTTTTAATTCAATTCAATAGATTTATTTTATCCTATGTACATTCCCTTAATCCTATGTTAGTTAAACCTATACTAAATTATAAACTAAGCCTCTGGATCCCATATGCACACCATTCCAGTGTTTCTAGAAGGCAAGCAGGCGACTATAACACTAGGTGCAAGAATGTAGGGAACTGAAGTTGCTAGTGAGGTACAATATCGAAAAAAAATCAGCTGTTTAATAGAAAACATTGACTCTGATTCACCGATATGTTTGAGATGGCAGTTTTTTTAGTGATTTCGGGGTTGGTCCCATAGTGAAAGTTGTTCAGTATGCCCTACATATTCACCCCTCAGTGTTTGGTCAGTGATAACCAGTGATCGGTTTTTTGGATTCGACATGGGTTGAACGACCTCAATCATTATGTTAGTAGGGATATGCCCAGGGAATCCGGGCTTTATGTTGTTAGAAAAGGCAAAAAAATACAATGTGTTTATTTTATTACACTTTTAAACATCTAAGTAGCTGATAGACGAGTACCCAAGAATGTCCGTTGTTTCGTCAAGCGATATCCATAATTTTTCGTCTGCAACGTCACCGTGTATAACACTTAACTTTTCTTTGTAAAACTTATCCAAATACGTTCTTCTTATAATAGATTCACCGGGTAACTTAATACTATCACCACATTTACAGCATATGTACTTTCAAAGAAAGATTTAAAAGCCGGATTTTCGATTTGCTGCCACGGAATGTTGCAAAGAATTAAGAACTGGACTAGATCAAAGTAAAAATCTTCTTTCTTCTGTTGTAATCCTCTGTGCTGGCTACTTTCAACGTGTTTTTTAACAACATTTTTACTCGTACATCCGATGGTTATACTTCACATTTTGAACAATAGATTGATTGCTTAGTCGGCTCATACATCAAGTCAACGTGGGGCTCGATCTAACTTAGAATAGTTTCATCCTTAGGGGAAGAATTAGGTTTTCGCGGCATGTCAACTAGTATGTAACACTGCCTTCCGGTCTAGTACTTCCCGAGAATATTCTAATCATACGCGAATCAAAAGTTCAATTAGAGTAAGCCACAGTTGTCGTAAAAGATAATCTCAGAGTCCATGAACCAGTCGATGAAATGAAAATTGAACCATAAATCATAGTGTGCGAACTTAACGTGGATACTTATTTATTGGATCGCCTTTCAGCTATAAGATCTATGTATTTGCACTTATACGATAACCTGTGACCTAATATTATAGTATAAATTATACAGATAATACCTATTTATTTATGCAATACTTAGAAGCAAATAATTAGAACTGAAATCCAGAGAAAATAATGAAATGTCAATGTCAAGATTTTGAAGTATTTTTTCCATCATGACAGATATATAAGACTTTGTGGAGGTTTTAATATATTTTGCTTTAAATAAAATGTTGAGATTAGGAAAAGAATAGAAGTTTTTGTCTCAACTGGTTGCCATGTAAGAGTAAAAAATTCCTTAGAGATAATTTAAATTGTTTTATTTTTGTACGGTTTGTTCGGTATCGCGGGAAACTGTCGTATCTATATTAACTTTTCTACTTGATATCCCGCGAGGGAGAATCCAAATAACCGATCACTGGTGATAACAAAAGATTTCAAGTTTTAGAGACCTTTTACATCTCTAAGGATATTTTTTTAATTATATTTTATCTTTGATATTTAGAGACATACATCTCTAAAGAATTTAGAATTTGTTGGTTGTATTTTTTATACATCTCTAATAAAGTTATATTAAAGGTATATTTCATTGATTTCATATTTGTAATTGTATTTTGTTATTTTATTGTTTGTAAAGAATTGACATGTAAAAGGGCTTCTGTGGTCTATTTGCGGAATAAATGTTTGATATTGAATTTTTTTTTCATAAGTTTTAATGTTTCGTTTTTGTGATACACAAAACAGATCAAAAGAATGTATAAAACATTGAGGTGTTATATTTCTTTTTGAATCATGTTACAAACCCAATTGGCTACTTGACAGTTTTGTGTAAATAATGTCAATCGATCTTGATTTTTCTGAGGATTAAATGTCTATATAGGACTCATGGCATTTAAGCGACACAAAGGTCAGAAATGAGAGTTAAAGTCTGACGCTCGCACTCGACGATTGAAACGCCTCTAACAAAATTATAATGTAATGTGACGTCACATATGGAAGTTCAAGAAAATTGTTATTTTGTCCGTAAAATATTGCGTTTATGTATGTACTTGTAATACAATTTATTTTTCAATAATATTTAAGGAATCGAATGGTATAATTTTATTTTTATATTTCAAGGTTAAAAAAACTTTGATGCCTTGTATTTTTCCACTTTTTTTAAATAAATGGCTCGTTTTCGATCCATTTAGCTAAATTTTGTTATAATATTCAACGTGTGTACCCAATTTACGAATTCGTACCTCTCAGCGCCAGTTCATCTCCGCTAGCGACGAGTTTTTTCTCCAGGGCCCGCAGAGCCTTGGCCGCCGCGGTGGGCTTCAGGCGAGGCCCCGCCTCGCGGGTCGGGGCGGGGGGCGCGAACGGGTGCGGGCCCGACGAGAACTGCTCCAGCCTGAAAATTTCATTTAGGTCAATTTTCCTACGGAAAACATTTTTTTTTATTACGAAAAGGTGAGCATTCGACCACAATCTCACTGGTAAGTGTCGATGCAGTCCAGGATGGAACACGCTTACCTAAAAGATGGCTACTCACTCTCGATTTAAAAAGATCCAAGTTATAGTGGACTGGGAATAGATTTGCAGGAAGTGAATTCCACTCCTTAGCTTTATAGAAGTAGTGTGGGCAGGGTGAGGTACTTGCAGTTGTACACAGCGCCTCGCGCGCCGGTGGCCGGCGCCGGGGGCGCGCGCCAGCCGCCGGCGCAGCGCGGCCGCCAGCGCGCGCGCGGGCACCGGCAGCGCGCGCAGCACCACGTCCACTCGGCCTGCGCGCGGATCCAACGCGCTAAAACAAATAAATACATAATAACAACTAAATAAATATTATAGGACATTATTACACAAATATACATATATATATATATATATATATATATTATTGAGAGCTTATTTGGGACAACCGACTGGTCGCCGTCCAGTGGGTCGGCCCAGATACCGCTGGAGCGACAGTGTCCAGGCGGATCTGTGCCAACTCAAAGCCGATAACTGGCAGGAAGTGGCACAGGATCGGGACAGGTGGCATTCTCTCGTTTTGGAGGCCAAGACCCTCTTTGGATCACTGCGCCACAATAGTTAGTTAGTTAATTTATTACACAAATTGACTAAGTCCCACAGTAAGCTCAATAAGGCTTATGTTGAGGGTACTTAGACAACGATATATATATAAATATTTATAAATACTTAAATACATAGAAAACACCCATGACTCGGGAACAAATATCCATGCTCATCACACGAATAAATGCCCTTCCCAGGATTTGAACCCGGGACCATCGGCTTCGTAGGCAGGGTCACTACCCTAATACCTAATGTTTCCAAATTGTATTTTTCTACTCATCGACTGTAATTGTTGAATTAAGATTTCGTGTACCAAACTAAAATTGCGTACTTTTCATGTCTGGACTCACAATTCGACTACGATTAGTTTAATTTCTTTCGATACGCTTTAGCCAACTATAAAACGGGGGACGGACGAGCGGAGGCTCACGCGTTTGTTAGATACCTACCATTTTTCATTAATTATTTAAGTTTTACAGTAAAAAAAAAATATTATTTTCGATGACTCGTACAAAAAATATTGTATACAATAGATGTATAGTCAAGCTTTTCAATCTCGTACCTCACTTAGGCAACTCGGCAAGTTTCGTTGCCTAAACGCGATACTCGACTGAAAAGCTCTCTATTATATCATAACTGCATAAAATCCTATTTATACAAATAGACACGATGACCATATCGAAGCGCTGGTGGCCTAGCGGTAAGAGCGTGCGACTTGCAATCCGGAGGTCGCGGGTTCAAACCCCGGCTCGTACCAATGAGTTTTTCGGAACTTATGTACGAAATATCATTTAATATTTACCAGTCGCTTTTCGGTGAAGGAAAACATCGTGAGGAAACCGGACTAATCCCAACAAGGCCTAGTTTTAGCTCTGGGTTGGAAGGTCAGATGGCAGTCGCTTTCGTATAAACTAGTGCCTACGCCAAATCTTGGGATTAGTTATCAAGCGGACCCCAGGTTCCCATGAGCCCCATGATTACTTTGCCCCACATATGGATAAAATGCAACTTTCTCATTCGTTTTTGAACAGTCAAGAGGGCCTTTACCAGTCGGTGTGGTGAAAAAGTACGTGCTAGGCCTATTCGTACAAAGAATATATTGACTTAAATTTTTGACATATTATTAACAATTCCGCCTTGGCCAATCCACAGAATACAAATAATAATAGAAAAATTGCAATATTTACCCATTGGTCATCATTTCCTCATCATCATCTCCGCTATCTTCATCTACAGCATCTTCTGGATCCTGTTCATTATCATCACCAGCGTCTTCTGCGTCCTGAAAACAAAGATATACAATTAATATCAATAGCGGATATTACGCAAAACTCTGCGTAGAGGGCGCCACTAGGACATACTGAGGCCCTTCCGCGAAACACAAAAATAAAAATTTCATTCTTTAAAAAAAAAAACTGTTAATTCAGTGTTTTTGTTGAGGTACAGTCTGAACTCAGTTACAATTTATATTTGGAGATTATCTTAACTAAGTTTAGCCTTAAGAGAGAGAGAGAGAGAGAGAGAGAGAGAGAGAGAGAGAGAGAGAGAGAGAGAGAAAATATTTATTGCCACAAAAAACCTTATCAACAAAGTACAATATAATAACCTTAAATACTAAATACAAATTAATTAGAAAGATAGGTAATTCAACATTTAATACCTGATGATTGGGCAATGGGCTCCAATCTCAGCATATGCCAAGCAGAGGGCCTAGCGCTGGTTTTCAGACTGGACCCTTGAGATCGGTCGGTCGCAGGTTAACAAATTTCTGTGCTTGTACAGACAAACAGACAGATATTTGTGTGCTTAACTAAGTATATAATTAGTCCTGATGGCAGTTAGTGCTTACATGTTATTATTATACTATTTTTTTTTTGTAACGTTACGTTATCTCTCTATCACTCTGAATATAGCTCTTTATTTACAATATGAATATATACAGATGATTACTATAACTAGCTTATATCTAAAATAGGCCCTTGAGGCATTGTACCAAGGATGCTGGCGGCATTTCCTCGTTGTATCGCAATACTGATACGTTGTGCGAGGAAGCCGCCAGCTCTTCGGTCACCAATATACCAATACCTATCACTCTTGAATATTATTGAGTAAAAACTTTCGGGAATACCTCGACCTTTCCTATATGGATAAAGTACGAAATTTAGGATTTAAAATCTATTTACAGTACATATGGTGCTACTTTACCGCACTAGTGCGAAAATCAGCGTTATTACGTTACTGTGTCGAACATTTAAAGGGCCATATGTACTGTAAAACGTTGTACGATACATGTGCGAATAGGAAATTCGCAACGAGTGGTGATAAATTAAAACACGACCGAAGGGAGTTACAAGCTTATAATTTTACGTTATAAATTAGAGCGTAAAGATGGAATGTTAGTATTTCTCTTACCTCCGGGTCTCCGTGTTTGAGCAACTCGGTAAGTACCCTCCTCGAAGCGATGCATATTGATGTAGCGGAACCTTGGCTCAAGTAGGCTATGAACGGCCGGAGCAGGATAACCAGGGATTCCGGGGATATTTCTCCGGAGGACACCTACACAAAAAACCTTATATTAGGAATAGTTACATATACACAAACTATTCTGGTAAAATGATAAATTAATTTTTAATTATATAATTTTAACAATACAAAAACTATTACATTCTCAATTACTCTGAAAAAAAAAACATTAAAAAAACAAAATTCTGGTAAATATTAAAAGTGGAAAAATTACTGCTTAGGTGAGACTTGGGGTTGCTGGCTATGGATGAGGTCTTGGTGGCTCAGTTGGCAGAGCGCTGGAGTATCGAACCATAGGCCGTCAGTTCAAGTCTCACCCAAGGCAGTAATTATTCCATTTTAAAATTTATTCTAAGCTTAATAGCATCATTTACAGTACATATGGGGCTACTTTATAGCACTAGTGCGAGAAGTAGCATATTACGTTACTGTGTCGAACATTTAAAGGGCCATATGTACTGTAAAACGTTGTACGATACATGTGCGAATAGGTAATTCGCAACTCGTGTCAATTTAATGTACTATTGCAGACGTTTCTGCTTGTTTCTTCTTCTTCTGCTGCCATGCCCTAGCGGGCGTCGGCGGCCTCCTTTGCAAAGTCTTTTCTATGCTTGGCCATTCTTGTTAGCGTGGCCGCGTCCTTGATGTTTGTCCATTTTTTGATGTTGTCGAGCCAGTTCATCCTCCTTCTTCCCCTTCCCCGTTTTCCCTCTATTTTTCCTTCTATTATTTATTATATAAATATATATATAACTTTCAACAGTTTATACTTTTCATGTCTATGTAGATGTCCAAAATATGTAATCTTTCTTCGCTTAACTGTGGCTAGTACTTCCTTTTTCTTCTTCATTATTTTTAGGATCTCTATATTAGTTATTCTTGCGGTCCATGATACTCTCAGCGTACGCCTGTACAGCCACATTTCGAAGGCCACTATTTTATTTTCCGTTTTTTTATTCACGGTCCATGTTTCAACACCATAATAAAGTATGGATTCTGCTTGTTTAAAATTAATTTTACAGTACATATGGGGCTACTTTATAGCACTAGTGCGAGAAGTAGCATATTACGTTACTGTGTCGAACATTTAAAGGGCCATATGTACTGTAAAACGTTGTACGATACATGTGCGAATAGGTAATTCGCAACTCGTGTCGATTTAAAACACTCCCTTCGGTCGTGTTTTAATTTATCGCCACTCGTTTCGAATTTCCTATTTTTCGCACTTGTATCGTAATGTACTATATTCTGGCAATGTTTGGTAGTCTACAAAAACTATATTGATCCCTTTTTACAAGCTTATATTTAGTATGTATGTTATTTTGTTAGTGTCAAATCTTGGAAGCTAACTTTGACCCACTTCCCGATTTCCGATTGAGCTGAAACTTTGCATACAAATATAAGTCGGGTGACAATGCAATATTATGACCATCGAGCTGATATGATGATGGAGACGGGGTTGCCGGCCGCGTATCCCTATCCGGTCTCGCTACGCTCGGCCGTCTATATCTACTTGGCCTGCAAACCTTCGTTTCCCGTCCTCTATAGTAATGTACTATTATTTAACTTGAAATGTACCTATGTATGTACGGGTCAAATTTTGCAAGTTAATATTGACCCACTTCTCGGTTATGATGAAGCTGAAAATTTGCATACATGTCGGGTGACAATTCAATATTATGGTACCATCGAGGTGATATGATGATGGAGACAGGAGGTGGCCATACATAGGAACTCTGTGATGAAACGCAACCTAATTGTGTTTGGGGTTTCTAAAATTGTCTAATGCAGTAAGAAAAGTACAGTCAGCGACAAAACTTTGTACCAAAAATTATTTTTTTGCCAAAAACTTATTTTAGTGTCCATAGTTAGTTAGTTAGTTAGTGCTTCTGGGCATTTTCCGCAACTCGACAACCATTGTGCCTATTTTGCGTGAAACGAGGTAGCGCTACTCTAACCACCCCAGCTCCTCCACGAAGCCTAGCAAAGTTTTCAGGTTGCTAATTGCCTCTCCTAGTGTGCACGGATTCCCTAGGTATTTGTTCCTGTATACTTCTACCTGTTTGCAGTCTAGGAGAATATGTTTTGTTGTTTCTTCTTTCTCCATGCACGCTCTGCACATGGGGCTGTCTGTTTTACCCATTTATTTTAGTGTCCATACTCAGCCGGCAAAAACGGAACCCTAATAGAATAAAGTTATTGTCAGTGATGGTTCCGGACACCATATTTAGTTTAGTTTTATTTGTTATTTTTTTGAGACATCTCATTTTATATCGTAAAATGGAACACATTAATTAGCGACAGTAGGTAGGGTACTTTTTCGAATATTTTTTGACGTTTATAAAAGCCAGTGGAAGGTAGATAGATTTCGATGGCTGCTCATGGCCGTATACGCAAGCTCGTGCGTCGTGAAAAATAAGAAATACCTAAAAACTGTGGATTTGTGTGCCCGAAACCCTCACCGGAGCCACTACAGCATCAGCTCGCCAATGAAGAGTGTCGGTACCGACAAAGCGATTCGTCGTGCAGAGACCGGGTGAGTTGGCTTTCGATTTATTTGCTTTCACTGGCATAGATTGTTAAACTTCTCGTTGTCTAAAACAATTTCCCTATTCGAGGGCGATTGTACAGTCAGTCTGATCCTTTTTCCCAGGTCGCGTGGTAATTGCGTTAAGTATTTTTAGAAAAACTTTAATACCCAATATACACTGTAAATAAGAAAATAGTCCTACCTTGGAGATCTCTTCCAGATAACAGTCGGCGATGTGTATGACCAGCGAATTGGCGTTGCGCGCGTACAGGGGCGTTTTCAACGCCAGCAAACCTGGACATATGCACTGATGTTAGATTATAGATTCTTCTCTATGGAACTGGGGCCCATTTCTCGAACGATATTAGTCTAATATTATTAGTGTGTTGTCGTGGTAACCCATACGACTTCGTGGACTAATAATATTAGTCTAAAACCGTTCTATAATAGAAATAGGCCCTGTACTATAATACCATACCATATACATTCTGAATCTCGTTACCGACGGGATAGATGTTTTTTATTGCCATATGTGTCAACTGTCAAAAACGTGTTTATATGTATTGTGTTATGAAATGGATTGAATTTAACTTGAAATTATTGTGTAGTTACAGTGTACTATTTTTTTTTTTTGTTTTGTGTAAAGCAATATTGAAATCTAAATTGACATCATTCATTATGCAAGGGATTGTAATATGTTGAAGCGTAAATTTAAATTATTTAGTTAAGTAGTAATAAGTATTATTTAATTTAAGGCACTATTGTATTAAGGTTTACCTGTAAAGATAGTTGCTGTATTTAATTATAAATAAAAAATGTGTGGATCAACAATACCCGACTGCGCGACACAAAGGGGGATAATGTGTTAATAATTATCAGTAATAGACCGCGGGCCAGGAGCATATTTTGTCAGTCATCGCCTCCCGGCTGATCCTTTGTCAGTAGATAGTTTAGATCCTGTTTTAAACTTAAAGCATCGTCAGCCGGTTCTATCGCGGTGGAATGACCGTCGGCTGTAAAATTAACATTTAAAAAATATGCGCCTACCACTTTATGTGCGGCAAAGTGTGCGTAATGTGTAAATTATTATCCATTGATGGCTTTTTAGGCGATTACGCGTGATGAAATGCTACATGCAACGTTTCATGATTTGTTTTTGCTATCATAAAAGGTATAGGTAAAGGTATAGGTAGACCGCCTGTTGTTTACCTCTTCTTTATGTGTTGTATTATTTGTACTGTTTCTGTATTGAGGTGTGCAATAAAGAGTATTTGTATTGTATTGTATTGTATAACGCTTATTTTTTACATGTTCATGCGACCAGCTGATGTTTTTACCACCGCGATATAACCGGCTGATGATTTTTTAAATTAACACCAACATCTGAACTAACATTTGACAAAGTATCAAACGGGAGACGATGACAATTTTTTTTTTGTTTTACGTGTTTTGGTGGCTGCCATTCCTCAACCGACCAACGGAGCAGCAACTGACGTCCACGAGGGTTCATCATACCTAGCCGTTAACCACTACACGAGTTTTCAGCCGGGAGGCGATTGGTCATAGAAATTGTTACTGGCTCGCGGTCTATAATATCAGTCTATGTATGTATGTTTGTTTGTTCCTTTGTTTGGCACTTTTAAGACAAACCGCGTTCGCCTTTATCTCATAATTCTACGATTGTTCAAAGTGGCGTAACGTTCAAAGTAGTGTCAATAACTAATTTACTTTTTGTCACAAAAAATTACTTACCATCCTTGCCAGCTAGCATGTCGGCAAATTGGTTGCAGGCGTCCTCGCTCCAGCCGCTGCGGTGCACGCAGCGCAGGGCGCCGCGCAGGTAGCGGCGCACCAGCTGGACGAAATATGTGGGGAATAAATATACAAGGAAACTAATTCATCTTTTGAATATGGATGTCACGAATATTCGTATTTTTAGTATGATTAGATTAGATTAGATGATTTATTTCATGAAAGACAATTACATAATAAATTTGCATTGATGTCAAAAATATTAGAATTTCTATCATGATAGTCAAAATAAAATAAAAATGAAAATAATAACAATACTAATGAAATAAAATTATAGCTCCAATAAGGATTGTCAATACAATTAGAATAACAGTAAGTAGGTAAATACTTACAAAATCCAAAATATAAATTTACAATGTCAAATCTTACGAAAATACGAGAACAATAAAAATAAAAACGATAAATTAATAAAAGAACACAAATAGTATCTCCCAATAAGAATCGTCAACACACAACAATATAAAAATAAAAAAAATGTTATCGACACAATGAAACTCTAGGTATATAGGTTTTCCTTTGTTCGAAATTTGAACGCGTGCCATTACGATCGAACGGCTCTCGGCTAATATGAGGGAGAAAGCATATAGCCGCCACTCCGTTGCAATTGCACGGGAGTAAGCGAGACAACATACTTCGAATTGTATTACTTTATAAAACGTCCGCAAAAACCGTTACATTATTATGCTCAGTTTGTCTCGATGTCCTACTGTACTAAAAGACGAAGAGATTGTACTAGCTTGGAGCGATCTTTTCAGTGAAAGGGCATGCACAACTCTAGAAACTTCAGCTGGACACTAAAAATACAGTTTCGTAGCGGCTGCAAGGTTTGGCAGATTTCTGGCCGAAACCAAATCTTTGGCTGAAACATGCTTTTCTCCCGAAATTTCTATTGGACGCTACATTAGGAGCGAAGTATACCAAGTGATTGACCATTAAAAAGAGGAAACGTTTTTAGGGTTCCTTAGTCAACTAGGAACCCTTATAGTTTCGCCATGTCCGTCTGTCTGTCTGTCTGTCTGTCCGAGGCTTTGCTCCGTGGTCGTTAGTGCTAGAAAGCTGAAATTCGGCATGGATATATAAATCAATAAAGCCGACCAAGTCGTACAAATTTTTTTTGAGGTTACCTCCCCTACACGTAAAGTGGGGGTGAATTTTTTTTTTGCTTCAACCCTACAGTGTGGGGTATCGTTGGAAAGGTCTCTCAAAACTAATAGGGGTCTTCAACAAACATTTTTTGATAAAGTGAATATATTCGGAGATAATCGCTCCGAAAGAAAAAAGAATTGTGTCCCCCCCCCTCTAAATTTTGAACCATAGGTCCAAAAATTATGAAAAAAATCGTGGAAGTAGAGCTTAAGAAAGACATTAAATGAAAACTATAGCGGACATGATCAGTTTAGCTGTTTTTGAGTTATTGCAAAAAGTTCCCCCTTCATAGTAAAAAGACTTACTTTACCTAATTAGGTACTGCTTATGCAAATTTGCCTATTTGTTTAACTCGCGTGAAAGGTACCGTTTCATCCCTTGGTTAATTTTCTATACTTTAAGCTCCAGTTTAGCTTATTGTGACGGAAGAGTAAATACGGAACTCTACACTGAGCGTGGCCCGACATGCTCTTGGGCGGTTTTATTTAACTTCTAACTATTTTCCATTATCCATCATTTTCTAGTATGTTATTGACACAATGAAATATAGGTTTTCCGTTTTTACAATATTTGCAAAATAAAAAACAATATTTAAAAAAAAAACGAAACTTATAAACCTAGAATATATTATGCTAAAGCGATTGACATAAAAACAAAGTGATTTGTTGAGATTTAGTTAGTGGAAACCGTTTTCTCCCGAAATGGAATTTCATAGAAAAATTACCATAACTACTACTAATGTAATAGCATGATCATTTAAAGCCTACTGTACTCACCATAAGAAACTTATCAATCCTGTGCTGATCTATCCCGAACCACTCAGTAGCCAGCATCTTGAAGCCTGCCTTGGCAAGCAGCATGGCATTTGAGAGCTGCTCCGTCGGGAACAGATCCAGGATTCCGGCGATGCTTTCGCAGAGGTCCTCCTGTATGCGCATGTGTGTAAAATGAAACATGTTACTACCTCAGAAGACCCAAATACTGTACATGGCAATGTACAAAAATTATGTTTCAACAGGTTTGAACTATTTATGAAATATTAAATAAATATAAGGCAAGGTTGCAAAAGTACAATGGTGCTGCCACCACCAAGAAGGTAAAGTGGAATGCATAGAGTCAGACCATGATAACTTGACAGCGATTTTGACAGCCCAGATAGTGCAAGTATTATTTTAAATGTCAAACATCTATGAAATTATGACATTTACTTAACACTTGCACAGGCCGGGCTATTAAAATCGCTGCCAACTTAGTTTTGACTGACTCGACATGGGTGGATCAACATTTTAGTGTCACTCATTGTCATGGTTACGGTTTTTGGTCCCTTGGACATCCACTCTTGAAATCCTTATTTTAAGGTATTTTAATGTATAAATAATATATTCTTGTGGTGGTTTTATGCCACATCTATAACAGGCCATCCACTGAGCATGTTAGTAAACTGTCATATAACATGTCTCCGAACAAACCGTGTCAGTATTGTCCCTGACACAATGGGATAACAGCTGAGAAAAAGTTGATTCGGTCCAAATAAATATCTTTAAGAGGCTTGTTTACCAGGCTTGGCTATTGGGAACATGATTAAATAGAATGATTACATTGAAAACATTAATTACTCAAATTATAACTGATTTGATAGGAAAATATCACAGTTAACTGTGACTTTCCATTTGGACAAACATAGATAATTGACCAAAGCGTTAGCAAAGTTCTCGGTTTTGACGCTGGCAAACTGCTTTCCTATGTCCGGATGTTCTTCTCTACAGGTCACAATTCTCAACTGATTCTCGTGAAATTTTGTGAGTAGATTCAGTATAATTTTTGTCATTTCGAAATTGGCATAAAGGACTTAATTGCCACTAGTGTCTATAGTGCCACTGGACTTAAGACCTTTGTGAGTATGCTGTGCACAATGAAGTGAGTCTTTTTTATTTTTACCTGTTTTTATGAATCTTATCACAAGGTCACAGAGCCACTAGGTTTGAAAAGTAACAGAACAACCATAGAACTATTAGCACGGCTCATTGCCACTTTAAAGCCCTAATGTAAATGTTTACTTTAGAATATAGATTGTGGCATGTAAAGGGTTAAAATTGCGCCAGAACACCACCGATTCAACCTGCCGTGTTACTGTACGGGTGCGAAACCTGGTTTGTCCGCAAAGACCTAATGACAAAACTCACAAGTGTTTGTGAACAAATGCTTAAGGCAAATTCTGCACATCTTTTGGTCTAACTGGATCACAAACGCTCACTTATGGAGAAAAACCGGACAAGCACCCGTACATAAGGAGATCCAAACGCGCAAATGGCATTGGATTGGGCATATCCTCAGGAAGCCTGACACCCACCTATCCAAGGTGGCCCTGACCTGGAAGATGCCCGGAAAACGGAAACATGGTCGCCCTAAATCTACTTGGCGCCGTTCCGTGGAGCAAGAGTTGTGTGTATTAGGGATGGGGTGGGAGGAGGTTACCCAAGCTGCCCAGGACCGGAGTCAGTGGAAGAAAATGGTTCGAGCCCTACACCCGTAACAGGATGAAAAGAAGAAGAAAGGGTTAAAATTTAAATAATACCTGAACCAGAGGTTTATCTGACATCCAAACAGCATAGAATAGACCTTTCCACACTCTCGTGAAGTCATCTTCTTTAAATTCTGGAAAGTAAGTGACATTTTATATAATTAGCTACAATATTTCAAACTACAGACATTTATTTAACTTTCATCGATTTATTCCAATTAAAATAACTTTAAAACATCGCACCTATAACTAATTGTCCATAAAAGATAGATGGACCTTCTTTAAATACCAATTTTTAATCGTGAAATTCAATGCATGTCTTTTATTTTGTTTTTGAGGTTATATTACCCCGTGTCAAACTATGACAAAATTGTCTAAAAAATCAACTTTATCTTAAAAATTATTAACAAACATACCGTAATTCTTCTCAAAACAATTAACAAGCCATTTTTTCAACGCTCTAAGCACACGATCACGCGTTTTCTTCTCGTTTCCAGAAAGTAATCTAGCAAATTTGATTTCTTGCGCGACCACCAACACTTGCTGTTTTTTGGTTTTGTCTATAGGTTTTTTCTTGATTTTCCGCTTTTTCTCGTTAGTTTTATCGGTGACTTTCATTTTTATTGATAAATCTGTTCAATTATTTTGGTTAGACGCGTGCGAATCTCGAAATTTGGCGAATGCGAAATGCGTCGTGGTCGTGGTTTATTTGGTGAAATTGACAGATGAATAATGTTGCCAGTTGCGATTCAAAAACGAACTAGGTTCGTTCAACGATTGTACTTTTTCCACCGAAACTGGCGAAAAAAGAGTAGGCACGTTTCTTAATGTCCAGTTAAAACTGAAAGTATCCAGCAGACCAATTTACCGTAAACTATGTAAAGTGCAGTAGTGTATGGCAGCATAAAACTTTGAAAGTGTGCAGTTTTAAAATGGTTGAGAAAACACGTACGGAGGTGATTTGTCGATAAAACTCATTGTACTATACGTGGTTAACGGCTCCACTATACGTGGACAAACACATTGGATTATTATATTAGTATTGTGCTTTATATGGATTTTGAAAGCGTCGGGGAATATGCAGTTTCCTTGGAATCATGAGAATGAATTAAAAGAAAACATTAAAAATCATTAATATATTTCGATATATAAGAATAACAATAATCATTATACAATATCAGGCACATTATACAGCATTATTTCCATATGTTTTAGACCATTTAATTATCACTAATAAAACAATAACTTAATATAAAAATCTCATAAATTAACATGGAATGTCGTCGCAAATACAAACACCAAATATTGAGTTTTTTTTAAATGTTAAAAATAATCTCGTGAATTTACTATTTTGTTTTACTTGATTAAATAAACTATTTTTATACATGTATAAACTAAGTAATAAATATACTGTTTTAAATTAAAACCACTTTAACTAACGATGTCCAACATAATTACTTATACCTACGTAATTGTAAATATCTGATGACCAAGGTATGTCGTTTGTTTTTTATAAAATATGTATTATGTAGGGTAGGACCTAGTTAATAGAGCTAGACTTGTAATTTTACATGTAATTACTGTCAACATTGGTCAAAAGACCTCTGAATATTAGTTAAAGGGCTTATTACATTTATCCTGCCGTCGCGCCCGAGTAACCGTTTTCCGGTTCAATATTTGACGTGTAAAAATACTTTGTCTCGAATTGCCAAAAATGTTGTTTGCTTTTTTGCAGTTGGACAATTTTTTTACATCAAGAAATATTGTAAACGATGAGCTAATATTTCGTAAAACGATCCTTTGGTCCGATATCGGGGCCGACGTCACGGCCGATCGTTCGCCGTCCGAAGGCAGGATAAGTGTAATAAGCCCTTAAACGCGCATTCGGGATGCCAAGTGTTGCCAGTAAAAAATGCAAAATTGTAACTTCTTAAAAAAAGGTCAGTACATTACTGAATAGGGAGCGTGTATGAACTGTAGGAGGTAGCACAGGAGCCGTCAGATTTTTGGCGCGAGGCGTAAATATGATGTTTATTGTTCCGATGTAGCCCACAAGATGGCAGAACCTACTATGTACAAGAAAACACGTGACGTGTAAATGTACATGTTTATGGTTCCGATTCAGGCCACAAGATGGCAGACCCTCCAACGCGCACGGTCCCTATTAGCCAACTGAAATAATATAAATTGATCGTTTTCCGTTTCACGGAATATCAGCACATTCGTGAACAATATTTGAAATGTAAAAAAATATTTTGTCTCCAATTGCCAAAAATGTTCAATGGTTGATATTTTGGATATGAAACATTTATTTATAATTCATAAATTATAATCGATGTGGTGATATTTGGTGGCCCTAAATCGGGTCTGATATCAGGCCTGATAGTGTGGATGTAATTGGCACTTAAGGATCAATTTCTTAAATTATTATGCTGCCAGTGCAGGGCTATAACCGCCAAAATCTATTGCAGAGAATTTTCTCCGTCACTCTAATAACGTCTTAGTGAGAGTAAAAGAGGAGATCCCCGCAATTTCCGAATTTCGGTTTTCGCGGTAGGCCCACAGGTACTTTAGAACCGGATTCGACGCCAACTCCGTCTGTTGGTGACCTTGTTGAAACAAACATCTATGAAATTATGACGTTTACTTAACACTTGCACAGGATGGGCAATCATAATCTCTATCCTCAATACAGGATGTTTATTTAGCCACCTGCAATAATTTACGGGGTAAATATACAGGTCATACTGAGCAACTTTTACCATGGGAACAATCCCGAATTCGCGAAAAAAAATTTATTCACCCATATAAAATGTCAAACATCAAACAGCCAAAATGTATGAAACAGACAAATATTTTTTCAGATGTCAGGGTTCGTCCCATAGTGAAAATTGCTCAGTATGACCTATATATTCCCCCCGTAAATTATTGCAGGTGACTAAATAAACACGCTGTATGGAGGATAGAGATTTTGATTGCCCTGCCTGTGCAAGTGTTATTTAAACGTCATGATTTCATAGATGTTTGACGTTTAAAATGACACTGGACACTGGCACTGACTGGGATATTAAAATAGCTGCCAACTTATTTTGGTCTGACTAACAAACCCCGTGAATTTCGGGTACAAAATGCTTCAGTTGTATTCATTGGGCATCTTGGCGGTCTTCACATTGCACGCCGATTCGCATCGCTCTAATGTGAAAGCGAGACATCGCTATATACGTACATAGAGCTGTCCCACTCACGGAGCGACGTGCGCATCAGTCTGTTAACCGTTTTTAACCCATTGAACGTCGCCTGCCCGAAAGTTGATATTGGATTGGAGCTGTTGTGTGTTTGGCCGGCAAAGGGTTAATCATCATCATCGAACAGCGATAAAGGGTCCACAAACACCGGCTCCGCTGTTTTCGGCTCCTTCACAGGAAGAATGACTGATACATCCTGTTTGATTTCTGAAAAAAATACATGAATAAAAATATTTTTTTTTAAACTTCTGGATGAGCCGGGAATTTAAAACTCAATGGTGTTCTCTGGATGCTCATGGAACATAATATTGATGTGGACTGTATACACCATGTTTTTATAGTATTCAACTTCGGGGTATGGCTAACTAAATGGCATAGATAATTTTTGCTTTTTGCGGTTCTATCGCGGTGGAATGACCGTCAGCTGTAAAATGAACACCACTTTATGTGCGGCAAAGTATAATGTAATGCGTCAATTGCGTAATCCGTTGATGCCAATTCAGGCGTTTACGACTGATGAAATAATACTTGCAAAGTTTCATGATTTGTTATTGCTGTCATAAAAGGTATAGCGCTTATTTTTTACATGTTCATGTGACCAGCTGATGTTCTTACCACGGCGATATAACCGGCTTTTTTTAAATTAACAACAGCATCTGAACTATCATTTGACAAAGTATCAAACGGGAGGCGATGACATTTTTTTTGTTTTACGTGTTTCGGTGGCTGCCATTCCTCAACCCACCAACGGAGCGGCAGCTGACGTCCATGAGGGTTCATCGAACCTAATCGTTAAGCACTACACGAGTTTTCAGCCGGGAGGCGATTGGTCATGGAAATTTTTCCTGGCTCGCGGTCTATAAACACTAATCAATACGTAAACGGGCCGTAAGGCAAGCGTACACGTTCGTAAGGGCCTTATCAAATAAAAATAAATGACTGATTATCTCCGAAATGAAGGTAATTAGAATACCGGTGTTTTCGAGAAAGTTATTACTTAATTAACACGCTTTTATTAGGTCGACCTGTGTGTAACTATGTAATGGAATCTAAGGTAACTAATTTAACCATCTTCCAAGGATCGTAGCGGCATGAAAATTGGCAGCTGTATGTAGTTCTGATGACAATACAATAATATGGTACTGTCGAACTGATCTGATGATGGAGCCGGAAGATATGAACTGGAACTTCATGATGGAACATCGTATCATAGCTGTGTTTCTATTTGTTAGAAAAGTCTTGTAATGAACTTTGACCACGATTAGGTTTAAGGTCTGGTGATGAAGCCGGAAGATAAGCACTGGCATTCCATGATGGAATATCGTATCATAAGCGTGTTTTTTTTTAACTATTAATTTATTTAAGCTCCAGAATGCAGCCTTGAAAATTAACGGCAATAAAGAAATACGGTGTATTAATTAATCTAACACTAGGGTTTCACTCGCACGTGTAGCACAAGTATTTAAAGTTTTAAACTACTTGACTAATTTGGACAATGACAATACCTATAATTTGGAGGCCAGTTAGAAAGAACCAACTTCACGAAACAGTTTAAAACACTATATTTAATTTTACTTTTAGTACCAGAGATATAAAAAATGCTTAGTCCGCTCGGCAACCTAATCCTAGACTTCATATAAATTGTACACAACTATTTTAAACTTACCTTTAGCAGGTTTGGTCCCAAAAAGATCATCATCATCACCGTCATCTCCAAAAAGACTCGTATCCTTTTTACTTATCAATTTCGTTTTACTTTTAAATAAATCGTCTTCATCACTCAGATCATCTAGGATTGATTTTTTTGCTTTCTCTACGTTTTCTTTTACAGTTTCTACTATTGGTTCTTTTACAACTTTACTTTGTTGTATTTCATCTATATTGTTGTCTATTGATTTTGCTGGAAAATCGTCAAATATATTATGTGTGTCTTTTAGTTCTTCTGTTTTATTTTCTTTGACATTATCTTTTGTTTTATTGTAAACTTTGCCCAAAGTGCCTATACCTTTATTCTGAAATATATCTTCGTCTGAGCTAACGTTGGTATTTAACTCTGGTTTAGTTATTTTAGTTTTTGCTTTAAATAAATCATCTTCATCCAAATTCGAAAATATACCAGGTTCTTTCACTTTTTGAATATCAGATTGAGTTGTTTGAGCACTTTTAAAGAGTTTTTCATCAGAATGAGTGTCATTTGTGTTTACTGATGATTTTTTATTAGTTGGTCTAAACAAATCATCATCGTCATCTGAATCTAAAAATGATTTATTTTCTAACTTTTTACTGACATTTTCCCTCTTTATTTCATCAACTACATTAGCTACATTACCCTCTGATTTATCTTCATTTGGAGAATCCTTCTGTACTTTATCTATTTCATCATTTGAAATATCTTTCGTATTAATTGATTTTTTAAACATATCATCAATCTCATTAGGATCAAACGACGATTTATTTTCGACAGTTGGTTGTCCAAATGATTTACGGTCCTTTATTATAACATTATCTTTTTCAGTTTTCTTTTCTGGTTTTTTGAATAACTCCTCATCAGAATCAACTATGTTCAAATGTTTTCTTGTAGGTTCCATACTTTTATCATTTGTTTTTGTAGAGCCAAAAATGTCATCATCATTCAAAATATACACAGTTTTAACTACTTTCTCCTTAACTTCTTCCTTAGTACTGTTATCATTAGAGCTATCAAAACTAGAATCTGTAAAATCGATGGCAGATTTCCTGGCAGCTTCTTTTCTAGCCCGTCTAGTCGATGGTCGTCTTTTTACTTGTATTTTAGCTCTTTCTTTTGATATTTTATTATCTAATATTTCGGGATCATCAAAACTGATGGATTTTACCATTTTAGGTTCGGTTTTGTCAGCTTTGTGTAATTCTTCGTTACTTGCTGTGTGTTCTTGCTTAACTTCGACATTTTCAATTTGTTTCTTTTTCGGAGAAGCTCCTGGTAAGAGCGAGTTAACATTTATGTTGATATTCATAGGTTTTAGTTTGCCGATCTTTTTAGTTTCTTTGGCTGTATCATCCGTTGTGTCTTGAGCTTCTATGTTTTGAGTAGGATCGCGTTCTTCGACCGATTTACTAATGATGTCAGTCTCAATTGCTTTAGATGACATACTATCAGTTCTATCAAACGTTGGAGGATCTTCCGATTTCTGAGCAGTTTTTATTACTTCTTCTTTTTTACTAGGCTTTTGAGTAAAATCGATATCTATAGCCGGGGGCTCATCGTTGAAAATACCAAATCTTTCCTCGCTAGGACTAATAACTGGTTTCTCGTCAGTGATGATATCACTTTTCTTGAAAAACAAAGCTTCGTCATCGGAATCGTCATCAAAGAGCGCGTTTACGTTTTTAGACTTTTTGGGCACGTTCGGTTTTTCGAAAACTGGTGGTACATCATTAAAAATATCAGTAAATATATCATTTTTGTCAGCACTTGAAAATACATTTGAAGTTTGTGGTGCAATTGTTGTTTGTTGAACTTGTTTAACATTTTCAGTGTTAGGAATTTTTGGTTTACTATGAAACAAACCATCATCAGAGTCGTTGAGAATAGCTGTTACATGTATGTTTTCCTCGTCCGCTGCTATTCTTGTAGTTCTTAAAATATTTTTACTAAATATATCATCTTTACTTTGGCCACTGTTGCCTTTGTTTTCAGAATATTGGTTGATATCTGCATATTTGTTATTATTTTTAGAAGTAGATTCCTTTGTATCTTCGTCATCAAAACTGTCATGGCTAGATTCTGGAGTTGTTTTTTTCTGAGATTCAAAAGGAGGTATATTATTGTCTATGTCATTGTTTATACTATCTGTTACTGTTGGCTGCACTGTAGGTATATTTGTTTCTTGGGTACTTTTAACTTCATTGCGCTCAATATTTACTGAATTAATAATATCGGGTTTGTTTGATTGTTTCTCGGGTATAACATTAGCTGTAAATAACTCATCATCCATATTTGCAACTGCAGTAGAGTTTGGACAGGTTTGAGATGGTTTTGCATCTATTATATTTTTCGTATCTTTAAACAGCTCATCATCGGAATCAAACAAGGCCTTTTTACTATGTTCAGTCATTTTACCGATATTTTTATCAACTTTCGGTATGGTATTACTTTTGGTAAATAATCCATCATCATCATCATCAAATAAATGATCTTTTAGTTTATTAACAACTGGTTTACTTTCTTTATCTATATTGCGTTTAACATTTTTAGAAATATTCGTAAATAATCCATCATCACTATCTGAATCAAAAATGCTCGTTGTTTCTTTTATTTCCTTAATTACCTTATTTTCCTTTTTAGCATCACCTTTTTCAACATTAGTAACACCCGATAACGTAGCCACTTTTGGCTTAGCACCATACGAATTAGATTTTTCACTAACCACCTTATCTTTTTCACTATCTTTTTTAACCGTCGACACTTCAGCAAATAAATCATCATCATCACTGAACAGAGACTTATCATTTTTAACAGTCGGTTTAACCTGTACCACAATATCACTAGAGAATATATCATCTATATCATCAAATATATCACTAAATATGTCTTTTTTAGCTTCTTTTGGTAGAGTAACCTCCTTTTGCACTGGTTTTGATTTAACCACTTCAGATTTGTCATTCTTTTTATTTAGTTTCTCAGATTTAGCAAATAGATCATCGAATATATCTCTCTCTTTCTTTTCTTTGACAGGTTCTTTGACTTGGACTTCTTCAGTGTTACTTTCATCGCCGGAAGTGGATGATTTCCGGCGGTTCCGTTTCAAGATGGCTGCCCCTATGCTTTCCGCGTGCTTGTTTGTACCGAACAAGGATATGCCACCAACGGGTTTCTGAAAAATCCAAAATAATGTTTCAGGTAGTTAAACACGTCTAAAGAAATGAAATGCGTATTTGCGTTGAATTACAATTTCTCCCAATATATTGAGACTGGGCATAAAAAAATACGTGTCTGTTATTTTAGACTACTCTCTGACATATATCCAAATAAATCTAAGCGGAACCTTTCCTTGTTAGATGGATTTATAACGGTCACTGAATTGGCGAAAATATTGCTTAAAACTGAAATGTCAAAGTCACCCTAGCCTTTCAAAGCCACTCCGTTTACGGTGTTAACTTTAATTTAGTTTAACTCTTCAGTCTAAAGCACCGAGGGTGCCGTACCTTCACTGATTTTTTGTATGTTTTTTTTTTTATTTGGTTCATTATTAAATTTTTCCAACTACCGATTTTCAGCTGTATTAAATTATTAATATCGATTATAATATTTAAAAATGAACTGTCACTTACTTTGATATTGTCTTCGGGTTGTTCTTTAGTTACTGTCTTTGTTGTTTCTGATATTTTCGTTTCCGAATCTTCAGGGAATAGAGGAGGTTTGTCTATGTTTTGGTTTGTTTGCACCTGAAATATAACAAAATAAGTCTAAAATTATCATTTTATTTTAAAAAACATGTGTCCGTTTCATGTGGGGTATTTTTTCTTATGTCTGCCCACTTGTTCTCCTCTACTGGTCGCATCTCTTAACCAATTTTCGTGACTTTTGTAGAGTCGTACCAAGTTGAGTTGGCAGCTATTTTGATAGCACAGACTTTGCAAGTGTTACTACGCCAAACTTCTATGAAATTATGTCGTTTAAAATAACATTTGCACAGATAGAAGATTGACGTTTAAAGTAACACTAATGCAGCATGTGCTATCAAAATCGCTGCCAACTTAACCTAGTTCAACTCTACACGTATGCAGGTTCGATAATCAATTCAATTTTGGATTTTTTTCAAAATGGCATTGCCGTGGGGATACGTGATGTGCACAGCTGAAAAGTGGCTCATAAATTGCTTGCTCACCATTCTAAACACAATATTAAAAAGAACATGACATACAAATTAAGCACACAACTTAAACTACCAAAGATATCATATACTTCTTCAACTTCAACATTTATTCAGCAAATAGGCCACAAGGGCACTTTTACACGTCAACATGGAATTTACATACAAGCAAAAACAAGCACATCAACAATTAAGTATAAAATACAATTCATTGAAAATATTAATGCAAACTACTTAAGAGTATTATTGATTAAAGAAAAAGTAAGTGAATTATTATTATTACTTAGAGATGTATAGTCTCTAAATGTCGAATTACAAAAAAATAACTAAAATAATAATAATTATCATTAAAAAAAACAGATACAAAAAAAAAATCTAAAATTATTTAAAGGTGTAAATATCTCTAAATGTCAGAACTAAATGACTTTTATCAAATTATCCTTAGAGATGTATAGAGTCTCTAAGAGTCAAAATTACGTATAATTAAAACATTTATTAGGATAAAAGAAACATACGAGAACCGAATGAGGTGTCTCACTGTAATTATACTCAAAAATAAAGTTAGCTTAAACAGACCGGTCTCCTCAAACAGCACTCGTTCACGAGTATGACGCGTATCTCAGCCATCAAATATCAAACATTTATTCAGCAAATAGGCCACAGGGGCACTTTTACATGTCCATTTTTACAAACAATAAATTAAAAAAAAAACAGTTACAAATATCGAATCGATGAAATAATAAATACTTTATTAGAGATGTATACTGTCTCTAAATGTCAAATTACACAAATTAAACTATGATAAAAAAAATAAAACCATAAAATACTAAAATTCTTTAGAAAAATTCTTCATCGCCTCCCTCAACCTTCATTTGGGAAATGAAGGATATAAAAAAGAAATAACCCGTAAGGGCCTCAAAAGTTGTCAGATACTTCTTTAAATTCGACCCATGCCGCGGTGGATCTGGCCTGGCTGGCCGAGAGGATCTGCCGCGAATGGAGAGGACGCTGGTTCGATTCCAGCCCTGGGCACTGGAGGCCTCGATCACTTTTTGTTTCGTATTTATACAATACAATACAATACAAATACACTTTATTGCACACCTCAATACAGAAACAGTACAAATAATACAACACATAAAGAAGAGGTAAACAACAGGCGGTCTTATCGCTAAAAAGCGATCTCTTCCAGACAATTTTATTTATTTGACATTTATTTCAGTTTCTAATTTATTTAGTAGTCTCTCTACCTAAAATTACACAAAATAAAATATTTTCATTAAACAATTTGATTTGGTTCCTAATAGTTACCTTATTGTCACATTTATTTACCTTTGGCGTTCCGAACAGCGCTTCTTCAAGTCCACTCGGTTTGGTGCTAAAGTCGAATAGATCTTCGACCCTACTGCTATGGGGTTTAGGTTGAGATTTGTGCAGCTCCGCGAAAATATCGTCGTCGCTTGACTGGTCGTCTAGTGGCGGCGGCTCGTCGGGGAAAATTGTTGCTGAAAAACGTATAATTTAAGAAATTTGTACAATTAGTGATTTTTATTACAACTTCTTTGGAAACCAGTTTTCTGGGCGCCAGAATTGTTTAGTAACCTGATCGATAGCGCTAATGATATTAATATTAAAAAGACCAAGGAAGTTATTAAGTCAAAATGTGTTTAAAACAGAGCCTCTTTCAATTATATTTAAAAGAATTTTGGAAAAAGCTTACTAGCTAACGGCTCCTGTGGTTTGTACAACTTCCGGGGAACTGTTTCCGGTTGAGTGTACACTGGTTCTCTTTCCGGTATCTGTGAAACATACTACAAAAATAAATAAATAAACTCAAAAATGTTATTACAGTTTGGCTCAGGACTGTCTTATTTCAAACATAGATAGAGAGAGTCATACTGTCTTTGTCTTACGCTAGTACTAGCACCTAAAAGAAAGGGATGAGAATAGTTTTTCTGGTTCTTACTGAGTGACAAGTTGTGTTTGCTAGACTATAGTATAATATAATAATTGAAATCAATTTATTAATCAATCAATCAATCTATTAAGAACTAGTAAAGAGATCTTTAATAACAGTAAACTGCAATTTAAAAAAAAGTACTTATTTTGGCAATAGATAGTTAATAAGAGATCTTCCATCATACTTTAAATGCATAAACATAGGCATTGTACCTACCTACATAGTATTGTACAGTAGTGTTGTTAGTTGTTACTGTTTACCTCGTCTCTTTCTCTCTCAGTATTCATCATTCTGATAGATTAGCTTAGCATCTAGTGGTACAAACTTTGGGAGTCCCTCATGTTTACCTGGTTGCTGATTACCGAATTTAGTCTTCACTAATACTATTATTTTATTTGGTTTTAGTAATTCATAATGTATATAAAATGATTTTCTTCTTATAATTACACTTGACACTACGTATTACTTAAGCATGCTAATCACACTGACACTTCAATATCATAACTTTGCAAGTACTCACTTTCAATGATAATTATGTCACTAGTTTTATAAACAAGGTATTTAGGTAAGTACTAACTTTGAATATTGCATATTTTACACTGTATCTTGGTTGACGTGATCTGGTCCTGGCAGAATATCAGTGCCTCTCCCATAGGGTGAAGCGTAATACTGAGCCAGAACCCTTTTGTTTTGCTGCGACGCACACAACATTTCCTATATGTATGGAACAGTATTATTTAAATGTATTTTTTTTTCTCTTTCTACTTCTATTTTGTATAAATGTGTATTTCTCTCGTATAATTTTGTATTATCTGTTTTTTTGTCATTTTATTAATTGTATTTCCTGTGTGTATTGTGGCAAACAAATAAACGGATTATCTATCTATCTATCTATCTAGTGTTAGTAAATTTAATAACTGTATTTAATATCTTAAGAGTAGTTAAGTGTAGTAATATTCCTGTTATACATGTTTTAGTGAGAGCTGTCAGGGAAATAAGTGAATGTCCTTTGTGTGTATTTTGAAACCTTATGTCCTGCTCACTTACTTCTGTTTGCTTTCCAAATAAATAAAATACAATGATAGTTGATCATGGCATCAGTTTACAATTTGGTGCCGTGCCCAGGATATATTTGGATAAGTATTTAATCTGTATTTTACATTTAACACATGTAAATCAGGTACAGAGGAATCTAGCGGACCAGGTGTACAAAACGATCTATACATGCTTGAATCCTCTCAACAAAACATTTGAAGACGTTTTTATCGTCTCGACTTGATGAACTGTATCATTAGAAGCAATTATCCAGCAGTGGATATGTTTACCTTAATATCTCCCCCCAACCGCCGAGCTAAGTCCGCAGCCACGGCGGCAGGGGACGGGCGTACGGGAGAGACAGAGACGGGCGCTTCCGATTGTAGAGAAAGCGTGCTTGTAGACATCTGCAAACATAAAATTACATCATCATCAGTATACATATACATCACTTATTATAGTGACATGCAGACATAAAAAAAAAACATTTGGACGCTAAAATGGTAATCCGTGGTGGTTTTCTGTGGGGACCTGACTTTAGAGTTAATGGCGACGCACGCCAACGACACATAAAGAAATTAACATTCAAACATTATTATTGATACAAAAACTATACAAATTAAAAACCAAAAAAAAGGACATACACGTGACCACTTCCATATTGACTACCCTCTTTTTTAATTTAATTTTAGATGGTAGGCATATTATTGATGTTTAACGCCTATTGGTGTTTAACCAGTAATTGATAGCACAACGGTTGTACAAAATTACAAAAAAAAAAACAATAGCTGAAACAAATTTGATGCTGATATCTTATTGCCTAGACATTAAGGTACTGTATACTGTATAGATATTTTTGTTTCTTAATTCGTATCAATATTTTAAACCTTGATTGTACAAGAGAAATAGGCTAGTTGCCACGTTACCAAGTTAACAGAGAACATTGCCGCAAATTTAGATCATTAAGCAACAATACTTTATTAGGCGATGTTTTACAGCAAAATGTATTTATTTCCCAAATTTTGATCTCGATTCCCAAATTTTGAATAGTAACCCTAGGCCCCGGCCACATTTTCTTCAATATTTGATATTTTACCGTCCTATCCGGCATATAGTGTTCCACAGGCCGTTCTTCCTCAGATTCTGAATACTGTTCCACTTCCTCAACCTTCGATGTTGAGCTGTCAGAGTCACTCTCATCTGGGACCAGTCCTGAAACAACAATGTATTCTTGATTTTGTACACAAATTTTGTTACAGACCTCCCAGACTAACTTACTGCTTACTTGTATATGTGTATACAATATATAATCTTTTTGTGCATAACTTTTGTAATTCATAAACAAATGTAAATTTTAATAACAAAACTTCCGTGAGACACAGACATATTAAATATATTAAAAATCAATCCGTCGCACCGGTCCGTCAACGCAAGCTCCTCATGACACTCCTCTGTACAGAGTGAAACATGTCGAGCGTTTCTCGACTTAAAATACGAGAGGGACCCGTTTTTTAAATATATTTTATACAAATGTAAATTTATGTAATAAATAAGTTATACTTTACCTGCATGCCATTTGCTCTTCCACGCTTGTGAGCCTATGATGTAAGGGAGAGGTCTGTCGGCGTACAGGTCTTTAGGTTTAAGAACCAACCTGCAAATATATAGAGGAATAGACAAATGCTTGAATTTAGTGGTTAAATGCAAAATGGCCCCATTTCGTCGGGGATAGTGCAATACCGCGTAAATAACAAATGCAGCAAGGTACAATTACCTAGTACATTGTTTGAATTTCGAACTCTTTCGACTTAGTTGCGCGGTATTGCACTATACCCGACGATATGTGGTTTTCACTTGCAGTATAAAAATTAATCAGCTTTGTATCCTGGTCATAGGCACCAAATTGTAACACTATCTTAAAAAATTGTTAAAATTTACAATTATTTTTCCACAAAAACTTTATCAGGCATGCAATAGCTTAAAAAATCGGGAGGGATCCTTCAAAATGATTAGGTGTTTATATACCATACCCAGAATTTGCACTCATTCTGTTTAGTTTCGTTTGAAGGAAGTTATTTGGCTGAGGTAGACGCTATCTTGCTCATGACCTAAATTTACACTTTCGTAAGTTTACATACTGTATTAACTGTATAGAAACCTACCTGTCATCGTTCTCATCACTATCGCTATCGCTGTCACTGTCCCTCACGATGAGAAGGGGCTCGTGGTAGCTCTCCAGGATCTGCAGGCTCTCTTTCAGCTTGGTTAGGTCTGAAGCTAGGTCTTTGGGTTTGGGTGGTTCCTGTATAATTAAAATAGATTTTTATAGTTTACTTTATTAAGCAGAAAAATTTGAGTAAAACGGATTTGGTAGATACAGCCAAGGTATTAAATATCGATACGGAAAAAGATGACTAAAATATGTACACACTACCTTAATATACAGGCAATAAGGTCGTGTATACATATCTTTGGCACTTTGTATCGACATTTAATACCTTGACTGTACTCGTAACAAACGGTAGGAATAGATAATTTTTAAAATTAGTAAAAGTATTGAATAAGTTTTCCAACACAACACTAATTAGTAAGTACAACAAACATAAGTTTTTTGAATGTTGTGAACAGAACTTTGCGAACTCCGCACTCCACAAAACAGACAGCATATAACGTAATAGAATTTGGTATGACAATAGCTACCTGTGCAACGTGTAGGATTGTTATTATCGTTTTGTTGTCTATATCTTCCTAATACATTATAGTTTAGATGGCGCTAGCTGTACAACTGGTACTATAAGCATAGAATAACAAGTTTTGCAACTAACATGAGATTTATTTCATACTATCCTATATTCCAGGTTACCTTCTCGACGGCGGGGGGTGCCACATCCGCGTCGTCCTCATACACGCGGCTTTCCACAAACTGTGTGTTGCTCAGGGCTAGGAACCTGCAAGTGTAAAACGGGTTAAATGTTAGTAATTAAAGGGTTTCACACACAGACAATAACGCGGGCTGATGTTAGTCGACACCTAAATAAAATTATGACAGAATATGTTAAATAGGCGTTTCTATTTAAAGTTGCACGTTCACAGACATTAACTGTTATCCATCTAAGGTTCAAGCTAATTTGGTTGCCAAAACTAACAGTATGAATTGGTTAACCAATGTAAAGTAATCCCTAAGTGGCTCATCAATTAAAGTCCGCACCTCCAACTTGTGTGTTTGAATTGGGAATTTTTATGTTATTTTGTCCGAATCACGAGCTTCTCCATTGTTACTGAGAAAAAAGTCCCCAAGTTTTTTGGTCAATGGACCAATTGTCGTTAAATGTTCAATACATCTATGAACGTAACAAACCGGATAAACAAAAAATATTTCCTTCTATGAAATTGAAGTCGGTTAAAAATACAGAGTGTAGTATGCTCTATTTTTGAAATAAGACTCACTTGTTATTGACGTTCTGCAGATTAACACTGGCGTCTCGGAGCCCCCTCGACATCTCGTCCAATCTTTTGTTTGTCTCGTTGCATTTCGAGATTATTCTCTGTAATAATAATAGTTCTATATTGGATTAGGTTTCTCTCACTAGAACAAGGCTTATTATTTATATAATTGCGGCATATGGTAATTGCGCCAAGTTACTTGCTAAGTTCGTAATAAAAATACAAAACAAAAATTTACCTAACACCTTAACCCAAGAAAAAGTTTAAAAAATAATACACAACATTCCTGCCAATAAACGTAAGGATAAGCTAAACTAACTTACTCGTAAATATTATATTTAATTGGTTTATATTAGACGCGAACTAAATCTGACGCTCTTAACTATAATAAGACTAGATAATAGACTAGAGAAGATAGATTGAGTAGCTAAAGGGGATAACCGTATGACTTAACGCTTGTACGTTCCAGTCCCGTCTACTCCACAAGGCTCTAGCCACCTGCCTGAACTTGTCTTCCCATCTCATTTTTTTTTAATTTATTGAGAAACAAACAGTCTTAAAATAAACATATGAGCAACTTAGCTAATAGCTATGCATTGATTTCGTTATAGACCTATAGTTTCCTAATTTTTAATTTCGATGTACAATTGAAAAAATAATAATAGTGTATACTTTTTGCCCTCCATCATTCCTTTTCGTGTCTTGGGTACCATGTTGTGATGTCTTTTGACCATTTTTTTCTCTTTTGTCTCGGAGTATGTGGTAGAGGGATCTACGGGACCCTATCATGTAAGTATGTACTAACTTTCCGGTATGTAGCAGACAATTAATACATTTAATTGCGGCTACTATCCATACGAGAGGCGAAATAACAATTAGCATACACTTTCACCGCGTAACGAGATCTTAATTTCATTTTGTTATGCCAGTGACTTTATTAGCATATTAATTGGTCAAAGATAAATATTTTTCGTAATGAAACTTGTTATGTATTTACTGTTCAGGCACTTTTTGTGGTAAACAAGCGTACGGCCTGACTGATGGTAAGCGAACATTATAAAGGCTAGAAAAAGAGGAGCTTTTTTCAATATTCCTATCTTCCCACACATCTTTATCAATGAAACTTAGCGATCTGTCCCGGCTTCGTATGAGTTACACCAAACCTTAACAAATTATCCACCTAAACCTTCCTCAAGAATCACTCTATCGATAGGTGAAAACCACATGAAAATCCGTTCAGTATTTTTGAGTTTATCGCGAACATACATACACACAGACAGACGCGGCAGGGGACTTTGCTTTTATAAGGTGTAATGATAATCGGACACTTTATAGTAAACTTCCTTAGTAAAATTGGTTTTAACAATTTTTTTAAATAAATATGTTATGTGAGTAAGTATTTACCGTCATCCTCTTCTTAATTCTATAATAATTATTTTATTTTTAAGCTGTCAGACTATGAAATTCTCTGCGTCTAGACTCAAGGTGCGCTCAATCTCCTACTTCTTTCAAGAGACTCCTTAAACTTCACCTATTATCTGCTCCATGACCACGAATTGAGTTGCGATTTTTCAACGGCGGTTGTATTTTTATCAAGTTGCCACCATGCCTGTCACGTTCCAACAAATATGTAAGTGCAAAAGTGACAGAAGATAAAAATGCAACCATGCTACCACCAAAGTTTTAAAATAAAGAGTGAAAATCGTGTATATTAAGTCCCCTTTTCCTCTTAACAACAGAAGAAGATACCTGATGTATGTCTTGAAGGAGGTCTAAAAGCTGCTGGTCTCCGGCGAGGCTCCAGCGCGGCGCCGCGCCGCGGAGCGCCGCCGTGCCTTCCATTGCACGCTGTCCATTAAGAAAAAATTATTCTGAATAGTGTTTCTGAGGTACAAATTTAACAATTTCATAAAACATGTATTTTTCAAGCATCTTTCAATATAAAAGTAAGGTTCCTTGGAGCTCTGGACAGATGTTAGTGCGGGATGCTACCTGCGTAGACAAACTGGCAGTGTCTCACCTACAACGGACTAATGTAAAAGCGGGCGGAGCGGCGGAAAGCACCGAAATTTTGAAAAGTAATAAATAAAACCAGATTGTACAATTCGGCGTTGAAACCTTAGGCCCAGCGCGAAAGCGCCGAAATGTTGAAACGTAATAAATACAGGGTGACTGGTAATTCGTCGTATTCCTTCAAGGGGGTTATTCTACAGCTTATTTGGAGTGATTTAAGTCCAGTCAACTAGGGGTCAAAACTCATTGGTTTTCAAGTTATTCAAGATTTTAGATTTTTTAAATAAATACCCGCTTTTTGACCTTTTTCAAATAAAAAAAAGATTTTCCGAATAGCCAATGAATCACTGCTTTCGTAAAATAATAAAAAAAGTACAAAACATATCAAAATTTTGCAAATAAAAGCATCTGAAGTCAGAATTTTTTGTATTTTATTTTTTCAAATCTTGTTACATTTTAAGGCATAACTAAAAAAAAAGTAATAACACTTCGCGTACAAATTACAGAATTTATTTCCTCAGTTCATAAGCTTTCTAAAAAGGTACAATTTATGACATTTTATGCTCATTTTTTACAATTAATAATAATACCAAAGCAGTTACAGGACTTAGCGTACTTGACTTTTCTTGAAAACCAATGAGTTTTGACCCCTGGTTGACTGGACTTAAATCACTCCAAATAAGCTGTAGAATAACCCCCTTGAAGGAATACGACGAATTACCAGTCACCCTGTATAAGAGCCTCGGTAGAGAGAACCATTTTGTACCATTTAGCGTTGTCAGCGTCGAAATTCTAGGTCCATGGGGTCCCAGCGCGCAAGTTTTTAGCAGAAATCGCGAAGCGTCTGGTTGACGTAACTGTTGACCGAAGAGCTGGCGGCTTCCTCGCACAACGTATCAGCATTGCTGAGGAAATGCCGCCAGCATCCTTGGTACGGCCTAATTTCGATTTAAGCTAGTTATAAATAGTCACACCTCTATACAGGGTGTAATCGTTAAGTGTGGCCAGGCCATAATTCCGTAAATATAACTGATATCAGAAAACTTCCAACTGATATCCAAAGTGCGTTACCCAAGGAGTAAAATTACATTAAAAACTTTTTTTTAAATAGATGAAGTAATATTTAAAATACTAAGTTAAAACACTCCCATACATTTAGTATGACGACTTACAGCCTCAAAGAATGTCGGGTGTCGTAAGAGGTAAAACTGTTTGAGATTCGTTATTTGTACGAATACATTGTAATAAAATAATAAAACTACCGTTTATGAAATAATTAATATAACATTTATTTTGAAATGAATAATTATTTTATTTACAACAGTTGCTCGATGTAACGTCCTTCTTGTGCGATACATACTCCTAACTGTTTCTAAATGAACTTTTGTTAACATTTGCGGGGTAATTAGAGCAATGGCACGGCGTACGCGATTTTTTAGCTCTTCTAAGCTGTGCACTCTTTCAGCGTAGATATTATCCTTTATGAATCCCCATAAGAAAAAAACACACGGAGTAAGATCCGGGGATCTTGCCGGCCATGGAGTCACACTATTATTGGCTATTAAGCCAGTAAAATGGTCTTTTAAAAAATCCATGACAATACGTGCGTTGTGTGGTGGGGCTCCATCTTGTTGGAAAATTATCAACCTTCGTTCTTCGTCTGGAACGTGTTCTAGGAGACGCTGCAAATCGTTTTGGATGAACTCAAAATATTTCTGTCCAGTCAATGTGCCGCCATAAAAATAAGGCCCAATAATCCTGTTACCAAAAATACCACACCACACACTGGTGGCTTTATAAAATATTGGAATGAAAATATCTAACTTTAGTATTAATTTAAAGCCGTCAGATAATAATAGATCAGTACGTGTAAATACTTGAAAATGTTAATTAATTGATGTGGAGTAAGTGGTTAACATAAGAAAATTCATGAATCATTTGATAACGGTGACATGCCTCGGCCGTATAAACTAGTCTTTGAATGAACGGCTTACCTACTAAATGTATGGAAGGGTTTGAAGTTAATATTTGGGATATTTCTGTTTTTATTTAAAAAAAGTTATTAATGTAATTTTACTCATTGGGTAACGCACTTTCGATATCAGTTGGAAGTTTTCTGATATCTGTTATATTTACGGAATTATGGCCTGGCCACACTTAACGATTACACCCTGTATATGTATATCTATTATGTGAATAAAGCTATTTAACTATGGCATCAAAAAAAAGTAATTTCGATGTGTAGAAGACCAGCATATAAAATTTACCGTAGGGAAGGCTGTCAGAGGGCAAGAACTTTCGTATTAGTACACATACGTTCAGACACAGAAATGAAAGCTTCACTCCTGCTCTGCCGACGTTCAGTGATTAGAATATGGGTAGGTACAACTACAAACGCATTAGTTAAAAGTAATGAAAGCGCTTGTAGACGATCTTATCTTATAGACTGTCCTCCTATATTGCATCTCCTCCTTGTATTGACCTTAGATAATTTTCACATATAACAACAATGTCCTCTTTGTCCTGTCACTGTCTGTCCTGGCTCGTACCAATGAGTTTTTCGGAACTTATGTACGGAATATCATTTGATATTTACCACTATCTTTTTGCTGAAGGAAAACATCATGAGGAAACCTGCATACATCCGCGAAGGAATTCAAAGGTGTATGTGTCTCCAACCCGCATTGGGCCAGCGTGGGGACTATAGCCCAAACCCTCTCGCGCATGAGAGGAGGCCTGTGCCCAGCAGTGGGACGTATATAGGCTGAACTATTACTAACTACGCTGTATACTCTAAATAGCTACACTCATGGGACCGGATGTTTTATGATGCTATAGTTTTCGTTATATAGAGAGAAATTAATATTAAAGTAAAGCAACTATACTATAGCCAACAAATTTCGACGTAATTGGGAGTGAATTGTTATATCGAGTGACGTTATATGGAGTTTACAATGTAATTAATTTCCGAACAGATTATCTATGTTGGATATTTCCATTTAAATATATTACTATTATATGCATGTGATTTGCATGTTATCTATATAACTAATATTTTTATGATTAACAGGATGCAGAGTAAACTTTATTACAACAATTATTATCATTCAACAACAACAGGCATGATAGGCAAATAGCAATAGTTTTTATTATTTTTAAAAATGCCTACTTTGAAGTATTTTAACTTAAACTTAACATGTCAATTGGTGGGAATAAAGTGTGTTGATAGCTTGAAGGAAATTTTGAATTTATCTTACTTAAATTACTTATAGTTGTCATTTTTTTGTAATTATTTTTCTCACTGCACCCACATGTGAGAATTTCTGTTTTTCCCTATGGTTGACTGGTAGAGAATGCCTTAAGGCACTAAGTCTGCCATTTGTACTTATTTTTTATTGTGCAATAAAGTTTAAAATAAATAAATCTTATTGCCAATAAATGGTCATTGAAACAAAACAATGAACTAGGTGTGCTATAGACCTCACGATAAGGTTTTTTTAATTAATTTATAGTCTTATATCAGAAATACATTTTTATACTATATCTATAGTTTTCCTTAATCTACGATAACCGATTCTGTGAGCATTTGGGCAAAGGCCTCCCCCAATCTTCTCCACTCTTCCTTATTTTGCACTAATCTGGTCCATATTTTAGTCCTTCCAGCCATGTCTTCTATTTAATTGGACCATCTTTTAAATGGCCTACCTCTGTTTCTTTTATGTCCTCTAAGGTGCCATAGTGTTACAATTTTGCTCCATTTATCTCCTCCTCTAATAGTATGTCCAGCAGGGGCGGCGGCTCCATACAACTCGATTCCCACCGGCTTGCCTAAAATTTATTGCTACGCGCCCAAGGATACACCTAGCGCTCGCTTCACTTTTTACTTGAAAGAAGTAGGTACATAATGTTAGTTTAGGTTTTTTTTGTTCCGAGTTGCCTAGCCAGAATTTCCACGCGCCGCTACTGATGTCCAGCCCACTTCAATTTCTGTTGTTTTGTTTTGTATCTAACATAAATAAATCCTATTTTGTCTCTTAAATTCTTGTCACTTATTTTGCAATAAGGTTGATAAGCTTTAAAAATTACTTTGTTGTATCACAGCGTAATCACAATGGTCTTAAGTTCCATAGACAATAAAGTCCTTCATGCCCATTTTTACAATTTCGAACATATTAAAAAAAACTAAACAACAGAAAATTTTTATCTAACTACTGAACCTAGTCACAATATTTCACAACAATCGGTTGAGAATTGTGACCTGTAGAGGAGAACATCTGGACATACAAAAGCAGATTGCCCGAGCCAAATTGAAGACCTTCACTAATGCTTTGGTCAATTATGTATGCTAGATATTATTGCTGCGATTGTCAATGCCGTCATCTGAAAACACTACATAAGGTTTTCAGGCCTGAAAATATGACAGATCACATAGCGGATTTACAAGCGCAATGACTTTATGTCAGCTGTGGAGTTAAATACATGCACCCTAGCACAAGTGCCCTGCCTAACAATGTGAATGATAGTTGCTATGTATAGTGAAGAATTGGACAGCGATACCATATAAAATTTCCATAGCTGAAGATACAAGAGGGCTGGTGGCCTGGAAGAGTGCAGGTGGCCTAGCGGTAAGAGCGTGCAACTTACAATCTGGAGGTTGCAGGTTCAAATCCCAACTCATTTTATAATTACCAGTTGCTTTTTGGTGAAGGAGAACATAGTGAGGAAACCAGACTAATCCCAATAGCAGTTGCTTTCGTAAAACTAGTGCCCACGCCAATTCTTGGCATTAGTTGCCAAGCGGACCCCAGGCTGAGCATGAGCTGTGGGAAAACTGCCGGGACAACGCGAGGTAGATGATGACAGTTGAAGATACAAGTTGTGATTAACTTTTCTTAACAACTCAGACTAATTGGGTACACTGTTTTTTGAAAACTGGCATTGATATCTAATCCATATAAAACACAAGAGAAACAAATATTTACAACGGAAACAATTACAATAAGAAGATTAACCTTTTTCAAGTTATTAAGTATAATTTCAGTACTCCAATCACGAATAACATCATAAAAAGAAGCGTAAACAAACCTTTACGAGCTAAATCGAAGTCAACATACGCACCAATTGATCACTAATCAACGATTTAAACAACAAAATCATAAAAACAATTCGTGTTTTAAAGCCAAACAATTATCTCACTGTCATTTAAAATACGTGTGAATCACTCACCAAGTGCAATGTTAATAAACTTTAGAGGCAAATAGAAAGTTAATTAGTGCGTCGAGCAGTTAGAATCCATTTGATAGCAAAATATAAGGTGTAATCGTATTTATTTTGCGTAAAATGCACTTTCTCTGTGTACTCTACAAAAACAAGGATGACAGATCAAGCTGTTTGAGCTACCAGGTTTTATAAACATGCCTATTTTTTATGGGTTTTATGTATTTATATAAAAAATCTAGCATTATAAACATAAATATTACTAAATACCTTAATTTTATATTTTGTAGGATTTATTTAGGCTTCCATTCTTATATTGCTTTTAGTTTATCCGAACGACGTTTTTATACTTGCCTTGAATAAGTTGTATAACGTCAAATCTCATGTCAAACTGACATTTAAACCATAATGTTGCTGCTATAATGAAATGTAATAATGAATGTTTTTTGCAATATAAAAGAACTTGTACAACTGAAGGCAAACTGACAGAGCCTAGTGCAGGGAACATTAAATATATCAATGTATGTTTTTTCCTATTTCAATTAGATTAAGGTATAAATTTGAATGCTCTGAGACTAACCTCGGGGTATCACGGAGGAATTTCTCTCCGCGGCATCAAGGAACAACGTATTTTCAAAGGTATCCAGTATTATAGTACACAGCAAAGCTCATGGCGAACTTGAGGTGCACTCGCGATGAACTCGCTGCGCGTTCATCTCGCTTTCAACTCGCTCGCAAATCGACAGTGCGATAGAGCCCTTAAATTCAGTAACTGACGACAGGGACGCAGCTATACGTTAGACACGGTACAGATATATCTGCATCTCTCTTTTACGTATTGCTGCGTCCGTGTCGTAAGTTACTGAATTAAGTGTGAAGCGTTTAACTTTTAGACCCTGTGCTTCGAATCTACGCCAGGCCGGGGGTCTAAAGGTCCCTCTTTATATAGCGATTCCAGATATTTTGAGTAACTGGCAGCACCTGATATCTATTTAAACTTTCTCAAGGCAAGAGAAATTCGGTTTCCTGCCAAAGTAATTAAAATATATTTATTTTGCGTAATTTTACTAATGAGGCAATTAGTTGCAGAAATGTAGTAGGTATTAAGTATTAGAATTAACAGAACAAAGAATATTGTCCAAACATTACTCATCCAGACATTGTCGAATAAGTAAGTCTTTAGAAACATACTATCAATTAAGTACCTAGGTAGGTATTTTACTTATTTGTAAGCACAGATGGTGTTTTCGTGTTATATCTCACACCTAAATATTCATCTTATGTCGTAAATTAAACATTTTAGTACAGTGTCATCAGTGATCGTCAGTTGCTTGTTGTCTCGATATAACAATGAGATATAAACATAACACAATATGGCAGTAAACAATAACAGGTACCTAGCCCGACTGTGGAATGCACTCGGATGAGATAAGCCGGTATATAGGTACTTACCTATATGCATCACTTGAGCTACCAAGCCAAGATAAAAAGTTGATAGAGTACGCCAATCGAAATTTAACCTTTCAAGTGGCATACGTCATTTTTGAGTTGTTGGAACTTCGATTTTATTTTACTTACTCCGTTGACTCAGCGATCCAAAATGAGACTTGGCCTCCGACACAAGACAGCGCCACTTTTCTCGGTCTGGTGCGACTTCTCGCCAATTTTTGATTCGCAATTGGCGCAGATCCGCCTCCACCATGTCGCTCCAGCGAAACCTGGTCCGTCGGATAGTTCGCGCAGATCCATCTCCACCATGTCGCTCCAGCGATACCTGGGGCGTCCGATAGGACATCCTGCGAGGCGACCCAGGTACGCTCTTTTCACGTTCCGATCTTCATCCATTCTCTCAAGGTGGCCCAACCAACGGAGCTGTGGTTCAGCCAATAGGTCTTCAATCTCTTTTATTTTAATGAATCAAATTTCCAATGACGTAAATTGTCCGGAAATAGTGTGGAAATAGGTAGTCACGTGACTATTATCGTAGCATCTGTCATTCGTATATTTTTCTATTCGTTTGGCGTGTGTCGATGCACGATTGCCATCTTGACTAGGCCCCCAGATGCAGTAGAACCTTGATAGTACGAATCTCAAGGGAAACGCCAAAACTTTGTGTTAACGAGTTTTCGCCGTATAGAAGGTATTGACTTAGCTTAGAGACATCATTATAGGGTTTTTGTTTGTCTTAAAGCACTGACTTGATATACTACGTCCTATACCTACCTCAATGTCTTAAAGAGATTTCGAGTTACAGAGGTAAAACGAATGAAATAATTAATATACGTATTAGAGAGATAATTTTACCGGATCCCTTTGTTTGGCATAATTATTGAAAGTCATAATGTAATGATAGTCAGATTATCATTAGTCATAACTCTGAAACCGTTAACTCTTCAGGAATTTCCTTAGGTTATCCTATAGATAGGTTAGGTTAGGTTTGTTTTATGGCAATCCTGAAAAGTTACGCGTTTCTGAGAAAAACCAAATTATGACTAACGAAAATGCGAACAATCAATACATTATGACTTAAAACTGTATGGGAAACAATAGAGACCCTAATTTTACAAACGCATAAAGTACAGTCTTATTATTTTCTTCGAGTTACAAAGGTAAATAACTTCGAGAATGACAATTAAAATTTTAGTTTAAATTCCCAAAGGACCTGAGACGACATCCATTGAAAAATTATCTACGACTCTCTCTTAAGTCGCAGCACAGGTTCCTCGCGCGCCAGACTCTTAGCGGCGGGTACCAGAGAATCCAGCGCCTGGCTACACGCCTTCTCTTCAGTACACACAGGCAACTTTTCTGGAACCGCACACTCTGCGTGATGCGATTGCGAGCTTGGTTGCGACTCGGCGTCCGGGTCTGTGCTCCACATAAGGGCCCCTGCGGCACTGAAGTCGACGCCCTCTGACACCACGGGCTCTCCTGCCAAAGGAGCGCCGGCCGCTTCTCTAGACACGCCGCGCTTAATGATATCCTCCGCCGGTCTCTTGCCAACGTCAACGTGCCAGCTCTTCTCGAGCCTGCTGGTAATGTAAGAGACGATGGTAAGAGACCGGACGGAATGTCACTAATTCCGTGGAAGATGGAACGGGTGCTGGTGCGGGACGCCACATGTGTCGACACCCTAGTGCCGTCTCATCTCCACGGCACAACTGCAAAAGCTGGCGCGGCGGCAGAGGCGGCCGAAAAATTTAAAAAAACTTATATGGGTCTCAGCTCCGAACACGATTTCGTACCTTTTGGCGTCGAGACCCTTGGAGCGTGGGGTCCGAACGAGTATACACTATTTAAGGAATTAGCTAAAAGTATAGCAGGCGCCACCGGTGATCGTAGAGCTGGCGGCTTCCTCGCACAATTAATAAGTATTGCGATACAACGAGGAAATGCTGCCAGTGTCTACGGCACCATAGCGCAGGTTTAAGATTAGTTTTATTGTTAGATTTAGATTTTACGTTGTATAGGTTACTTAGTTATATAATTCTGTTATGTTTTTTCTTAATATGAAATTGGTATTTAAATAAAATGTAATAAATCTAATTTTAATTTCAATATCGTTTATTTCACAAATAACCTTAACAGTAAATAACAACCAAAGCGCTTACACGTTAAGTACCAAATACTTACATATTCGAATTGTTTATTCAGTTTATTCAGTTTGTGAATTTTTTATTCAGTTTACAATAAAAACTGCATTTTCTGCATTGCAAATTGCAAAGCAATAAAAATGCAATGGGAAGATCAATAATTTGTGTACAAATACAATAGGTTGTTACACTTGTTACCAGTAACCTATTTACAAAATATTTAACAAAACTTGACGAAGCAAAGTTGAACGCACCATAACGATCACCAACTAGGTATTTTACCGTTAGAAAATCTGAATTCATGCTAAAACAGTCTTTATTTCTTCAATATTAGGCGCTCATTTTATAGCAGGTGCTCAATATTGGCGGTAAGTAAAATTGTACGATCGCAAATAATCCTTTGCAGTTAACAAAATATTTTTTTAGCAAAAATATACCTTATTCCGTGGTATTACATTACTTTATAGAAAATTATCGATTTGCGGACAGCAAATAGTTACTTAGTTATGTTTTTGAGTAACGAAATGACGGAAATTTTGTTTGATCAAATGTTCTCCTCTTTTTGTTTATTTAGCATAATTTACTTAATACGAGTGTGTTAATAATTGAATTTTAATTTTTGTCGCGTAATTTGTCTTTTAGGTTTAATTAGATCAGTAAAGTAAATTATTATTGTATGTCACGGAACAATGAAATTAAATGTTAGTACCTATTATAATTTTTGTTCTTTATCGTCATGTTTCCCGCGTAATAAATCCGCCATTTTGAAATAATTAATCATTTGTGCTATTATTAAGTTACTTACGTTACGAATTCAAGAACAACTTCAAAACAAGTTTGATGAGTATTTGTACAAATATTACTAATATGTTTTCAATTAATATGGCTAAGAATATAATATGGCTATAATGATAATAAAATGACTTGTTGAATTATAATTGATACTTCCTGTTTATGGATGATTAGTCCAATAAAAAATTATCATATAGTGTCTCTGACTCAATGTAAATGCAGTATTTTTCAGTTCATTATACTTTTAATTTACTTAGCTGGATTAATTTTGAATATATAGGATACTTATTATATGTATTTTAAACTAATGAGAAGATTTTAACTTCTATTATTTTAATGTTTTCTCGAAGAAGAAAATTTCCACAATAATCATCTTCCTTGCGCTATCCCGGCTTCTTGCTACGGCTCATGGGAGCCTGGGGTCCGCTAGGCACCTAATCCCAAGAATTGACGTAGGCACTAGTTTTTACGAAAGCGACTGCCACCTGACCTTCCAAACCAAAGGCCTTATTGGGGTTAGTCCGGTTTCCTCACGAAGTTTTCCTTCACTCAAAAGTGTTCCGAGAAACTCATTGGTACGAGCCGGGGTTTGAACACTTTGAACCTCCGGATTGAAAGTCACACGTTCTTACCGTTTTGAAGAAGAAAATTAGTCCCGGAAAGGACAAAATTGTGTATTAATTATTCGACGCAATTCGCGGGCAGAAGCTAGTCATAATAATATTACCTAGTCTGTTTTTTTAAATACAAAAATACCAAGGTATAATTAGGACATCATCATATCAGCATTTTTATAACCCACTGCTGAGCATAGGCCTCTCTTCCAGTACGCCACTTGTCCCGGTCCTGAGCCAATCTCATCCAGATGTGACCCGCAATCTTCCCAACTCACCCAACGAGCCAACGGACGCCAGGCACTCCTTTCGTCTGAAAGCGGCCATCATTCCGTTAACATTTTAGTCCACCTGCCATCACTCTGCCTGGCAACATGTCCCGCCCAGCTCCTTTTTAGGGTTCCGTAGCCAAATGGCATAAAACGGAACCCTTATAGTTTCGCCATGTCCGTCTGTCTGTCTGTCTGTCTGTCTGTCCGAGGCTTTGCTCTGTGGTCGTTAGTGCTAGAAAGATGAAATTTGGCATGGATATATAAATCAATAAAGCCGACAAAGTCGTACAATAAAATCTAAAAATTTAATTTTTTTTAGGGTACCCCCCCTACACGTAAAGTGGGGGTGAATTTTTTTTTTCGCTTCAACCCTAGAGTGTGGGGTATCGTTGGAAAGGTATTTCAAAACTAATGGGGGTTTTCAAGAAACATTTTTTGATAAAGTGAAAATATTCGGAGATAATCGCTCCGAAAGAAAAAAAATGTGTCCCCCCCCCCTCTAACTTTTGAACCATAGGTCCAAAAAATATGAAAAAAATCGTGGAAGTAGAGCTTAAGAAAGACATTAAATGAAAACTATAGCGGACATGATCAGTTTAGCTGTTTTTGAGTTATCGCAAAAAGTTTTCCCTTCATAGTAAAAATACTTATTTTAATTAGGTACTGATTATGTAAATTTGCCTATTTGTTTAATTCAGGTGAAAGGTACCGTTTCATCCCTTGGTTAACAATTTACTATACTTTAAGCTCCAGTTTAGCTTATTGTGACGGAAGAGTAACTACGGAACCCTACACCTACACTGAGCGTGGCCCGACATGCTCTTGGCCGGTTATTATTAATTTAGTAATGACGTGTCCGACGTCTTGCACTGCTGCGAAGTCGGACCTCGATATTCCTCACTTGGCCTTGACTCTTGAAGTTTAATGCTAAGCATGGCACGCTATTTACAAAATATACATAATAGGTACAGTCAACCAATTAGAATCCTAGGCAGGGATCGGAAACCGGTATTTTTTGTATGGGAACGAAAACGGTATTTTTTCGTTCTTTGTTAATTACTTCATTTCTAATTAGCCAATCTAATAATACGAAGTCGTTATCTGGAAACACAACTGAGTCCTACATTTAGAGTATAAAATAAACCGAAACATATGGTTATTTCGATGTTTTTGCACAAAACCGGTTCCGATCCCTGATCCTAGGCCACTATAGAACCTTGTCGCTTTAACTACTAGATACTTGACACGCATCACTCAATAAGCGCTGTCGTAGAAGTCCCTCCACCTTACAGAAAATCGCAGCCAAATAACACTAGACCCTACTCATAGTGTTGTGTTCCTGCCGGTGAGTAAGGTTGCCAGAGCTCAACGAGGGTGGCAGGGGGTTAGGGTCGGCAATGCGCATGTAACTCCTCTGGAGTTGCAGGCGTACATAGGATACGGATACTGCTTACCATCAGGCAGGCCGTATGCTTGTTTGCCACCGACGTAGTATAAAAAAAAAAAGTCATTATGGCATGGTTCTATAGTGGCCTAAGGAATCAAATTGGTTGACTGTACATATGTTCCCATGAAAGGCATAAACTTTAGCTTAATACGACAATAACGTAGGTACAGTCAGCATCAAATGTAGCGGATGAAACAACGCACCAAAAGTAATGTAGTGAAATCTCTAAAATTCACGTCCAAAAGTAAATCTTTTACAGTCTAAATTGATCTACATATAAATATAATATTATAAATTTTATAGGAAATTATTACACAAATCGATTAAGTCCCTCAGTAAGCTCAATAAGGCTTGTGTTGATAGAACTATCACTTTTTGTTAAGCTGTTACAGAATGGTAGATACTTTTGAAGCGTTGTTTGATCCGCTACTTTTGATGCTGACTGTACATGTTCCATATCAGTTTTATGACCTTTCATTTATTAGACCAAACGAGAGACGAATAAAAATAAAGGCTGGTGAACTCTATGGTCTATAATAATAAAAATTTTATTTAATAAACCGGTCAAGAGCATGCCGGCCCATGCTCAGTGTAGGGTTCCGTAGTTTTTGCAAAAGACTTTTTGCAAAAACTCAAAAACGGCTGAACCGATCAGGTTCGCTAAAAATTTTCCTTGAAAGTCTTTACTAAGCTTTACTTTCACGATTTTTTCATATTTTTTGGACCCATGGTTCAAAACTTGAAGGGGGGACACATTTTTTTTCTTTTAGAGCGATTATTTCAGATAATATTAGGTAAATGGTTCTCGAAGTGTGTTCTCGAGTAACCCTAAAAAATAACATTTTTCTGGTTTTTTATTTTATGACTTTGTCGGCGTAACTGATTTATAATACTCGTTTGTGGCCAATTTCAGCCAACTACCACTAACGATTACGGAGCAAAGCCGCGAACAGACAGACAGACGGATGGACATGGCGAAACTATAAGGGTTTCTACTGTTCCTAGTTGACTACGGAACCCTAAAAAGAAATCGTGTACAATCGATCTGGAATCGAATACGAAAATAGATTCAAATATGTATTGTACATTCATCAATAATTGGAAAGATGAAAAATATAATTATACTCCAGTGGCGGCGCGTCACTAATGTTTGTAGGGAACCCGGAGCTCATTTTGCTTTCCTTTTCTCCATGAACCGATCGTGAAAGTACTCAATCGGCTGAAATTAGACAAGCCGGTGGGAATAGAGCTCTTTGAACGATCCGCCACTGTTATACTCGTAAATTGCAATAAATTAAGAAGATGACATAACATTTGTCAGATATTTAAATATGTACCTACACATTGTTTTGAGTGCCTTAAAATAAATTAAATCGAATCAATAAATTAAGCATAAAATACCGAATGACAATTGGATTGGGTAGTATTTTTTTTTATTCAAGGTATAACAAAAATCGTGTTCTGATTAGGAAAAAAGTATAAGAACATTTTTTTAAGCGAAAAATGTTTGGCTTTTGTATGGAGGATTGGCTAACTTGGACGACCCACCACATACAAAAAAAAATTTTTTTTTTGGCGTCACAATATTTTTTCTATTACTTTTTCATAATCAGAACACGATACCGGATATGCCCTTAAACGGATCCCCACTATTTTTGATACACCTTGTAGTAACACAGTTTATCAGTCTATATTAATGCCTTGTCTGTGGCAGAGCCTATGGGAATATAGTTTATACACATACAATATACATACTCCATAATGTAATGATTCAAAGTAGCCGGTAGAAAGTAGAACATTCACACTATATAGAATGTAAAGCAGTAACTTGCGCTCGAACATTTTTTATTGACTTTACGTGTGTTTTTTAGGGTTCTGTACCTCAAAAGGAAAAACCGGAACCCTTGTAGGATTACTTTGTTGTCCATCCGTCCGCCTGCCTCTGTCTGTCTGTCTGTCTGGAGAACGCGTGGAGGTATCGAGTTGAAATTATATAAAACCATATACTCAAGTATACAGTCTCTTGAAGCTGTGAAAAACTCATACTTCTAAGGTAAAGTAAAAAAAGATATGGCCGTTTATGCCACAAAAAAACGACACTCTCAAGGGAATAAAAATTATAGGGTAAGTACCTACTTCCCGTTGACGTAGAACTATGAAATTTGGCAAGTAATATCGTTTTACAGTACATATGGTGCTACTTTACCGTACTAGTGCGCAAACTAGCATATTACGTTACTGTGTCAAACATTTAAAGGGCCATATGTACTGTAAAACGTTGTGCGATACATGTGCGAATAGGTAATTCGCAACTCGTGTCGATTTAAAACATTCCCTTCGGTCGTGTTTTAATTTATAGCCACTCGTTTCGAATTTCCTATTTTTCACACTTGTATCGTAATGTACTATTACACTACAAGTACAGGAAAAAATCTGAAAACTATAAATATGTAAAAATAAAACAATAGGTAAGTTTTTGTACGAGTCGAGTCGGACTCGAACTTGTCCGGTTTTTTAAATTTAGACATACTTAATAACATGAATCCAGCGATTGATATGTTTTTTTCGTTCGCTGCATGAATCACATATTAATTCGGAATTCAATACTTCTAATGACACATACATATTATGACATCTTTCCGATTTTGGTCGAGTGTTTGATTTTTGACAGGCAATATTGTACCTACAGTTATATTTATGAAAATTCGCCGAAAAATCTCAATAACAATATAAAATAAATAATATATACCTATATTGTACCTTCTAGACTTGTGGGGTTTTGATACTTGCACGATTCATTGTACCTATCTAATGACATACGTTAGCGGACGATGTCGCAGGTAGAGCCAGACTAAGCTACTGTGCAGTGATTTCGATTGCACAGTCTGTGCAAGTGTTATTTTAAACGTCATAATTTCATAGAAGTTTGAATAACACTTGCACAGGCTGTGCTATCAAAATCGCTGCAGACTTGGCCTGACTCTATATTTCGTTTTTTTATTATTAGAACAAAGCGGCCAAGTGCGAGTCGGACTCGCCCATGAAGGGTTCCGTACCATTTATGACGAATTAAAAAAAACTACTTACTAGATCTCGTTCAAACCAATTTTCGGCGGAAGTTTGCATGGTAATGTATATCATATTTTTTTTTTTTGTTTTATCATTCTGTTATTTTAGAAGTTTAAGGGAGGGGGGGCACATTTTACCACTTTGGAAGTGTATCTCGCGTAAAGTATTCAGTTTAGAAAAAATGATATTCGAAACCTCAATATCATTTTTGAAGACCTATCCATAGATACCCCACACGTATGGGTTTGATGAAAAAAAAAATGTTGAGTTTCAGTTCTAAGTATGGGGAACCCCCAAAAATTTATTGTTTTTTTTTTCTATTTTTGTGTGAAAATCTTAATGCGGTTCACAGAATACATCTACTTACCAAGTTTCAACAGTATAGGTAGTTCTTGTAGGAAAAAAGTGGCTGTGACATAAACGGACAGACAGACGGACATGACGAATCCATAAGGGTTCCGTTTTTTGCCATTTGGCTTCGAAACCCTAAAAAGGTAAACTAAATAATCTTGTAATGTAATTTTAATGAAAAACGCTTTTTTAAAATCAGTAACTCTTTGAAACCGTGAATTATTTTTCAAAAGTGTTTTTCAATATAAAGACACATGTAAATCGCTTAGAGCCGGTACAGACGGACTGCAACTCAACTGCAACTTGTATGGGAACTGCACGTCGACGTTGCAGTTGGAGTGCGGTCGGCATGCAGTTCCCATACAAGTTGCAGTCGAGTTGCAGTCCGTCTGTACCGGCCCTTATCTTCTTTCTAATGCTAAATAACAATCTATAATGGCTACCAAGTATAAACAAAGGGTAAAACTTTACTCATCATTCTTTGTCAGTCAGGTAATAATGCCATGTCTTGACATGCCCAAAGTTTGTATAGAGTAGAGTTGCCTTTATACAGGATGGCCCAGAAAGAAATAGCCAAATCTTTTATAGAAATACTTTCTTCGTTTTTAGGGATATATTAAAAATTTGAAACATAGTTGGTGTTTTGGAATTTTATTTACTATAGAAAGCGAAAATTGCTAATATGATAAACACAATATTTATTCTAATAAAAAACATATTTTGTTAGTAAACTAGGGAACCTATAAACTAAGTGTTAGTCAAATTGCAACATTCTTACTATTACTACCTACTACTACTACAAAGTAAGTAGACATTAAAACAGATACCTACTTAATTATTTAGCACTGCCTAATAAACTTAACTCCGGTGAATATTTTTACTGACCGAAGAGCTGGCGGCTTCCTCGCACAACGTATCAGTATTGCGATACAACGAGGAAATGCCGCCAGCATCCTTGGTACAATGCCTCAAGGGCCTATTTTAGATATAAGCTAGTTATAGTAATCATCTGTATATATCCATTATGTATATTGTTATTGTAAATAAATATAGCGTTATTTACTGTATGCCCTACGAAAAAAATTGCAGTTGACTTACTGCTATACTACCGTATATGTATTATGTACGTCCGAAGCCTGCTAATTACGTTAACGCCAGTTCGATTCCCAGCAGGCCACTTTCCATCGATACAGCCTGTGAAAATGAAAGTTCTGCGAAAATTAAATGTTGCAAATTATTGCAACATGGCTCATGGAGAGGTAGACCAAATTAATGTACAGACTTTGTATTTATTAAGAGACATTAAGGAGCAAAGGCGTCGCGAAGGGGGGGGGGGGGGGCAAAGGGGGCCCCCTCCTAGAGAATAAAATTAGTAACTAAATGCAACATAATTATGTAATGGATAGGGATAGAGATGTATGGCAATGATAAGAAGTTTGACAGCGATTCAGGGACGAACCATGCTGTCCCTCTCTAATGTAGGGCACTATCTCTTTCGGCTATTTAGGATTGTCAAAATTAAAGTCATTATTTTGTCGTACACGCAAAGGGACGTCAAGTTGTGCCAACCCTAATAATTGCTCGGAGCAATGCTGAGCCGAACGGACCCGAGAATTACCGAAATTATCAGTGTCGCCCCCCTGGTAAATAAAATAAATAAATAAATAAATATTATAGGACATTATTACACAAATTGACTAAGTCCCACAGTAAGCTCAATAAGGCTTGTGTTGAGGGTACTTAGACAACGATATATATAATATATAAATATTTATAAATACTTAAATACATAGAAAACACCCATGACTCAGGAACAAATATCCATGCTCATCACACGAATAAAATGCTGGTGCAGTCAGAATCCGGGCTAGAACCGCGAAAATCTAAGTCCGTCAATTGCGGGCATTTTTCTGTCACTCTTATTACCTCTTAGTGAGAGTAAAAAAGAAAGATCCCGCAATTTGCGAATTTCGATTTTCGCGGTAGGCCCCCTGAACGTCACCTTGTCCCTTAAGAGAAACCTGAATTGGCTGAAATTGATAACAGAACGTGTTAATGGATGTATCGAGGTATCAGTTACATAAAATTAATTAATATTCTAAATACTCCGATCAACGACGGTTAAATTCAAACTATATTATATTATAAATCCTATAATTTATAATATTCTTACACAAATTGTCTAAGTCTCACGGTAAGCCAAGAAGGCTTGTATTGTGGATACTCGTGCAGACAACGATATATATAATATACAAATACTTTTATATAGGCCTAGAAGTAATAGCGTGTGACTTGCAATCCGGAGGTCACGGGTTCAAACCCCGGCTCATACCAATGACTTTTCCGGAAATTATGTACGAAATATCATTTGATATTTACCAGTTGCTTTTCGGTGAAGGAAAACATCGTGAGGAAACCGGACTAATCCCAACAAGGCCTAGTACCCTCTGGGTTGAAACTTGAAAGGTCAGGTGGCAGTCGCTTTCGTAAAAACTAGTGCCTACGCCACATCTTGAAATTAGTTGTCAAGCGGACCCCAGGCTCTCATGAGCTGTGGCAAAATGCCGGGGCAACGCGAGGAAGAAGAGAAAACAACCATGACTCAGGAACAAATATCTGTGCTCATCACACAAATAAATGCCCTTACCGGAATTCGAACCCGGGACCGTTATATCTGTAGCATGTAGGCACTAATTCCTAGATTTAAGTACTTACTTGTAATATTAACAATTTTATGGACCCAGAGTCTGAAATAAATACATTGAATTGAATTGAATTGAATAATTAAACATACGAAAAAACGTACGATGTGGCATACGAGTAGCATAGTTTGTGGTTAAGATCTATATCTAATTGTGAGAAAATATACTCACTAATATTAATATCCAGTGAGAAAAATGAGGACCACCTTTATACGAAAAGGTGATTTCCCGCGATCGCCCTCTTTCGTCTCTAGAAAATTTCAGATCAAGTTCCTATTGATTGGAGTATACATTTATCACACCGTTATACCGTGGTTATACCCCAATAAATAATGGTTCCTGTATCGATACAACGATCAGGCTTTCTCGAAATCTACCAATTAGTATTTCCTTTGGAAATACCTATTTTAATTTATGAAACCTGTATTTGAGAAAATACTTATATTTGGATACCTAATTCTTAGAGATCGCTTTTTAGCGATAAGACCGCCTGTTACCTGGTTCTATTTTCCTTTAAAATTCATTTGTAGTTTTACATGTATGTTGTATAGTTGTTGGTGCAATAAAGAATATTTACTTACTTACTTACTTAGGGACCGGTTAAGTAGGTTCCGGGTTCGCATCCTGGTATAGGCATTTTATTTGTGTGTTCATCATGAATATTTTGTTTCACAAATATCTGAACACGCCTCTAATATCAAGGCGTTATAGTGCGTGTTCAGATATTTGTAAACACCTCGGCCGCTCGGATATATCTGATGGCCTGTTCGTCTGTCACCAGGCTGTATTTCATGAACCGTGACTAGACAGTTGAAGTTTTCACAGATGATGTATTTCTGTTGCCGCTATAACGACAAATACTAAAAAGTACGAAACCCTCGGTGGGCGAGTCCGACTCACACTTGTCAGGTATTTTAATTATTTTGCTTGTTAGACTTAATAAATTATTTACTTGTAATGTACTTAATGTAAAATTACATATGAAACCGGACTGTAAATGTTAAGCCTTTTAGGATTTACTTTACATTAGACATTTCATATAAGTACCGTTAGTATGACAACCAAATTAGCTTGTATGGCCCAACAACTGTCCCCGACTGTACTTACCTAATAAAACAATTTCTACAAATAAATCGGCGAGACATCCAAAATTAATACCTTCCAATAATCTTACCGTAATATCAAACTAGTAAACAGTTAAGACGCTCCACTTTTGTCTTCGTTGCATCGTGCTTATTCTAAATCCTTACAAAACAGCGTAAGTCCAAAGCTAACTACAGTCACTTACGACTTTCTTTAAGTTACTAAGAAGGGTAATTGTCAAATACGCGTAAGTTCACAGCAAATGCGGGTTATATACGACATTGTTTAGTGTCACGATTATTTCTGTCTGGTTCCGAGAATGCACGAGAGGTGGCGGAGATGGCCGAACGGACTCGAAAGTTGTGGGCGGCGGGTTGCCAGCGTAGAGATAATTAGGGGAATTTGGTCAATGGTTAAAAAAATATTGTTATTGTTTGTTTAAGTTCCTTAGTTTTCGTTTAATTCAGATTTAATTATTAATTCCTTGTAATTTAGGTTATTGTTAGTTTAATTTAATCTATGGTTTAATGTTTAAAGTAATTTAATGTTTAGTAAACTTAATTATTTTGCAATTTTGTAAAGGCCAGAAGACTTTTGTTGTGTGCTACTTATAATGTATAATTAAATGAATAATTTAAAAATTAATTAATATTGCCCTTTTCTGTCTGAAATACAGGAAATCCTAGTTCAGGTATATGTAAACCACTTTTGTCTAATAACAATTCTTAGTCTTTAAGAATTACCACTGTACATAATATTTTTTTCAATAAATTATTTGTATTTGTATAATAAAAAGGGTTAAATTGTTAAACCTGATTTACATACATACTGAGATTCGCTAAGCGACAGGGACTATATTTATAAACGGAAAGCAGTATTGTATTGGTTTAACCTGTAAGTGATAATAAATAAATAAATAAAAACAATCAAATTCGGACATTGCTTATCTTGCTGTAAAAAAAGTTGCATTACATAGGGAAGTTATTTTAAATGCTTATTTTTTTGCGATGTTAAAAAAAATTTATACTGTTAAAAAACCTACAATGTTTTCATAATTGTGAATAAGTAAAAATGTTTCAAATAAATATTATTTCATAAAAGACTAAATATTAAGTTGTCCAAACATGGTTCTAAAAAATAACATCAGTAACATCTCTTCTTGACTATAGAGTCGATTATATTTATTTGTAGGCATCTTGTTCCATAAATACAAGAACAATTGCCATAAATCCCACAAAAAAATCCCCTCAATCCGAATTTCTCCGCTTGCAACACCTCGCAACTTTTCCCTCAGTTCGTTCTCAGCGTCCATCGCGGAGCCACGTCGCTCCGCCGCGGAACTTTACGAAACCGGTTATTATTTGAAAGTGCTAGGTGTGGCCTACCAGTGTTTTATAGTGTGTGTGTTGGATTTACTATTATCACAGGTAATTTATTTAAAAAAAGTTACTTTAATAAGTGTATAATAAGAAGAAGAAAACAAAAGTTCAGAAACTTAGTCGAGTAATTTTAAATCTTGAACGCGTCTTTCACTGAGCGTCAGTTTTTTTGTGTGGCAAACAAGTACACGGCTTATGTGACGGTACGAGGACCCCGTAGTATATAGATACATCCAAAAATATGGCGTACGGTGTTTCACTGTTTGAATAACCATTTAATCTTTCTTATATCTTGATTTCGATTGGTTTCCACGACAGGTTGATAAAAACACGTACACTCACCTACCTGCTTTTTTTTTAGCTGACCGCATCTATTGTTGCGTTTTGGGATCTGACCTGTGAAAAAAAAAACAAAGTTGACTATGACTGCGTCTAAGATACAGCCACGTTTGAAAAAAGAAATAAAACGAGTTCTGAGTCAACGCTTAGTCATTTTGATATATTGATATAAAGAAAGTAGTTCTCGAATATTAGTCTTTGTCAAACTATTTTTGTTACTACTCTTCTATTAATGGTTTGAAAAAGAAAAATATGCGGTTTAGTTTTAACACATTATTGTATGGTTAGGAAGAATAGAATCAGCGGTTTCCAAGTTTTTATCTCAAATATTAAGTGTGGGTAAACGAACTCGCATAAAAAATACATGCGGTGTGAATGTTCCCATGAATTGAAACACAAAAGCGAAAATAAAGAACGAAAGTTATAACGAAACGAGTTTTTATGATTCGCAATTGAATCGATATCGATATCGTAATGATTACGATATTCAAATGAAACAGCCGCTTATTGAAATAGATAGACACATTCATTGTACTGTTTATCGACACGATTCGGACTAAAGGCATTCAACCTTTCGAGGCTACATTGCAACAGTGACTCATAGTCTTGACTTGAATCTTGCGAAGGGAAAGTTACTTTTAAAGGCACTATAACGTTTAACTGAAGTGGTTGCTAAGTTATTGGCAGCTACACACTGGTTGTAAGCTAGTTTTAGCCAAACTAGTTTTAGTACCAAAACTCGGCTGGACCATTATATACATATAATCGTACAGTAGTTTTTTTTTTTTTTTTTTTGGAATTTTTATGTCAATTTCACTCAGAACAACGAGCTCTTTCAATCGTAATAGGAGAAAAAAAGAGTCCCAAGATTTTTATTTCCACCCCGTTAGCATTTTTATAGACTTTATATGACGGTTTCAATTTTTGAAGGACCGAAAAATTAATGGACTTATAATTTTTTCTCCTGTTCTGTGAAGGAGATCTTCATTTTGAGTAGAAATAACATAATTCGAATTTTAAAAAAAGTTGTGTATCACTTTAAATAAAATATGGCCCACGAACCGTCTGATATAATGGTAGACCTATAAAACGTGCACAGTGTATCGATATCCTGATTCCAGTATGATTCAAATAGGTATACCAGTCAGACTGGTTTCTAAGCATTAATTCGATACGCTTTTATATAAGATATACAATCAAACTTAATTCAAATGCAAAAATGCGTAATTAGCATTGTTTAGTCTCGCAACATTTTTGAAACGTTCTTAGAATAATTAATGTTCGTTACCACAATTCCGGGGATAATTTGAATTTTGCCTTGCAACATTTTTTGCGTTTTTTTTCTTTTTATAAAAACAAATGACAAATAGATTTCGTTAGTTAGCGTATTGTTAAGTTCTATTTTATAAATAGCTTTCGACATTTCTTCTGACCTGAGGGCCTACCGCGAAAATCGAAGTTCGTCAATTGCGGGATTTTTCTCTGTCACTTTAATTACGTCTTAGTGAGAGTAAAAGAGAAAAATCCCAGCAATTGACGAATTTCGGTTTTCGCGGTAGGCCCCCTGTAGCTACATTGATTTTGTGTAATTTTTGCAAAAATGTGAACGGTCGTCAGTGATCACTAAAAGGAATGAAATTTTCCGTTTTTAAAGTTTTTTTTTTCAATGTAGCTGCTAAGAATTTATTTTAGTAGTTGTACTCATAGCCATGTATCCTTTATGCCATCGTCTGTGATCTCAAAACTGAAATAAAGCGTAGCAATTCTTTTGTGCTGGGAATACCTACTCATAGGTAGATAGTTGTTATTTTTGCGATTCCTTTGTTTAAAATGCACACATAAGCTCGACGCCTCACAATGTCATTGTTTATGCACACATGATGCACTCGAAATATTTTTAACTGACTCCAAAAGCAAATGATGGTGTCTATCATCAATTTGTCTCCTATATCCTAAAACGCAAATAAATAAAATAAATAAATAAAATAAATATTATAGGACATTATTACACAAATTGACTAAGTCCCACAGTAAGCTCAATAAAATAATGATTTTATCATCTATATTATTCATGGTTATAGTTATAGATTTTAGAAGTAGGTACATAGTATTTACCTTGGTTGTGGTATAAATAAGTAGGTAGATACAGTAGGTAGATACAGGGCATGTTTTTAAGATTGTGTATTTTTTTACTATTTACGTGTGAATAACCAGTACCCCAGTGTAAATTTGATCGACATCATAACGTGACGAACGCGTTTGCGTTAAGTCTCATTTTGTATAGGATTTTGAGCTTCCAAAACGTCCCGCTTGGCGCGCTCTTTCTAAATCCAATACAAAATGAGACTAAACGCAAACGCGTACGTCACGTTTCGAAATCGAATTTATTTACACTAGGGGTACAGCTAGGTGAATTCGAGTTTAATGATTTGAGAACACAAAAACGTCAAAGAAAGTACAATCTGTTAATACTGTATCAATTAATATTGTAAAACCTGGAAAATTAATGAAACTTCCACCAAAAACAATACAATACAATACAAATACACTTTATTGCACACCTCAATACAGAAACAGTACAAATAATACAACACATAAAGAAGAGGTAAACAACAGGCGGTCTTATCGCTAAAAAGCGATCTCTTCCAGACAACCTTTATATTATAAAAACCTTTATATTATATTTGTAACCAATTAAGAAGAAGTTAAAGTTTTTTGTACTTTGTTGGTTAATCGAACGTCATTCAGTTTCCTATGGAGGTATATATGTTACACCTATTGTCCTTTCTGGATTTTTTTTCTAATAAAAACCCTACGAATAATATCCTTTTCTTCCGATTCTGTAAACATGGGTTTCTTAATTTCCTATCGGGGAAAATATTTATGCTCTTCAATTGTGAGGAATGTAAATCTCTTTGTGTACAGATACAGAGCATATTTGAGAAGCGGAAACATCTCTTTAGGGTTACCAGCTTCAAATATTTTGTTTACTTTTTTTCGTTATTAGTAGCCAATTTTTATTTTGATGTTATTTTTCGTAAAATTTCGATAAAATTTGGTGGATAAATAGAGTTTCTTGGTCTGTACATAATACATATGTTTTAAAAGTCCTCCAGTCAGTTACGAAAACGTATGGTATTTTCGTAACACTGCGCAAATGTAATTTTTTTTTGTCGTAAATTGGGATTTCATATTTATTGCTATTAGAATAAGAAGCTCTTCAAATCATCCAATTTTTTTCGAAATCTAACAAAAAAAAATCCGCCCAAATAATTTCTAGATTTGTATGACATACATATATCATGGTTGTACTTTATTATCTATGGTGTCATGTGTCACGCTACGTGTATGGTATTTGTTAGAAAGTGACATCCTCGATTTATTTATTTATACTTTATTGCACATAAAATTGTAAGAAAAAATAGCGGACTTAAGGCATTCTCCAGCAGTCAACCACTGGGCTTAAAAAAAACGTTTGTTTGTTAATTGACGACAAAATCTTGACCATCATAGGTCCGCTGTAACGTCCATTATAATTTTATCATTATCACTTAATTTTATGTTTAGTACTAAAATTTGTCCGACAAATCTGTCATTTCAGTAATAAATTGGTGCAAAAAGCATGATTGGGTTCCGTAAATTGTGCCTTTGCTTCAAATTTCTAAATTTAATTAAAATTCTAAAATTAGTCTATTGTGGTAGATATGTCCTTTATTTCTTTATTTAATAAGAATTTTTACATATGACTAAGTAAATATTTTTATATAACACTTATATAGGTATGTTCATATGTTGATATATTTTCCGGTTTAAAGTAGATGTTTGTAACACTTAAACAAGGTTGTGTTATAGTTTTCATATATATATATATATATATATATATATATATATATATATATATATATATATACTGTTGGATTTGGGGCACAATTACACAGTGGGGAGCAAAGTAAGGCAGGCACATTATACGGTAGTAAATTAATAAATTGAACTGTCAATTAATATCTGGGATATTAAAACACTATGAAACGAGATTAAAGGCATAAAATACCCATTGCACTCTCCCAAAGTAATTAAATATTTATTGAATACTCGCTCAATTAATTTGGGACAATTTACGAAATTAGTAATTAAGCAAAACCACTGAATTCAGTTGAAAGCAGTTTATTACGTTAAAACGGTGGATTTATATTGCTATAGAATTCAAACAGGCCAATTTAACTGTGATCCCAACGTCAAAGAGGTAACTTTAATGAGGTATTAATTTATTTTAAATTTGACGTTTCCCATAACTCCAAAATTAGTGGTACAGTCACGTCTGAAAATATCGATACGAAAAATGTGCCAATAATATGTATACACTACCTTAATATATGGACAATAAAGTCGTGTGATATTTTTGGCACTTTTCATATCGATATTTTCAGACGTGATCGTATCACCGTACTACTTTTGAGGTTATGAAATTTCTAATCTGAACAAAAACAGGGTATAGCATAAAACTCGATTTTAGCTCAAGCAATAGAAATTAAAAAATACAGCTTCGTCAAGAAGATTTTATAGCTCATATAATAAACTGAAATTCCTTTATATCCGAGTATCTCGACACATGGCAACCCCGTGACGATAATCTTACAATTTAATCTTCTTGTTGTCGCGCCGCCGGAAAAACGTAACTTAATGAATTCTTGTGTGGAAAACGGGTTCGTATCTCATGAGCATCTTATCTTTTGAATAGGTTACAAAAGGATTGTAGAAAACGACGTTTGTGATTCAAATTGTAATAGATAAAAATGCTGTTAAGAAACTGAATATATAATAAACTTGTATTGTATAGTCACAGACTTCAATTATTGAGCAATTTAGGGCTCACTTTACATTGGACATTTCATACCGTTAGTATTGACATCCAAATAAGCTTGTACTAAAGTTAACAATTAAAATCCGTGACGTGAATAAAAAAACCGGCCAAGAGCATGTCGGGCCACGCTCAGTGTAGGGTTGCGTAGTTACTCTTCCGTCACAATAAGCTAAACTGGAGCTTAAAGTATAGTAAATTGTTAACCAAGGGATGAAACGGTACTTTTCACCCGAGTTAAACAAATAGGCAAATTTGCATAATCAGTACCTAATTAAAGTACCTAAGTCTTTTTACTATGAAGGGAAAACTTTTTGCGATAACTCAAAAACAGCTAAACTGATCATGTCCGCTATAGTTTTCATTTAATATCTTTCTTAAGCTCTACTTCCACGATTTTTTTCATATTTTTTGGACCTATGGTTCAAAAGTTAGAGGGGGGGACCATTTTTTTTTTCTTTCGGAGCGATTATCTTCGAATATATTCACTTTATCAAAAAATGTTTCGTGAAAACCCCTATTAGTTTTGAAAGACCTTTCCAACAATACCCCACACTCTAGGGTTGAAGAGAAAAAAAAAAATCACCCCCACTTTACGTGTAGGGGAGGTACCCTAAAAAAAAAAATTTTTAGATTTTATTGTACGACTTTGTCGGATTTATATATCCATGCCAAATTTCAGCTTTCTAGCACTAACGACCACGGAGCAAAGCCTCGGACAGACAGACAGACAGACGGACATGGCGAAACTATAAAATATATTAAATTTGTAGTTAGAATTACTCTTGATGTGTTTAGCATTATCCGACTGAAACCGAAACTTTGTATACAGACGTGTTAAAATAATTGAAAAAAAATTCGGTGGCCTTTCTTTTCAGACATAACGAACAATGAAACACCTATATTCGTGTAAGTGGCTTAAAAACCTCACGCTTATAATCAAGAAAGACTAATAAGACTTATTAGAATTCACTTATCATTATAGAATACTAGCTGAACGCGATACGAATGTACAGTCAACCAATTTGAATCCTAGGCCACTATAGAACCTTGTCGCTTTAACTAGTCTATACATGACATGCATCACTCAATAAGCACTGTCGTAGAAGTCATTATGACATGGTTCTATAGTGGCCTAGGAATCAAATTGGTTGACCGTACATAATTGTAAGTTTCGGCGCGGCCGAAAGGTTCGGCAGTTTTTCGGTCAAAACCGAACCTTCGCCGAAACTTGATTTTTACGCCGAAACTTGCCGAACACCGACACTTCGGTCGGACACTAATGTTTAGTATTTTGATACTTATGGCAGGTTGTCACGTTGTCAGTACTTCCGAGGATGTACTGTGCTGAGGGTGAGAAACTTAACCACTGTCAAAACAATGATTCTTTGCATACCTACATGGCATAAACAGCAATAAACTCGTTGCAAGCGTTTATTTATAGGCTGTCGATGTTGTTCCCGTGGTCTCTGTTAAGTATATTTATGTATTATTAAAGTTAATAATACATGATTAAGTCCCGTTTTTTACTGAATAATATGTTAATATGTAAAAATCGTGACATATTAAATCAGTGTACAGTCAGCTGCAAAAATATGTATCGAGAGAATCGTCTCATAAATATGGTACTACGCTCTTATTGGTTCCGTAGCCAAATGGCAAAAAACGGAACCCTTATGGATTCGTCCTGTCTGTCTGTCTGTCCGTCCGTATGTCACAGCCACTTTTTTCCGAAACTATAAGAACTATACTGTATATGTATACATATATAACTTAAGAAAGAACTTAAGGGATAAGTCCGCCTTTGTTGTATTTAATTTACGCTGTAACTGTATTTTTCGTGTTTTTATTTCTATGTACAATAAAGTATATACATACATACATACATAACTTTCATCAAACCCATACGTGTGGGGTATCTATGGATAGGTCTTTAAAAATTATATTGAGGTTTCTAATATCATATTTTTCTAAACTGAATAGTTTGCGCGAGAGACACTTCCAAAGTGGTAAAATGTGCCCCCCCCCCCCCCCGCTGTAACTTCTAAAATAACAGAATGATAAAACAAAAAAAATATGATGTACATTACCACGCAAACTTCCACCGAAAATTGGCTTGAACGAGATCTAGTAAGTAGTTTTTTTAATACGTCATAAATGGTACGGAACCCTTCATGGGCGAGTCCGACTCGCACTTGGCCGCTTTTTGTTACAATAAAGAGTTTACTACTAGTACTACTATAATCATTTTTAGATAACTTACATTGACTTGGGCTACTGTGTACTCATTAATAGATTTGGTGTTATTGCTCAATCCATCTTTTTGTAAAATTATGTATTCATAAAAAGCTGGTTTACTATTTTATTTTCAATATATAGGTGTACCTGCATATTGTAACTAGGCAACACACTTTCTTATAAAAAAAATAATGTAATACTTGTAATAAGCAATGTGTTAATAGACCTTGAGTGCCCTACCTTAATAATAATATGTTTTAATCTAAAGTAGCTAGTCTAGGAGCAGTAAGCGGAAAATATTAAATTAAGATATCAACTTAAGTATGTTACCTACTTCACCTACTTGACTCTTTTAGTTGCGTAGTCTAGAATTGTAAACAATGAGTAGTGCTATCTCGCCAACAAACTGTGTAAGTGTGATTATGTAGGTGCCTTTGAAAAATGAATGAAAAAAAAGAAACTCCTCAGCGGTAAAATGTGAAAACCTAGCACCTTAATAATATATTTAAAGCTTCTGCTTTTACCTTTTTCCTTAACTTTCCTTCCAAACAATGAACTCAAACCCGAGCGAAGGTACTTTATGACAGTTGAAATTAATGGTGTTGAAGCATTATTACTATAAAAAAGACTTTATTTTTACAAAAAGCGACGTCGGATAAGACATTTTAAGACTGGACTTTATGACAGCATTTCATGGGAAAGTTCGGAAGTATTAAACCAACTTTTATCAATATTTATTTTCGGGTCATATTACCGTAGTAAATGTTTTTTACTGCCTTATACAAGTATTTTCATATCTCTTAAAATGGAAATTATTAAGCATTATTGTTGACTGTTGTATTGTACAGGAAGTACGTACTTATTTTATATTTTATTGCGAAAACAAAATGAAATGTTCAAACCGCACTTGTATTAATATATGTAAATTGGACGAGAAAAGAATTTTAAACATCTCGTGCTCAATTTGATTAAGTACTTTTTAATAATTATAGCAATAGTTTTTTTAAACCAAATATTTACAGATTGTAATTCACCGAAAGTAAATAAAATTCAGCTCTTTAAACATCATCAAAATGTAAATGAAAATGGGTAAAGTTATTTTTTTTTTAAGCGAGAATTACTTTGTTTCAATTAAAATAATTATATAAAATAAAACAGTTCAAATATTCTCGAACTGGGAATAATAAATAATATTTTGTAAATTTATATCTTATCATTATTTTTAAAAAAATTAGGGGGATTGTGAATCGAACTCTGGCAACACTTTTTAAAAGTCGCCATTTTGAATTTCGCATTCAAGGTCAATTCCATTTGCATTCCACCATTTGGTCGTATACCGTTGGTCGGTATGTAACGGTTTGAAGACACGCAAATAACTTCCGGCCTCTTAAAGTTATTACCTCTTTCCTTAATGGAAATCGATCGGTAAAAAGGAAAGTTTATTTTGAGTCTTAGTACATATAAGTTTATACTTTGATGCCAGAAAGGATGCTTGTAAAAATTGTCTAAACCTTGCTTAGGATTTAGGGAAACTGTTTCTTGCCCGTTGCCAATGTTGCCATGGTTACGTTACCCTGGGTCACTCTTTAATACCTGTTTTGAAGGCATTTGGATTCACCAAATACGCTTTATGTGACAAACTCCTATCTATAATTTTTTTTCTATTTATTTAGAAAAAAACAGTCATAAACAATCTTTGATCAAAAAATATAGACAAAAGAAAAGGCCTATAGTTTCATATGTAGAAATAAAATATAATAGTAGGTATCACAGAATAGTACTATCGTATAGAAAAGAAACATCCTACAAGACCTAAGTTTGACAGCGATTTAGGGACGAATCGTGTTATCCCTTTCTAATGCATGGCACTATCCCTTTCGGCTATTTAGGGTTGTCAAAATTCAAGTTTTTATCTTATCTGTGGTCGTGCACGCAATGGACGTCAAGTTGTGCCAACCCTAATAATTGCTCGGAGCAATGCTGAGCCGAACGAAGGCGAGAATGCCCGTAAGGTTCAGTCCCCCCCCCCCCCCCACCCCGAAAGTATTCTAATTTTTGCCACGTTGAGCGCAATCATCACATCTTCCTCTAATACAGACAGAACAAATACCTAAAGTAATCTGTCTTCTAAATGTCAGGGTCATTTTTACATATGTACAACAGGAATTTTGGAATCAGATCAGATCAACTCAAATCGTTTATTTCAGATAAACACATAATTTAATAATTACACATACATACATACAATGTGTTTGTACACGTATAGTGGAGCCGTTAATCACGTATAGAACAATGAATTTTACCGACAGATCATCCCCCCATACCTATGTTTTTTCTCAACCATTTTAAAAGTGCACCCCTTCAAAGTTTTATGGCGCTAATCAGTACTGCCCTTGGTAAATGTACCATTATCGGTTCATTTACCTATCACACATTTAAAAAAAACCATTCGATAGCCATTAGATAGTGTTGTGTTCCTGCCGGTGAGTAAGGTTGTCAGAGCTCAACGAGGGGCGGCAGGGTGTTAGGGTCGGCAACGCGCATGTAACTCCTCTGGTGTTGCAGGCGTACATAGGCTACGGATACTGCTTACCATCAGGCGGGCCGTATGCTTGTTTGCCACCGACGTAGTATAAAAAAAAAGCTTATGAATTAGGCCATAAATTCTAAACATAAATGTTACTTAGGATTTTCCTTTCCACAATTACTCGAGAATGAATAACAAAGATAAAAATTGTTTTCAAAACTTTACGAAAACGAAGTCATTGACCTGTACATGTTTATTGTTAAATGATAGTACAGGATATCAGCTAAAAGTTGACATCAAAATGATAGCCCTAGTTAAAACACTTCACTTTACCTTCATTATTTTTTAGATCTGCGATAGGTAAATGGGCAGATAATGGTACATTAACCAAGTACAGTAGTGTATGGCACCATAAAAGTTTGAAAGGGTGCAGTTTTAAAATGGTTGTGAAAGAATATAGGTATGGGGGTGATTTCTGAGTTGTCGTCTTTTTCGATAAAATTCGTCGTACTATACGTGGTTAACGGCTCCACTATACGTGGACAAACACATTGTACGGTCACGTCTGAAAATATCGATACGAAAAAAGAGCCAAAAATATGTATACACGACTTTATTGTCCATATATTAAGGTAGTGTATACATATTTTTGGCATATTTTTCGTATCGATATTTTCAGATGTGACTGTATAACCACGCCTAATTTCCGGAGGGGTAGGCGGAGACCACGGATTTCCACTTGCTACGATCCTGACATACCTCTTTCGCTCCCTTCATTTTCATAACATTCCTCATACACGCTCGTCGGTTTAGGGTGCTCTTAACCTGGCAAAGGCTTCCAGATTTCCCGATTAAATAATGAACTTAGATAATTTTAGCTTGTCAAAAAACTTTGTCAGTAGAAAAAGGCGCGAAATTCAAATTGTCTATGGAAAAATAAGATAACCCTTCGCGCCAATTAGTTTTAAATTTGCCGCTTTTTTTCTACTAACGAAAATGCTTGACAGACTGTAGCTTACGAATTAAATTAAAAATAGTGAGTGTGCATGCGTGCCTGCAAGTGTGCGCTCTCGCAATTTTGCACTTCGCACTGCGTGTGAGTCTAAAATAAATAAATGTATATACCTTTGTTAAAGAAGTATTTTACAACAATTATTGCTTTAAATCAACTTTAAATTGTGAAGGTGAACTCAATGTAGATGAAAAAAAATTGTAGTTTAAGATTTCAATATTGATTGACCAAACGCTAAATTAAACGAATAAAAAATTTCAACTTTACGATTATACTCGTAAGTTATAACACCAATAAAACAAATCTTTCCAATAGTCTACAAAATTCTTCAATTTCAACGGAAATTGCTACACGAGCGGAGTAAACTAATTTAACAATTTTTCCATTTATTCGCACCTTTAAATTGAACTTTCGGCCAATTTGCCCGGGAATCCAGCGAAAGAAACAAAAGAGAAATAAAAATCTAAGTTACCTTGAAAAACTCCCTTCAAAGTTTTCCTTACGTTCTAATTTGAACTTTGTGGGGTAATATTAAAGTTGCCTTTCCTTTGAAGAGTTTTTCAGTGTTGCTAGTCTTTTGAAAATGTTTCCCCATATCCTACGCAGAGTGACTGATGTTTTCTTAGGGTTCCTGGATTCTTTTAGATGAAAATGAATATTCATCAATCGAAAATGGTAAAATAACTGGATCTTAATTTTATGAAATCGGGTTCAGTTGTACAGAAAAACGATTCGTTATAAAATACCTACAATAATGAGTTGAGTGTTATTATAGTAAATATTTTTTAATTTGCGAAAAATAATTAGAATTTGATCATGATTATAAAGTATGGGGCCTGGGTCAAAATTATTTTCGTTGTTTTGTTTCTGACAGGCGTGTATCTCCATCTTTTATTTAAAAAAAAATCGAGTCCTATTGCATGTTTTTCTAGCTGTAGATGATATTTTTCTTGAGAAAAATTAGAAGTTAAATTTCATCTCATACAAAAAGCTCCACTCTGTCTTTTTTGTCGCAAAGATGAAAATAATTTTGACCCGCCTACCGCGAAAATCGAAACTTAGTTATCTTTCTCTCTATAAGTAGCTCGAATATTCAAGAGTAATAGAGAGGCAGTCAATGAAACTTAGACTGAGGTAGACCCTTTGGATCGTCGTTTGCTAGGTTGCTACTGAACCCATGAGGAAAACCGATTCACGCTCAGCCGCCGCAACATATTTTCCCGCTCAGTTCACTCTATTTCTTCGAATGTTTTTTTCTTTTCCACGAGGTGGCAAAGATAAGATTCAGCCTTGGAAATAGCGGTCTTTTATTTTTTATTTATAAAAACGTTGCTCTTTGAGCGTACGGGGTTGCTTTTGCAATGTTAAAGAATTGTTGGAAAACTTTGAAAAGATAAAAAGATTTTTTTAAATATGCAACGGTGTATTTTTATCGAGATTTTAAAGCACATAGTCCGGAGGAAATATAAATACTAAATTAATATGTATCTGTTGCGCTTGGAGTCCGCAATCCGCATATCGACAGTGACATTGAAACATCAGTTTTCATTTCGAATTATTTTATATTGGAATAAATAAATATTGGTCATTCTTACATAAATTGACTACGACGCACAGTAACCTAAGAAGGCTTGTTTTGTTTGTACCTACACATACAACGATATATTCAATATATAAATACTTAAATACATAGAAAACACCCATGACTTAGGAACAAATATCTGTGCTCATCACACAAATTAATGCCCTTACCAGGATTCGAACCCATGACCACCGGCTTAATTCATAGGTAATGTGTATATAAAATAAAATTTGTTTATTAAATAGGGATTGTGTTTTCGAATATCACTTACGGCTGTTATGCCTGCTGAGGCAGTAAAAAATAAATATTATAAGGATAATCTTAACAAATCGACTTATACAAATACATAGAAAACATTCATAACTGGAACACACAAATAAATGTAGTACCGACTAGGCTAGGAGGGCGGTGGTAAAATTCCCTCACAGCATTGAATTAATTTGAAAAACTTTTATTGCAAACAAAAACACAGAGTAACCGCCATGAAAATATAACGAACATGAATATTCGAATTTCGAACGAAAACACGGTTTATCATAAGAGTATTTTTTATGATATGGAAGAAAATAAATATGTTCCGAGCAATTTATTCGAAAATCCCGGAATAACGTGTTTTCTTTTAGTTAAAAGACGCATTTCAATAGGTTTGAGGAATGGGGATAGGTATGTTTGTTACCTTGAATGGATCTAATGAAGGTAAAGTATGGGTATTATACGATATACGTCTCTTTCACAAAATACTAATTAGAAAAAGTGGGTATATATCGTGTTTATATATTATGACTGTCGCCCGCGGTATTTCAGGACCAATATGACCTTCAAACTTTAAGTAAAAAGCGTAATCTCTTAAAGGCCGGCAACGCATTTGTAACCCCTGTCATGTTGCAGGTGTTTATGGTCGATCAGGTGATTCGTCTGATCGTTTTTCTCCTATATAATAAAATAATAGTATGACTACTTTTAGGATCTTAGTTATCCGTGAATAATGTTTGCCGAAAATGTGTCTGAAAGATGTTTTCACCTTATTTATTGGTTCGGAATAATCGTAACAAAGGTCATTGTGCAGACATAAACAACTCATGTACAACGTAATACGAGACTTACATTATATACAAAAAGCAATAACAATACTTTTATGTCTCTATAAATATTATTATGAGTCCCTACCTACTTGTAAGCAATTTTGCCAGACATAATAATATGCTGAAGATTATCTGCGTTTGTTCGTTTATTATTATAATTACAGGTTCTTACTTTGTGCTTTTAGGGCTTGTGCACAAATCACGCGATAGGGGGGGGGGCTCACGAAAATCACGTCAGTTAAATTTTGGGGGGGGGGGGGGATAAGGAGACCTCACGTGTATTTTTTTACAGTGAACGAAACAAAGAAAACATGTCTGCCAATGAGTAGATACTTTTTCTCGGTTTCGTTAAATAAATCACTTCGCAGTATTAGCACTTCAAAATAGCGAGACTATTTTACGAAATTTTGGAGCGCGCTTTTATACATAAGATAAGTATAACACACTAAGTTTTAAGTACCATGTATCCGTAAGCTACGTTGACAGCTTATCTTCAGGTGGACTACATGCTTCTTCGCCATCTCGGCATCGTGTATTGATAAAATAATAATAACAGTGACAGGGTGAAAAAAAAATGTTGAATAAAGTTAAGTTAATATTGTTTAATGCACCAATAACAATACATTCTACATGTATATATAGTTATACACATAACTAGGTAACAAACAACAGGCGGTAAAAGCGATATCTGCCGGAGAACCTTTAGGTAGCGGGAAATGTAGAACTAAAATTAATAAAAGTCAAAAGGTAAAGAAACACACATTTGCCTGTAATAAAAAACGCACCAGGCATATATATTATATGTACATACCAACCTAGTTCTTTTATTATTCATGTTTGCAATAAAGAACATTTAAATGTATAATAATATTAATCTAAGATATTAGGGCCTCAAAGAGTTAGAAAGCCACTTATAACCAATCCGGCCTAAAAAACCACCTCGGCGTGAAGATATACATCAATTACGAAATCTTACATAAACATTACACACAACACAGCGCTTTCCATACTATTGTTTTACCCGATTGTGGGAGTTTATTTGACGCTGGCAACTTTATTGACAGTAATTGAATGTGTTTTATTGTCTTTGGTCCGCGATAGAACTCAGAACTTTAGAGGATGATTTATGTGATAAAAAACTTACATACCTATCCAGTATAATAACATTTCGGCATAAATTTTATATAAATCTATAATTCCGTTTTACAGTGATTTAATAGTAGAGTCTGGCAGTGTAGGTCTTCTTTACTTATTGTAGTTCTATGATTATACCTTACCACGTGGGAGTATTTTTTGCGCTAGTAATACATTGTTGACATTTCAAACAAGATGGCGTTCTTGCAGGGATTTATTAATTATTTCCCGGTTCGTTTACCAACGTTAATTACAGAGTTCGTGGATTACGTTTTAATAAATGCTTTTCGTAAATGTTTTAATAAACGTTTACGTTTTAATAAACATTCATTATGGATTGTATTTACCTAATGTAAGGGAGTTTCGAATTAATTTTAATTTTAACCACTTAAAATAATTAAAACGCGGAAGTTTGTATGTGACCTAAATACGTAGGTACCATCGCATCATTTGAACCCCTTGGGGCTATCGGAATAATGAAAAAACCGGCCAAGTGCGAGTCGGACTCGCACAGGAAGGGTTCCTTACCATTATCTATAATAACGGTCACCCATCCAAGTACTGACCCCGCCCGACGTTGCTTAACTTCGGTGATTGGATGAGAACCTCGAGATTGGAAGAAATATTTATTTTATTCTGTTTTTAGTATTTGTTGTTATAGCGGCAACAAAAATACATTATCTGTAGAAATTTAAACTGGCTAACTATCATGGTTCATGAGATACAGCCTGGTGACAGACGGACGGACGGACGGACGGACAGCGGAGTCTCAGTAATAGGGTCCCGTTTGACCCTTTGGGTACGGAACCCTAAAAACATTGATGAAATGGCTTAAAGGTACATAAGTAATTAAAATGCACGAAATAAAATTAATTTAAACGGATTATATCGCGAATAATGAATTAAAAAAACAACATCCCGACGTTTCCAACCCTTTACAGCGTTAGTTTTATTTTTATTTTTATGTAGCAAAAGGTGCAATTTAAAAAAAAAATACGTAATAACACGAGCTGCCATACAAATTTAAATTTTTGGGCCTTAATCGCCCTTTTTTGACAAAGTTTCATCTATGTTTCATCAATGAAGTTGCGTCCGGTGCTGCCATAGTAAAACGGAAAATAAAATGGGTAAATCAAGAGCGTTAATTAATAACGAATTTTTAGCTTTATTGTACCGTATCGACGCCGGAGGCCATTAGCGGCGGCGCCGCAGTAGGGATGCCAACAGTTAAAAATTTAATTATTGATTTATAATGTATTAATTTACAACTTAATTAAATACAACATTATCCATAAAACTTACAATTCCAATGTTGAATGTTGACAAATATCTGGTAGACATGTGTGCCTAATTCACGTCATATGTTGAAAGATTTGTACGCCAGAATTATCTGTTAGACAAATCCGTGAGACAGATAACCCAAACAAATTTTAACTGATATATTTTTGATGACCGTTTATAAGCGTGATGGTTACTAATTCCATTTTCTTTTACAGGTAATAATCATCTTATCAACCATCTATATCTGGCTCCGGGCGTTTGAAAAAAGGTAAAAAATTGAACTGGAAGATTACTAAGTTTTGACGATAATTTGAAGGAGTAATCAGGCTTAGCCATGTCTTCTTCTTCAAGTGCCATCTCCGTGCAGGAGGTCGGCGACCATATGTCTATGTTCAGTCTTCTCTATGATCTTCACTTTTAACCAGTCTCTAATATTTTTAGTCCATGATGCGCGTCTTCTACCACGGCCACGTTTTAATGTGCCAAAAGGGATTTTCAAAAATTACAAAGTTCCCATGAAATGTTCTCGATATTTTTTCAGTACCTTTTTACAGTTAGCTTTCATTTCTAAGACATTTGAAATAGACGCCTAAGGGTGACGTAAATATTAAATGAAACAGTCGTCAACACACATACACATATACATAATACAAGATCAGTGGCTGTGCAAAAATATGAAATACCCCGCGTTACCAACTATTATGGAGATAGAACATTAAGAAAAAGATTGCCGTATTTTTTAAATAGTCTGCCTGAAAATATCAGACTTGAGCCCAATAAAATTAAATTTAAAAAAGCACTAAAGCTGCACCTAATGGAAACACTTGGGTGACAATTGTATGCCTGTGCCTGCAAATGTCACTCAAGTGAAGAGAGTTATATTCATGGTGTAAGTTTTAATTAATAATATGTTACGTTGACTATGTACTTAAGAACTTATAACAGAGACTCGCGCCTGCAGTCAAACTGTGTAAACAGTTTTGCAGGAAACTGTACTAGATTATAAGTTTATTCCATGAAATAATAATAAAATAATAATAATAATAATAAATCCGCAGGGCAGCTTGTGGCGAGCTGTTGGGGAGTAACGACCCCACGGACCCGAGTACTCCCGAGAGTCGGTCAGGGTCTCCGTCGCCGACGTGTCTTCTTCGGTCGGAGTGGACCCCAAGGGGACCCGCAGGACTCTCAGCTCTGGCTTGCCTTCATTGGCCGTCCAGAGAGGAGTCGTTAGAGCTAAATGCTCCAGGGGTGGAAGTGAAAACTTGCATAAGACGCGAGTTGGCACAGTGGTTGTTATCAGCCACTGGGTAGAAAGCGGCGTACACCTCTCGACACCCCTGAGCCGCTCACACCGGTGTTGCTCCTGGTCGTCTTCACGACGGCATTTTCAGGGGCCCATCTAGTGGGCGGCGAGTCACCGCCTGCCTCGATAACTAGTGAAAACATTGTTATGGCAGGTGTCCGGACGTCTTTGCAATAACCCAGTCTCATTATCCTCCCAAACTTCAATCCATAGACCGTTATACTGTTCACTTTTACTACAATAGTCCCAATGCCTGCTGCGACCGGTTCATGGGTGTCTATTGTTGCGCCTGTAAACGGGTTCCAGCAGGCGTTCTACATGACATTAAAGCTCTCCAAGGGGCCTCTACGTGTTGGATCTATATCCCCACGCAAGCCTATCAAAAGACCGGGATTTATAGACCCGTGAAATCCAAGGAGATATAATAATAACAGTTAAAAACATTGAGTAATAAAAATAATTCATAATCTTAACGGGAACTTTCTAAGTGGAAACTTGCATGAGAATTTTCACATAAAGGTTCGCAAAAATTTCGGAAATTTTTCTGCAACATGCACATTGCTAATCAGGCATATTCAGAAGTGGGATTAAAATTCAGACAACCACTTACCATCAGGCGGGCTGTATGCTTGTTTTCCACCGACATGGTATCAATAAAACCGTATTTAGTAACGGCACCAATGGAAATTTTGCGTATCGTGTGGAATCGCGAAGCGTAGGCTCGGGATAATATTTTATAAAATCAGTGTACGCACGCCGTAAATAAGTCATTTTGGGTGTGGCAACCCTAGACCGCTTAGTCTATGATAAATGGCGGGAACAGAGAAAGAAAACAAATTTAAAGACCCCCGTAGTTTGTACAAAGTCGTTCTTTTGCTTCCCGTGAATACGTTGGAGTTTTTATACGGAACATTACTATGGATTTTTAGGTAAAAGCACAGATCGACACAAGTTGCGAATTACCTATTCGCACGTGTATCGTACAACGTTTTACAGTACATATATGGCTCTTAAATTTTCGATATGCACGGAAAGTGCGGGCGGGAAAGTAGCACCATATGTATGTAAATACCTTTTTTTAAGTTTTTAATTATAATCTTTAAAATACCTAGATATAGCGGGAATGTTTTTCGTCGACAGGTTTATTCAGTAAATTACGTGTGTAAATATAGCTGTTTTTTTTTCTGTTCGCGGCTATAGGTAGGTATTATTATACAGATTTGTGTAGAATTATTTCACACTTGTACCAATACACTTATTTATACATGTTTGTTCAGTTTTAGAGCAGTTAACTGAATCGGCTGTCGATGGAAAAATTAACCCGCTTTATATTTATAGTACATTGTAAAATATTGGAAGCGAGGGTGATAATTCCCGACAGCCGCAGGCAGGTCTAAAGGAGGTTTAAAGACCCGAGTTTGCAATATGTACCCCCGGAGTTATATACACTAAATTTGAAGGTAAATCATTTTTATACGGTGACATTTCAAACGTTCGTCCGCCATATTGTCATGGTTTGACAGGTTAGGCATCGAAGGCACAGGCCAATCTGGGGTTCAGCCACCATTGAAAATTGTGTAATTTTTTTTAAATGGCTATTAAATTAATGAAATTAAATCTTTTTAAACATAAACAAAAATATTAAAGTTGACACGTCAGTATTTTAAAGGTAAACCTACATGGTTCGTATGAATTTGTGACAGAATAAAATAAAAATCGCATACGACGCAAAAACTAATGTCTGTCTGTGACATCGTAGCTCTCAAATGGATGAATCGATTCCAATGCGGTTTTCTTATGTAAAAGCGAGTTTCCTTGCAGTGTTCTTAGCTATGATTATAAAAAAAAAACGATCCGGCTGTTTGAAGACGATGCGGCTGCTTTTTTCCGAAACTATAAGTATTAATAGAATTATACTATTGAAACATGGTAAGTAGATGTATAATGTGAACCGCATTAAGATTTTCACATAAAAATAGAAAAAAAAAAACAATATATTTTGGGGGTTCCCCATACTTAGAACTGAAACTCAAAATTTTTTTTTCATTATACCCATACGTGGGGGGTTTCTATGGATAGGTCTTCAAAAATTATATTGAGGTTTTTTAATATATATTTTTTCTAAACTGAATAGTTTGCGCGACAGACACTTCCAAAGTGGTAAAATGTGTCCCCCCCCCACCCCTCGTAACTTCTAAAATAACAGAATGATAAAACTTAAAAAAAATATATGATGTAAATTACCATCCAAACTTCCACCGAAAATTGGTTTGAACGAGATCTAGTAAGTAGTTTTTTTTAATGCGTCATAAATGGTACGGAACCCTTCATGAGCGAGTCCGACTTGCACTTGGCCACTTTTTTAACATTAGTTGCGTAGGGGATTTATTAAATTTTAAATTGAATATTTATAACAATCCGCATATTACTACAAAATACCTAAAACGTATGCACGAATGCCTGAATCTGACCTACCACTTCCAAAACGTCTTAAATACCTTTACATCTCTATTACCGATCCACAGTTTCAACTCAAAAGGTTACAGTTAGCATAATTAGGAGCACAAAGGAGTTTCTCTGAAATTAACGTCTAACTTACTACAAAAGACGTAACGCATCGTTGTTGCTCTTATTACTATGTGCTGGCGAGCTATCGTCTCAACAAATCTTAATAATAACATTTTAATCATTTTAATAATAATTTCCGTGCGACACAAATGTTTTCAATGTATCAAAACTGGTCACTTACTAATTTTTTTTTTTAATGAAAAATGATTTATTTTGGTATCCAAATTGCAGCTTATTACACAGTAGAAAAGTATTACATTTTTAGGAGCATTCTATTGTTAGAAAGCCTAGGAATAGTGTCCTGAGCCCTGAACTAGGTAAACCTGTCTTAAGTATAGGGATCAGGGAACCACCGCTATTTTTAGAAATGCAGCAAAGGTTAGTTTTTTAAATTAATTTTATATCGAAGATTGTTTGACATGTTATTCCATAACGAAGAGTTTCAATGGGAGCTCACGTCTTTGAGTTGCGTCGGTGCTTCCAACGCGTACTTCCGTTAAACTACTCGTTATGGAGGGAAACGTGTCCAAACCGCGAACAACGAAATTCGCTAATTTCGGCATTCCACGCGCCTATGGAGTTAACATTACTGAAAATATTTTGACATTTTTTTGTTGTATATCACCCACAGCTATGCCCCTACGTTTTTTTTCGTCATTTAATTATTATAAGAGTTAGGAGCATTTAAACATTTGTATGAAATCTGTTTTTCGTTCCTAATTTTTATGATAATCAAAAAGTCTAACGTAGGGGCATAGATATGATTATTATACATCAAATTATGTACAAAAACAGAATAAAAATATCCAGAGAGGAAAATGGGGACTACATTTAAATAATAAATAAATAAATATTATAGGACATTTATTACACAAATTGACTAAGTCCCACAGTAAGCTCAATAAGGCTTGTGTTGAGGGTACTTAGACAACGATATATACAATATATAAATATTTATAAATACTTAAATACATAGAAAACACCCATGACTCAGGAACAAATATCCATGCTCATCACACGAATAAATGCCCTTACCAGGATTTGAACCCGGGACCATCGGCTTCATAGGCAGGGTCACTATCCACGAGGCCAGACCGGTCGTCGATACATTTCGACACGTCGATCGGCATCTGAGCGTCGTACATTTGTACGGAGAAACGGCCGTCCCCTTTCCCATTTCAATCCATTTCTGAGGCGTAGTCTCGCTTAGCAATACCAACGTCTCTTGAACCTTTGAACTTTCTAAGAACCTCTTTCAAAGCTCTATGCGTTGCTGAAGTTATTTTTAGAGTTAGATAACTTTACGCCATTCCAAGATTTAACAGCTAAGTGATTAATTACAGATACAATGCACAAAGGAAATTCCTGGATTACTCAATCGAGTACGTTGGTCTTTGAGAGGATAGCGGACGACCGATTCTCCGTACAAAGTCTCCATCCTCCTGGATATTGACATTATGGAAAACATTTCTAGACTATTTATATCGATCGCTTTTTAGCGATAAGACCGCCTGTCGTTACCTAATTGTAATTTTTCAAATTGTAATTGTTGTTTGTTGTTGAGCGGCAGCTCAGGTGGTGCGGGCACGTCCTTGTAATGGATGACCACCGCTTGCCTAAAGCTGTTTTCTACTCTGAGTTGATGGGGGGTAAGCGGAAGCACGGTGGTCAGCACCTGCGCTACAAGGACGTTCTCAAACATCTGAGCGCTTGCGCCATCGACCCTGAGCGTTGGAAGGAGCTTGCTGGAAGGAGGTCTTCTTGGCGTTCTACCATCCATAACGGTGTCAAAACATTTGAAGATAACCGCCTCACTAGCCTAGACATAAAACGCCAGTTACGGAAAGAGAGACCTAAGCCCTCCTACGTGTACACGTTCAACGCAGCTGGCCAACTTTATTGGCATGCGTGCAATAGAGTATTTAAGCGCAAGTTCGGCCTGGCCAGCCACATTAGGGCTCATGCTAGACAACGTCCATAATGTTTATTTAGGGTCGCCGTCATCGACAACGATGAGGAGGACTACATATATATGTAATTTGTTCTCCTGTTCAATATGTGGTGTACAGTCAGCATCAATAGTAGCGGATGAAACAACACAGGCTTGCCAGGTCAGAGCGGTCCGTGTACGTTTTAGGCCCCTCCGTTTACAACCGCCTGCCCTGCCTGACACTGTAAGAAATGCAACTTCCATCGCGGCGTTTAAAGTCAGACTAAAAAATTGGTTGTCGCAAGAATTATTCTATAATTATCAAGATTTCTTCGATTTACCTATAAATATTTAAATCAAAAACATACCAGGAGAATATTCATTTATTACAATTAAAATTTATTAAACTAATGTAATTAATTTATATACTATTGTATAAATATTATTAATATTGTGATATTTAAAATGTGGTGACCTGTAACTCTGTTATTAATAATAAATTTCATTTCATTTCATTTCAACGCGCCAAAAGTATCTGATATTCCGGATAACTTTTTCAAATATAGATAATTCTCTAATATTTACCTTCAAAAGTATATCTTTTACAGTCTAAATTGTTCTACTTCTACATATAGAACCATCAACTTTTGTTATTCTGTTACAGAATGAAGAATGATAGATACTTTTGAAACCTTGTTTGATCCGCTACTTTTGATGCTGACTGTACAATAACGATTTTTAGGGTTCCGTAGTCAACTAGGAACCCTTATAGTTTCGCCATGTCCGTCTGTCTGTCTGTCTGTCCGAGGCTTTGCTCCGTAGTCGTTAGTTCTAGAAAGCTGAAATTTGTCATGGATATATAAATCAATAAAGCCGACAAAGTCGTACAATAAAATCTAAAAATTTAATTTATTTTAGGGTACCTCCCGTACACGTAAATTGGGAGTCCAATTTTTTTTTGCTTCAACCCTACAGTGTGGGGTATCGTTGGAAAGGTCTTTCAAAACTAATAGGGGTATTCAAGAAACATTTCTTGATAAAGTGAATATATTCGGAGATAATCGCTTCGAAAGAAAAAAAAATGTGTCCCCCCCCCTCTAACTTTTGAACCATAGGTCCAAAAAATATGAAAAAAATCGTGAAAGTAGAGCTTAAGAAATACATTCAATGAAAACTATAGCGGACATGATCAGTTTAGCTGATTTTGAGTTATCGCAAAAAGGTTCCCCTTCATAGTAAAAAGACACTTTAATTAGGTACTGATTATGCAAATTTGCCTATTTGTTTAACTCGCGTGAAAGGTACCGTTTCATCCCTTGGTTAACAATCTACTATACTTTAAGCTCCAGTTTAGCTTATTGTAACGGAAGAGTAACTACGGAACCCTACACTGAGCGTGGCCCGACATGCTGTTGGCCGGTTTTTATTTTGTTTTGTTTTGTTTGTTTTATGTTAACCTGTTTATGTGCAATACAGTTACATACATATATTGACTATAACTTTGCCTCTTTGTTTGACTTTGCCAAGCTTTTATTTAACTTGCCCTGTTTAGTATGTTGGTTTGTTAGAGTGGGTCAAATCTTAGAAGCTAAATTTGACCCACTTCCCGATATCCCATTGAGCTGAAATTTTGCATGCATTGTGTAAATCGGATGAGTATGCAAAATTATGACGCCATGGAACTGATCTAATGATGGAGACGGGAGCTGGCCATAGGAACTTTGTGATAAAACAACGCAAACTTTGTGTTTGGGGTTGATAGAAAGAAAAGTACAGTCAGCTATAAAAGCTAGACCCATTTTTTTCTCACAAACTTATTACGATTCGACTTGTCCTAAATTGCAGTAAAATGTGGGTCGAGTACTCAGTGCGTCACTTATCGACTTATCTTATCATTATCGCGAGATAACGATAGCATTGAACGATACCTTCTGTAAATAAATAATACACTACAAATATTCAGTTATCAAATGTTTAAATGCAGCCGAATTGATCATAAAAAAGTAAACGGTATAAAATAACGGACTCATAGCCTAGTGGATATAATGACCCTGCTTACGAAGCAGGAGGCTCCGGGTTCAAACCCTGGTAAGGGCATTTATTCGTGCTCATCACAGATATTTGTTCAGTCACCATCAGATATATCCGAGCGGCTGAGGTGCTCAAAAATATCTGAACACGCGCTCTAACGCCTTAACAATAGCGTGTTCAGATATTTGTGAGCACGTTGGCCGATCCGACATATCTGATGGCGACTGTTCCTGAGTTATGGATGTTTTCTATATATTTGAAGTATTTATCTACATATATCTATCTAATTATGTATATATATCGTCGTCTAGTACTAGTACCCACAACGTAAGGCGTGGGACCAGGTTGATTTGTGTAAGACTTCCGTAATATTTAATTAAGTAAGTATAACAATAATTTGAATACGAAACAATAAATATTTCACTCTGTAAATTTCGGTAGATTTATTAGGTTAGCTCGAAGAGAACCCTTATAAGGATATCTGTGTCGTATTCAAGCTTCCCTTGCCATAAGGACGCTTTGACGGGTTATTCATATAAAGATACAAGCAAGTCTCGTCCTTATGGCAAGCCACAAAGTGGGACCTTTGACTAGACTTCGACACATTTGAGCCTTTGTATCAAAATGTTAGTAAATTTTATTTGAAGTTGTATTTGTACAATAAAGTGATTACTACTAATATAGTATTTTTCAAACAGGAAGGGTACGCTGACAGATGTCATCTCAGTACAATTTTGCGAGATTTGGCGTTTTAAGGTTATAAATATTGAGATGGCTCCTGTCATGGTACCCTTCGTGTTTGAAAAATTCTATAGGTTTTTTATGGAGGATAGACAGGGGGCCTACCGCAAATTGCGGGGATCTTTGTCTTTTACTCTTACTAACACTTAACTAGAGTGACGGAGAAAAATGCCCGCAATTAACGAATTACGATTTTCCCGGTAGCCGCCCAGGCGTTTGACCACGAACACACCTGATGGTAAGTGATGATGCGGTTTACGGTGGAGCACGCTTACCTATGAGACACCTCTATTTACTCTAGCCTTGAAGATATCCGGATTGTACTCATGCGGAAACACAGACTCGGGCGGCATTCCACTCCTTGACTTCCCCACTATACTTACATTTAACATTTTATATTTTTACTCTTTGGTTCATTATGCAGTATACTATATACCCACTACCGAGCAAAAGCCTTGTACATTCATATCCGCTCATACGATTTAAATAAAGACAAACTTCCCACACAAAACCACAGCAAAGCCCAACTCACAAAAGACATAAAAGAATCCCCCTTTCACATGCAAACCTCAAACAAAACGCATCCTTATTTCTTCATCATTACAGTACACATTTAAATAACTACACTTGAAAAAAAACTCGGCAATCTAATTAAACAGTTGGCAACACTAATTATCTCGCGGAATCGGGAGATTTAATTTGTTACATGGCAACATTGGCTTTGTCTCTGACGTTTGAATTTGCGGTGAATATTCTATTCGAATTTTGTTTTTAAAAGCGCGCGCTTGTTAACTTTTTCATTCTTTCTTTTTAAAATTTGACTTTTATTTAAGATTTGCTTTTACAAGGAATTAAGTACTGTTATAAAATGGAACGTGTATTTTCGAAACGAATTTGATTCCAGTTTTTTTTTGATGATGAATAATTTAAATGAATGAAGCTCTTACGGCGACTTAACTTCGTTTCAGTACCTTTACTTATTATTTTGTATGTTTGATGTTTGTGAAACCCCAGATCTGATACAAATGGTCGGTACAAAGAGGTTTTTATGTTATTGTAAGTACATATTGTTGTTTTCCTTTTGAATCAATACATTTTGAAGTAAATATAGATTAAAGGAGCATGAAACTCGTGTATCTAGATCAGCGTCTAGAGAATATTTTCTTGTTTAATGCTCATTAATGTTATAAGTTATAAACTGTTTTTTTTTTTCAAAATTGTAAAACATAACAAAATTTATTTACAATGACAAAATACATAATGTACAGATAATGTACAGACAATATACAGATGATTACTATAACTAGCTTATATCTAAAATAGGCCCTTGAGGCATGGGCATGAGGCATAGGCTTGAGGCGTTGTGTCGCTGCCAACTTATCCTGGTCTGACTCTACACACAAAAAAATTAGTTTTGTAAATATCTTTGTTGAAACACGTTTTAAGAACGTTTTTCGTATTACTTACCATATTTATATCAAAAGAAAGGTAGTAAACTACATGTATTAATATTTAAAAGGGTATTTTCCAACCGTATCCATAAAGTGAAAGCCCATCATTAAAGTTGAACCTAAACTCGAATATCCGTTTTATTATGAAATTGACGGATCAGTTATCAGATGAAATCAGCTTTCACTTTAATTAATATAATAAATAACGGATGTGATTAATTAGTTATACTTTTGGACTACAAGATGGCGGCTGTCCGGAGTATTCTTGAATGTGATGAATTCATATCTTATTAATTTATCAAACTACTTTATTTTTCATTCACAGCGCTGGTGGCCTAGCGGTAAGAGCGTGCGACTTGCAATCCGGAGGTCGCGGGTTCAAACCCCGGCTCGTACCAATGAGTTTTTCGGAACTTATGTACGAAATATCATTTGATATTTACCAGTCGCTTTCCGGTGAAGGAAAACATCGTGAGGAAACCGGACTAATCCCAACAAGGTCTAGTTTACCCTCTGGGTTGGAAGGTCAGATGGCAGTCGCTTTCGTAAGAACTAGTGCCTACGCCAATTTTCGGGATTAGGTGCCAAGCGGACCCCAGGTTCCATGAGCTGTGGCAAAATGCCGGGACAACGCGAGGAAGAAGAAGAATTTATTTTTCATTCGCTATTAGAGTCAATAAGCTAACATTGCACCGTGTTTGATAACACAGAGTGTGGAAGTGTTATCATAAAGGTACATGAAATTTGGTATGGAGATAAATCCCGGGAACGGACAGTTTTTCACGCTGAAATCATCATCGGCTCCCTGCCGAGGTTTTCTCGAGGGGCAGTATGAGGTTCTTCAAAAAAGGAGTGTATTTACAAGTTTTTAAAGAGCTGGCAATGCGCATGTAACACCACTGTAGATGCAGGTGTCCATAAGCTACGGTGATTGCTTACCATCATGCGGGCCGTATGCTTGTTTGCCACCGACGTGTTATAAAAAGCATTCTACAAAGAAGAATATTTTTTATTTAATAACAATGGAGTAAAGAAAATGATAGCAATACATTTAATTGTGATGATTTAAGAAGACTCTTCATTAATTAAATCAAAAACATTTGAAATATTTGATAGCATCTATGTATATATACAAGTAAATTGTATTCCTATTATACCATGTAGATGCCATTTTTTCCATGTATTTTCAGCCATTTTTCTTTTGCATTTTTCCTTAAAAGGCCAGATACTAATAAAGCTTCCGATAAAAAGGCGCTTAAAACTGAAATGTTCACTAAAAGCTCGGTGTTGCAAGTTAAAAGGACAAATTTTATTTTTAATCTCCTGACAAAGAGTTTTCCCGTGAAAGGAAAATAAAAATGTAAACGTAATATCTGCTGCATTTGCTGGCAACACTGTTGTTTCTGTGATGTTGGCATTACTGGGAGAATTTAAGTTTCTTTGTCATTTAAATGGTTCGAGTTTTTTTCGTTGTTTGTGCAATCCTTAAGGAGAATTTAAGGCGTCTACAGACAACAACAGCAAATGCGGCAACAACAAATGGCAATATTTTAGATAATTGCTGACTAAGTAGGAACGACAAATCCAATCGCTCGACCAAATGCTGCAGTGTATAGCACATTGCATGCGATTATCGGTGAAGTTTGGAGAGGCCATCATTACCTTGGCAGTATGTCAGTAGAAAATGGCGCGAAATTCATATTTTCTATAAGCCGCGCGCCTACATTTTTAAATTTGCTGCTTTTTCTGCTGACGGAAAGGGCTTGACAGACTATACTCGTATACTTTGAAATATCGAACCTTTCTGTCTAGATTTTATTTATTTATCAAGTTACATATTATCATATTAATTGGTCAGACTTAAATAGTAGGTAATAATTTATTAATAAATAATATAACAATGGACTATCGAAGCCATATTATTATCAACTCTCGTGGCCTTAAAACAAAATTATACCGTGTAGGTAATTGATTAGTTAACAATAAGACGTTGAATAACTTATTCTTATTATATCTTGATTTTGTGAATTTCATGTTGTAATACTTCTTACCCTTCAATTTCTTGGAAAACCCCTAAAAATCCAATTTGCTAAAACAATGCGCTGTCAAAATGAATATTCCCGCCATTTTCAGTGCTGTCATCGGCAGACGTTCTTTTAAATTCCTTCCGCTTGGCTGCGGACAGATGCAAGCCGGCTGAGGCGTTATTCGCTTTTTAAATTTGAGGTTTTCGGAAATTGTCTTGCCTTTTGGCGAACATTTTAAAATATTTCTATTTAGCTTCTGCCCGCGATTTTGACGTAGAATGATGATGATGATTGAAAAAAAAACTATCCTATGTCCTTCCTCGGGCCTTACACTATATCTATATCAAATTTCATCTAAATCGGTTCTGAGGTTTAAGCGTGAAGAGATAGTAGACAGAATGACTTTCGCATTTATAATATTAGTAAAGCAGTCACTCTGCTTTGACTTTTCATGTAAATTTTTGTACAGTCAGCCAAAAAAGTGGTTTATCACTTTTCGACTCTATTTGTCAAGTAATGGAGTCAAAAAGTGGAAAACCACTTTCTTGGCTGACTGTACATTGACATGCCTGTTGCTATATAGTTGCTGTTGCACGCGCGTAATCAGTGCAATAGAGACAGCAACAGGCGTGACAATTTAGGAAATTCTATATGGAAAGCGACTCTTCTTTAGGAATGCAACGTTTTAAACTTTGTACACAAAAAAAAGCGAATTAAAAATAATAATAAAGAAAGGTGTAATGTAAGCCACATGCGCGTTGCTGGCGCTTTAAAACCTAAATCTAACCGAAAGCTTACAATCTTACGACTTTAATTAGGATTACAACTTCCAACCAATATCAGGAGATCTTTTATCAAGCCATCTAATTAATGAGATTATTGATTAATGGAAGCGGAAATACTCGTCAGTTTCGGAGATAAACCAGAACAGACAGACGGACGTTGATTTATTACTATTACTGACACGCCTCGCGTCGAGTGTCTCAGACAGGTACCTCAGTACAGTCGGATTTATGTTTAGACGAAATTAACTAACAATGGTATGGTTTACGAATTTATTTCTTCAAAATAATGTTAAAATTAATGCACTTATGAAACATAGTCATGATTTTCCTCTCGCAATTTCGCGCGGGTTGTCCATTGTCGTCTTAAATGGTTCTCGTTGCTAAGTAGTGAACTGAAAGAGCAACCTTTTTTCAATGTAGATTCGTACATTAAAAGGAAACTCATTTCAACTAAAGCAGTGACAAATGTAGGTACTTCAAACTCGTTGCTTTTCGAATCATCAGACCATTAAATAGAAAATTACCACTCCATTAACCAAACCAAGAAACTTAAAAACAGAAATTCACGTAAAAAACGCCTAAATACGTGCCTTAACCATTAAGGCATTTAGCAACGAATTTGCGTACGACAATGCAGCCAACATAACGAAATAATCAAAAACAGTTTAGTTCCAAAACCATGTCACTGGTTTAAAAAGTAAGTAAACAATAGAGTTTAGACTCTATTATGTGGTGATAAAGATCGAATTAGTTAAAACAAAACGAGGTCTTTGACCTTAACGGGGTCCGTTAGTTGGCGCAAAAAGTTCGCGCTTTGAGGCGTTTTTTGTTTGTTAAATTGGTAATTGTTTGATTGATAGTGTATGCGATATTGCTATTTTTGTGATGGATACGTTTATAGATTATGATATATCATTTATATACTTAAAAGCGTACTTTGTCAGAAGTAAAAATTGCGAAATACAATATTGCTTGCCAGAGTAAAGTTTGGCAAACCAATTTCTCAAGTTCTCATAAAAAAATGGCGTGATATATATGCGAAACTTTTCTAATTCCCTTATTTAACAAATTTATTTATTGCCATGTTGTACTGAAAAATTGGTTTGCCAAATAATAGGTACTTATAATTTATATCTTAATTTTCTTTTAAAGTTTTTAAATTATATTTCTTGCTAGAGTGGATTTGAATTACAATAATTCGTTGGATATTAATTAAGTACATCTCATAATTGCTTACCTAAGAATATTAATTATTAAACATCTTCTCATTTCATCCAAAACTTTAAGCAATTTTAGTCTCAGAAGCTGTCGTTTTATTAATTTAAGTTTTGAAGTATTTACCTACGCGTTCTTAGTTGCCAAATTAAACATAATCTAATTATATTACATTTACATTTTTCAATTTCGAAATGTTTGGTCTAGTTACGAAAATATTTAATTAAAACCGGGCAAGTCCGAGTCGGACTCGCCCACCGAGGGTTCCTATACTTTTTAGTATTTGTTGTTATACTCGTAGCGGCAACAGTCAGACATCATCTGTGAAAATTTCAACTGGCGACAGGCGGACAGACGGACGGACAGCGGTGTCTCAGTAAACATTAAGTATATACACATATACATTTTATTGACACGGTCACGTGATAGTTTTGACAGTGACAGCTATGTCAGCATGTCAGCTATATTTATTGTATTTAACACTATCGCTGTTTAGTGGTAATTTGTATTTCTTTGCAGATTGATCGGATACTCCACAGAACACTGTCTATGACCGTAATATGATAAGATTCATATACTAGCCGTGTCTTATCCAACGTCGACATTGGCAGAATCATGAATACCTTGATGGAGCCATAACACGAAAAATTGATTGATTGACAATCGCTGTCGCTTGTTGAACAAGAAAACTCTCAATTTGATTTTCTACGGCGTCGTCAACGATGGTCGCTCATTATAATGATAATTTTCTGGCTAACTAATATTATCATAGGATTCATACTCATACTCATTCATTAAGTCAATTTATATGTCAAAATAAAATTACTACTAATTTAAGGTTAAAATGTAACTTAAAAATAAATTTACAATAAAAATTAAAAACAAAGCCAGTAAACATGTCTAAAATTAAAAATAAAATTACACTTCTAATAACTTAAAATTTTTGTTTGTCGCGACATCTATTGTCGAGTAGCAGTACTGAGAGTTCCGCTACTTGACGCTAGATGTAGACTACGAAAATAATAGTATTTTTGGTAACAAAACCGTTGTATGGAGTGAGCACTCTTGGTCTTCTTAATTCTCTTTGGTCAATATGTACATATTCACCCCTCAACGTTCAGACTTAATAAAAGCAACTTGTATTATCTCATCAACCTACGTGCCCACACAAACCATTGTCCACATATAACTGAGCAATCATAGACGTTAATACAAGGATATAAGGTCCATCAAAGGTATGTTATTGTTAGAACACCTACACCTGCAAAATGTGCATGTTTGCGCGAAAGCTGAGTCAGCGAGCCTTGGCTTAGTTCTACTAACAGACGTGACATTCGTCACAACACGTTTGTCTTTATTTTCTTGGCGTGATTCCATATTTATAGCCGGCTTTGGGTACTTATTTCATAATGGGCATGGCGACTGTCAATTTGATTGTCTAACAATGATATTATACACCGTGGGCTGGTAAAACCCGACAGTTCTTAACCACGCATTTCTGAGGTCATACGGTAGCAAAAAATGTTATATGCGTTTTTGTAAAAAAAATGGCGTTTTCTGCACATGACACGTTATTTATTTTTACTTACATGATTCTTTGTTACTGTCATCATGCTAATTCTATTTATTTACAAAATTTAAGTGATTGTGTGAATAAATCGGATCCCTTTGTTTGACATAATTATTGAAAGTCATAATGTAATGATTGTCAGATTATCATTAGTCATTATTCTGAAACCGTTAAATCTTCAGGAATTTCCTTAAGTTATCCTATAGATAGGTTAGGTTGGGTTTGTATCATGCCAATCCTGAAAATTACGCGATTCTGAGAAAAAGCAAATTATGTCTAACAAAAATGCGGACAAACAATACATTATGACTTAAAACTTTATGGGAAACAATAGAGACCCGTAAATAAATAAATATAATTCTTATTTTAGCCAGTATAAACTGGCCAATAATTGGAAGGTGGCCAGTAAGGTGGCACATATTAAAGGCCGGCAACGCACTTAATATTGAAATATTATGTTAATGTGATAGTTGTAGAATCTGGTTACGCCTATTTCAAGGGGCCACAGTACTGGCAGTAGACGGAACCCTGTCAAATTTGTATTTGTATAGCAACGGTTCTATGAATTGTTTGTTTACTTTTATGTACGACAGTCGGTCAATAACAGTTCTCATGTAAACACAATACATTTCTATTATACACTTTCTTGGTTTAACTGTGCTACACTTATAAACCCTCTGGTGTCCATGAGCGGCGGTAATCGCTTACCATCTGGTGATTCGTATGCTCGTTTGCCTCCTCTATCATAAAAAATAGTCAGTTTCTTACCCTGTCTAACTCCTAAACGGTGAAAATGGGGTTGATAGGTTTTAAAGTCATGACATGGACAAATTATTCACGGGTGGAGGCTTGTTTACATCCAAATGCCTTCCGGGCCGTGTTGTGCGGCTGCGATCGTGGCCCATTTTGTTACCATAAGGACAAAATTTGCTTGTATATTTATACGAATAACCTGTGAAGACGTCCATGTGGCTAGCGACAAAGTGGGACTTGTTGCCGGCCGTGGTCATAAAGGGGTTTGGTAATTCAGCGCTGACTTTCGGGTTAGCATTATGCTGAGGCGGGACCATTTCGTGGTAAACTATATAGGGTGTTCGGCATATGACCCGTCAACATTGTTTGGGGTGTAGGTGGTGTCATTTCCTTCCTTTCCGTCCTTGGAACCTTGGTCCTAGGAGCCACGGTTCTGGAGATAAGATTTCTAAAATGTTTTTCCTAAATTACCCAAAATCTGATATTCGATTCGAAGTCCCATAACTTCTTTTTCAATTTCGTAGGAGGAGGGTCTGTACTCGGTTGTGGCATTTTTTATGTACGTTCACCTAATACTCCAACACCTGTGGTCCGATTTGAGTAATTCGTTTTGTGTATGGTTTTGAACGGATGGAAATGACACCACCAACACCCCAAAAATTTTTGACGGGTCATGTGCCAAACACCCTGTATACTTCATGTATAAAAGATATATTTTTTTGTAATATATATGTTACTGTAAAAGCCCGAAGTACGGTAAAATTGTATGAAATGTAGTTTGCCATGAATAAATGAAATGATTCTTATTCAAATATTATAATTCTACTTTGTGGGAAAATGCTCTAGAGCAAACGTCGCACACACTTACTCACCCAACCTTGACATTGCCCTACTCTACATTCGTGACACTTGTCAAAACACATAATGATAGCTTTTCACAGTAACTATAATGGCGAAGTCAATAACGTTGCGACAACAGTTTTTGCGTTTTCGACACAAATTATCTACCAACTTTGCTTAGTTTTTTATTTATAAAGTATAAATGTTATGATTAAAAAAATAATTTGAACATTGCTGTTGCATTTGCAATGACAAACTGTGGCAATGTCATTATTAATGTCAGATTTATATGAAACTATGACGTTTAATATGAATGACACGACCTCACTTAGTGCTATTCAAATTGGTGCAAACTTAGCTTAGACGCACTCTACTTATATGTCGTAGCGAATTTAAATATATAAAAAGATATATAATAATACACAACAATATACACAGATTGACCTCGCCCTAAACTAAGCAAAAACTTGTACTATGGGTACTAGGCGACGATATATATACGTATAGATACTTATATATACATAGAAAACACCCATGACTCAGGAAAAAATATCGGTGTTCATCACACAAATAAATGCCCTTACCGGAATTCGAAGCCGGGACCATCGGCTTCATGGCAGGGTCACTACTCACTAGGATATATGATGAGTGAATAATTTTTTAATTTTTATTACGCAACAGCGTTTACAAGTCACTAGAAAAAATATAAAGAAAATTAAATCAAATGTTTTTTTTTCTTTTAAGTGGGTACTTTGTTAGCAAATATACTATCATTATAAAAGGGACCAGAGTGTTTGATAAATGAAGAATTGTCGATACTTATACTAAATATAATTTTAAATATTTATATTGTTTAATTTGAAGTGTTAAAAATTCACATTAATACTTGACCTACACCACGCTGTAAAACTTTATTTCTAATTAACCGTAAACTCGACGGAACAGCCTAATAAAACACCTAATTAAAAAAGTTAAAACGTCACTTTTTTCACAGCCGACCAACTTATCCTTTACACACGTTAACGTCCTTACGCTCTTTGTTTTAAAGTTTGTTTTCGTTTAACTAGAACAATAGATAAGTTGGCAATGTTCAGCCATAGAACAAGGTTGTGTTAGCAAACTGCCAGTAATGTTTTCTAGTTGTGCAAAAGTAAATTAGTTTTAGTTAAGTATTGGGAAACGGTGATTAGACAGGCGTATAAGGTGCCTGAGAGAATGACTAGAATAATATAGGACCTTGGTCTCTTTGAAATGAGTTCAAAATTTTGGTCTTTGTTCGAATAGTTCGGCCCAGGAATGACTCATTTCAAACATTTGATATTTGTTGAAATACAATTTTACAGCATTACAGCTGGCACCAAAGGGGGCTGTAAAATTAAGTACTTAGTAATATAATAGAGCTATAAGCTAGGTAATAAAATGATACGATACATATGAGAATAATTAATAAAGTGATGTTAAATAATAAATAAATAAATAAATATTATAGGACATTATTACACAAATTGACTAAGTCCCACAGCTCAATAAGGCTTGTGTTGAGGGTACTTAGACAACGATATATATATAATATATAAATATTTATACATACATAGAAAACACCCATGACTCAGGAACAAATATCCTTGCTCAGATATAGCTTAACAGCTGCTTACCAGGATTTGAACCCAAGACCATCAGCTTCGTAGGCAGGGTCACTACCCACTAGGCCAAACCGGTCGTCGAAATGTTGATTCACAAAAAACTTAAAAATCTTTCATAAGTTTATGATTTTTGTCAGCAAACAAGTCGCAGTCAGGTGTAAAAAATAAAAAAAATTGTTGAGGAGTGTCCGGGAGCGGACGATTGGAGAATACTGGTGTGCTAACGTGTGAAATGTTCCGTTCGCCAGGAGGCGATGGCTACGACCAAGTAGGTAGTCATAGAAAAAAAACATAATGTCTTTGTCTCACGCTAGTACCTACTAGCACTCAAAAAAGAAATGCGTATAATTTTTCTGGTTCTTACTGACTGACAAGTTGTGATTGCCAGGCTATAATTTATAATTTATTAAAGAACCGGACAAGTGCGAGTCGGACTCGCACACCGAGGGTTCCGTACTTTTTAGTATTTGTTATTATAGCGGCAACAGAAATACATCCTCTGTGAAAATTTCAACTGTCTAGCTATCACGGTTCATGAGATACAGTCTGGTGACGGACGGATGGACGGACGGACGGAGGGACGGACGGACGGACAACTGAGTCTTAGTAATATGGTCCCGTTTTACCCTTAGAAAGTTATGTACTTAAATATAATTTGGTCAATATACTCGTACATCAACCACAGCTAATATCGTAAGACTATTTTTAGATTTTTATCAATTATAAGAGTTAGGAGCGAAAAACGAATTCCATTCAAATTAATAAATGCTACTAATTCTTAAAATACTTAATTAAAATTTTGCAAAAATCAAACCAAGGGGCATACACGTGGTTAATATACATCAAATTGGCCGCACGACCAGTTTGGCCTAGTGGCTAGTGACCCTGCCTACCAAGCCGATGGTCCCGGGTTCAAATCCTGGTAAGGGCATTTATTCGTGTGATGAGTATGGATATTTGTTCCTGAGTCATGGGTGTTTTCTATGTATTTAAGTATTTATAAATATTTACATATTATATATATCGTTGTATAAGTACCCTCAACACAAGCCTTATTGAGCTTACTGTGGGACTTAGTCAATTTGTGTAATAATGTCCTATAATATTTATTTATTATATTTAAATTGTGTCAAAATGTTTTCAATGGCGGTTTTGGGTCGTACACTTTCGTCTCAATAGTTTTATAATAACAGATTCCTATAAAGATACCGAACCGGACCCTTCTGCCCTCGATCCCATTCAAAGTGAAAGCCTTTCACGAATTGTGAAATAAGCCTTGATGAGGCATTCAATGAATGGATATTTGGGGTGAAGGAACTCACCAGTGTTGCCAGAGTACTTAGATCTAAAACTGCGATACGGATCTAAAAATCGGACAAGCGCGAGGCGGACTCGCCCACCGAGGGTTCCGTACTTTTCAGTATTTGTGAAAATTTCAACTGTCTAGCTATCACTGTTCATGAGATACAGCCTGGTGACAGACGGACGGACAGCGGAGTCTTAGTACGTTTTACCCTTTGGGTAAGGAACCCTAAAAATGGTAGGAATTACGATTGAAAAAAGTTTAACTTCGTTTTTTATTACAAACAACATTAACTCTTATTTACATAATAGAATATAATATATTACAGTACATATGGGGCTACTTTATAGCACTAGTGCGAGAAGTAGCATATTACGTTACTGTGTCGAACATTTAAAGGGCCATATGTACTGTAAAACGTTGTACGATACATGTACGAATAGGTAATTCGCAACTCGTGTCGATTTAAAACACTCCCTTCGGTCGTGTTTTAATTTATCGCCACTCGTTTCGAATTTCCTATTTTTCGCACTTGTATCGTAATGTACTATTATATTCTATATTATAGAGGTAAAACAGTAACTGTATAAACACTAAACTAAATTGATAATTAATATCTAGCTAAAATATAAAATAGGCCTTTGAGGCATTGTACCAAGGATGCCGCCAACTCTTCGGTCACCAGTTACGTCAACCAGACGCTTCGAGATTTCTGCAAAAAAATTGTGCGCGCTGGGACCCCATGGACCTAGAGTTTTAACTCCACAAAAAATATATTGAAAGCAAAAATCTTTTGAAATTTGGTGATTTTGACTGATAGTGATAATTCATTTAAATCATAATAGCACGGAAAACAGTATGGTCAAACAATACTCATAGTCAGGCTAAGGTAACTCTACACTTGATAACACAAAGTGTGGAAGCATATCATATAAAAGTGAAACTTCTATGAAATTATGACATTTAAAATAACACTTGCACACTTTTCTGTGTAAAAAATACGGAAAAGTTCACAAAAATACATAATAATTAGACTAACTAACTATATTACCGCTAAAACCCGTTCTGAGCCATGCCGGGTCCAAAGGTCTCCATAACACTAGCAGCGTTACCCCGCTGTATGGCGATGGGACCTGTCGGACAAGCCATGACTCAGAACGGGGGTCATTTCCTTTAAATATTTAATAAATTATTTATAAATTAAAAATAAAACATATATTAGAACCTTACTACTTATGCAACACCATACTTATGTATCCATAACGGTGTCAAAACATTCGAAGATAACTCACTAGCCTAGACATAAAACGCCAGTTACGGAAAGAGAGACCTATGCCCTCCTACGTGTACACGTTCAACGCAGCTGGCCAACGTTATTGTCACGCGTGCAATAGAGTATTTAAGAGCAAGTTCGACCTGGCCAGCCACATTAGGGCTCATGCTAGACAACGTCCATAATGTGTTTATTCAGGGTCGCCGTCATCGGAAACGATGAGGAGGACTATATACTTATGCAAACTGCTTTTGACAAGTAAATACGTACTTAAACCTCACTAGAAAGTACGATCTGGCAACACTGGAACTACTAGCTTTGTTCGGTCTGTATGGACGGGTATGGACTTTATGATAATGGAAATAGGGTTCTGTGATGATATTAAGTTCGATAGCACAGCGGGATACCTTTCAGTTCGGAGTTTTAGTAAGTAACTTACAACTTACAAAAGAATATTACCGTTAAAGTCACAAACTCGCAGCCAAAAAGCTTTTCCAATACAATTGAAGGTACGCTGTCATTTTTAGGGTTCCGTACTCAAAGGGTAAAACGGGACCATATTACTAAGACTCCGCTGTGCATTCGTCTGTCCGTCTTTCACAGTTGAAATTTTCACAGATGATGTATTTCTGTTGCCGTTATAACAACAAATACTAAAAAGTACGGAACCATCGGTGGGCGAGTCCCACTCACATTTATCGGGTTTTTAAATGAAACATGCCATGAACATACATAGTTTTTACGAAAGCGATTGCCATCTGACCTTCCAACCCAGAGGGTAAACTAGGCCTTGTTGGGATTAGTCCGGTTTCCTCACGATGTTTTCCTTCACCGAAAAGCGACTGGTAAATATCAACTGATATTTCGTACATTAGTTCCGAAAAACTCATTGGTACGAGCCGGGGTTTGAACACTTTGAACCCGCGACCTCCGGATTGCAAGTCGCACGCTCTTACCGCTAGGCCACCAGCGCTTTTTTGCTATGCCATGAACATTTACGTAACATAATATATTCGTGTCTTATAATTTTGTTATAAAAAAGAGAGCGAGTATAAGTTGTTATCAGTTGACGGACTTTAATTGCTGAGCCATCTAAGGTTCAAGCTAATTTGGAGGCAAACGAGGAATCGGCTGATGGTAAGCAGTTACAATTGCCCATGGACACCCGCAACACCAGAGGGGTTGAAAGTGCGTTGCCGGATTTAAGATGGGAGTAAGCTCTTTTCTTGAAGGTTTTTATTATTATGGAATGAATAGAATCTCCATGTACCAAAAGTGTCCCTCAAAAAACCAATAGGTGGCGCTACAATACCCAGAATACTTGAAAAAAAATTAAAAAAATCAAATCATAAACAGCGCACTTTACTCCGTCAATAACGCCTAGGTTCTTATCTTAGCTACTCTTGCGCTACTCTGGAGAGATTTGGAACTATTATTTATAGCTGATAGCTGGACACTTTTGCAACACTTCTGCCTATGGAGATTGTATTCCTTACCTCTACCTTCCATAGTTTTTATATTGTATTGGGTTCCTAACTGTCAAAAGTTAGTACAAACGTGGTTATAGCTATTACAATTTGGGGTCACGAGAAAAGGTTGCGAGCCTAGATCTAACCTGACAACCTTATTAAACAGTTACGTGACTAGGTCTCAGGTATTACCTAAGACTATTCCCGGTGCCAATACCCATGTAATAAGCGAAAGGTCATCGGCCTATATAAGTACGTGTTTTCGCAAGATGGCCACCTGACAGGCCGAGAGCCGGCTGTCAAACCGATAACAGTCATCGTAACATGATTAAAGATAAAGATAGTTTATTTTTCAAAGTAGGCATATTACAATGAGCTTATAAACGTCAAATAAAGCTACACCGGCTCTAACTAAAGAGATTTAAATCCCTCCTAAATTGTAGGAGGGTGGGTAACCCAATATGGGACCGGCAAGAAACTCGGCGGGACACATCTTTTCGAAACATTATATCTTATTTATAACTAACACGCATTAAATAAAAATACAATTTAAATTATTATGGATTGTAGTAAAAGTATTGGTTTTGACGTCATAAGCGCGACCAGAGGCCGTAGCCAAAATGATAATTGTTAATCGACAAATGCCAGTGAAAAAGTAAAAATGTATAGTCATCTACAACAGTATTTCCCAAACTATGGATCGTGGCCCATTGGTGGGTCGCGAGCGAGTATTAAGTGGGCCCTGAAATACAATACATGATTATTATTGGTATTCACGACAAAAACAACCGTAAATATACAACTTACGTAAGTATTTCTACATAGTATTAGGCCAATAACAGTCTTTCACCATAATAACCAAGAATCTGATTCTAGTTAGTAGTAGTAGTAAAACATTTTATTGCACAAAACAAGGACATAACAAATGGAAAATACGATAAATGTGTACAAAGGCGAACCTTTACATTTCTTTCTTTAAAGTGTTTTTTATTTAGTATGCTAAATTTAGCCATATTCAAAGCAGCCTTTCGTGCCACTTAGTTAAGACCTACATTTAAAAACATCCATCTCAAAGCTCATTTAGCATCGCTCGCTTGCCTAATTGACATTTTAATTTAATTAATCCTTTTTATGCTTTAATTTCTCCTTAAAACTCAACCTGACCTAATTACAATGAAAAACCCGAGAAACTAATGAGGTTTACTAATTAGCAGGCGGGCTCTAGACTATATATAGCTTTTACTCTTGAGTTGTACGGATATGTACCGTCTTTAAAGGAATTCTGCGTTGAATACATTATTATTAAAATATACGACTTCTAATTAAAATGTCGATTTTGCTATTTTTAGGGCCTTTTTCCGTTTGTTTGTGTCTGACACTTCTCCTAAAGCTTAGTTGCTATTTTTACCTACGACCGCATACGCAAATAAAGTGAGAGTCTGTTCAAGTTTTTTTGTATATGGTGGCGGCCGATCGTAAAATTAGGCAGTTCATGAAATCCCTAGGCATATAGTGAAACGTGAAAATCATTGTCTAGTTCCCAGAGTCGGCGGGGCTCCTATCGGGCACCTTTTTTTTTTTTTTTTTTTTTTTTTTTTTTTCTAGGGGGGAAAATGCATTCCGCATACCACCCGGGTGCGGGGGGCGACCCGAGTGGTTATGTGGGACTCCCGTCCAGGCTAATGAGGCCGACGGTATACCCACTAAAAACCCCCCATATGTCACCTCGCCGCCTTATTGGTGGGGTTACGGGAACGCTTGCGCACTCATCCGCGACCCCACCGGCGGCAGCCGCCCGCGAGCGGCTCCCTCGCAAATGCCCGAAGGCCCTTCACGCTAGGCGCGCCAGATGGTTCGACGCGCCTTCCTCCTCCTCCTGCAGTGTAGCGGACCCCCCCGAGCCCGCCACAAGGAGGCCACGGGCGCCAGAAAACTCCCAGCGCCCGGCGGCAGATGAGGTCCATGGTTCTGCCGCAAACCACAACTCGGCTGCAGAGGACAGGGAGAACGGCACACCGTAATACCGACACTCCTCTTCCTCTGCAGCCCCACCAACGCCGCTACTGCGGAACGGCCCCGCCAAGATCGCAGGGGATAGGGAGAGTGGCGCATCGTGATACCATCACGCCTCTTCCCCTGCGATCCCACCTCGGCCGTCGAGGATAGGGAGAACGGCTCACCGCAATACCGACACTCCTCTTCCTCGACGGTCCACCTCCAGCGCGTCACAAGCGGGCTCACCAAGCCCACTTGGAGCGTCCTCCTCGGGCCAGCCCGCACCTCAAACAGGCCGGCCCTGGTTGCCTCTTCGCTTCACCGTGGGTGACCAAGCCACGGCTACTAAGCCCCTCCACCACGACAACCACCTGAAGCAACCTAACCAACCTATCCTATCTATTGGTTTAATGTAACTACTGCATTGACATTTTATATATCTATGGAAGGGCCTTACAGGCAATAAGAATGGGGCCAGTACAGCGGTGTCACGCACACGAATTCGAGCCAATCGCGCAGTCCAACGCCACAACGCGATTGGTCGATTAGTTCGCATCACGCGCGCGATTGGTCGCAACTAGATGCGTTAGACTGCACGATTGGCTCGAATTCATGAGTGACACCAGTGAACTAACACCATTCAATTCAATTCAATTCATTTATTTGCCTCATAATACGTCTTGCAAGATGTTACAGTAATTTGTAGTTATTGTACCAGTATCAGTCAAATTTTCGACATGCAAATATTAAACTATACACATTTTTACATTATACAAATATTACATTACGAGTTATGTCAACATACAATATTACATCAAAAACTGAAATAATTACAATGTCATAGTCATAGAAAAAAATATAATAACAATTGATGTTTGTTTAATAAGTTACATGTCAAATGTAGAATTCAAGTATTCGTTTACAGTGTAAACACAATAAGTCAATAGCCATTTTTTTTTAAGGAAGTTTTGAATAGCCTGCCTTGGATACTTTTCAGTCTATCAGGTAATTTGTTGTAGCCTCGGATACACATATTATAAACATTCCTTTTGTAAATATCGGATTGACAACGCGGCTGATTGAGAAGATTTTTATAATAGATCCTTTGGGTTCTTTGCCAAACATCGGCACGTAATTCAAATAGCTCAGGGTGTGCTTTGACAAATAAGCAGAGCTTCAAGATGTACATACAGGCCAGCGGCAAAATGTTTAATGTTTTAAAGATCGGTTCACAATGAGCCAGGTACCAAGAGCCTGAGATTGCACGGATACATTGTTTTTGTACTTTAAAAGCTCTTTCCACATCCACAGAATTTCCCCATAATATAATACCATAATTTAAAATTGAAGCAACATATCCGTAATAAGCTGAAAGTGCAGCTTCGGTAGAGACAGTTTTTCTAATTTTTTTTTTCGGAAACATTTCGATCTCCTTTTTAGAATAATGGTTTTAATATCGAAATTATAAGCTGATCTGGAAAAGTACCTTGCGCAAAAGAAAGATTAATTATATGAGTAAGAGGGCGGCATATAGATAAGGCACTTACTTTGATTATATTAGTAGATATATCATCGTAGCCACTCGTCTTGCTATTATTTAATGAAATCATTAGTTTAAAGATCTCATTCTCATCTACAGGCACTACAAACATTGTATATGGATTAATATCCCTATCATTTTTAAGTTTAGTGCTGAAGGGGCTATTGGCACTGGTCAGATCTGTGAAGTGATTATTAAGAACCTCACAAATATCCTGAGTATTAGTATAAACAGTCTGATTGTGTTTCAGTAAGTCTATGTCTTGGGTCTGCCGATTGGTGCTAGATGTCATAGCAGTAACGATTTCCCAGGTAGCTTTACACTTATTTTTACTGTTTACAATATGATTACTATTACATATCTGTTGGGAGTTACTGATACACTTTTTAAGTAATTTGGTGTATTTCCTTAAATATACTTTACTTGGCCCTATTACACTTCTACTATTGCTATACTGGTGAAGCAATTTACGTTTAATTCCCTTCTTAATTCCCTTCTAATTAATTCCATTCTTAGTGTCCGTTATTTTTCTTTGTTTATTGCTGTTTTTTTGTGACAATAAAAGACTTTTTTATTTTATTTGGTTGACAATATTAACGGTATGAAATGACTATTGTAAAGTGAACCCTAAATGGCTTAGCAATTAAAGTCTGTGACTGTACCTGCGAGTTAAGGTCATGTCATGAGTCTTTCCAGCGGACATTCTAAAATTAATGGACTTTAAAAACTAATTTTCGTACTTTATCCATAACGCCTTCTATTCTTAAATTCGTAGTAAACTCGTAGAGAGATGTATACAAATCAAAGAAAAACATTTTAAATGATACATTTTGATGTGTCCTATACCAGCGATGGTTCTTAAATTAATTTTAAAATTTTACGAGGGTTGAGAATCAAGTTTGGTAAAACTTGTTTAATTTTAACTCAGCCCTCGTACCTATCGTATAATTTATATTGAATTTTAGATTTAGCGGAATAATCTTTTGTAATGTAAAGATAATGATATCATTTTTTTCTTTTCAGGTAAACATCACGCTATCAGAAAGAAAAGAACTGTACAAATATACACTGGGCTGTACACTAATACATGTATGTACACAACACACTACATCGTTATGCTTAAGCCTTATCAGAGAAAGCAAAGTTGAGTAATCTCAGTGGGTCAGTCAGGTGTTCCCGATACACTTACTTGTTGATTTCTTACTTTATTACTACCTAGCAGGAAGTAAGTAATGTACCATTAACTATGGTTGGGGAATTATAATTTGTACCGTATGGTAATAAAACTAAATTTTTAAGAATACAAACGGGCAAAAGAATAGTGCTATGCCGCACGTCGCATCGCATCCATAATAGCTCCTCTACACGATGGGCCATTATACTTGCCCACTCAGATGGGCCAGCGTGTAGACAGGATAGTGGTGTCGATTTGGCCCACCTTTCCGGGTGCATGCGGCAGACATGTCCAGCCCAGTCCCACTTGAGCTTGGCGGTCTTGACGCCTACGTCTAGAACTCGAGTTCTGGAGCGTAGTTCCGTGTTTCTGATTCGATCAGTTCTACGAACACCTAATATACTATGCTCCATCGCTCGCTGGAAAACCTTCAGTTTCGACTTTAGAGCCTCAGTTAATGACCAAATTTGAGCACCGTAGCGAGTATTGTATTCTCTACCTCTTAAAATCTCAATCTTAATCAGTTCTAATGTTTAAATATAGATACTAATAGATAATAAGTAGATACGAGTACAATGGAAGCTAATATGCATTTCTACGTGCTGCATTAGTGTTTAAAAGCTTTCAGGATATTTTAAAAGTGCAGCCATGAGTTTTGTTTAGTTTGTTTCATAAGATCGTGAATAATTATCAGTTTTCCAGCGTTTTAGTTCTACGGACGCATTTTTGACGAAATTGTTATTATACGACGTCAGTAAAAACACACAGACGACTGTAGCCTGCCATGAGGTGTCACATGCGTGTTGCCGATCCTTTATAAACTTGTACAGTAGTACTTATAAATGTTTTTTGACAAAATCCATAACGATCCTCCTTTCGTTTTTCGTCTTTTCTTGTGGAGAGCATAAACTGTATCAGTGTACCTATACTGTTAAGTTAATACTTATTGACTTAGCTAAGCCAGCAGTCTTCTTAGTTCAAAAAAAGATTTAATTTGTGGCCCATTTCGTACCTTGCCACAGTGACAAACAACATGAAAGTCGCTAGAGACCTCATACTATTCACTGTGACATACACTGTGAGGTACTACGAAAAGGGCCTCAAATTAAATCTTTTCACTGTACATGAGCAGGATGATTGGATGGTCATTGTTATATCAGTATCTGATTATAAAAACAGATTTAACAAAAAAAATCACACTACACCTACCACCTGTCAACACTTCCCTAAAATATTCAAACTAAGTCGAAGCAAACTAACAATCCATTGGTTGAAGGCGACCGCATTTCCGTACGGCGTGTGGTTGCTAGGCGACAGAGTGGTCAACACGGGGGGTGCTTTAACACCGTTTAGATGTTTTTTTAAGAACGCTATAAAATCGAACTTAGAGAGTTTTCATATTGCCCGATTGGATATCTGATTTTGTTGGGAAGTAAAATGTAAAGTGTGTAAAGTATATGTGTTTTTCTGTATTTATTTATTAATTTAAGAGATGAAGGTTGCTAAACAAACATTACACACGCTATAATCTGTTTACATCATTTAATTTTTCTCTGTGATTGTAGTTTTCTTTCAACAGGCAACTAATACACCTCGAGATAATATTAATAACCCCAAACACTATTAGGTTGCGCTATTTTATCACAGCGTTCCTATCAGTGCCGGATTAAGACATTTTGATGCCCTAAGCATTTCTAGACCATGGTGCCCCCTCATCAAGATTACATTGAATTTTCTTGGTAAATTGAGTGACGTTTATTGCCGCATTACTGCTGAGAATAGAATTTTCAATCCAACACATCATTTTATCACGGAAATTGACAGTACTGCAGCAGTAATGTTCCAACAGTATGTAAGGTCAAGTGTTAGCAAATTGAAGATCGTGCTTCGCATAAGGCCGGAGACCGAGCCAACCAATGTCCAAGTGTGAGAAGACATAAAAGGCATAGGCCGTACTCCGCACAGGGTTTTGCAACCTCTAGAGCTTTCCTGCGAAGCTCATTCATGTGAGAGCAAAGGCAGAGCTTCAGTAGGAGCTTAGCCATGCCAACAAATCCAAGAACCAATGGCCGCAAGTGTCTTAAATAGCAAATTATTGTTAACGAAAACGGGACTTAACAGGGTAAGTTTTAAAATTACCACTGACCCGACGTTTCAAAAACGGCGTTGTCCCCATGGTCTCGGAGAAGACTGGGTAAAGTCGACATCATTATCTTGACGTTGGAGGTAATTTTAGAACTTAATCAAACGCGATTAAGTCCCGTTTTCTTTAATAATAATGTGTCACAATTAGGCCAATAAAATTAGATTTTTTCGAATTTGGTCCTAAAAATGCGTGTAATCCGAGTTTGCTCCATTCCAGGAAGTGTGCATAAATGTTTCCTCTTTTTCAGTTTTTTTTGCTTGAAAATCGAAAACTGTACGTCCGGCGGAAAATTTGTTCTAATTATGATTAAAACTGATATCTGAGGATCCGAAATGTAATTTAATTATGTTCTTGCAATAAAACATTGATTTATTGAACGTACCCTAATATGTATTCCTAGTCTAAATTGTATAAAAAGGTCGGCATTTTTTATTTTTGGTAAAATCATGTTAAAAATCCAAAAACGCCTTCTTACCAGTGTCTAATCCAGGAACTGTCCTATGTCCTTCAAAATCAAGTGGTTTCGAAAGGAAAAAAATATCTCCTAAGGATCCCAAAATGTATGCATACCCCCTGGGATGGAGCAAACTTGGATTACACGCATTTAGAATGAAATGAAAGTATTAAAACATTTTCCAGCTTGCTGGGAATTAATTCCTCAAAACGCTATTTTTGGATCTAATTTGATCGGCCTAAATCGTGAAAGTTTAAATCAGTGTTTTTAAAGGCAAAGTCTAAGGCTGAGCTTTTCATAAAGCTGAACGCGCGGAGCGTTCGATCGGCGCTTACGGATGAGACATGGATGAGACCAAAGGTCGAGCTGGCAGAAAGCATTTGAATTTGACCACTGGCGAGGTATGAATGGCTGAACGTCCGGAGCGTCCGATTGCGGTGGGTTATCATACAATACAACTGATGGCGAGGTGTGAGCAAGGCAGAAGCCCCAGCTTCGAGAGAGGACAGCTTAGATTTGGATCCATGTTAAGTGAAAGTAAGGCAGTTTGCACAAATTAGAAGGCCTAGCGTCGCATAAGACCTAACGCCGAACTGCAAAAGAGTGGCTTGAAATCGAACCTATGTAATCACTGTTCTCCTACTGCTCGGCCTTTGGCTTAAGTGGAAACCGAAACTTAATAAGTTGCTTTTGGTTTTGTGCCTCCGAGGGGCCCTTTATAACAGTTTGACAATTAGGTCGCAGGATCGTGGTTCTGCAGCAACTCGGCCAGGCCGACACATCTGGCGTGCAAGAGAGCAAAATTCGCTACAAAATCGGTAATCTACGTCGAGAAAATCGGTTGGCCACAAGCCCGACGGTAAGATATTTTGGCTATGAGCTTTGAGGGCCTCCGCGAAGGGTTGGAGATGTGCTTACGTGTCCTCACTCTATTACGACCCTTCGTTATTAGATGGGTACTTGCACACGTCAAAGTCGACAAAAAGTTTCGTGTATATAAGTACTACGACTGCGATGCAGCCTGCGCGTTTTTTTCCTACGATTTTGGTGCCCCCCTAGACGTGGTGCCCTAAGCAAGTGCTTATTTTGCTTAATGGTTAATCCGGCACTGGTTCCTATGGCCGCCTGTGGCCAACAATAGGGAATCGAATTGTGGGAAGTGGGTCTAATTTAGCTTGCAAGATTTGACCCGAACATACGAACATTGCAAGTTAAATAAAAGCCTGTAAAAGTAATGTGTTTACAATTACTACATGACTGACAACTTCTTTTGGCATCAACTACACATGTATGGACATAAATTTCGTTTTAAGTGCCAAGTAACTTGATACTTTCTCCGCGAAAGTAGTATTTTTATTTCACTTATGACAGATCCATTAAATTTCGATTAGTTTGTCAACGTAAAATTCAATAATGAATTTACAGTCGGATGTTGTATTATGGTGGTCAGGTTACCAGTGACGGATAGCAAAATATAATTAAGCCTCTTTTACATATCATTCAGTTAAAAATAGGTAAGATGCATTGACATATAAGGACGGGCCATAAGACGGGCAATAAGATTGGGGCCAGTACAGCGGTGTCACGCACACGAATTCAAGCCAATCGTGCAGTCTAACGCCGCAACGCGATTGGTTGATGAGTTCGCATCACGCGCGCGATTGGTGGCATCTAGTTGCGTTAGACTGCACGATTGTCTCGAATTCGTGAGTGACACCGCTGAACTAGCATCATTCTTAGTGCCCGTAGGGCCGGCCTTAGATATATGTGAATGGTACAAGTACAAAGACAAAGGATATATAAAGACATGCTTACATAATTTTATAGGATATTACACAAAAAGAAATGGGGAAGATACAAAAAAAAATTGGAAAGAAGTAGAAAAAAATCGAAACAACTTATACTAAGAAGTATGTTAAATTTGCATAAAATTGATATTTTTTAAGCCACATTTTTCATTTTTTTTTCTTTTTCTCATATCGTGTTGTTACTAACAATTTTTTTAAGTTAGTGCAACACTAATAACTCTATGGCCAACATGTCTGACATAAAGAAAATGTTTATATTTTTTTTTCGCTCAAGTTTTTTAATAAGTCAATTCCGACGAACATTTCTTTCTACAAAAAAAAAACATTCAAAAATCAACCTTAACTTCTGTGCGAGTAGATTCTATTTATAATAATTTTGTAGTCAAAATCAATCAACAATAGGAACAGATAAAATCAAGCGAAAGTTACAGCAAAGTTATCGACTTGTTAAAACTTTGCCCATTTTACAAGTACAAGTTAATCATTCACTTTTGACAGTGACATTGACAGGCGCTGTCACGCGCCCGTCAAATCGTTGTTAGATGTAACGGGTTGTCATGTTTTTGAAACTTTCTCTTTACACTTTTTTTATTGGATGTATCAAGTTTCACATAACCTTTGGCGTTAATATTTTATTCATCCGACCCGGTGTGAATGAGGTTATAATTATAGTAAATACATCCCACTGCTGGGCACAGGTTTGGGCTATAGTCCCTACGCTGGCCCAATGCGGGTTGGAGATTTCACATACACCTTTCTTCGCGAATGTATGCAGGTATACTCACAATGTTTTCCTTCACCGAAAAGCTAGTGGTAAATATCAAATGATATTCCGTACATAAGTTCCGAAAAACTCGTTGGTACGAGCCAGGATTTAAAACCGCGACGTCCGGATTTCAAAGTCGGCCGTTAGATCCACTCGGCCACCAATATGGCGCGTGATCATATATTACTGGTCAGGCTAATGTAATGTTTACCCAGGTATATGATGTTACTATAAATGTTGTATTGACTTGTAAAAGAGCCCTTGAGGCCTACTTGCAGAATAAATTTGTGATTTTTTTAATTTGTGAAAGATTTGTCCCAAAATATGAAAAAAAAAGTAAAATGAACTAACTGAACTTTACAATAAGCACGGTAATCGTTGTCGGTGTGACTGCGGCCTGGCGCCATATTGGTTAATGGCATGGTTGATAGTCGTCGGCTATTCCAAACGCCAGTCCAGAACAGCTTAGTCCAACCATTATCGTCGTTAAAAAGATGGAAAACTAGAACATGACGCGCAAAACACATATATAGCAGTGTGACAGCCAAGTTCTCAATTCGCATTGTAACGAACCTAGATAAATAAGCGGGCATCTCGCTCGTTTCTTCCTAGAACGTGCAGAATGTGGAATGACTTGCCTCTTGAGGTATTTCGTTTGGCTACGACATGGGATTCTTCAAGACGGTATTTAGGGTTGTCAAGGGTCGGCAACGCTTAAATGCCTCCTATGATGTTGCTTATGTCCATGGGCGACGATGACCGCTTCCCATCAGGCGGCTTGTATGCTCGGTTGCTGACTATTACATAAAAAAACTTGGATAAATGTCTACCTCTAGTTATCCTTCGTTTTGGCAGCAGTTTTAGCCAAGATGGGACACTCTGAGAACACCGGTTGTCGAATGTGTGGCGAAGAGGAAGAAACAGTAATACACTTAACGTGTGAATGTCACGCCCACAAGGAATGAAGGACTTTGGAGCCGGCTATCTGGTACCAAAGGAATTCAAAATGCTACCCATGAGCTCCATCATTCGGCACATGGAGATGGTTGAAAAAGCTCTCGTGTAGCTGACAGATCTTTCCTAAGGGTGCAACTGCACAAAATATCCCTATGGGTCGAAGAGTATCCGCAAGGGCCCCCAAAAATAATAAGATAAGATATACTTCGTATAATTTATCATCACCTTTTTCTTCGACACGTCAAGATTGCTTATCTTCTTTCTAATGCAAAAAACGGGCCGTTCGTTGCTGATGCGGCTTTCGATGTGTAACATATTGCAGGTTGCAGGTACCGTACCTACCTACGATTTGAAACGAACAGCATAGCCGTTTCCTTAATTTCATAAATAAATATTGAAGTATTGTGTTCCTATATAATCTATCTATTATTATTACTATTGGTCTTTGGTCGTTGGTCGGAATTGCGCTGGTTTCCATCGCTTGCGAGTCACAGGTGGTATATGAACGCGAAATGGAATCAGGGTGACTGATGATGACTCACTTCTTTGTCCACATATCGATCGAGACGATTATGTTTTTACGAGCTTTTAATATCGTTTATCGTACGCTTGTTGTGGCGTCAGGTATGGAAAGAAGGTTTTAAGGTTTCTTAAACCCATATGTGCCCTTTGGGTCATTTTCAACCCACTGAATAAAACTCACTCCTACACATTGTGCATATTATAAATACGAAAGTATGTCTGTTACCTTTTCACGCTTAAACTGCTGAACAGATTTAGATGAAATTTGGTATGGTTACATTTTGGAAGTAGGAGAGGGAGCTGGAGGGAGTAGACCTCGGCGGATTTTCTCTGATCAGATCAGGGAAATCCTGGAGAAAGGCCAGGTCAAGAGCACCCTAAACCGACGAGCGTGTATGAGAATGTTATGAAAGTGAAGGAAGCGAAAGAGGTATGTCAGGATCGTAGCAAGTGGAAATCCGTGGTCTCTGCCTACCCCTTCGGGAAATAAGCGTGGTTATATGTATGTGTGTATGTGTAATTTAATTATTATATTGTATGTGTATTAGAATAGAATAGAATAATTTTTATTCGTAAACAAAAACAAGACACATTACATTACATATAAACAAAAACAAAGAAAGTATAAAGTGCCACGACATGGCCTCATCTCAGCACAAATGGACTGTTTATCTGAAATGAACGATTTGAGTTGATCTGATTCCAAAATTCCTGTTGTACATATGTCTGCCATTGGCAGTCCACCCTCACCGAACGTAGTCGACGTCTAACGTAGTTAGACTAGTTACATTAGTTAGTTAGAGTTAACTAAACTAGTTGTGGCCCCTACTGGCTAATTTAGTTAAAATAACCGACTTGTGGTAATCCTGTTTACCATGTTGTCGGTAATATCCAAGACCCGATGTCCTTTTGAAAGGACAAAATGAAATCTAGTTTTGACTATAATGTAATGAAAATAAGGTTCCAAGTTCAAAGCTAAAAATGACCCTGACACTTTGGAGACAAATTACTTTATTTGTACTCCGAGAAATAGGCGTGATTATATGTATGTATGTGTATTTGTTATGTATGACGACCGGTCTGGCCTAGTGGGTAGTGACCCTGCCTACGAAGCCGATGGTCCCGGGTTCAAATCCTGGTAAGGGCATTTATTCGTGTGATGAGCATGGATATTTGTTCCTGAGTCATGGGTGTTTTCTATGTATTTAAGTATTTATAAATATTTATATATTATATATATTGTTGTCTAAGTACCCTCAACACAAGCCTTATGGAGCTTACTGTGGGACTTGGTCAATTTGTGTAATAATGTCCTATAATATTTATTTATTTATTTATTTATTTATTTATTATATTTTGAAGCTCAAGGAAGGAGATAGAACAGTTGTATCAATCACCATCGTCCAACGCATACGAAGTCGCGGGCATAAATAGAAATCTATATTGCTTAAATACTGAAAATACTCAATATCTCTCACTACACGTGTTAACATGTCAACACGTTATACAAAGATATAGCAAAGATATTAAACTCCGGGGATTCCAATTTTACACGTAAATATTCGCTTCGATTGCTCCGAATACTGCGCAGACTTGTGAAATGGCGGCCAAGTTCGAAACAGGCACCGAGTTAACTCCGCACAGGCTTTGAGAGATAGAAAGACAATTATTTTATTTAACATCACAACGTACTTAAAAAAAAACACATATAGCATAACGAAAATGCATATGAAACATAATAAACAAAATACATTAAAAAAACGTATAAATTATTAAATAAAATGCCCTACATCCTGTCGCTCGCCGCTTGATAGCAATGCAGATCCGCTGGGCGAAACCTAGGCCAGCCCTCTGGTTACCAGAAGCCAATATAAGACGCTTTGACAATTCCTCATAGAGGCGACGCGCGCTAGGCCCCCACGGCCCAAGGGTTTCAACCCCAAACGCCGCAAATATGTAGCTACTACCTAGTTGCGACGCTTGAAGCTTTTGGCGAAAAGCGAGTGGTAAATATGAAATCATATTTCGTACATAAGTTCCGAAAAACTCATTGGCACGAGTCGGGGTTTGAACCCGCGACCTCCGAATTGCAAGTTGCTTTCCATTTTCCATTTAGTAAAACATTGTAGCAGCAGACGTATCTGCTTGTTAAAATTACCTTGACGACCGGTCTGGCCTAGTGGGTAGTGACCCTGCCTATGAAGCCGATGGTCCCGGGTTCAAATCCTGGTAAGGGCATTTATTCGTGTGATGAGCATGGATATTTGTTCCTGAGTCATGGATGTTTTCTATGTATTTAAGTATTTATAAATATTTATATATTATATATATCGTTGTCTAAGTACCCTCAACACAAGCCTTATTGAGCTTACTGTGGGACTTAGTCAATTTGTGTAATAATGTCCTATAATATTTATTTATTTATTTATTTATTTATTTATTTAAATTAGTTTCTCACTTTTAATGTCGGATACTAAATTGTGACCAGTTGCTTCAGAACTTGGCCCGCTTTTTACACTCACGCCAAATCTTTTATTAAAATGAATTCATATTTTAATTTAAATTTTAAACACTTTGCTCGAACTATTTGCGTGAAGCATAATTAATTTATTGCTTATTTCAATTTGGCAATTTATTTATATTGGATTGGAACACTATTTATTGAAAATAAGTATCAAAGGCTAGTGAATAGAAAAGACTGACAACCTTCATACAACGCGTTTCCCGTGTGCCTTATCATTATTGTAGATGGCGTTAAATATTATTTATCGGTACCCTAGTTCACAATCGTACTAAAAACTGTGAAAATTTTGTTGTAATTAGTACCATAGTGCATAACATAAGGTTGTTATTATTACCAAATATACCGTGTAATTAGTACGACTGTGTGTTTTGTAGCAATGTGTATACAATCATTAATTTTAGTGATTGTACACTTTTTGTTTTTGTTTGTCATTCATTCAACGTTACTTCTGTTGTAGTCGTTTCCTCAACGGTTAACTGGAAGAGATTCCATAGAGGGATAGGTTCACCTTCGTTGTATTTAAATTACTCTGTAACTGTTTTTCTCGTGTTTTTATTTCTATGTACAGTTAAGAATATACATACATACATATTGTGAACTAGGGTAAGGTTATCGTTATTTAATTTATTCGGGTCACCAAGTGTCATCAATATGCAAGTTGTACGGACTATTCTGGAAAATGGAGGATGTCAGTCTTTCTATTTACTTGCCTCTGTTACTGATTAGGTCATTTAATTTGAAGATAGCGTCACTAATTTTGTTCATAGAGAGAGAATATTAAATTTCGCTTCAGTGATCTGATGAAATTTTGTTAATTAAGTGATTATAAATAAAATGAATATGAATATGAATATTAATCGACGTACTAGACGGTATAATTATTAATTATAACTAACAAAACAGTATATATCTATAATAACATTATACATAATTGATATATACAGCGGTGTTACTATAACTAGCTTAAATCTAAAATAGGCCCTTGAGGCATTGTACTAAGGATGCTGGCAGCATTTCCTCGTTGTATCGCAATACTGATACGTTGTGCGGGAAGCCGCCAGCTCTTCGGTCACCAGTTACGTCAATCAGATGCTTCGCAATTTCTGCAAACTGACATCTCATGTGCAAAATTTGATATTAACGTTATTATAAAGCATTTTATGGACACGTTCAAGGAATTTTACCTTGCCACAGTGACAATAGCAAGGATCGGAAACCGGTTAAATGTCCAAACCGTTATCATGTACTTGGCGTACCTTTTAATTTCGGTTTCGCTCGAAAAACCGTTATTATTGAACCGGTTTACATGAGAACAGTTCATGTCTAATTAACCGGTTTATAACAATAAAAACCGGTTTCTATATGTCGGTGTCTATATTTACGGGGCACACTACTGGGCTGACCGGCCGTTGCGTCGCTCGTCGAATAACCGGTTTTTTAGGTTACAATAAACTTCTTAAAACGTTCGCGAGTTAGAAATTCCGAGGAAAACCGAAATAAACCGGTATTTATCCGTATTTCATAAACCGGTCTCGAGCCTCGCTTACCATTACCTTGCCACAGTGACAATAGTATGAGGTCCCTAAGCGACATTAATCTTGATTGTCACTGTACTGAAATTAAATAAAAATTAATTAATAAATAATTCAATTGTTTGACTGTATATTTGCAAGCATATCTTCACGCCTCGTCGGAGCCTGGTATAATTCTGTTATCGCCTTAGCTATTAAATAGGTTCAATGAACGACGTGTTTTGCCTTTCACAGGTGTACAGTCAGCGTCAAATAATTCGTAGCAGTCAAAGTAGCCAAATAGTTCGGTACACCATATATTTAGTGTGGTGTACCGAACTATTTGGCCACTTTGACTGCTACGAAGTATTTGACGCTGACTGTACAACATGTTGTATATACTATAGACAAAGGAATCCGGTAAACTGGGATTACTTTGTTACTTTTTAAATTATAAGTACATAATTGGTTTCATCATGTGTTTCTGTGAAAGGTTACCCCAACCCAACCAATTCAAAATTCAAGAATTCTAAATTCAAAAACTTATTCTGCAAGTAGGCCTCAAGGGCTCTTTTACAAGACAATACAATATTTATAGTAACATCATACAGTAACATGAAAAATACATAACAACATTTATAAATACAACAGCCAATACCTGGGTAAACGTTACATTATAATAAGCTTAAAATAAATAATTACGAGTAGTACAATACAACAGAGATGTATAGTCTCTAAGGTTATTAATAAATTAAAGCTGGAGATGTAAAAGGTCAGATCGAGTACTAATACTAATAAGGTTTGGAGGTAAAAAGTCGCTCCAAGGGTCAAAATGAAATTTATAACTAAATAAATCGCGTCTAGCCTGTTAAGCTAGCAGTCTCATAAACTTCGTAATCATCAGTATCATAAAATTCTTAAATTTGCAGTCAAAATCAACTCCCTATTTCTCAAAAATCGATCATTAAAGAATGACTCGTGCTACACCGGGCCAGGGCCGGGCCGGAGCGTCCGACACGTCATTCTCTATGACGGCTGATCGGTGATCACGTGGTGCTTTCCATAGAAAACGAAGCGCTGGAAGCTCCGGCCCGGCCCTGACCCGGTCTAGCGTGAGTCATCCCTAATGTTTCCCATTTTACGATACGAGTACTAAGATGAGTAAAGATTATGAAAATTCTTTTTGATTCACGTATGTGATAAAATTGCTGCACGGGAATGCACTGCACAAGCTGCTGCACGGGAATGTATACTTTTGTTTTAAAATCTGTCTGACCCAGAACACAAATGCATCGAATACATTGCACAGCCGGTCTTAGCGACCGTGAGAGATATCTTCCAGTTCAGACAAAGCCGGCTATTTTGGGAGCGGATGCGCCGGAGTGGGAGCGTCGGCAAAACATTTCCGATTTATAATTAACTTCACATTTATTTTTACTTGGTACAGTCTGAAATAACCCATTTTTAAATGTTTTGAATAAATGTGGGTGATTTTTTTTGATGTCTGATTAAATAAAACTAAAAATTAATAAAAAAAAAATTATTAATTTTTAAAAAGTAATTATGTATTTGCGGCACTTGCGATTGAAACTTTCGGTCCTTGGTCGTCCGACACCAAGAAACTAGTAAAAGAAATTTCTACTAAACTAGTCTGGGTGTCTGGCGACCTACGAGCTGGCGCTTTTTTCGCACAAAAACTTAGCCTCACTGTGCAGAGAGGGAACGCGGCCAGTGTCCTGGGAACAATGCCTCAGGCTAATTTAGGCTTAGTTTTTTGATAATATAGCTATTGTAATTGATTATGTAAATATATATTTCCCTCTATAAGGAACCTAATAAATTTGTTAAATTCAAATAAAACTTAAATTATCTTCTTGGTATGTTAAGGATCTGTTTCACAATGTCTAAGTAAAGTCCTGAATAAGCTACTTGCCACTTATCTGACGAAATAAGTCATCATTGGCGTTTCACAGTGTTCAAATAAACTTAACTTGGTAGATAAAGTGGTAAGTTTTGCAGGAAGTTTTATCTGGCAGTTAATTTATTTGTTAATTAACTGTCCAATACTTTACTTGGACATTGTGAAACAGACCCTAAGTCTCATTTGTTAGGTATATATTTAATATTTATATAATCGTTACGTTTTGCAATGAAACCACAGTCTTGCGTGAAAAAAGTGTTTATGCAATACATAATACCATGGCACCCAAATTGTTTAATAAATTCAATAAGAAAATCTGAAATGCCTGTATTTAGGAAACATTTATCGGAATTTTTGGTATAATATGCTTTTTACTCTTTAAAAGATTATTTTGACCATATGCCGCATTTTTATTAAATTTAGTATATTGTAGTATATTTAAATTGGATTTATTTTCTTTATATAAGATTTGCATGCCCACTGGCTGAATACACTGTTCTTTGTAATGTATTTAATAAATTCCCTTACCAGGATTTGAACCCGGGACCATCGGCTTCATAGGCAGGGTCACTACCCACTAGGCCAGACAGGTCGTCATTTATATGTATAATTACCACAAATAGTAAAATAATAAACAAGACATACATTACCGACCTTGGCGACGTGATTATAAATACTATAATTATCTTCTTAAGTTCTTTATTTGCGAACGTTCCGTCTGCGTGCGTGTGAACGCACGAAAAAGCGCAAAACGAACGGGACACAAGTGTTCCGCGCACGCTAACACGCAAAATCTTTTGTAGGTACTTACACTAAGGGCGGTTTAAGACTAGCGTTTTATACGCGGCTATAAGCTCGTTTTTGGAAGAGCGTGTAGGCGCGTATAGACCAAATGTAGCGAAATATAGCGCGCGTGTGAGCGCGTATCGACTGTACACGCGCAGAATAAACGCTAATGTGAACCGCTCTTAAGAGGGGGCGTCGACTCAGGAAATTAGAAAGGGACAAAAAAATTGGCGTGTGTCGCGAAACTTGTTGAAAGTTGAAAAGTGGTTAAGGCAGTGTCTTACCTGAGCGAATAACTCGCGAACGCGAAGCGCGGCGCGGCGGGGGTGAATTCAATCCTTTGATATGATGGAAGTGTCCTACGTGGGCGATCTCCGAATGCCGTTGGGCCGCCGCGCCGCGTCGCATTCGCGAGTCATCGCCCACGTAAGCCGCGCTGTAAGCGTTTGTACAGACTTTAATGTTTCATTACAAATTTGAAGTATGGACCATAATTAATTTACTGAACTAGCTAAGCTATACACCGCGGGCCAATTAAACCTGACAAATTTTAGCCACGCATTCCTTAACTTATAAGGAGCAAAAAATTTTATATGAGTGTTGGCCGATTTCGCAAAAATATAGTTTTTTTATGAAAAAAACATGTTTTTTACGTTTTCTGCACACGACACGTTGTTATTTTTACACCTTGGTGAAATAAAAACGTTATAACGAATAAGTAGGTATGTCTAAACCAAGTCACATAGTAACAGCGTCATAGCTAAAAAGCGGCTAAGTGCGAGTCGGACTCGCCCATGAAGGGTTCCGTACCATTTATGACGTATTAAAAAAAACTACTTACTAGATCTCGTTCAGACCAATTTTCGGTGGAAGTTTGCAATTTTATAATTTGTATCGTCTAACATTTAATGTGTTAACTAATAAAAGTAACTACATGCAACAGCGGTTTTAGATGAACATTTACTTATATTGATGAATTTGTTGATAAGAATACGTCACTTTTCCAATACAAAATTATGTCATGTGTATTGTATCTCCATGTTAATTACGTTAATATTCCGATAAAAGCTAACAAAAGCTTTTAAATATATTAGAATATAATCCCCATTCATTTATCGAGGTTTCCAACTGAATTCACATCTCGGTTGAGTGCGCACCCGGAGACCAAATTCATAAAATTTACCAACCTACATGAAATGTACATATCTATGTTTTCTACTCGTCGACTGTTTGAATTAAGATTTCTTATACCAAACTGTAATTGGGTACTTTTCATATATGGGCTCTCAACTCAATTATAATATTCATATTGAAACGGTTTAGTCAACTATAATGAAATTGACCAATCACAGCTCGCCGCAGTCAAATGAACGAAACCAAAGACAACAGGCATCAACGAGCCCCTTTGTCAATGGATAATAGTTAATGTTGTTTATTTATTTAGGTTTAGGTTTAGTAGAACATTATATTTTAGTTTTCTTCCTGCATTTCCTAAGATTTTTTGGCGGGAGATAATGTATTATTATAACCACATAGATTTCATAGATAGCCTAACTTGACCCTTAGCCCAAGGCTTGGTACCGGTTTATTTCGGTTTTCCTCCGAACTTTTATAAGAACGCGAACGTTTTAAGTACGTTTTACGAGTATTGTAACCTAAAACTGGTTTATTCGAGGAGCGACTAAACAGCCGGCTGGCCTGGTGGTGTGCCACGTAAACATCGACATAGGAAGAAACCGGTTTTTATTGCTCTAAACCGGTTAATTTGACTAGAACTGTTCTCATAAAAACCGGTAAAAAATTACGGTTTTTCGAGCGAAACCGAAATTAAACGATATTGCACCAAGCACATGATAACGGTTTGGAAATTTAACCGGTTTCCGAGCCCTACCTGAGCCTGACCGACGATCTGGTTAAAGTCGCGGGAAACCGTTGGTTGAGGGCAGCGAATAATCGATCGATGTGGAGATCTTTGGGGAGGCCTTTGTCCATCAGTGGACATCTTTCGGCTGAGATGATGATTGATGATTTAAAAGAAGGTACATTTTTGTACTGAGCAGATATTTTCAAGCGAAATAACAACTATTGAGTTTAGAGTAGTTTAGACTTCGCAGTACCTTTTTATTTTATTTTATTGAATGGGAAAATTCTAACCTTTTAGAATATCGCTCTAACTTGCCCGGATATGTCCTTAAACTACGTCCAAAATAGAGGTATGGGCATTGTGAATGTCATCTCGCTGTGTGGTAGGGCACAGCACAGCGGATGTCATTCCAGATCTAGAGTTACTCTAGATCTGGAATGACATTGTTATTTTTGGCTGCGGTTTTCTGTAAGGTGGAGGTACTTCCCCAGTTGGGCTCTACTGTAGAGCCCAACTGGGGAAGTACCTCCACCTTACAGAAAACCGCAGCCAAAAATAACACTAGACCATACTCATAGTTTTGTGCTCCTACCGGTGAGTAAGGTTACCAGAGCTCAACGAGGGTGCGGGATATTAGGATCGGCAACGCGCATGTAACACCTCTAGAGTTGCAGGCGTCCATAGGCTACGGAGACTGCTTACCATCAGACGGGCCGTATGCTTGTTTGCCACCAACTTAGTATTAAAAAAAACTTAACTCTTTCAAGTAACTCCCTTAGGTCGTGTTTTAATTTTTCCCCACTCGTTGCGAATTAGGTACCTACTTTTCACACTTGTATTGTAATGTACAATGTACATACAATAGTAAACACCCCTATAGAGGAATAATTTATTTTATTCCAGGCACCACTGGCACCAGCAATGGGATGGTCAGTCCTAGGGACGCATTTATGCGTTAGAGGGAGCAAGTGATATTGCTATCTCATTTCACCGCATAGCTGCGTCCCTTAGACTGGCCTACGCTGGGCCATCGTGTAGAGAAGCCCATAGACATATCATGGAAAATAATGATTTACCATCAGTTTTTAGACACTGCCAACATTTTACCATAAACAAGAGCAATAGAGCTGCTTAAGTTTAATTTTTCATGGATATTTGTTAGTTTGAAAATTATGGACGCCATACATCCCAGGACTGGAGCAAAAATTTAATTTGTTAATAATATTAAACCCAATTTAAGCAACTTTCATTAAATACATAGAAAACATAAAGGACGAATAGGACAGTCAACTTTTAACGCATAAAGCGATAAAAAAAATACAGGTGTCGGTGAAATATCAAAAAAAAAAAATTGTTTCAGTGAGAGCGTTTAAGGAAGTAAGTGTTCATCTCTATATTGTTTGTACCTAACAATGTAACCTATTATCCTGTCGCATACTTCTGTTGTTTCTCCAATAAAAAGAAAAAAAAATATCAAAAATACTCCCAATTTCCTTGGCTTTGTGGGTTTCGACTTCACTCGGTCAATTAAACTCCTGAAGTTCTTATACATCCTTTTTTTAAATAAGTCTAAAAAAAAACTCCATACAATCTCTAACTCGTTCTTTTTTTTAAATAAGTAACAGTAAAAAACGCCTTTCTTCGTGCATCCTTCTATAGCGTACAACCAAAACAGCCTAACTGCATATAATTATAATGTCGTATATTACGTTTTGTAATAAGTAAGTTAGTAATAGAACCCGAGCAAAACCGGTCCCACTAGTTCGAAGGTTGTCCGTTCTATAGTTTACTGTGCACTTGGATTCGAGTACGTTGAGATTTGAACAAAATATTTGTAAAACTTTAGTTGTTTAGTTATTCATACGTATTTTTACATGTTTTTTGGCCTAGTGGGTAGTGACCCTGCCTATGAAGCCGATGGTTAGAATCCCGGTAAGGGCATGTATTTGTGTGAGGAGCACAGATGCTTGTTCCTGAGTCATGGATGTTTTCATGTATGTAGTGTGTTTTTATATCGTTGTCAGACAGAACAAGCCTTCTTATGCTTACCGTGGGACTTAGTCAAAATGTGTAGAATGTCCCCTATAATATTTATATATTACTACGTCGGTGGCAAACAAGCATACGGCCCGCCCGATGGTAAGCAGTCATAGCCTATGGACGCCTGAAACTCCAGAGGAGTTACATGCGCGTCGCCGAGGGTGTGTAATGTTTTTAATAATAACAATTTGCGAAATTTCATTTTTCATAATTTGAATTGCATAATTTTGATATGCAGAAATTATGATTTGGTATAAAAACAAATACAATAAAAACGAATTGCATAATTTCGAAAGTAATTATAGTTTAGTAGCATAGTAATGTATTTGCATAACAGGCAACCAGTATAATGTTCACTCTGTATACTATTTTATACTCAGAACGTTTTTTATTCATGAAAACCAACAGCATAATATTGAAGGTGTGGTTTCACAATCAAACCACGGCAAATCGTTCATAAACTTTATTTATTTGATTGAGTTTGCTGAAAGTTTAACCACACTGAATTACTAATTAATAAAAAAAAACTTAAACATTATATTTGCATGGAACATAATCGATTTTTCTAAGCGTCAAACTGACCTACATCCGTACTTTACGTCTGTCGACATATATCATTTTACCGCAAAGCAGCGGCCAGTGTGAGTTGGAACCTCTGTGGTTCCTAAGGGATTCAGATAAACTTCATATAAACGCCTAGTGAAAATGAACAAGCAAAAATACAATTTCCGAGACATATGGTTCTGCCCATATGGTCGCAGTTCTACCTAACACTCCTCCTCGCTTCGCTCGTCGTCGTACCTAACGGCGACCAGCTTTGAAGTTGAAAAGGTAGATTGTTGTATAATTTTATAGTTTGATTGACACCAAGTATAGTTTGACGACCGGTTTGGCCTAGTGGGTAGTGACCCTGCCTACGAAGCTGATGGTCCCGGGTTCAAATCCTGGTAAGGGCATGTATTCGTGTGATGAGCATGGATATTTGTTCCTGAGTCATGGGTGTTTTCTATGTATTTATGTATTTATAAATATTTATATATTATATATATCGTTGTCTAAGTACCCTCAACACAAGACTTATTGAGCTTACTGTGGGACTTAGTCAATTTGTGTAATAATGTCTTATAATATTTATTTATATCATAGAACACTATGTCACCATTCGTCAAAATTTAGTACTATATTTTAATTATTATACGAAATGTATGTTATAACAAGTAAAATTATTCCTAAGGATTGTTATGAAGAATGTTTTTATGATTATAGAGCATTCTGTCATTAAATTAGTATGACTAACAACTTTATATGTTTTGTTTTTATACATAATTTTTATTATGAGTTTCAATAGTAGTTAAATGAAATTATGCTAAAAGTTTGTATTAAAATTGAACGGCACCCCGTCGCCGACCCTAACACTCCGCAACCTCGTTGAGCTCTGGCAACCTTACTCACCGGCAGGAAAACAACCCTATGCGTAGGGTCTAGTGTTATTTGGTTGCGATTTTCTGTAAGGTGGAGGTACTTCCCCAGTTGGGCTCTGCTCTAGACCTGGAATACCACACAAAGCGAGATGACATTCACAGTGTCCACCTCTCTTGTCCGTAGTCACGGTCCATATTTTGTGCTGAATACAAACGTCACACCATCCCTACAATATCATTTTAACATAAATCTGAATATCAAAACTCCATCCCATCTAGCATTAGTCCATTTTTTCACCAAAACCATTCTGACCTGCGTTTCTTAGAAAAAGCGTGGTCGCTGCGGAGCCTTTCAAAAGCGAAATGACAATTCTGTATGACTTTTAAAGGGACATACGTCGTTTTAGAATAGACAGATACGGTCGCTCAACACCTTTCGAAAGAAAAAGAACAGTTTTGTATGACATTCGGCGGTAGTTACATCGTTTTGGATCAGAGAGTCGCGGCTCATCAGTTATGGAACGCTTCAAATTGCCTAATCTGTGTCTTTTATTAAAAAAAGCGTTGCCGCGGTGAAGTGAGATTCGTTTTGTAGATAAGGGTTCCGTAAGTCGATAGTTTTCGAGATCAGTTGATAGTTTACTAGAAAGCTGAAGCAGAGATCGTAGTATCTGATAGTGGAATGTAGTTAGACGTTTATAAGTAGAAAACGATGAAAGCGTACCGTAAAATGTGCCTAATTTACCTCATAGTTTTAGTCCGGTTTCCTCACGATTTTTTTCTTCACCGAAAAGCGTCTGGTAAATTTCAAATGATATTTCGTATATAAGACAACCGGCCGACCGGTTTGGCCTAGTGGGTAGTGACCCTGCCTACGAAGCTGATGGTCCCGGGTCCAAATCCTGGTAAGGGCATGTATTTGTGTGATGAGCTTGGATATTTGTTCCTGAGTCATGGGTGTTTTCTATGTATTTAAGTATTTATAAATATTTATATATTATAGGTATATATCGTTGTCTAAGTACCCTCAACACAAGCCTTATTGAGCTTACTGTGGGACTTAGTCAATTTGTGTAATAATGTCCTATAATATTTATTTATTCATTTATTTATTTTATAAGTTCCGAAAATTCACTGGTACGAACCTCCGGATTGCAAGTCGCGTGCTCTTACCGCTAGGCCACCAGTGCTCTTTTAAAAACTATTATTTTGTGGTAGGTATAATATATTGATATACAATATATATTATGTATATGGTGATTTAAAGTAGACCATTACTACCACCATGTTAACACTTATAAATCTTATAATATAAATGGGGTTGTATAAAAACTGTCAGGGTACAATTGCAAAATATATTATATTACGGTATTTCCATCGTCATTTATTTTGTTCCAAAAATATGCTAAATTATAAATAGAAAATTTGGAAACCCCCGAATATTTTTTTATAAGTCAAAAAATAATTCTCAAATATATTAAACTATGTTTTTTAATACAGACCCAAAAAATCACGTCAACAGAACCCCAAAAACCTACATAACTCCCATTTTTTGTTTCAGAGTGCGCGCAGTGAGTGAGCAGGACAACGGAACCGGTCGAAGGATACGTTTTTTTTCTAATTGGTCTAGTTATGCTGTTGTGAGTGTGAGTTTAAAAAGTTAAAGTTACAAGATGGCTGCTTTTCCCGCGTTTCTGCTGCTGTTCGTCGCCGTCGTTTCAGGTGAGATCTACATTTTACTTATTATTAATAGTTACCTATTTTTATCCAAGTTTATAGATCGTGTACTTCACGAAGACGCATGTCTTGACTCGTGTAATCATTATATTAAAGGTTAGATTTGGTAAATCTGCGCGTCATCTTGAATGACACGAACTAAGTTGTCTAATCTATGCAAGTTGCGGAACATTTATTTATTTAAACATTATTGCACAATAAATGTAAGTACTAATGGCGGACTTAATGCCAGAACTGTCCGTGGACAGGGCATTCTCAAAAATGCAGGAATATTCTCCGATGTTTCTGGAAACATACACGAAAATTTTAAGCAAAATTCCATTCAGAAAACGGTTTCCATTAACTAAATCTTAACAAATCACTTTGATTTTGATGTCGATCGCTTCAGCATAATATATTCTAGGTTTATAGGTTTCCCTTTTTTGAAAAAAAAAATTGCATTTTTTGGAAAAAAAGGGAAACCTATAAAGCTGGTTTTTCATTGTGGCAATAACATACTAAAAAGTTTTTGGCAAAAATATCATTTTTGGTACCTACAAGCTTTTATCGCTGACTGTATGTATGTATGTATGTATGTATGTATATACTTTATTGTACATAGAAATAAAAACACGAAAAACACAGTTACAGAGTAAATTAAATACAACAAAGGCGAACTTATCCCTGTATGGGATCTCTTCCAGTCAACCTTTGAGGAAATGAGTAAAACAGAAGTAACGGTGAATGAATGATAAACACAAACAAAAGTGTACAATCACTGAAATTAATGAAATGCACGTTTTGAATACACTGTACTGTACTTTTCTTTCCACTCGCAACTAATACTCGTCGAGACAATTCTAAAAACCTCAAACTCAATTAGGTTGCGTTATTTTATCACAGATTTCCAATGGCTACCTCCTCCGTCTCCATCATCAGATCAGCTCGATGGTACATAATATTGCATTGTCACCCAACTTACATATGCAAATTTTCAGCTTCATCGGAAATCGAAGTGGGTGGAAGTGGGTTAAGATTTGATTACAGACCGACAGACAGACAACGGGACAGGTGAAATTAAAAAAAAGCTTGTAAAAAAAATCATGGAGAATGAAAATCATTTAGAGGAGGATTTTTTTTCTTTTTGTAGGGTTTTGTACGTGGTATACTTCCCTCTTAATAGCTATATCTGAGGCTGACATTGACATGGTAAAATCTTTAAAGATTTACTAAAATTCATAAGTCTGTCAGTTGCATTGTTGAAACACGGCGCGCATCAAATCGTGCGCGGGCGCTGCCGAAACGTAAATATTTACGTGAACATGACCGAGACATTGAACTGACGGCCAGCGGGTTCCGTCGTTAATTCATATTGTTTCGATTTTACGTAACGTAAGTGTTTATGTACGTAATATATGGCTGTTAAATCATCTGATATGTATGAATAATTGTTCCTGAGTCATCGCTGTTTTCTATTTATTTAAGTATTTATAAATATTTAATATTATATTTATCGTTGTCTATGTGTCACATGTGTTGTGGGTTTGTGGCAATTTGATTTTTATGTACAGATACAGATTCAAATAAAAGGAAAAAAAACACTAACAAAAACAATTTTTGGCGAAATTTACCTAAACTCATATAAATTTTTTTTTACAGTACATATGGTGCTACGTTACCGCTTTAGTGCGAAAATTAGCATATTACGTTACTGTGTCGAACATTTAAAGGGCCATATGTACTGTAAAACGTTGTACGATACATGTGCGAATAGGTAATTCGCAACTCGTGTCGATTTAAAACACTCCCTTCGGGCGTGTTTTAATATATCGCCACTCGTTTCGAATTTCCTATTATTCGCACTTGTATCGTAATGTACTATTTCCTTCTTTTGGCTTCAGAATGAATGATTAAAATCTTACGTGTTTCTCGTGATACACCGGTCGAATCATAATAATTCCAACGTAATTTAATTTCGACTTTTGGCGTGTAATATGTAATGATAATTAATAAATGAGTATGCGTATGAATAGGTAATTAAAATATTGGAAAATGGAAAGAACGGAGACAAATTTACGGTATAACTGTTCCGGCAGAAAAAAGTTGACCCACTATCCGTTTGGCTCGTTTTATAAATAGGTTTAAACTGAAGGAACCCTAAAACAATACCCGGAAGAGCGTGTTTACAATATTGAGGTGTCTGTCGGCGACGAGTACACAAACTACGATCATGTGCTTCCTCCACACTCGTGGGATCATACAGACGAAGATTCATTCATTCATTGATTATACTTATGCATGTGTTAGATTATTATTTATAAATTGTAGGTATTATGTATGAAACTGACCTGTTTCTCTGACAATATTCATTATTTAAACACTTGACTCAATATCACGCGAAGTTTACACAATTTGTGATTTATGTGGGTACGATACGAAACCACGGTTGATTAGAGAAACATGGATAGTGATAACTTTGAGACAGTAGTTAACCTACTAATAAGATTTGTTAACTATTTTAAAGTGATTATATTATGTATTAATATTACTTATTAGTAATTATGTATAACGGAGTTTATTGAAAAGATGTTGTGATCATTTTATTCTGCATTATTCGATAAATGAGAAGATACGTTTGTGACGTCACTTCTCGAACGACAAATGGCATGATTAACCAGTTGCGAGTGGCTGGTTAGCAGTGGATATAAAAGGGCCCGACCCCATTTATTTGGATCATTCTCATTGTGATTCTTCGTTGCGCTGCAGCACTGAGTTAATCGTCGCCACAGGAATATTGAAAGTTAAGTAAATACTATGTTGATCATTATTTTAATGTTTTTGTACTTACTTGATTAATTTGATGAATTAATTATTAAATAATATATTGGTGAATTATAAAGTATTAGTGATCGTATTTATTATAGTTGTTGACGATAAGGTGAATAAATAAGACTATTAACTTTAATGAAAAGGTTTTATTTTCAATTATATTTGTTAATTATTTTATTTATCATACTAGAAACCCAAATAGCATCTAGTGATTGATTTAGCAGTTTCAAATCATTCTGAATCTAGGTAAATAAATAACTTGATGACCAGTTATGCCAGATTTATACAGTTAACTTAGTGTTGTCAAGCAGTATTGTGAATTTAAGGTAATATTGACTATTAATTCTGTTTCAATTGCTTGTTTACATAACAGCAGGGTTTGCTTTTATCTGCTCGGACATCCATTTTAATTTAATATTCTAACATCAGAAGTGGGATAGTATTCAGCCTTACTTTAAAAAATGCTTATGTGATTTCAGAGAGATTTGGAAGCTGTGCAAGGCCTTCTGAAAGCGATCAAGGATGCTGTCTCCGGTGCTCTCGGAAAAGACGTGGACATTGCTTTGCCTACTTTTGACCCTGCTACAAGCGACAGTGGAGCAGAGTCCTGGTACACCTATAATGATGTAAATGTTAAAATTTAATTTTTTTATAGTAGTGTTACCTCAACATCCGAATCGCCTATATATTAAAAATAGTTTGCTGTACTATAAAACTGCACATAATGCGAAATGAATTGTCAGATTGGCCGAACGGTTTTTAGAGAGTTTAACAAACGGTAAATACCACCGTCCGAAAATCTACAGGATATACACCTTTTCATTATGGATTTTTTAATTATACAGAATTTTGAAAGATAAATTGATAAACTGTATACTTAATCTTTTAGTTCTGACACTTGGAGACTTTTACACCTCTAAATAATTTGAGTTTTTTTTTTGTAATTTTTTTAAATATTATTATTATACTTTTTTTTGTAATTCGACGTTTTCATTTTGACGTGTAAAAGTGCCCTGGTGGCCTATTTACTGAATAAATGTTGAAGGTGCCATTGCCTAATAATGTTATGTCGGTAAATATACCTTTTATGATAGATTGGATATAATATAATTAAAAAGAAAACGCTGGTACGCCACATACTTGATACCGATTGGTCTCACTGGCAGCGTGTGAATGTGATCGGTATGTCTAGGTATGGTTTGGCATTTTTGATGCACTATTTCGGTATCCGCTGGTCGGTCATTTACTTGGTGTCAATTGTCTCACTAGCAGCGGGTGAATGTAATTGGCATGCCGAGGTATTTGGCAATACCCACGTTTTTGATACACTTAATTGAGTATCCGCTGGTCGGTCATATACTTGGTGTCAATTGTTCTCACTAGCAGCGGGTGAATGTAATTGGCATGTCTAGGTATTTGGCAATACCCACATATATTCGCTGGTCGATTTTAATTAGACTAACATGTATATTCAAGCAGATCATGATATTGATTATACGAAATGTGTAAAATAGGATTATTATATATATAATTGAATTAAGCTTTATTTAATGAATGTAGTGATTGTCTAATTATGCTTTTGGTACTTCGGGAACGAAGTACACGTCAGTATGGCCGTGTTAGATTATTATTTATAAATTGTAGGTATTATGTATGAAACTGACCTGTTTCTCTGACAATATTCATTATTTAAACACTTGACTCAATATCACGCGAAGTTTACACAATTTGTGATTTATGTGGGTACGATACGAAACCACGGTTGATTAGAGAAACATGGATAGTGATAACTTTGAGACAGTAGTTAACCTACTAATAAGATTTGTTAACTATTTTAAAGTGATTATATTATGTATTAATATTACTTATTAGTAATTATGTATAACGGAGTTTATTGAAAAGATGTTGTGATCATTTTATTCTGCATTATTCGATAAATGAGAAGATACGTTTGTGACGTCACTTCTCGAACGACAAATGGCATGATTAACCAGTTGCGAGTGGCTGGTTAGCAGTGGATATAAAAGGGCCCGACCCCATTTATTTGGATCATTCTCATTGTGATTCTTCGTTGCGCTGCAGCACTGAGTTAATCGTCGCCACAGGAATATTGAAAGTTAAGTAAATACTATGTTGATCATTATTTTAATGTTTTTGTACTTACTTGATTAATTTGATGAATTAATTATTAAATAATATATTGGTGAATTATAAAGTATTAGTGATCGTATTTATTATAGTTGTTGACGATAAGGTGAATAAATAAGACTATTAACTTTAATGAAAAGGTTTTATTTTCAATTATATTTGTTAATTATTTTATTTATCATACTAGAAACCCAAATAGCATCTAGTGATTGATTTAGCAGTTTCAAATCATTCTGAATCTAGGTAAATAAATAACTTGATGACCAGTTATGCCAGATTTATACAGTTAACTTAGTGTTGTCAAGCAGTATTGTGAATTTAAGGTAATATTGACTATTAATTCTGTTTCAATTGCTTGTTTACATAACAGCAGGGTTTGCTTTTATCTGCTCGGACATCCATTTTAATTTAATATTCTAACACATGTGTCGAGTCTAAGTGTAAGGTCTGAGTGGACGCTCGAGTTAGGCGTGGTCCTCAATTTAATTTGTTAAAACATGACCCGTCACGTTTAGCCCATTATACGGTACTAGTCATTATAACCATGACTAATTCGTCATTCGGAAGGTTATTAGGTCATTGTTAATATTTAATGTCATTTCGATGTCTAAATTTGTCATCGCATAAAAATAACGATCATTCAAAAGTCAGTACAGGTACAGCCACAGGGTCGCCCGTATCCCTAGCGAGGGCCCTGAGGCCATACATGACAATATATATAAAAAAAGTTATATATCTACTAAGGCAGCCGTCTTACCGACGACAGTGAAAGAGAGTTGTGTTTTAGAAAAGTTTAATGTTAAGTGTTTAATGAAAAGTTAAATAAAATTATGTAATACATACAGCCAGCTACACTGATTCATTCACTGCAAATGTAACTTTGTAATCCTATACCTTAATATGGGATTACAAAGTTATTTATCAAGTTGGTGTATCAAAATATTTGAGTTTTTCCTTGATTTATACACTAAACACTAAATGTATTCTAAATTTAAAGCGTCTATGTCTGCTAGAAGTGCCTTAGAGTTTTGATGGCCTGTCAGTGAGTGAGTGACAAAATTAAGAAACTTTGACTAGTTATAATTCTTAAACTACTGATTTAAATTGAATGAAATTTGACATATACTGTGGTTATACGATGCCTGCTTGGTTACTGAAAATTCAGGCTTCTAGTTCTATCCGCAACGTAGTTATAGGGGGGTGGAAACTGAACTGCTTCGAGAAAAGGATGGTATGTGATTTTTTGCTCGACTTGGTGTACCCCAGAAATTGTACGTAATATTTTGTTGAGTTACAAAAATACTTACGTTTTTGTAAATCAGAGGATTTCTTACGACATAGAATGAAATTGCGTTTATATTGTACAGAATAGGGAACTCTATCTCTCCACCAAATTTTATCGAAATGTAAAAAAAAGAATCATTCGACAGCGAAATAAAAATCGGCCCACATATTTAATTGATAGTTGCGTTCTGTGGGGCTAAGATGGTCGGCTCTTTATCGTTTGTCACCATACCTGTCACGTTCTAACATGTATGTAAGTGCGAAAGTGATGCATGACATGACAGGTGATAAAAATGCGACCATGATACCTCTGCTGCTCTAGCCGTCGGTATGACATATGCCTAGGTAATTATATTAATTATACTTGTACTTAACAATAGTTGAATCATGATTATTCATGATTCATCCTAGAGCATAAGTGATTGTGTGACCTATGTGATGATGTGACTTATGTTGACCACAATTGTTGTTCCACTGAATCATTTCCTTTGTTGATAAGTACCACCTTGGTGGTAAACTGGCATACAATACTGCTTAGGTTTTCCATAGACAATGTGTTATTAATTTTTTATTATTTATAAATGTTATTTTTTTTAATTTCTGCGCTGTTTTGTATGTTTATTTTACAAGCTTTTATTTAACTTGCCCTGTTAGTATGTATGGGACAAATCTTGCAAGTTAAATTTGGCCCGCTTCCCGGTTTCCGATGAAGCTGAAAATTTGCATACATATGTAAGTCGGGTGACAATGCAATATTATAGTACCATCATTCTGATCTGATGATGGAAACAGGAGGTAGCCCTATGAACTCTGTGATAAAACAACGCAACCTAATTGTGTTTTTGGTTTTTAGAATTGTCTCTAGTTGCCTGTGGAAAAAAAAATACAGTTAGCGATAAAAGCCAAACCAAAAATGAAATTTTGGCAAAATCTTATTTTAAATCTTTTTGGCACTAAAGAACATCTTATCGTTCAAGTCAAACTTCAATTTTTTTCAAATGTTTGCCGATCTTTTCTTATACTACGTCGGTGGCAAACAAGCATACGGCCTGCCTGATATGGTAAGCAGTAGCTTATGGACGCCTGCAACACCAGAGATATTATATGCGCGTTGCCGACCCTTTAAAAACCTGTACACTCCTTTTTTGAAGAACCCCATACTGTAGACCCTCGGGAAAACCGGCAGGGAGCTCATTCCACAGCCGGAGCGTCCGCGGGACGAAATTCCTCTTGAACCGCACAGTACGCGACCAGTTAGGTTCTAGGGTGTGAGGATGAACACGCTGCCGCCGGCGAGCGGTGCGGTGATAGAAAGTGGCCGTTGGCATCATATCAGACAATTCTATACTCGTACCTGTATACTATTGTATGTCTATTGCTATTACTACAATACCTAGGCTAATCAAGTAATCACTACATAGCGTCATGCATGAATCAGTCTGAGTCAGCTTGGTCTAGGTAATACCAATACAGAACGACCTAAACGTCGTGAATCTTATGGCAAATGCTTTAGGGTCCATTTATGGTCAACGAAGTTGCATAATCGCTGCAGGTGCATTGTGTGTATTGTGATGCAATGCTCAATGTATGACGGGTTAGGTTTATGGAGATTTTAAGGTTTTTGAATGGAAATGTTGACTGTAATTAAAATAATAATGAATAAATATAGTTACTTAAAATATTGTAATGGTTATAACAGAAAGGAACCTAGAAATAGTTATGTGTTTTACAAGGGGGCAAAGTTGTGTTTGTTCCACTCGGGTTCGAGAAGTGGAATCTTGAGCGTTGCGAGGCTTTCAAGGTACGAGTGTTAAACAAACTTTGCCTCCGAGTAAAACACAATATTTTTACAAATTCGAAACATTGATAAAAAAAATAAACAACAAAATATTGCAGAGTTTTTAACTACACAAACAAGAAATTGCCCATTTTTTTAAAGATTGTACTTGAGTCTAGTTTTTCGCGTTTATTCTAAGTGCAACCTCCTCCTTGAAGTCGGTTAAAACACCTTGCGTCAGTCATTGTCAAAAGACTAGTCAATGAACATTCCCTCTTTGCCATCTGTTTTAACGGTCGTATAGCGCACTTGACCAATAGTATACCTTATGTAGTCGGAATAGAGTTCAAGATAGGTCAGTGATGCTCAGGTTTTTAACCAGACATGCTCTGCTGCGTTCAAGGTGTTTATACTAAGGGTGCAAGGACTGCAAGGTTGAAAAAATATGTGTAAGCATTTTGCACTTTAATGCTGAGGTATAAGATTGAAAATTGTATACATGTTGGTATTGTTGGTGGTGACTGTTAGAGTATAAAGTTGTGTTAAATTTAAAATTTAAATTACAATAACAAAAGCAGGTTGCTCTATAGTCTATACAGAGTGTTTATTCTGTCACATGCAATAATTTACGGGCTGAATATATAGGAATATATACTGGACTTCACTCGAGATGTCGACGCCAAGGATTCCGATACCGGGTGTGGCAGTCAGGGGAGTGCTCTCAAAACGAGGTGATACGACAAACTCTAACTTTTTTGCGGTAAACGCGCAAACTTGTGTCTTGGTAGGATTGAAACGGACTAAGTTAAGTCGACCCCATTCAGAGACTTCTTTTAGGGAAGTCTCAATTTCAGACACAAGTTTGTTCCGGCTCTCTGTGACGTTTTCCCGAGAGATATTGGTGCGGCCGGTGTAAGACGCATCACCCGTACTATCATCAGCATAACAATGAATCCCGCTGATTTGCAGCATGTCATTGATATGAAGAAGGAATAGGGTGGGTGATAGCACACAGCCTTGGGGGACACCAGCATTCACAGACATGGAGTCTGAGCATTTACCGTCAACTACGACCTTTATGCTTCTGTCTGCTAGAAAGCTCCTGACCCATACACATAATCTCTCGGGAAGCCCATAAGATGGTAGCTTCGAAAGAAGTGCTTTATGCCAAACGCGATCGAACGCCTTCGCTATATCCAAACTAACAGCCAATGCTTCACCCTTTGTCTCGATCGCCTGTGCCCAACGATGTGTCAGGTAAACTAGAAGATCACCAGCCGAGCGGCCTCTACGGAATCCGTATTGTCGGTCACTAAGCAACTGGTGGTCCTCTAGGTACCGAAGGAGCTGGCAGTTGATAATGGACTCCATTATCTTTGAGAAAAGGGAGGTTATAGCTATTGGCCTGTAAGTTCAGGCAGCCAAAATTTATGAAACAGCCAATTATTTTTCGCGATTACGGGGTTGGTTTCATAGTAATAGTTGCTACTTTACCGCACTAGTGCGATAATTAGCACATTACGTAACTATGTCGAAAATTTAAAAATTTAAATCGGTAGAGCATGAGACTTAATCTCAGGGTCGCGGGTTCGGGCCCCACGTAGGGCGCCATGTGAAACGTGCTTTTTTTATGGGGAAAAAAAATTTGCAAAGCTTCGGATTGTCCGGGAAAAAGGTAAAGCAACGTTAACAGTACTTACTAAGAAGGTAGAAGAGGAAGAGGAAAACCACGAGCAAGTTATACTTATACGCAGAAACTAAAAGGAAAAGCAAATGTCGTGTTTTACAGGGACCTAAAGAACTTGGCCGAGGGCGAAAACTGGCGTCTACTCCACCGACAAGAGCCATGCTCTTAAATGATGATGATGGTGTACTTACTGTAAAACGTTGTAGGCATATGTGCGAATAGGTAATTTGCAACTCGAGTCGATTTGGAACACTTCATTCAGTCGTGTTTTAATATATCGCCACTCGTTAAGAATTTCCTACTTTTCGCACTTGTATCGTATACTACTTAAGTCCCGAAATCCACCAGCGAAAACCTTCCATAGACACAACCCGGCATGGAATGATAGCCAAGCGTGGGAAAAAGAATGGGAATCGCAGCAGCACAATGTAGATAACACCATTTTTGAGTTTACCACACAGGAACGGCCCAAAGGGTTTAATGAAAGCTGACAAATATGGTGTGCATTGAACCGTCTAAGGACTGGTATAGGAAACTGCGCGTACCTCTGGCACAAGTGGGGGTGGAGCGAGTCGGCGGCGTGCGAGTGTGGAGATTCGGAACAGACCATACTATTACATCAAATGGTATTTCAGTGCCCTGTTACCAGATATAATGGACCGGTTGAGAATTTTAAAAACCTGACAAAAAACGCGAGTTTGTATTTGCAAAATTGTACCTTTTGATTTTAAATGTTAATTTAATAAGTGTGTTATTGCCATACGATAAATAAATAACAGGTAAAACAAAGAATCTTTTTCCGACATCGTCTAAAAGAAAACCTTTTTACGAAATGAGCATTATTTTCCAAGTTTTAAACAGATGAGAACTTCCGAACTTATCAAACAGTCATACTTCTTCTTTTCTATTTAACTTTCTTGTTTTTAGCTCAGCTGTTGTAAAACATATTGACGACCGGTTGGCCTAGTGGGTAGTGACCCTGCCTACGAAACTGATGGTCCCGGGTTCAAATCCTGGTAAGGGCATTCATTCGTGTGATGAGCATGGATATTTGTTCCTGAGTTATGGGTGTTTTCTATGTATTTAAGTATTTATAAATATTTATATATTATATATATCGTTGTCTAAGTACCCTCAACACAAGCCTTATTGAGCTTACTGTGGGACTTAGTCAATTTGTGTAATAATGTCCTATAATATTTATTATTTATTATTATTTATTATATTGTGTTCGATATACTCCTCAATTAAGCTCTTCTGATGAAGAATGAAGAACTTCAGGATAGTACTATCGTATTTTTTTATTAACTTAATAACTATATACAGTATCGTTGATGTATTTTTGATAATATATATAATATGTATAGCCGCTTCGGCTGTACACGGTGCAGTCTGATGTCGGTACACGGAGCGGGGAGCCGTGACGTATGTGTGTGACGTCATGTGTCGTCAACCGGTCTTCGTAGGAGTACTTATGTTGCACCAACATATTGTATTTTATTTTTAATACTTACCTGTGTTTTCCTGCATTTGTTATGTAAATGTATAGTATGTATCTGAATATAAAGCAATTACTTAAACCCAGTGGCGTAGCATAGGTCACTCGCACCCGGTGCGGATCCCAAATTTGCCGCCCTCTTATTTTTGTCATCCATTATAAAAAATTTGGGCATGGTGTAAAAAGAGTACTTTTATTAGTTTTATTGAATAATTTATTGAATTGAAAAGTGAAATTAACATTTTTTGACATAGAATAGAAGGTAGAATATCACTTAGAAACATTACAGAGAAAACTTAATAGAATAATCTGAATAATGGAGAAATCAGTATTATTATGTAATAAGTGCAATAGGCTCGCCAGCTGCCGCCCACCAAAGGAGTAAAGGACTCGTTCCGTTCCGGGTATCTAACTTTTTGAGCAGTATAGTTGACACGGAATACCGTTTAAAATTTTTTTTTAAATCTTTTTACTCGCTAACTTTGTGAATATATCCAATGAAACAGTCATCGGTAATCGTTAAATCATTATTTTCTGTAAGCAAAAAATGCTGTCGATTGCCTCCAAGGTGTAATTCGTGTTGCAACAATGTACGCGTAACGCGTATCTTTGATGTTTTTCTACCAGTATCTTTTAGCTCAAAAGGCCGTTTACCAAAATATTATATTAGTATATACTGCCTAGTTTCATACGAGAAGCCGCGAAATCGAAAAATTGGGGCAGCTGCAGCAATTCGCTCATTCGCAAGCTTGTTTTTATATCTTGCTTTTTACTCAAAGTCATGTGAAACGACGGTCTGTCATTGCCGTATTACGGTGAAGTACAAAGAATGCGTAAGGAGACATTTATTTAAAATAACATTGAAACGAAATAAGTTTCCTAAATAATAGTTATTGAGAAACCTTGTGCTTGCATCACCCATGCATAGAACCTGCATAGGTACCCGGATTTGGTAACAAAAAAATGACGAAAAAAACACTGGAAGAAATTAACTTTTTTTTTATATAAAAAAAAAATTAAATTAATTTTTTTTTTTTTTAACTGACACCTCCGCAGTGCCGCCCCCGGCAAAGTGCCGCCCGGTGCGGACCGCACCCTCCGCCCCCCCCATGCTACGCCACTGCTTAAACCCGTTAATTTTTAGGGTTCCTTACCCAAAAGGTCAAACGGGACCCTGTTACTGAGACTCCGCTGTCCGTCCGTCCGTCTGTCACCAGGCTGTATCTCATGAACCGTGATAGTTAGCCAGTTGAAATTTCTACAGATTATGTATTTCTGTTGCCGCTATAACAACAAATACTAAAAACAGAATATAATAAATATTTCTTTCCAATCTCGAGGTTCTCATCGAATCACCGAAGTTAAGCAACGTCGGGCGGGGTCAGTACTTGGATGGGTGACCGTTTATATAGATGGTACGGAACCCTTCCTGTGCGAGTCCGACTCGCACTTGGCCCGTTATTAAGTCATACTGAGTAACTTTGACTAAATCGCGAAAAAGACTTGGCTGTTTCATACATTTTGTTGGTTTTTCAGTAATACCTACATATGGACCCCTCAGCTTATACCTAGGTATCTCGTAATGATCGTCAAATTAAAGTACAAGGCAATCATAATATAAGAATAAAATAACAATTATCATATATTAAAATCAATTCATAATATTAAATGTTATAATGGAATAATATAATGCGGTCAGCAAGAATATACCTTTAAAACTTGACAAGTTATATTATTATGGGCCCACGATGTATAGATTGTATAGTTTCTCTGTAACCATGATAGTAAGGGAAAGCCAGTGACCGTGCGAAGCCAATCTCATTCTTTACCGACGTGAAAAAATGAGGTCATGTTTCATTTTCGTTTGCTCAGTACCTATTCAATACGTAACTGTTATAACTAGTAAGTTTACCATTAATAATATGCGGGAAAATGCTATTAAAGTTACGTAAATAATTGATAACTGTAATTCGTGTACCGTAACGTCTACTTAAGATAAGTATGAAATTCCTATACAAACGGTCCGATTCGAAGATACGGCAAACATTTGCTTAAGATACGATAGCGATAGGTACGAGTATATCGTATCTTTAGCAAATGTTTGCCGTATCTTGACGTATCATTAAAGTTCGAATCAGGCCGTAAATGATGTTTAATGAGCAATGTACAAAAATGTTGAAATCATTTACGTTTTGATTAGGTAAATCATTTCATATCCTTTGTACGGCGGCAACGTAATGGAAGGTAAAATAATGTATAGACATTTTAGTACACTCTTTTTCCTTTATAAGCAAAGAATTACACAGAAATAATATACGCAACAGACAAATAATTTTTAAGAAATTCTTGTATCTACAATTCATCATTTTAACTTTGTAAACAGTGAATCCTTCCTAGGTAACCTTTAAAATCTTTCAAGTTATTAGCGTCCATAGGAAACGTCAGACACGTCATTACCAAATTAAAATGGAGCTGGGCGGGACATGTTGCCAGGCAGAGTGATCTGATGGCAGGTGGGCCGAAATGTCAACGGAATGGTGGCCGCTTTCAGACGAAAGGACTGCCTGGCGTCCGTTGGCTCGTTGGGTGGAAGACATTCGGAAGACTGTGGGTCACTTCTGGATGAGATTGGCTCGGGACCGGGATAAGTGGCGTACTAGAAGAGAGGCCTATGCCCAGCAGTGGGCGATAAAAGCTGATATGATGATGATGATTATGATAGGAAACGGTGTTCTCTTCTATCAAAGGAGCCGTATGCTTGTTTGCCACTGACGTGGTATTAAGAGGAATTCCTAGTTGCGATTTTCCCATACAAACGCTCTCGACTGATTCCTCCCTGGATTTTTAACCTAGAGCAGTGATTTTTTCAAATAAGATCAATATCATCAATATCTGTGCCGCTATGTTTTGCTTTTTTGGATTATTTTATTTTGAAGAAAGATACAGCCCCTCGAAAATCGCAAAAACGGCTCAATTGAATTGGTTGTAAAAAAAGGCACAGTATACAAATATGACAAAAAATATCCAAAAAATCAAAACATAGCGGCATAGATTATTTCTTTCTCTTGCAGTTTCCAAAATTTCATAAAGATTGATTGCGTTTTGGAGGAGGAAACAGTCGAGAGCGAAACCTCGATTTTTGAGTTTTTTGCGTGTGAATTTCAGTCCGGGCTGCAGTTGTCCTTATCGCACGAATTGGAGGCGGAGACAGTTTCTAAATATACGTACACAGAAGGAATAGTGATGGCCATAACATCCTTATTAGGGATTGCAGAACCGGTACTGTTTTAAAGAACCAGGATTTCCCGGTACTTTCGTAACTGGTCTAATTATTTCATTATTTTAAATAAAACGACAGCATTTTGCGATTTGACCACTTTTCGTATTATAATTTAATAATCACAGTCATGTTCTTTTACTACGTATAATGACAATAAACAAGGCAATTTTTTTTAGAAATATACTTAGTATTTTACATTGCTCACACTTGTGCGTCACAAGTAAAAGATAACTACTTTGATGTTTGCCACTAGATGGCAAATTTAATGCCATTACATTGACGAGGGGATTTATATACTTATAAGTATCGCAGTCGTATTGTATAATCCGCCGTATTACATTACGGCTAGCCGATATCAAAATAAGGGCCATTTTGAAATGCGGCGGTTCAACGATTAAGGTATGTTGGGTAAATACCGGATGCGGGTGAAGAACGTAGGACATTAATTTCTCCCTAATTTGGCTTTATTTTTTAATGTTGGCAACATTGTGTAAGACGCCATTTCATTGCGCCTCGACTGCCAGTGTCCCCGCGTTGCTCAGGGAGTCGGGCTTGTGCTATGCGCAATCACAGAGAGCAAGGTAAATTTCGCGAATTTGAATTCGCCCTATAATTTATTTTGCGTATTGTGATGAAACTGTTTGTTTTTGTAATTGTGTTAACAGACCTAGCACTGCTGTAGACCGATATCCGATCGTGACCCATCCAGGTAAAGGTCGAAAAGAAACAATCCGATCTTTACCTATTTAAAACAACAGTGATTGTCAAACTTTAAATTTTCTTCAATTTACCTACTGACCTACTTAATTATCACATTTATTGTTTTCTTGATCAATGATCACACTTTCGTACCATTATTTTTATTCAGTTGTATGTATATGTACACTTACTTACTGACAATGTAATTTTTTTAATTTCCGCAACCCAAAGGTTGCCTGGAAGAGATCGCTTTTTAGCGATAAGACCGCATGTTGTTTACCTGTGCTTATGTTTCTGTTTTCTCTTGTATTGTTTTCTTTTATTGAGGTGTGCAATAAAAAGTATTTATATTGTATAGGGATGATGATACATGTTGAATTTTATTACAAAATCGAGTAAAATAGATAGCAAATGAAAATGAGCAATTTTTCGGATACGAACATACGGATACATACATAGCTAGTTTCGGATACAAAATAGAGATAGGGCTTCGAAATTAGTTTCCTTAAAATGCTTCAAGAGGGCTCTCTTTTCCTATATATTTACTTTACTCTTTACATACGATCCTTACATTTTATATAAAAAAAAAGATTATATATCAACTATATATTATATACATCATTGCAAAATTAAACCAATAAAATCGCAATTTTACTTATTTTCCATACTTCAAGATGGGCTCGCAGTGACCTTGACCTTTTTAAAGAACTATTTAGTCTTTTTGATTTTTAAGTTTGATTCTTATTTTTTTGGCGACCTTCATTAAAAATGATTGGGCACGATTATTTTTTATTTTGATTTTTGTCCCTCCTACTTAAGTACTTAATATATTCCAGTATACGTTATACATTCCTTTCAATAAACAATACATTTACACTTTCACTAAACCTGTACAGTTCACGAGATCTTAAATTGTCAAAACTTCGAAACCTATCTATTATTTTAGTGGTTTTTCTTATTTTATTACTTCGAGTAAACCTTACAATAAGAGGTTTCTTAGCACATTGTTTACTTATCAAATTGCCTTATGAGGTATGACATAGGTATCAAAGTTTGAGATCCACAATTTTACCAATCGTTGTATCAGGGTTAAGATCGGATACAAAAATACGAAAAAAAAACTTTCGTTGACAACTTTTAAGTTTGTAATTATTGGTGGCTGTAATGTAATTTATATACAATGGAGAAGGGCAGACACCGGATCTATTTCTTTATGATACCTTATTCTCTTTCCATTAGAAGCAACTTTTTTTCACCATTCGATGTTCTCCCTTGATGGCAAAACACTCGTTACCCTAACCGTTCTATATTGAAGAATACCAAAATTCAGGCCGAATCTACGGTTATTATTTAACGATTCGCTCCATACTTCAAGAATCTGTCACGTGCTGAGATCTCGAAAAAACATTTTTTCACGAGTTCTCTCAATTGGTCCCAAAATTGTCCGGCATTACCCAGATTGTCATTGTCATCAAGTTTAGCCCCATCGTACTACAAGTTAAATAGATTGTAGTTTAAACATATATTTATACCTACTTACAAAATTTCACAACACACCATGATCACTCCCAACTTACTGATACGGATAGGTACAGTCAAGTGTAAAAATATGGGTGTACACATCTTACTCAAAAATATGTCCCATAGCATCTTAGTCCAGTGTAATAAGAGCGTAGTACCTTATTTATGAGACGATTCTTTCGATACATATTTTTGCACTTGACTGTACGACGACGACCGAAGCAGGGACATCATTCTTTTTGCAGTTTTTACCTATATAGTAATTAATAGATACAGTATAATATAAAAATGAAAAACAATATAATGTGATTGTGATTGTTGTTAACAAAAACAACTTGCGTCGGTCGGGCAGCGCAGGATAAATTCCGTCCGGCTCGCGGGCGATGTCGACGGAACGGCGCGCAATGAGCGAGCGTTCGAGTCTCGCGTCTGTGTGCGCGCACTCACACTTAGATAGCTCCCGCTCCCGCCCACCGCAGCGCGACAGAAACATAGCTTCAAAAATTCGAGATTTGAAAAGTTGCTCAGCTAGGAATTGCTCTTAACAGGCACTTTAGTTGCATCACGCAACCCTTTTAGGTTATAGCTCGTGCTTCGGTTGTAGATGCATATCAAAGTGTGACGAGTTGCATAATAGGCTTTTGAATATGCTCTTCAAGATGTGCAACACTCGCATAATAATGGTCGCGTTCGCGTTATACACCGTGTTTTTATTGAATTCTGTTAACTTCGGGGTATTGGTAAGTACGTTTAAGGAAACTACATGACATAGTTAATTTTCCAAAAAAAAATTTAATATTTTTTTAAACATTTTTTTGTTATAAAAAGTGATTAAATGTTGCACGGGCATTACATTTATCTCAATCAAACAATTGAAAACTGTGACATGTCAATGTCATTTCGAACATCGATCGTCCGAGATAGTACTTACGTTTAGTAGCAAATGTATTAACCCGTACTAAACACTAATCAATATGTGAACGGGCCCTAAGGTACGTGTACACACTCGTAAGAGCTTTATAAGATACAAATAAAATATTGATTACCTCCGAAATGGAGTTAATTAGAACACCGGTGTCTTTGAGAAAGTTACTTAATTTAAGCTCAGGAATGCACCCTTGAAATTAACGCAAATCAAAAAAAAAAGGTGTATAGATGTAGTGTCCGACCGAAGTTTCGGTTTCGACAGGTTTTGCAACATCATATAAATTCAGCCGAAGGTTCGATTAAAAAAATATCGCAAATACACCGAAAATATAAACCTCGACACGAGTTTCGCATCCTCGTAGAGAGCTGTTGACGGTCCGAAATCTGACGACTGATCAGATGAATCTTATATTTATTTGCGTATTTATTTTTGCGGTGGGAGGATGGGAACATTAATTGCATGTAAAGATACGCAAGTAAGTATAACGGGTTAGCACTGATTGACTAGCACGTTATCTTTTCGCGGATTAGTAAAGTAATATTTTTGTTTTAGTTTTTTAATTAAATAAAATTAAACTGTTTATTACATATAAACTACATTGCTTAGCTAAATCTTTTAATTTTAAGATTGTAATACTAAGCTAGTGAATTAATATTACATCTGATTTTTTTTTTTTTTATACTACGTCGGTGGCAAACAAGCATACGGCCCGCCTGATGGTAAGCAGTATCCGTAGCCTATGTACGCCTGCAACTCCAGAGGAGTTACATGCGCGTTGCCGATCCTAACCCCCTCCCCCCTCGTTGAGCTCTGGCAACCTTACTCACCGGCAGGAACACAACACTATGAGTAGGGTCTAGTGTTATTTGGCTGCGATTTTCTGTAAGGTGGAGGTACTTCCCCAGTTGGGCTCTGCTCTAGATCTGGAATGACATCCGCTGTGCTGTGCCCTACCACACAGAGCGAAATGACATTCACAATGCCCATACCTCTCTTGTGGACGTAGTTTAAGGACGTACCCGGGTCCAAAATTTATTTATAATCGAAATTTCGAAACGGGATTTAATTATAATCTGTCTTGCTTATTTATATATCAAGCTTCTAACAAAACATTTGGTTAAGTTATGTAGGTTTTGCTGCTATTATTTATTAACTTCTATTGGATACCCGTTCAGCGTACGAGGCAGGTAGCAAGCACCTCCCTCCGGCCCTAGATGTTATTAGTTCTAGGAATAATGAATTCCTTATTATTATTAGGCAGGCTTCGTATCGTTTTTAGTTAATTAATTAATTCATTGATTATGGTTTGGTAATAATAGTTTATATATTTGCATGTCTTTACTGACAAAGCATGTGAAACTTGATACCTCTGTTATAATACCTTTGTACTGACCATGTTTTGAGCAAATAAATATTTCTGATTTCTGATGCCGGGCTCTCGTACCTGATTAGCTCTCCCATTTTGTCCTTGCAATCCATTACGACAAAAAAATCTGCTAAATCTTTCGGCCGCAACGAAACTGTATTATTGGTAGTGTCCGGCCGAAACTTGAGCAAAAACGAACCATCGGTTCGAAGTTCGAACGAAATTATAAAAATATGTATAATATCTTCATATTTTATAGAACTCCACTGAGAACATTCTTGAAATTCAACCTTCAGGTAGTTATATATGTAAGTATAAATAAACACTAGTCAAATATTGTCTACTTTTCCCGTGGGAAAAACTGACTGAATGCAAAAATAAACTACATATGTGAAGGTTGCTAAACTAAATACAATTTGTAGATCTACGTGAAAATATGAGCAAGGCCGTGCAAATTATCACATGTAACGCAAAAGTAACACAACTTTTGTGTCAATGGCAGTGTATTAAAGCTTCAAATCGTTTTGTGTTGCAACATAGTCAACATACATTATGGAATAACACAAAAGCAAATTAGTAGGTATTTTGCGATCGTTACATTCATTATCAATCATTCGCCTGCATGTTCTGTTATATTTTTGGCGTATTTGCAAAATTTTATAAGCCACCCGCAACCGAACAGAGCACCTTAGGGCTTCAACTTCTATGCCTAAGATTTTAGACCGCGGGCCAGGACTCCAGGATCATAATTTAGATGCTGGCAGATGATAGTTTAGATGCTGTTTTAAATTTAAAAAACCGTCAGCCGGTTGTATGTATCTGACAAAGTATCAAACGGAAGGCGATGTCAATTTTTTTACGTGTTTCGGTGGCTGCCATTCCTCGATCCACCAACGGAGCGGCAGCTGACGTCCACGTGGGTTCATTATACATAGCCGTTAACCACTTCGCCCGGGAGGCAATTGGTCATGGAAATTTGTTCTTGGCTCGCATATATACATATAATGACGCCTATATCCCGTAGGGGTAGGCAGAAACCACGGATTTTCAATTTGCTACGATCCTGATACCTCTTTCGCTTCCTTCACTTTCATAACATTCTCCTCATACACGAAGAATGAAAGAACGCTAACAAAGAGAGTGTATAAGGGAGAAGTAGAAGAGGGAGCTGGAAGGGGTAGACCTCGACGGACGGACGGATCAAATCGGGGAAATCCTGAAGAAAGGCCAGGTCAAGAGCACCCTAAATCGGCGAGCGTGTATCAGGAATGTTACCTTTTTTGTCACTAGTTGTTTATTTACGATTAGCATTGCTATTTTCGAAAACAGAGCCCCATAAGGCCCTCAGCACATGGCGTGTAAGCGTAAGAGATGCGTAAGCGTATCGTAATACGCGCGTAGAACGAGCACGTACAAGTTGAAAAAAGTCCGCACACGAAACGTCGTCGTAGCGTAGCGTATGAGATTTCTGTCGTCATTACGACAGGCGTAGCGTAAAAACAAAACTTCTGACATAATTCACATAAAATCAAACATTAAAAAAATCTTCTTCATCTAACGAGATAGTAAGTTCGTCGATACATCCGCCGAAGACATCTGGCGCCAGTGACGCCATGATTTTAACGAATGAAATTTAACTTTAAAAAATGTATGCTTATGCGACGCTTTGTGCCCAGGGGGCCTACCGCGAAGATCGAAGTTCGTCAATTGCGGGCTTTTTTCTCCGTCGCTCTAATGACGTCTAAGAGAGAGTAAAAGAGAAAGATCCCCGCAATTGGTGAATTTCGGTTTTCGCGGTAGGCCTCCTGAACTCTACACGTCTCGTACCTACTCGTAACGTTTTCAAGATACGCTTACGCTGTCGCGCCGTGTGCTGAGGGCAGTGCCGGATTAACCATTAAGCAAAATAAGCACTTGCTTAGGGCACCACGTCTAGGGGGGCACCAAAATCGTTGGCAAAAAAACGGGTAGTTTGTACATGAACCTTTGTGCGTCGTGTATAGGGCACGTAAGCGCGTCTCCAACGCAGCTCCCTAAGAGGAGGCCCATTCCACCAGGCTTGCAATATCGCCGTTGCGCTGTCCAAAGCTGATAAGAGTATGTGCTCGATTTTTGATTGACAAATAGTTACCTAGCAACAATACACATAAGGTATTAATTCATTAAATTAAAATCGCGCATTAATCAGATTTGGAAAGCGCAACGATTTTGATTTATTTTATTTATTCTGATTTTTTTCTCATACTTTACCCATTGGTTCGTGGTTGATTTTTGATTTCCAGTATTCTGCAAATCTGTCAGCCTTTGGGCCAAAGGGCCTTATACACCCAATGTAGAGCTCAGTTTTAGAAAGCTACTTGTCTTAAACCCTACGTCGACCTTGTTCTTCAGCCTTCTCGGAGAGTCGAATTTAATAGTAGATCTACACTTTTGTCTTAATTTATAATTATGTCGTGTCCGAATTTCGCTCTCTTGCAACTCGGCCTTCGGCTTCGCATCGAAGTCTTAACAGATTTTCGAGGATCGGAATTTGTCACTCATGCTGCCCGAGCTCTTGCACACCAGATTGGTTTGCGACGTATTGCACACGGCCAAGCTGCAGAGCCGCGATCGTGCGAACTAATTGTCAAAGTTTTATTATAAAAAAACTGATGACGGAATCAAAGGCTAAAGTGGTTTGGGGCCCCACGAAGGCCGAAAACCAAAAGCATATGGTTTTATTTGAACCAAAGGTTTCCTTTACCATGATTAATCTTTGTTTTCCTAAGATGTAATTAAAAAGTGATGCCACCCAGATTTTTGATTCAGGTTTATTTCAGCTTCGGCGAAGTCGGTCAGTCGGAGGTCAATAACTGTTTAAGTTTAGGTTCTAAGTTACTATCATTTTCGACAAAATCTAAAATGTAGATCATACCAAATTTCATTCAAATAGGTGCAGCGGTTATTCCCCACATAAACTTCCACCCTCCTTTAGACATCCTTAGCAATGATTTTTTAGATTAAAACTATCCTGTCCTTTCTTGGGACTAAACTAATTATCTCTATACCAAATTTCAACTAAATTGGTTCAGCGGTTGAAGCGTGAAGAGGAATATTAAAAAAAAATTAAAAGTTTACATGTTTCCACTTCGGAATGGTGTCAATGTTATACCATATTCGTAAATGAGTTCGGCATTCCCGATTTATACGAAAACGATACCAAACATAGCCTACTAGCTTAACTGATGTAGATAACAAGATAAAGTTGAGAGCCCACCCCCTCCTCTGAAAATGTACACTACAAAACTTGGTGGCTCCACTTCTTAACTAAAGCAACCCTTGGATCCTAACTCCTAGGGGCCAATCCTGCCAAAAGAAATCTTCGGTTCGAAACGCCTATTTCATCGGCTGCAACTAACTCTAATCAAGTGCCCTTTTGAGCGAGGCCAAATGCGGAGCAGCAGGAGTGCCATGATCATATTGGTTCGATTTCGTTAGGTCTTATTCATACTCGGCTTTTTACTTTATGCAAAAGTTAGCCTTAAGCCTCACATAAATTTGGCCATGTGTCCAAATCCAGGCTTTCGTCTCTCGCGGCTGAGCATTATGCCTTGTGTACAATTCGCCATTGGTTTTTTTTTATAGCGCGCCGCCATCGGACTCTCCGGGCGTCTAACCTTGTGAGGACCTTAGCCTTCGGCCTCATTCACACAATTTGTCAATTCCAAGTTCTGCTTTCTTGCAGCGTGGCCTTTGGCCTCATACGTAAAAGCGCCGATCGGACCGCGCTTTAATCCTTATGAAGAGCTCAGCTTTCGACTTAGTTTTTAAGACACTTGGCCATAGATTCTTGCCAGAGCTCGGCCCTGCTGAAGCTCAACCTTAAGCCTCACATGAATGCGCTTCTCAGAAAAGCTCTCTTTTCAACCCTGTGTGGAGCTCGACTTTAGTCCTCGCTTACACTGGGTATTTTTTCAGTCACAAAACCCAGTTCTCTCGCAACTCCGCCTTTAGGTCTTGCTCGGAAGCGCCAAGTGGGCACTCCGGATCTTCAACCTTATGAGCATGGCCGTTGAATTCGTTTTTTGACTATTGCCTCCATTGGTTCAATTCCAAGCACTGCTATCCTGCAGTACGGTCTTCGGCCTCGCACGATTGCCCGCCACGGTAGAAACAACTGAGGGTCAACCGCGAACCACGTTCGACGTGTTGTCTCCCTGTCGCACATACGAATGTACAATTGCCTCTGGGCCTCAGTCCTTATGTAATTTTCGGGTTACTTTTGGTCACGTTACTTCTAGGTTTTATTTGTGAAGTGAACCAAAGCAGGTTTTAATCACATAGTTAGCCGGAAAGGCAAGTACAAAATCATAGATATAGGTAATTTCAGTCATTTAGTTCACGCATGCTTTGATAAAGGTGACATTAGGATGGCGACTGCACCAGCATTACCTACTGTTGCAACGTTACTGCTGCAGCACTGTACATTTCCTTGATAAAATAAATAATGGATTGAAAATACAAATTGCAGCAATAATGCGACCATGAACGTCACTTAGTTTACCAAAAAAAAAACAATGTTGTCAATGTAATCTGGATGAGCCTAGGCAAAGGGGGCACCAAGATCTAGAATGCTTAGGGCATCAAAATTTCTTAATCCGGCACTGGCTGAGGGCCGAAGGCTGCCGCTGCGGGAGCGCTTTCCGCGGAGGCAGAATTGTGAGGAGACGTGCAGTAATCAACCAATAGCATTAGTTCTTATTTTCGCTGTGCTAGATTACAACCACGGGTAGATTCCTGCACGTCTCCTCTAGGAAGGCAGTTTGAAGGTCTATTTCAATAGTTTATTCAGGAGCAACATGTGTACTAATGTACCGCTATGCGCACGCGCACAAACAATGGCGGTCGACGACCCACTTCCACGCATGGCGACGCCTGATGCGCCGACACAATCAAGTGACCATCGGTCAACCTTATTCATTGGTAATAAGGTTTAGGATTGACTGGTAAATAACGCATGTGGTACTCGGCCATATTTAAATGCTGGTTCGACCAATTCTGCTGTTTTCGAGCAAAAGGATATTCTTCTATAAGGATTGACACTTTTTCAACTTAGCAAACTTAGAGTCTGAGTCCGAGGCCGAAAAAACCACCTAGAGTCAGACCAAGCTAAGTTGGCAGTGATTTTGATACCCCAGCCTGTGCAAGTGTTAAGTAAACGTCTAATAATTTCATAGAAGTTTGACGTTAAAAATAACGTTAGCTCTCTGGCTGTCAATATCGCTGCCAACTTATCTTGGTAAGGGTATTTATTTGCGTGATGGGCACGGATATATTTGTTCCTGTTCCTGAGTTTGCATGCAGTTTTCTACGTTATATGTTATTTTATACATATCTATGGGTATTGTTCTCTGGGTACCCACAACACAAGCCTTTTTGGGCTTACCTCCTTTCCTTTTTAGCGATAACACCGCCTGTCGTTACCTGGTTCTATTTTCCTAAAATTTATTTGTAGTTTTCCATGTATGTAAAATGTATAATGTTTGGTGCACTAAAGAATATTTACTTACTTACTGTGGGGCTTAGTCAATTTGTGCGAAAATGTCCTTTAATATATATTTATTTTATTTATCCTACACTTCAGTGTATTCGCTCTACAAGCTCAAAACGAAACACAATTTTACATACAATTTCGTGTAAGCATCAACCCAATTTGCAGCAAGTACCGCCGTAGAGTCTAATGGGAGAAATCTCCGGCTGTCACGTATTCCGTTTTTTGAACAAATAGCCGTAATAGGAATCGACGACAAATTTCCGATACAGTTCGAGCGCGATTCCACTGCACTACGGGAAATATTTGACAGCTCTCTATGTTTTATGTTATGGAGTGTGGAATTAAAAGTAGTGAAATCTCTTATGGTAGAACTGTTGCAAAAGTGTTCAGCTGTCAGCTATGAATAAAAGTTCCAAATCTCTCCAGAGTAGCGCTAGAGTAGCTAAGAACCTAGGCGTTATTGACGGAGTGAAGTGCGCTGTCTATGATTTTATTTTATTTTTCAAGTATTCTAGGTATTGTAGCGCCACCTATTTAAGGTTTTTTGATGACACTTTTTGGTACATGGAGATTCCATTCCTTACCCTCCACCTTCCATATTTTATCTTTTTATTTTTATTTTTATTTATTTATTATAACATTAAAATATAAATATGTGTACCACAAAACAAAATATTCGCCAAACTGCGAGACAGTTTGTTGGCGATGAGCTCGCTCGTTATACTTATAAAAAGGTACATAATTTTGCACTGTCCTACCGTCCCGGCATGGCCAATTTTTATGTAGGTATTACAATTATGAAGTAGGTATAACGTAGGATTGGTGACACAACACTGGTGGCGCGGGCGCGTGACAGGAGCACAGCGGTGCGTAAAAAACTACCTTAACGCTAATTACTACGTTTGGTTATAAACTAACAACTAGTTATATTTTTACAACACAAGTGGCAAGAGGCACTACAATAGTTGATTTATATGAAGTTATTTTATGATACTAATATTAATGTTAGGTATTTAATTTACTATTCATGCTTTATGGAGTTATCGAATCTGTCTATTAATATTTCTTTAAATTTTTCTTTCAGGCTACCTAATTTTAATTTAGGGATATCTAGCAATATTGGGTATTCATTGTAAATTTTTGGGATTAAGTATTCTTGGGTTCTCCGACCATAATAGTTTTTGGCTGCAGGTTGATACAATTTTACTTTTTTAGATGAGCGAGTCACACGTTTATTCTTTTTCTGTACTTTAAAATCATCTGTATAATACGTATTGATAACATTTAAGTATGTGACTTTGCAATGCACTGGGAGAATTCTACAATATGAGAACAGTGAGTCATACTGATGTTTATACCTATTCCTTGTGTTTCGCCCAACTAAATATTTAATTAACCTAATTTGGAGTTGTTTTATTTGGTCTAAATATGTTTTGAAGGTACGTCCATAGTAACTGAGTCCATAACTTAACAATGCGTCCAACAATCTATTTTTATTATTTAAATATGATATGTTTTATCACATCAGTTCGAAAAGGCAGACTTATAGCAAAGTTGGGTCAAACAATTTTAGAAAAAGGCCATGGTCATGTCTCTGGACAAAACATTAAAAGTTGACGACACTGGTACATAGATATCCCATTTTTCTTATTTGAGTCTCGAGTATTTAAAAAAAATTATCCCATCTGTAAAGGTGCAGGGTAAAAAATAGCTTCACATTCCTTTGCGATGTCGAGACAAGAGTTAAGTTTATGAAATGGTAATGAAGATATATTTTGTGTTTTACTCGATAGTAAACTTTCTTCACTTCTCGAGCATTGCTCGCTACGCGCGTTGTCCAGTTTTGGATTGTTTTGCTTCCTCGGGTATCAATATATGAACTTCTTTGCTCTCTTTTTATAGAAATACCCATTATTGCAGCAGTAAGTAAAATGTTAATAACAAATAAATTATAATAGTCGTTTTTATTTATTTATTTATTTTATGGAGGATAGGCAGGCGTTTGACCACGATCTCATTTGATGGTAATAAGTGGTGAGTGATGGTGAGTGGGGTTTTATCGCTAAAAAGAGATATCTACCAGACAACCTTCTATTTATTTACAAATTTCGTAAACTCAAAATGAAGAACTTTTATGTGTATAAATCTTTGTAAAAAATTAATATCTTAACAGTCGTGTCGTACGACAATGGGCCGGCGCCGACACGTGGGGGCACGCGCTCGCATCACCGACACCGACTCGGTGCAGGTGTTTATTTAAACCGTTTCTTTTATTATCGTGATAAAAAGTCGTCTGGAAACTTGCAGGAATATGGGCTTTTCTATATCTATTTTAAAAATATTGCTAGTTTCACTTCGGTTTGCTTTAAATGTTCAAGCAAGCCAGCATTATCATTACGACCAAGGCTCGGAAACCGGTTAAATTCCCAAACCGTTATCATGTACTTGACGTAAAACCTTTTATAGTTTCGGTTTCGTTCGTAAAGCCGGTTTTAGGAAGAACATTTCCATAAACTTCTTGTCAGAATAACCGGCTTAGAACAATAAAAACCGGTTTCTTCCTATGTGGGTGTCTGTTTACGCGGCACACCACCAGGCCGGGCAGCTGTCTCGTCGCTCGTTGAATAAACCGGTTTATTTAGGTTAGAATAAAGTTCTTAAAACGTATACATTCTTATGGAAGTTCGCGGTAAAACCAAAATAAATCGGTATTAACCGCTAATTTTAAAACTTGTTCCAAGCCTTGATTACGACTATCATCTTAAGCTTGATCTATTTGAGAGATTTATTGATTTAATTATTATTTTTATTTAAAACATTGAAAATAATTGTGTACAATCCTGCACTAACTGCAAGTTTCTGTTTGACCCAATGGTTGACCGGTAGAGAATGCCTTAAGGCATTAAGTCCGCCATTTATACAATTATATATCGTGCAATAAAGTTTAAATAAATAAATAAAATCGCCATAAGATCGATTGAAGATTTTAACAACTTCGATGCAATGCAAAATAAAATCGGACCAAAAAAACAGAATTTTGATAATTTTAAAACCTCGTGACTCTGTAATAGGTTGACTTAAAAAATATAAAACGCTAATAGTTGTATAAATAAATAAATATAATAGGACATTATTACACAAATTGACTAAGTCCCACATAAAAATATAGATAGACATATACTTCATAATCATTATCTTCCTTGCGTTGTCCCGGCATTTTACCACGGCTCATGGGAGCCTGGGGTCCGCTTAGCAACTAATACCAAGAATTAGCGTAGGCACTAGTTTTTACGAAAGCGACTGCCATCTGACCTTCCAACCCAGAGGGGAAACTAGACCTTATTGGGATTAGTCCGGTTTCCTCAACGATGTTTTGTTTTCCTTCACCGAAAAGCGACTATATCAAAGGATATTCGTACATAGTTGCGAAAAACGCATTGGTACGAGCCGGGGTTTGAACCCGCGACCTCCGATTGCAAGTCACACGCTCTTACTGTTAGGCCACCAGCGCTACAAAACATATACTTCATAATAAAATATTAAATTATAAATTGCATTTCACGTCAAATATACAAGAATTCATATTGATATACATTTAATTTTTTACAGGTAAAATGCAGTTTTCTACATACTTCATAATAAGGAGATTTCATAGTTTCTGTAAGTATGAACAGTTTTAACTAAATACATACCTACGTACCAGTGGCGGCGCGTCACAAATATTCGTAGGGAACCCGGAGCTAATTTTGGTTTCCTTTTCTCCATGAACCGATCGTGAAAGTATTCAACGGGCTGAAGTTTAGACAAGCCGGTGGGAATCGAGTTCTTTGAATGATCCGCCACTGCTACATACCTATGTGTATATGGATATGACAAAAACATACATTTTTGACATTTTCGCGTGTTTCCACCGGCGTATAGGAAATTGCTAACTTAAACACATTGATGAAACTTTTAGAGGTCATGATTCTGAACAAACACATCATAAAAAATCACATGAAATTACTACACATTATAAAATAAACTCCCCCGCCGATTCTGTCTGTATGTTCGATAAACTTAAAAACTACTGAACGGATTTTCATGATTTCACCTATCAATAGAGAGATTCATGAGGAAGGTTTAGGTGTATAATTTGTTAAGGTTTTGTGTAACCCGCGCGAAACCGGGGCGGGTCGCTAGTATGTCAAAAAAAGTTTTTTTTTTAGCCCTCGTGTATTTTAAATTTCTTTAATCTCTCTCATTGTAAACACCGTGTTTTCAAACACGCTTTTTTTTCAACACGAGTGAACTCGTAACGGATGCCATGGACTGAAAATGAATTGAATTCATTCTTTCGTTCATTCGGTCGTGGGTTTGACAAACGGTCTGCGGCGTTACAGTCAGCTATTGTTTGGGTATTGATTCAAACCCGATTGTACAGTCAAGTAAAATATCTTTTTAGTTTCCTGTTTCCTTTGTTTCGTAGTTTTTAATTGGACGGTAATTTCGAATTTGTTTTTTTTTTTTTTGATAATTATTATTGACGTTTTATAATTATATGTTTGCATGCCAAATCATTGACGATCATAATGTAAATTCATATAGATTAACATAAGAATAATTTATACTGTAATTTGTCGTTATGAAAATAAATAAATCTAAATCTATCTATACTAATTTACCGAATTACACGTTGATTGTGTAGTAAATTGCTCAACCAACAGTAAATTTAGTATGTACATATTGCACATAATACTTAATTGCTAAGTTTAACCTAACTCCACTCAGAGTATATGTAGTAAACATAATAAAATAAACCTGTATACATAAATAAGGTATTTTGCTTGATAAAATAGAATATTCGTCTGGAATTGGGTTTGAATTATATATTCAATCCACGTGCCTTTGACAAATCGGGTACAATTACCATCAATGAATATTGTTCGGTTCTAGATAGTCCGCGTCTCGTCAACTTGGTGGCGTAGGTTGGAGTGAATAGGCACCCTAATTTAAACAACAATAATTATATAATCGTACGTAATAGAAATACTTATAAATAAATAACTTCCATAATCTAAACATAAATAATACTAAACTTAAAAAACTTATACATAAACTTAAAATAGAGGTCCTATAAATAAAACACGTCCTCCAAGTCACTGCCGATCGTACATATGTATATGTCTTAAAATAAATATGATATCGTAATAATTTAAGTTTTGGTATACTTAAATACAGTGTGTCCCTAGCCATTGGACAAAGCCGAAATGTATATATGCATTAGGGTATTTAGAACCAGTGTACAAAGTATCGTAACAGCCGGTGTAGCGGTTTCGAAGAAATTAACAAATTACCATTTTTTACTATGGAGCAGCCTGTATGTGTTAGTAGCTCCTAAGGTAATATCCTCAAAGAATAGTATGGAACCTTCTTCGACCTTTTTAATTATCTTTTTTATTTATAACACTGATAAGCTTCTGACTTTTAAAAAATGTCATCATTATCAAATATTTCGAACAAATTGTCAAAAACACTGCCAAACATTACACAGTGTGTTTCTTTTTGTTGTCGATTATTGCAAATAACTTTTGTTCGAAAATTTTTTTTTTTATCTTTTGTTCTAATTAAAAAAATATTAACGTCAGAGCATTCCTGAGAAGGAACCCTACGTGGGATTTCAGGGTTTGTCCAATGGCTAAGGTCGCCCTGTATACTTACTAAAGAAATATACATTTTAAGAGGCCGTTATCGATTTTAGTCGCAAAAATGTCAAATTGATAGATTTAGCGCATGAAATTGTACACCTTTTGTTACCTATTAGAAATAACAAGTACTGGTTTCTATTAGCACGTCTTGTTATCTTTCATTTTAATAAATCATTTTTTTTAAAACAGACTCATTTAATTAGTAATGTTTTTTTTTCTGATGGACGTTTAGGTAAACGCGCGTAAAGCAGTGATTTTGTCGATCTTATTTGTAAATTTCGTAAAGTTTGTACTGCTAAAAATGGTAATTTTGTATTACACATATCCTGTACTTCAACTTTAATAAACTTCATTTTTGTTATTATAAATTTGAAGTAGTGTAAATGAAAGTTAGACGAAATCAATTTTCTCCAGAAATTACTTCAAAACAAGTGACAATTTCTCTGAAAATCGATTTAATTTCAACGTAATTTTGATACTTAATCTACAACATTTGCTGAAACTGTTCTTATACATCATTTTGTATAATTTACTCGTACTACCATAATTTTTTGATGAATTTTTAAAAACTATCCCTTCTCGTCACCTCAACTATTACCGGGGACGCACTCTTGCGACCTCATTATTAAAAGGCAATATGAAAAAAACGTGCTAATAGAAACCAATACTTATTTAGATATTACGTAACAAAAGGTGCACAATTCCAACGACTAAATCTTTTAGTTACTTATTCTGTTTTTTTTTGTTTAATGCCTGCACGTACTACTGTTTCTGTTTAGCCTGATGGTTGACTGGTAGAGAATGCCTTTAGGCATTAAGTTCGCCATTTGTACTTTATTTGTTATATTGTGCAATAAAGCTTAAATAAATAAATAAATAAATCTATCAATTTAAAATTTTTGCTATAAAATCGTTACCGGGTTCTTAAAAATACATAACAATATATGTAATAGTTCTGTCAAATACATATCAGAAAAAAACCATGTATCACGTTTTTAGGATTCCGTACCCCAAGGGTTAAATGTCTCTGTCTGTCACCAGGCTGTATCTCATGAACTGTGATAGCTAGACAGTTGAAATTTTCACATATGATGTATGTCTGTTGGTTGCCACTATAACAATAAATACTAAAAAGTACGGAACCCTCGGTGGGCGACTCCGACTCGCACTTGTCCGGTTTGTTCGGACCTATTAGGGAAATGTAAACCGGTTTTTGATTGTATATAAAAACTGGTTTTTGACTAAAATTTCATACAACTAAAAACCGATTTACATTCCCTAGTACCTACCTAACCTACAATAAAATATGTACTCATAATGACCAATTGCAATAATTAAAAAAAATAATATTGTATAGAGTAAATCTTGTTTATACTATTTTGAAGTACCGTCTGTACAATGGGGAATGTTCTGAAGAACTTTTTGAATTGGTGCCACCGTCACGTTTTTATCACCGCACCTCCCGCCAAAGAAACAAAGTTCATCCTCACTTTCTCGACACGTGGCAAACCAAGAACAAGCGGGCATCTCGCTCGTTTTTTCCCAGAACGTGCAAGTTGTGGAATGAGCTACCTTCTGAGGTGTTTCGTTTCCCTTGCGCTATGACATGGGGTTCTTCAAGAAGCAGGTTTTTAGGGTTCTCAAAGGTTGGCAACGCATAAGTGGCTCCTCCGATGTTGCTTATGTCCATGGGCGGCGATGACTGCTTCCCATCAGGCGGCTCATCTGCTCGTTTACATCATTGCAGCCTATTACATAAAAAAAAAAGTGCCAAAGATTTATGTTTAACGAAACCAAGAAAAAGCATGTGGTAGATTTTTTTCTAAGTTTCGTTCAGTATAGAAAAATACACGTAAGGTCTCCTTATACACCCCCCGTAATCTGTCGTGCTTTTTTCGTGACCCCCCTCCCCCCCTAGCGAACCTCGCGTGATTTGTGCACAAGCCCTAAGTTGCCTTTGTACGAAACATTATTTTTGTTTTGTTTTGTCTGTTTTTTGTTAACCTGTTTATGTGCTGTAAAGTGACATACATACATACATACATAGTGTTCCACTGCTGCGCAAATTGCTCCCCTCGTTTTCTCCACTTCGATTTTGGTATTTTCTCACAATTTCGGATAATGGAATGCGTCCAAGTCGTCCCGCCTTTTCGGTCTGCTATATTTATTTATTTAATCTTTATTGCACATGAAGGTATAAATGGCGGACTTAATGCCTTAAGGCATTCTCTACCAGTCAACCAATGGGTTAAACCAGAAAGATTAAGTAGGTGCAGTGTCTTTTGAAGTAAATGAATTTGCTATAGAGTTTTCATTTTAATTTTATCCTCATATTTATTACTTATATTTTTAAGATACTAGATTAAAAGTCTCTCGCACTTAATATTGTTTAAGTCAGATCAGTACCCCTAGTGTAAATTTGATCGACATCATAACGTGACGAACGCGTTTGCGTTAAGTCTCATTTTGTATAGGATTTTGAGTTTCCAAAACGTCCCGCTTGGCGCGCTCTTTCTAAATCCAATACAAAATGAGACTAAACGCAAACGCGTACGTCACGTTTCGAAATCGAATTTATTTACACTAGGGGTACTGATCTCATTAAAGGAACTTAACTAACACTTACAATTTAAATGAAATGCAAAATACCCCCAAAACTGCAGGTGCAGACCAAGTAATAGAATCAAATGGTAATGAGCCAAGTTAGGACAAGTTAGTGCTTAAACTGGAGCACTAACTTCAGCTGTTAACTTGGAAGTACCATGTCGGAGTTTGACATAGATTTATCTAGTAGATGTAACAAGACTATCATGAATGTCGGATTTTCGAAAAACCGGAATATTGGACCGATTTTTACGATATTTCAATACCGAAATTGAAGAGGATCAACGTCGAAATGTTCGATTAATACCGGCTAAAAATAAAAATAAAAACTTTCGTTATTTTATTCCACTAGCCGATACATTTAATGTTAATGTAAAATTGCTCCAAGAAACATTAGGTTTAGGTCTTACACTCGGTCTGTCGTACAATCGATTGCCGGACGACTCAAGCAAAAAAAAAATTAATGCCATTTTGTCTTGTTTAAAAGTGGCTCAGTATGATCTATATATTCGCCCCGTAAATTATTGTAGGTGACTAAGTAAACAGCCTGTATATGTCCACGCCAAACGTCAAATGCAAAACAACAAACATAAAGGACGCACGTATGCGGCAGAAGGAAATGGATGTGTGGATGTTTGCATTATGTGTTGCCTGTTGAAGCTCAGTGGCGCCCTCAATATTTTTTCTTGTCGGTCTGTATGCAGTGTCTATGGGAGGTAATGTAGCTTAGTGAAGACAAGTAACTTAGTAACATGTGTATGAAGTTGTTCCACAGATTTCATTTCAAATGGTTAGGTTACTTAGTTGAAAGTTTGGACGTCCGGGGTTCAAGTTCTTGCTTTGACCTCAATACGAAATATAAGATTGACATTTGTTACAAATCTATCCAAACAGTATTCATAGTTTCCTGCTACCCAAAGGTTGTCTGGAAGAGATCGCTTCTTAGCGATAAGACCGCCTGTTGTTACCTAACTTTTAAGTGTTTTTTCATTTCCTGTCTATTTTTAAATGTATAGTGCACAATAAAGAATATTTACTTACTTACAGTGTTTTTAAAAGTTTTATAAACTTAATAATAATTCAGCCTATATACGTCCCACTGCTGGGCACAGGCCTCCTACCATGTGCGAGAGGGCTCGGGCTATAAACTTATAAACTTATTATTGTGCATGAAGCAGAAACGTCTGCGAGCGATGCTAATAATCTTAGAAACAAATTAAAAGTGGAAACATTCAGTGTCGGATGGGACTCGCACCCAGGACCACTGGATCGCTAGCCCAGTGCCCTGCCAGCTGAGCTACCAAGAATGTTCCCAATACAGCGAATATTTCCACCATATGTGAGCCTTAGGGAGGCTCTAGAGCTCTACCCCGAAAGACAGCAATATTTTCCACATTTAATTTGTTTCAAAGCTAAAATCGAAATTTCTAGAGATACCTATGTTTTATTATCACTTCCTGCAAATCTATTCCCGGTATTTCCCAGTCCACTATAATTTGGATCTTTTTAAATCGAGAGTGAATAGACATCTTTTAGGTAAGCTTGTTCCATCCTAGACTGCATCGGCACTTTCCATCAGGTGAGATTGTGGTCAAATGCTTACCTTCTCCTACCTAATAAAAAAAAAATATGGGTGTAACTTTTCTTGTCACTCGTTGCCATCGTTTCGGTCTGCAGGGCCACTTCTTTAAATCCTGGTTTTATGGTATTAGAATTAACCAAACATGCATTTTTGTGGTATAACCCCTTTCCATAAGAAAAATATTCCTTACATATATAGTTAACGTATTTTTGACAATGATTTATTGTACCTAACTCGAGATAGGTTAATAGGTGGTCCAAAATTAAAGCGCTTACCTTGTGACAAATTATACAATGCCTTTAGTCGCACCTGGGTGCGTAGCCAACGTGTCAATCGTTAACGCTCCGTAGCGTAGCGAAGTCATCCCTCTCTATCACTTTTCCATATTAGTGCAACAGTGAGCGTTGCGTTTCGTTCGCTACGGAGCGTTACAGATTTGGCACGTTGGATACGCACCCTGGGCAAGCGAGAAATGTGCACGTGCAAACGTGCTCCCGCTCACCGAAAGTGAAAGAGACAAGCTTATGTTTAACAATGAGTATGACAAAGATAAATGTTGTTAAATGTAGTATGTTTAGTTTTTACAGTTGCCCAATTTCACAGTAGATGTCGCTGATCTATCGGCTACTTCACGCTATTAAGATTTTTCTACAGCCCTTTATAAGGTAAATTTGGTTTCGGAATAAATGAGTATTAAGTTGTCAAGTGAAGTGTTTCATTACAAAAGGTAGGAAGTTCAGTGCAGTGTAGTGAGTGAACAAATGTAATGCAAAAATTATTCAATATTTTCTGTGCCCATTATGTATGAGTAAAACCTATCTATAGTTATATAATATCATTGATTTTTGAGCCAACTTGTGGAGGAGTTTCGAAACAATGCTACATTTAAAGCCCTCAATTTTATAACATTTATATTTTTAAGTCGACGGTTAGAATAACCGGTTTACATACGTATTATAATTATAACAATATAGATGACCATCCCCGAACAATACTTATATAACAATAAGCCCTGATGATAATCATGGTCAGATTTAGTCAACCGCAAAAGAATACTAATGTCGGGCCAAATGCGGTTGGGCCCAGTTCTATTTGGATGGTGTTATGCAATACCTAACGTCTTAACCAACATTATTAAAAAAAAATTTTTCGACAGTCTACTTTCAAACAAACGTGTCAGAAATAGTCTGAATCCGAATATTTTATCATCAAAATATCGAAAAAAAAAAATGTTGGTATAAACTTATAAAGTATTAAATTCGCTTGTCTCGCCCGGTAATCGAACCGATTAAAAATTCAAAAAATAAACACTTGTTATTTTATTCCGCTAGTCGACACAGTTAATATTAACATTTAGGTTTACAGAATCTTTATTACTCATAAGAGTCAACCATATTACCATTAACTTACATGTGTAAACATACTTATAATAAGAAAATATCTTGACAAGTACATTATTATTTGTTATAACAATTTGTTGTACATTAAGTGCAAATTAATTAACTACATGCGAAATTAGACAGATAAAAGTATTTACGTACACATTTTTTTTAATTTGACTCGCACCTAGCAAGTTATACAAACACGTAGACCATGCACTGACTAATGTGCTGCGCGAGCGCAGGCGCAAGGTCTTAGCCTAATTAACTAGAAGTATATAGTACATAATAATATTTTTCGACAAGCAAATTGTTTCTTTTTAAAAATAAAATAATGTTTCCTTTAAGTAAAATGAGCTAGCTTAAGGTTTTGCACTTTCCCTCGAGGGTCCATACATTTTTAGGGTTCCGTAGCCAAATGGCAAAAAACGGAACCTTATAGATTCGTCATGTCCGTCTGTCTGTCCGATTATGTCACAGCCACTTTTTTCCACCTGCATATAATTCACAGACCGTGGTTTGTGCAATAAAATTTAAACTGAATATTCAGCTATTATTTGTCTTCCATGCACGTTAGTATGGAAATAACCTGGCGTGGGCGAGCGTGGGACGACCATCACACGGGTATTGCTCCTTGATTCAAGGATTATTATAAAAATACTTACTTTAACCCTGTGAACGTCGCCTAAGGTGCGCGCCGCGCCATCCTGAACCTTGACGGAATGCACGAAGGTTGGGATTTGGTTGTAGGCGCACGCATCAGTTGATCAAATACTTTTAGAGTACACATGGTGCTACGTTACCGCACTAGTGCGAAAATTAGCATATTACGTTACTGTGTCGAACATTTAAAGGGCCAGATGTACTGTAAAACGTTGTACGATACATGTGCGAATAGGTAATCCGCAACTCGTGTCGATTTAAAACACTCCCATCGGTCGTTTCGAATTTCCTATTTTTCGCACTTGTATCGTAATGTACTATTACAGTACATATGGTGCTACTTTCCGCACTAGTGCGGGATTCAGCTCTTTCCGTGCCTATGTCAGATTGTTTGTTTTTTTTTGCTTCCAAGACAGAAAAGTTGAATGGGACAAAAGATATGGCGCGCCGCGAAGAAACTTGCGACGGAAGAAAAGGCAGCCTTTTAGCTCACATGTTTTCGTGACGTTTTTCTATTGAGGTAAACCTACCTATAGTCTAGTTTCCGTGTGATTTTTTTGCTCGCATTAAAAAACCATTAAAGTTTGTTCAAAAGTATCAACTCTATTTTACCGTACCCATTTTACTCAGGGCTACTTTAAAAATAATGGTATGTAATGTATGGACCAAGGTCAATAAATGATTTTTATTTTATATTTTTATTATAACAAATTGCACCTTACAGCCAATGCCAAAGCGGCACAAGGTGTTCGATGTCATATGGCTTGCGTTTATTTTTGTGTATGATAAGGATCGTTACCAAATTTTAGTCATTTTTTTTAATCGAAAACTATTTTTTTGCGGTCTGTCCAGCGCAACTGGGGTTTGCACTTGAACCCACAATTTGTGTGTCCACCACACACATATAAAAGGTTAATTTCATCGCAAAATACTTACTCTTAAAACCAGCTAGTGTTTGTTTATTGAAAATGAAAGTCATTCTTCAGAGAATGCTAAGGTTTTTTTAATATACACGTCTCAGGATCGTCTGTACGTCTGTCCGTTGACCGAAGTTCGATGTCCTTTAGATGGAGAACTTGCGAGAAAAATAATAAGTATTGGAAAACATTCTTATACTTAGCGAACAACTTTTAGATAAGTTGTTAATGTTGACGTGTGATATTATTTTTGATGGATGAAGCACACAAACGGTGGGTAATACGGGCTCCTAGCCCAAGGGCGTAGCCATCCAGTGAGCGGGGGGGGGGGGGGGGGCAGACGCCGCAGAGGGACATACATTGTATGTAGGAGGGCCCGGGTTGGTTGGGTGACATAAGCTAGGTTTTACATGAAAAAAGACAGGTCAAAGTTCCTTAAACGTTTTGTTTTGTAACAAAACAAGCCAAAATTTCTCCTCGAACAATAGAAGTTGACTTAGAACTTGACCTAGTGTGACCCCACGTAGGCTAAACCGAAACTGATAGAATTTGCTACAGCTTGAAACAATAGACAAATCTAATCAATGATTAAACACCGTTAGATAACGGAGTTCGTTGACTTTTTGTGTTTTCACATTGATACTAAGTTTTTGATTTTAATCGGCCTTGTCGGTAGCAACGCTGCCTGTGAAGCTGATGGTACTGGGTTAGAATACCGGTAAAGACAAATATTTGGGTGATAAATAAATAAATAAATATTATAGGACATTATTACACAAATTGACTAAGTCCCACAGTAAGCTCAATAAGGCTTGTGTTGAGGGTACTTAGATAACGATATATATAATATATAAATATTTATAAATACTAAAATAGATAGAAAACACCCATGACTCAGGAACAAATATCCATGCTCATCACACGAATAAGTGCCCTTACCAGGATTTGAACCCGGGACCATCAGCTTCGTAGGCAGGGTCACTACCAACTAGGCCAAACCGGTCGGTCGGTGATGAGCACAGATATTTGTTGCTGAGGCATAAGTTACATGTATTTAAGTATAAGTATTTTATATATCGTGGTCTGTGTACCCACAACACAAGCCTCCTTGATCTTACCGTCAAACGGGGGAAAATAAACGGATTTCATGTTCCCGTGCAAAATAAAACATCAATTATAGCTTATACAATCTGATTGCTGTTCGTGAACCAAGTTATTTTGCTTTTTACGTATGATACCACTCTTTCTGTTATAAAATAGTACATTACGATACAAGTGCGAAAAATAGGAAATTCGAAACGAGTGGCGATAAATTAAAACACGACCGAAGGGAGTGTTTTAAATCGACACGAGTTGCGAATTACCTATTCGCACATGTATCTTACAACGTTTTACAGTACATATGGCCCTTTAAATGTTCGACACAGTAACGTAATACGCTAATTTTCGCACTAGTGCGGTTAAAGTAGCACCATATGTACTGTAAAATATATTTCGGACGATTCAATCCATGGTTTGTTAGTTACAAATAAACTTAAATTACTATGTTAGTACCTAAACTAAGATGAGAAATGCGTTTGTAATTTACGTACCTAATACACTCTAAGATATATACGATAAGTTTCCCCTGGGCCTAAATCGACGGTCTTCTTTCATGAGAACTCTGTCTGTCTGTTACCTCTTCACGCTTAAACTACTGAACCGATTTAGGTGAAATTTGGTATGGAGATAGTTTGAGACACGGAGAAGGACATAGGATAGTTTTCATCAATCATCATCATTCCTTGACGACCTCTCTGGCCTAGTGGGTAGTGACCCTGCCTATGAAGCCGATGGTCCTGGGTTCGAATCCCGATAAGGGCATTTGTGTGATGAGCACAGTTATTTGTTACTGAGTCATTGATGTTTTTTATGTATTAAAGTATTTGTATATTATATATATCGTTGTCTGAGTACCCACAACACAAGCCTTCTTGAGCTTACCGTGGGACTTAGTCAATTTGTGTAAGAATGTCCCTATAATATTTATTTATTCCTCGCAGACGACGTTGCGGTCAGAAGCTAGTGTTAAATAAAATGGACAGTTTGAGCGTTAACACAAGGTCATTGCCACCCTATGTATTACCTAAGAGATTCTAGACTTTGTCTGAAGTCTAGGTATTGCAGCCAGACAGTTGAATGCACTTGGAGTCGACGATCTCTTACGTAATAGCTGCACGCGGTGTTGCTTGCTTTATTACGGTATAGGTACATGGGCGCCGTCAGGATCAGGGATCGGAACCGGTTTTTTGCAAAAACATCGAAATAACCATATATTTCGGTTTATTTTATACTCAAAATGTAGGACTCAGTTGTGTTTTTAGATAACGACTTCGTATTATTAGATTGCCCGATTAGGAATGAAATAATTAACAAAGAACGAAAAAATACCGTTTTCGTTCCCATACAAAAAATACCGGTTTCCGATCCCTAGTCAGGATTACTTTCAGGGAGGTGCATTATAAATGGAATAGAGGAATAGATGCACTCATTTATTTTTCTTGGGTTAAATAGTTCCGAGTTATGCTATCAAAATCATTGCAGACTCTCTATCTCTTACAAACTCTAATGCTGGTGCAGACGCATAAAAAACATGTATTTTATATTTCTTTCCTGCCAGGGGGGGGTGCAAGTACACCCCCTTGCACCCCGCTGCCGGCGCCTATGTAGGTACGATTATGATATGAGACAAAGATGAATTCGGGAATTCCAAAACACTTGCGAATGGATACTTAGTAATTTTGGCTATGGCCTAAATATGGGTGGATCAATTTATTTGTAGACGATAAAAGTATCATAGGCTAGAAAAATTGTTATACTACACATCCTCCTCGCGTTGTCCCGGCATTTCGGCATGGCTCAGGGGAGCTTGGGGTCCGCCTGGCAGCTATAAGAGTAAAGTTTTGGTAATTATTGCAGGTGACTAAATTTCAGTGGCGGCGCGTCACAAATATTCGTAGGGAACCCGGAGCTAATTTTACTTTCCTTTTCTTCATGATCCGATCGTGAAAGTACTCAACGGTCTGAAATTAGACAAGCCGGTGGGAATCGAGTTCTTTGAACGATCCGCCACTGCTAAATTTACAACCTGTATAAGGACATAACTGTCATAAAAGTGTACGTTATTCGGTTAATTTAAAAACCATAAAATAGGGGTTTTAAGAGTGACCCAGGCGACCGTAACCATCAGTCAGACCGTCAACATCTCTAGCATCTCCTGAGGATGCCTCGTAGAGAGGCGAAACACGTGTCGAGTTTTGTACTTTTGGTGGTGGGTTGTTATATTTATTTGCGTATTTATTTTTGCGGTGGAAGGGTGGGAATATTAATTGCATGTAAAAATACGCAAGTAAGTATAACGGGTTAGCACTGTTTGACTAACACGTTATTTTCTCGCGGATTAGCAAAGTAATATTTCTTGCTTTAATTAGCATGGATTTCCGCAAAGTAACACCTGATTCTATTAATTATTTGACCGTAACCATGGCAACGAGATTCGAGCAAAAATTGATTTGCCCATATAATGTAAAGATTTATGAAAGTTGCGGGCAGAACCTATTTCCCAATATTTACTTCACTATTTAATTTTCAATATTTCCATAGACAAATGCGAAATCTCGCATCGCCTCAGGGTTTCGGAGATGCTCGCAAATCTAATACTAAACCAATATGACTTTGTAGCTAGTCGGTAAAAGTATTGGAATAAATTGGTGCATTTTTAGATAACATTTGTGAGAAGTGAAAACGTTTACACTAGGGAAGTACGTGATCGATCAAAAGGAGAAAAAGTTTTTCCACTTCTAAACATTCTCTATTCTCCATGATTTTTAGTATTTTTTGGCATAATGAAAAACTAGGGTTTTAGTTTTTTTTTAAGCGAATTCTATAAACCTAGAATATATTATGCTGAAGCGATCGATCAAAATCAAAGTGATTTGTTAAGATTTAATTAGTGGTAAACGTTTTCTCCCGAAATTGAATTTACAATACAATACTCTTTATTGAACACCTCACATAGAAAAAAAATACCGTTAATTTGTTAGATCCAAAAAGCTATTCTTCCCTCTTAGTAAATGGAGGTAGGAAAATACAGGGATCTCGGCGCCGACTATAATTTTATTCTATTTGGTGTCGAGACCCTTGGTCCGTGGGGCCCTGGCGCACTGGGTCTTTTCAGAGATCTGTCTAAGAGACTCAGAGACGCCACAGGAGATCAAGGAGCTGGCAGCTTCCTCGATCAACGCATCAGTCTAATGATTCAGCGAGGAAATGCTGCCAGCGTTTTTTTAGTTTTAGTTTTTTTTATTTTTTTATTATGAAAAACAGATTTCATTTCATACAAATTTTTAAATGCTCCTTAACTCTTATTTTAATTAAAAAATTAAACGTATGGCTGTGCTTGATATACAACTGAGTCAAAATATTTTCAATAATGTGAATATCCAGAGAGGAAAATGGGGACTACGTGTGTATGGAAAGGCGATTTTTCCACTTTCGTCCTGATGGTAAGCAGTTACCGTTGCCCGTGGACCTGCGACACCAGAGGGTTGCAAGTGCGTTGCTGTCCTTTGAGAACTCGAACTCGAACTTTGTTGAACTGAACTCGGGTTCAGCCCCAAATGCATTCGTTCACACTGTTCGACGTTTGTTAATAATAACTTCGTGTATACAAAACGTAGGTTTGTCTGTCTGTTTCCAACATAAACACAACTTGAGTATGCGGTTCACCTTTAAACAAATCCAATTTAAGTTTGAGCTCTTGATCCTAGACAAGTAATATTATGCGTTGGACCAAATTATGTTGGTCTGGTTGGACTTGGAGAAAACAAACATTACATAGGTATTTTTGAATCGATCATGTTTATTTTACTTTTTTATGACGGCAGGCGGAACAATCTATACTAGTATACTCTAAGGTATATAGTAAACGATAGAAGTGGTCGGAAATATAAACGAAGTAAGTATTAGGACAAAAAGAAAATACAACACACTTTGTATGAATATTGCTTAAAATCAAAGTAGTATACTTTATTAGGCATACAATGTTACAAATCGTGTTTAGTAATTATTTTGAGCTATATAACAATTTTATTTGATCATGTAATGTTTTCATCTACCCCCAACTGGTGTAAGGAGCCATTTAAGGGTAGATTTTGTTTACTTTTATTTAAATACCTAAAGATACAGAGTATAATATAAGTAATAGTAAGCAATCTGTGATATTGTGAACTACTTACCTTTTATTTCGCTACACCCTTTCCAGGGTCCATGTATGTAACATATATTGGAATGCAAATAAAGATCTATCTCTATCTACCTATCTCTAAGCATAAACAATTTCTTACTTTATTCCGCCAAGTCCAATCTCTACAATAATTGTTGTTGTATGTACTAACACTATATGAGTTTTTAGCTCGAAATAAATGATTTTCATTTCATTTCATTTTTCATTTCATTTCATTTCTACAGTTATTTACGATACAAGTGCGAAAAATAGGAATTTCGTAACGAGTGGCGATAAATTAAAACACGACCCGAAGGGAGTTTTGTTAAAACGAGACGAGTTGCAAATTACTTATTCGCACGTGTATTGTACCGATCGTACGAAGTTTTACAGTACATATGGCTCTTTAAAGTTTCGACATAGTTACATAATGTACTAATTTACGCACTAGTGCGGAAAAGTAGCACCATATGTACTGTAATAGTACATTACGATACAAGTCCGAAAAATAGGAAATTCGAAACGAGTGGCGATAAATTAAAACACGACCGAAGGGAGTTTTGTTAAATCGACACGAGTTGCGAATTACGTATTCGCACGTGTATCGTACCGATCGTACGAAGTTTTTCAGTACATATGACTCTTTTAAGTTTTGACATAGTTACATAATGTGCTAATTTACGCACTAATGCGGAAAAGTAGCACCATATGTACTGTAAAAGCCTTTACAGACCACCTATTTTGAGCGTTGGCGTCTAGTCAGCGCTGTGAAAAATGGCGTCGCTGCGCAGTTGCGCCAACGTTGCGTCGAGCAGCCATAGAGTAGACTAGACGCCGACGCTCAGAAGACACTAGTGTGCGGTCTCTCTTTCTATTTAATACCTATATATATTTGTTTTGAAATTCAACTCCTTGTTTGAAAGACTTTCCGCGGGCGGAGGCAAGTTTTAGACCGAAAAACATCCTTCAGTAATGAGCCAAAACTTGCATGTTTATTAAGTGTATAATGTAAATTTAAACGTGTACATCATACATAATATTATGTACACTGGATCTCAAAAGTTGCGAATACAATATTTTCCGAACACAACGCGGGCTTGGCTGTGTTTCTTCCGGGTACCTGACGTGACAGCGCAATGAATATATTGGCAGTATTTTATGTATTTTTATACAGTGCGATTGGCAACTGTAGTAGTGGCTGCTATATGATGAAAGACATTAAAATACGAGTGTGGTTTTATGAGACGAATGAAATGAGTTTCATAAAAGGATCACACGAGTCGGTTTTCTTGTGAGTGTATTTTAAACAAGAATTTGACAGTATTAGTAGCATTGACAGGGAAACCTATACTGGTTCTATATGTAAAAAGCTTCGACCGACTAACCCAATTTATGGAACTGACATAATTGATTTTTTTAGTTGCCGATATCATAATCATAATCATTTTATTTGTAAAATCAATTGTTAAGTTGATTTCCAAAAGTGTTTTTTTTTGTATCTTGCCTTTATTAAGTACCTAATTTATCCGTTAAATGCGTATTTTAAGTAACAGAACCATAAATAACTAGCATCATCAATTCATGTAGTGTGTGCTTTAGCGATAAGACCGCCTTTTGTCTGCCTCTATCACTAATCAGTTGTTTTTCTTTAAGCTGTACCTTTTACTGAGGTGTGCCAATAAAGAGTATTCTATCTTTCTATCTATCGATAACTTATAAAATTTTGATAGGCATATGTAGATCAAAGAGAAAAATAGGCTTGGTTGAATTAAATAATGTACAAAAACACTTGAGATCGCCTATATACGAACAATATGGTATGGGCACTGTGAATGTCACCTGGACTCGGATATTACGTCCTTAAAACTACGTCCAAAAGAGAGGTATGGGCACTGTGAATGTCATCTCGCTTTGTGTGGTAGGGCACAGCACAGCGGATATCATTCCAGATCTATCTAGAGCAGAGCCATACCTTGCATAAAAAAAAAAATTAGTACCTAATTAAAGTAAGTCTTTTTACTATGAAGGGAAAACTTTTTGCGAGAACTCAAAAACAGCTAAACTGATCATGTCCGCTATAGTTTTCATTTAATGTTTTTCTTAAGCTCTACTTCCACGATTTTTTTCATATTTTTTGTACCTATGGTTCAAAAGTTAGAGGGGGGGGGGGGGGACACATTTTTTTTCTTTCGTAGCGATTATCTCCGAATATATTCACTTTATCAAAAAATGTTTCTTGAAAACCCCTATTAGTTCTGAAAGACCTTTCTAACGATACCCCACACTCTAGGGTTGAAGCGAAAAATTCACCCACACTTTACGTGTAGGGGAGGTACCCTAAAAAAATTAAATTTATAGATTTAATTGTACGACTTTGTCTGCTTTATTGATTTATATATCCATGCTAAATTTCAGCTTTCTAGCACTAACGACCACGGAGCAAAGCCTCGGACAGACAGACAGACAGATGGACATGGCGAAACTATAAGGGTTCCTAGTTGACTACGGAACCCTAAAAAGCAAATAAAGTTGTTGTACCAATGTTATAAAAAAAGTCGCCATCGGATATATCGGAGCGGCCAAGGTCACAAATATCTAAACAGCCTCTATTATCAAGACGTTTAATTGCATGTTCAGATATTTTTGACCACCTTGCCCGCTCCATTATATCAGACCGGCTAGCATAAGTTGCGTTTTCTCTGTAAGAAGTCGCGCGCGAGAACGCAACTCATGCTAGCAGGTCTGATGGCCACTGTATGACTGTACACATCATTTCTATTACGTCACTAGCTTATATTGAAACGTTATCAAAATACCCGATTTGAATAAACCGAACGCCGCCGGCACACCCACGCTGACCGTCTCCGACTAGTTTTCACTGCCACTGGCAAGGTCATTGGTCGCCTACATGTATTTGAGTTAAAACGTCGTATGTTTGTACATACTCCCTTCTCCTGTACGGGCTGACTTTTATTAAGTTGTCGATGTTTTCCCCGACATTTCAAATCATGGGTGTTTTCTTATGTATTTAAGTATTTATATATTATATAAATCGTTCTCTAAATGCCCTCAACACAAGCCTTATTGAGTTTACTGTGGGACTTGGTTAATTTGTGTAAGAATGTCCTATAATATTTATATATATTTTTTATTTAATTGGTTCTTTTGTTCACAATCTCTTTATTGTAACAGACAGAAAGATAAAATATTGTTTATCCTAAATGTATTGTGTAGTGTAAAGGTGACAGTAGGAAGCTCTCAGCTCCGAGAGGCTTTTAGCGAACTTCGCGTTTACCTGCCATAGTGTTCTGCGGGTAACAATATTTATTAAGTAAGCGTTTTCTATCTTGATCGGCCTTAAGGTCTTGTGCTACAACATATATGTATGTATGTAGTTTTGAATATGAATAAGTTCTTGGCATTAATTTAATTTTTGGTACAAGCTTTTATCGCTGTCTGTTTTTTCTTTCCACGCGCAACTAATACTCATCGAGACAATTCTAAAAACCCCAAACACAATTAGGTTGCGTTGTTTTATCACAGAGTTCCTATGGCCACCTCCTGACTCCGTCATCAGATCAGCTCATTGCATTGTCACAAGACTTGCAAATTGCAAATTTTCAGCTTCATCGGAAACCGGGAAGTGGACAGGGACTGATATCGGTTACGGTATAACGGTATGGTAGCGGTGTAAAATTACGATACCGATACATTATACCGGGTAGGCCGCGTGGCTCCGATATAAAGGTATCGCAACCATTTTAAAATGACGGTACCGGTATTTTTTCCGGTATATACCTTAACCGTTATTATAGCCAAACTGATAGTATTAAATAAAATCAAAAGGGCTTACACTTACATAGACAGCTTCATCCATTTCATCCAATAGGAACCAAGTTGGCCCAAGGCGTGGGCGGCTTGGCAACGACGCCTAAGCTGATTGGGTACCTTAATGAAAGCGGTTAAGGTACCCGAAAAATAAACCGTACCGTTATTTTTCGGTAGCGAAATAAATTTATTCGGCTACCAAAATGGTTCGGATTAAACCGGTATGACGTCATACCGTTATATAAAGGTATCGTTATTTTTCGGTTATGCAGTCCCTGGATGTGGGTCAAAAACTTTCAAGATTTGACCCGTATAAACATTTTTTTTTTTATAATTTTTTTTTTTTTTATTTCAATAAAATACAGTGGATACTGACTTAATATTAAATACAACGTCCCACAAAACTGTTTGCACAGTTTGACTGTGGGATCCGTGGGGCTATACTAGGTTAGGTACATAATAATCATAAAGTCTAATTATTTGTAGAGGCAAACATTGGCCAAGCGGACCCCAGGCTACATACATACATGGATGCCCAGGCTCCCATGAGCTGTGGCAAAATGCCGGGACAACACGAGGAAGATGATGATATTTATTTTTTTAGACGTTTAGTTTATTTAGATTTAGATATCTTATCAGACGGACTAACATACAAGTACCTCATTTTTTTTGTATTGCGAAACAGCGAGGAAATGCCGCCAGCATCCTTGGTACAATGCCTCAAGGGCCTATTTTAGATTTAAGCTAGTTCTAGTAATCCTCTGAATATTTCCATTATGTATATTGTTATTGTAAATAAATAAGTACCTAAGCACAATAAAGTCCTTGTAAAAGTCCCATTTTTCATATAAGCCTATATAAAGTACCCTTAAAGCCAAATGCGGTACGAAACACATTGATATGCAATCGACGGGCGATGCATTGTTCTTCGAATCAAAGTGTGGCCATGAAACGAGCGGGCTTTTTTGCATTTTCATCATTGCATATGAGTACTCATATTAGCAGGAGCGGTTGTCTAACGCGTTACACATTTAATTGTATGCTTAACTCGTTCCTGTCCTGAGTGCCTACCGCGTAAACCGTAATTCGCAAATTGCGGGGATCTTTCTCTCTTACTCTCACTAAGACGTAATTAGAGTGACAGAGAAAAATGCCCGCAATTGACGAACTTCGATTTTCACAGTTATAGCCCTGTAGATATCGCATAAAGTCCGCAGCAAGCTCGGTTCTCCATACAAACGTACTTACGCTCTCATTTCAAAACCACTAGCTAGATTGCTCTGAAACTTTGTGCTTACAATAAGATAAGGCATATCTATGCCTGTAATTAGTTTATGTAGCTTCAGATACCATAGTTTAAAAAATGCAGCGAATTTAAGTTTTCATACAAAACTTGGTTTTGCTCTACTTCGTTTATAAGCTAGAGCTATGTAAACCAATTACCGGCATAGATATACCTCATGTCATTGTATGTGCAAAGTTTCATTATAATCCAGCTTGTAGTTTTAAAATGAGAACGAAACTCCGTTTGTATGGGAAAGACTCAAAATCGCAAGCTAAGCTTTACGCAGCACCCTTTTATGGGGACCCACGGGATACATTTTTTCAATACTTGAGACTAAAATAAAAAAAACGTGAGATGTGGGTATACTTGGGCCGTTAACTTTTGATGTATTGTCCACAGAAGTGACCTTTTTTTTTGTTTGACCCATGTGCAATGGAGCATTGCCCGGACTGTCGCGTACGGACGTATTTTATTACCCATATTGTGACTTTTTTGGTGTTTAAAGCAGGCGATTATTTTTCTGTGCATATTTTAGACCATTATTCACAGAAAAGGAAACTCTTGGACCTGCAAATTTTCAGAAAATTCGCGTTGGTACGGGACTACGGTAGACAATTTCATGGAATGCTCCTAATACTGAAGTTGCAGGCGTGACTGCTTACCATCAGGCGGGCCCTATGCTTGTTTACCACCGTATATACCACGAATATACAAAATACAACCGATGCGATTTATGTCAAATAGTCTGGCCTGTAGGTTAAGAATAATTGAATTTATTTTCATTTATCTAGATATTAATTCAATTGACTATAGATATTATATTTGTTTGTAACTAAACACTATATGGATCCATAATCTGAAATAAAAACGATTGAATTGAATTGTAACTCCTTTTAAAAGTCAATTTACTATTTAAATTATGAAGACCGGTCTGTCCTAGCGGGTAGTGACAGTGACCATGCCTATGAAGCCGCTAATATTTGTTCTTGAGTCATGGGTGTTTTCTATGTATTTACTCGTATCTACGTATGTATATCGTCGCCTAGTACCTATAGTACAAGCTCTGCTTAGTTTGGGGCTAGACCGAGCTGTGTAAGATTAACCCAAAAAAAAATATCCGCGCTCGCTCGTCGCCAATTCTATGGCCTCGCAGCATATCGCAAGGTATTTAGCATAAGAATGGTGTTCCTAAAAATGGCGTCAGTGCCTTCTGCATGACAATTGTAACCATTGTCGTAGAACTTTGAACTCGAAAACCGTTGAAATGGTGTCCCAATTTAACTCAAGCATGTGCACTGATTTCCAAAATGAGGATAAACGCACAAAGATAGATGGCGCTGAAATCGTTTACATAAAACATGTCATGACAAATACAAAGACATAAAGTATGGAGTGTGGATTTTATTTATTTTTACCTCCACCTTCCATACAAATAATGGCAGCGTCGCACCCAAAAAGGCGGGGGTCACAAGTTATTACAGAAACAATATTTCACAAAAATTGAAATTATCTCTAAAACAAGACCGATTTCAGAAAACTTTGTATGAAAATAAGGTGACGATAATGAGGCACCCTTTTAAAAGCTGCCGGGTTATATGCCAATGGACCCGGGTACGTCCTTAAACTACGTCCAAAAGAGAGGTATGGGCATTGTGAATATCATCTCGCTTTGTGTGGTAGGGCGACAGCACAGCGGATGTCATTCCAGATCTAGAGCAGAGCCCAACTGGGGAAGTACCTCCACCTTACAGAAAACCACAGCCAAATAGCACTAGACCCTACTCATAGTGTTGTGTTCCTGTCGGTGAGTAAGGTTGCCAGAGCTCAACGAGGGGGAGTTGCAGGCGTACATAGGCTACGGAGGCTGCTTACCATCAGGCGGGCCGTATGCTTGTTTGCCACCGACGTAGTATAAAAAAAAAACCCATTATATTATCATTGGGCCCACGGTATATTACAGTAAAGTCTTCCTCTAGCTTATTCTTTCCGCCATTTCTTACTGTTTGTCTAATTGCCTTTGTGTTTGTTGCAGGTAAATAATGTGCAGAAGACAGCTAGCTGTGTGATGTCTGTAAGTAACTACAAAAAACCGGCCAAGTGACATTGAAAGACTTTGAGTGTCACCGAACAAACAAGAATAATTCGCTTCATTTTTTTAATTATAGGGAAGCAAACAGCGAATATTATACATAAAGGTAAGTCAGTAAAGATATTACAATAGCCACCACAGTTTCCACTTTTAGTTAATAACAATTCAGTTGCTCAGAAAAGACAGCACTTAGAAATGTGGTATAAGGGTATTTGTCCATACGTAATTTTATAAATGGTTAATAGGTTAAAATAAAGTGAAAATAAGATTTTAACATTAGTGTCAACTAGGGTTGCCACCTTTTTTCTACCGCAAAATGGTATTTTTATCAAAATATTGAAAAAAATATAGTATTTACTGTGAAAATGGAAAAAATAATAATAGGACACTATTTGAGGCGAATTGCGGCGTTTAAAAATTCAAGTCGCATAGAGTCCGATCGAGCTAAGTTGGCAGCGATTTTGACAGCTCAGCCTGCGCAACTGTTAAGTAAACGTCAAAATTTCATAGATGTTTGACGTTTAAAATAACACTTGCACTGTCTGGGCTGTCAAAATCGCTGTCAACTTATCTTGGTCTGACTCTACGATGCGATATCGGGGACATTTGTATACCCCTTTCTTTAATAAATAAATAAATAAATATTATAGGACATTATTACACAAATTTACTAAGTCCCACAGTAAGCTCAATAAGGCTTGTGTTGAGGGTACTTAGACAACGATATATATAATATATAAATATATATAAATACTTAAATACATAGAAAACATCCATGACTCAGGAACAAATATCCATGCTCATCACACGAATAAATGCCCTTACCAGGATTTGAACCCGGGGCCATTGGCTTCATAGGCAGGGCCACTACCCACTAGGCCAGACCGGTCGTCAACTTCATGAACATTTTGATAAGGTACGAGTACCTCCCACACAACATGTTTTTTCTTTGTTTGGACCCAATAGTGTGGGGTATCTTTGGATAAGTATTTTAAACGAATAAGGGGTCTCAAAAAGCAATTTTTTGATAAAGTTAATATCCCTAAAGATAATAATCGCTCCGAAAGAGATAAAATATGTGTCCTTCCCCTCTAACCTTTGAACAAACACTCCAAATAAAATGAAAACAAAAAGTGAAACAAAAGTTAGTAAATACTTTCTTCAAAGGCACTCATTTTTCTGGTTTAACCCATTGGTTGACTGGTAGATAATGCCTTATAGCGTTAAGTCCGCCACTTGTACCTTCATGTATTGTGAAATAAAGATTAAATAAATTATTCCTAGCGTGAGACGTAATTTAGTGCAGAGATATTTTGAGTCTTTTCGGTGAGCGTGTTGTAAATTTGAGGTGAGGTAAATTTTTCGTTCCTTCCATTATAAGTAATAAATAAATAAATATTATAGGACATTATAACACAAATTGACCAACTCCTACAGTAAACTCATTAAGGCTGGTGTTGTGGGTACTTAGACAACGATATATATAATATATAAATACTTAAATACATAGAAAACACCCATGACTCAGGAACAAATATCCATGCTCATCACACGAATAAATGCCCTTACCAGGATTTGAACCCGGGACCATCGGGTTCACAGGCAGGGTCACTACCCACTAGGCCAGACCGGTCGTTAATGATGAAAATATAATATTTTTCGTACTATATCGTTTTTGTATAATACCGGGTGTGGCCTGTAACACTAGAAATAAATTAAACTGTAGGCTGTACTCCTCAAACTGACCAACATTTGTTCAGCGATTTTTGAAAATTATGAATTCTTTAGACTTCCTATTTTTCATACAAATTAAATATTACCTTCAATGTACGCTGTCATCAGTGTAATTGACGTTGCTTGTCACGCTTTACACATAACAAAATTCGTAATACATTGCGTCTTAGAATATAAAAATAAAAGTGTTCTAAAAATCAAAATAATATTAGCTTGAATATTTATTTTATTCTATTTTTAGTATTTGTTGTTATAGCGGCAACAGAAATACATCATCTGTGAAAATTTCAACTGTCTAGCTATCACGGTTCATGAGATACAGCCAAGATAGACAGACAGACGGACGCACAGTGCAGTCTTAGTAATAGGGTCCCGTTTTTCCCTTTGGGTACGGACACCTAAAAAAAATTTTGAAATGAGTCGTGACCGGTACTGACATTTCATTTGACCACACATCCATTTTTACTATATATTGACCTTAATATTATTCCAGAACTGACAATAAGACATTCGATTGAATCAAAAATGATACCTAACTCGATTATATACCTAAACCCTACGCAGTTATTAACCTCAGCCTTTGTTAAGGCTAAATCCCCCCCTCCCCCCACCTGCATGAAAAATTCAGGTGGCTCCACTTCGTAAACCCATCTTAGTGATCCAAAGATCAATCCTGCCAAAAGAAATCTTTGGTTCAGCAAAAGCCGTATTCTTCGTTTTTTTTGTATTGTACGACTGCAACTATCAAACATGATGTAGAATCTTGTTAGACTTTGCAAAGCATAAAAGACTCAGCCCCCAATTTGAACGCATCATATATTATAATTTATAATATTCCTTGATATACTATATTTTATATACCTTTGTTTAAAAACAGAATTCCTTCAAGCCCATATTTTATCCTCCCATTTCCAACTTTTAGACGTAATTCTATTCCGCGCGTACTAATTATGCGCGCCGTCTAAACATGTTCAGAGCATGAATATGGATGCGTTTTTAGAGTCCTCTGGGCACGAAAGTAAAAAAGAAAAAAGCGGCCAAGTGCGAGTCAAACTCGCGCACGAAGGGTTCCGTACCATTACGAATAAAACGGCAAAAAATCACGTTCGTTGTATGGGAGTCCTTAAATATTTATTTTATTCTATTTTTTTAGTACTAGTTGTCATAGCGGCAACAGTAATACATCATCTGTGAAAATTTCAACTATCTAACTATCATGGTTCATGAGATACGGCCTGATGACAGACAGACAGAAAGACAGACGGACGGACAGCGGAGTCTTAGTAATAGGGTCCCGTTTTACCCTTTGGGTACGGATCCCTAGAAAGGAGTTATGACTCGACAATGTGAGATTATAGCGAAGGATAAAAAGTCGAAATAGTGGCGCGTTTATGTCTTTTGTACTACATTTTTGTATACTGAGATACTTCCTACCAATGTTTCATAGTAAAAAAGTATAATTAGGGTTCCGTACCAAAAAGTTATAAAAGGAACCCTTATGGTGCGACTCTGTCCGTCCGTCCGTCCGTCTGTCACAACGCTAAATATCTCGAGAACCACGTAAGCTCTCGATTTGAAATTTGGAATAGTAATGAACAACGCTAACCCAGACATATTGGAAGTGTCTAAATATTTGTATAAACGTCATAATTTCATAGTGCCAAACACTATGAAATTATGACGTTTACTTAACACTTGCACAGACTGGGCTATCAAAATCGCTGCAAACTTAGCTTGGTCTGACACAAGCCACAGAAGAAACTTTCTATTTTCCGACTGTGTTAGCTATCTACCGTTATTACCTACTGTTACACGTTATAAAATGCACATAACTTAAACAACAAGTGTAACAAACTTCACCTAACACAGCAGGACGCCGCTAAACACTTTTTTTCATAATTATAAACCAGTTACGGTTATCTGTCCATCACTGGGCCCCCTCCTTTAATTTATTTATATCCAAAATGTAATATCAACCATGGTTTTCGCATAAAATTAGGACCTTTAGTATTGGGACTGTTTCTTATATTTAAAATGACGTATCAACCATAATTTTTATATTCAGTTATGTTGTTTAGTTAAAAAAAATGACTTCCTGTCTCTGGACAGGTGGTTAACGGACGTTGTTATTATCTATTTTGTAACATTTGGGGTAATAGTTGAACTTATGATGTGGTTAGTAGGTAGATACATAGGTTTTAAATTCCGGAAATTCAGTTTTTAAGTTATTATCTGTCACTGTATATTTCTACCTTTACCTTTTGTCCTCTAGGACGAAAATAAATGCTCCGACGACTAGCTATTCAGCCCTATGAAGAGCTCAACTTTGGGCCTTGCTTTTTTTATACACTTATCAATTGTTTCTTGTCAGAGTTCAACTCTATTAAAACTCGGCTTTTGGCCTCGCATGGCCCCACAGGAAAGCTCCAGGCCTGCCACCCTATGCGAAACACTTCCGGCCTCTCTTACACTTGACCATTGGTTTTTATTCAAGATCTGAGGGCTTACTGCGAAAAACGAAAAATAAAACTTCGTAATCAAGTTCTCTTTCGCTTTAGTGATAGAGAAGAAATGGTTCGATTTTCGTGGTAGGTCCACAGATCTCCTGCAGCCCGGCCTTCGGCCTCGCATAAAAGCGTGCCGTAATCGGATGCTCCAGGCCTGGAGCCTTATGCGGACTTGATGTTTTAGGCATTCTATACAACGCCTAGGTATAATGATAAGTATTATGGATTATACAACTACCGGTGACATTACATTATGTGTATATCGATGAAAAACTCTCGCCTTGCCCTCCTTCGCAGGTTTCACTCGACAACAATACACAATAGTTCTCACACGTATCGTTATGTGTACATTATGTAACTGTTTAATAGATATTAGCTAAGAGGGGAACCCAAACGATGGCGAAGTTAGCGTAGATTCCAATCAAAGTTTTCACTTACCTACCATTCTTCTTTGCAAGATAAAGGGGTAGGTATGCGCTGTGGTTAGCTAGTATACACCGTGTTTTTTTGATTTCCGTTAATTTCAAGGGTACATTCCTGAGCTTAAATTAAGTAATTTTCTCAAAAAAACCGGTATTCTGATTAACTCCATTTCGGAGATAATCAATAATTTATTTTTATCTTATAAGGCCCATACAAGTGTATACACTTGCCTTAAGGCCTGCTTACATTCTGATTAGTGTTTAGTACGAATGTATATATACATTTGCTAGTATAACGTAAGTGCTATCTCGGACGATTGATGTTCGAAATGACATTGATATGTCACTGTTTTCAATTATTTGGTTGAATTAAATGTAATGCCCGTGTTACAATGAAGCTACATGTAACATTTAATACCTTTTTTAGAAAAAAAGTTTTCTTTTTTTTATTAAATATGCCATTTAGTTTCTTTAAACGTACTTACGAATATCCCGGAGTTAACGGAATTCAATAAAACACGGTGTAGGTATAATTTGGAGATTCCAAAAACTCGTTCATAGAGTAACTTTAGAAATCACTAGCAATTTTTGTAAAGTTTGGTTTAATGTGAGCTTTATAAATCACTAATTTTTTTTCTTGTGTCTAATTCGTGTATGGATATTTCATTATAACGGACAAAATAGGAGAAATTTATTGTCCAATTTTATTATACTAATACTCGCCGACAACTCTAACAAACCCAAATTCACAAATCGGGGATGTTGAATTCATTTAGAGACTTAAAGGCTACCATATTGACATCGTTCCGAAGTAAAAACTAAAAACATATAAAATAAAATAAATAAAAACCTGTTTCACGCTTAAACTGCTAAACCGATTTATTGAAATTGAAAATAGAGCTAGTATAAGTCCCAGGCAAGGACATAGGTTAGTTTTTATCCTAGAAAATATCCCTTAAGGAGGTGAAAAGGGGGGCGGAAGATTGTATGGGGAATCCATAACCGCTGAGCCCATTTCGATGAAATTTGGCATGATCGTCATTTGATTTAGTTGAAAATAATACCCAACTTGACTTAGTAGGTATAGGTACCTATTCTAAACAGTAGCTTTGCTAACTCGTTTAAAAGTTGGTAGTGAAAACATCAAAACATTGTAGAAGCCAGAATTAGAAATGCCAAGCACGATTCATAGACAATGAGCGCTACAAATTGCCGGGAAAACATAACTTTTATCGAGCATTTACATTTTTACAATCCATAAAGTAGCTTTCGTAAGGACACGGCGTACTGAATGCTTTTCTGACCTTGCCTCGGTTTTCTAAAGTAGGTAATTTACTTGCTGTGTTGACGATCGGTCTGGGGCCCATTTCTTGAACGTTATTAGACTAATATTATTAGTCCACAGATTGTCAAATCGTATGGGTTTCCATGACAACACACTAATAATATTAGACTAATATGGTTCAAGAAATGGGCCCCTGTCAAGTTGTATGGGTTACCATGGAAACATACTAATAATATTAGACTAATATGGTTCGAGAAATGGGCCCCTGGCTTAGTGGGTAGTGATCTTGCCTATGAAGCCGATGATACTGGGTTCGAAGCCCGGTAAGGGCATTTATTTGTGTGATGAGCACAGATATTTGTTTCAGAGTCATTGATGTTTTCTATGTATTTAAGTATTTGTATATTATATGCATATCGTTCTCTGAGTACCCAATTCAAGCTTACCGTTGGACTTAGTGAATTTGTGTAAGAATGTCCCTATAACATGTTTTTTTTTTTTATAGGTTTGGACTGTATGGCATATATTTTGGCAAAAAGACAGTTTTTATGCCAAAAATAATCCCTACATTTATTTAACAGTCAACGAAGTTAGCAACCGCAATACAATAGGTGTTACACTCTCATTTTAAAATCCTAGTCTGACTCTGAAATAACATTTGACGTGAACGTTTATAGTATTTTATGCATCAGTTGTATAAGAAGGGTCAAAAAAGGCGAGTGGCGTGAGTTACAATGTGAGCCGGAGCCGAAGGCGTAGGCGAACATTGTAAAGGAATACGCCACGAGAATTTTTTGACCTACTTATACAACGTTGCATACAATATTTTTCCTACGAGTCAACAAAAATAAATCTTAATTTAGGTAAACAAATTACAGCAAAAGTATATAGCCAAGACGCGCGAGCATACCTTGTTACGCGCCCGGCCCGCCCGGGCCGCGGCCGGCCGGTCGGCGACACCTCCTCGTAACTCATGAGGCCCTGGTACTTGCTACTTGCTAAATTAATTTTTTGGACAGTTTTTTCTCAATTTTGGCCACCGTAGCCTACGGAGCGACGCTAAGCGGTCTTCGTAGTCTATGGGTGTTGCTATATTACGGGTGTCACATGCGTGTTTCTGACTTATTTAGTAATTATTTTTACTATGCAACCAAATGAATATTTTGTAAGTTGGCATCAATGCACTTAGTTTAAAACCGTATTCGTTTTGGTTTTGTTAGGTTGGTAGCCATTAATCGCAGTAACGTTATAGCGTATAAAAGCACAAGAGCTTTTATGAGGAATAGACAATATAGACTTTTCTTGAAATCTTTTATGTATGTTCTTATATTCGTGTTAATGAATGCATAAATGACAGATAATAGTAGAGGAGTAGGAAAAGTAACTTAAGAGGGAAGCATAGCTTTACGCTCCTAATGAAATAACGGTGCTTTTTCTACAAAAATTCCATTTCATAAACGGTTTCCACTCACTAAATCTTAACACAACACTTTTTGATTTTGATGTCGATCGCTTCAGCATGATATATTCTATTGTGTTAGACCTATTAATGTTGTCGTTAATAAAGGAAACTATTATTACCTATTATATATATTACCATTAGTTCGCGCCTTACAATACCTAAACGCACTTGTCAAATCAGCTCCTGACTGTGATGTTTTTGCCAGTAGTTGGAAGATGCTATGTGACGAATGTAAGAGGTTATGTGAGGCGATGGATGATCACGCGTCTTCGGTTAGTATTTAAGATTATTTGTTATTGTATAACACAACTTTACGTAAACGTTTTTGGATAGTAATTATATTGTATGCATTCCACAGTGCCTTAGTGTCTCACTGTAATACTGTGTAATCTGTTTGAATAAATAATAATAATAATAATAATATTATGCAACTTTAAATCAAGCGTAACCTGTTTAAACGTATACCGCAAGCCACACGGACCGCAGCGGATCGCGGCCGCACCGCAACCGCTTCTGGTGTGGCGCGAGCTTTAGCCATTTGCATTTACAATCCATAAAGTGCTGTACTTTAAATGGCACGTTGGGTATTTAGGTTAATTTTATGTAGTTACCTTTGAAATATATTTATGTGAGGAGTATTCATTATTGGAGCAAACTTAACTTAATATTGTCTTTCGGTTACCGCGATATTTACTAATGAAATAATAGTAGTTTATGTGACTGCTACATAATAAAAGGCATTAAAATACACGAGTGTGGGTTTAAGAAACGAACAAAGTGAGTTTCTTAAAAGGATCACACGAGTGTTTTTAATGCCTAATTATGTACAGTTACATGTATACACTGTTTTATCTACACACATATTATAAATTATCTATGATATATTCACTAACCCAAATTACAGCCTACGTTGGGGCATCGTTGCTCTCTTGGCGGAACTCGCGGATATGTGGTGGCGTCACCGAAATAGTTTTATCGTTTATTTTACACGAAACTTTTGCTATAGTTACTTAAAACAACAAAACATATTCATTTTATACTTAAAAGATAAACTATACCTACGTCAAATGGCGGTAAATGAAAACTTTTATCACGCATGTCACGCATTCGTAGTTTTTTTAAATTCAGAGACAAACTTAGAGTCGTGGGCCTATTTCCGTATCATTCGATATAAACTAACATCATATGTCAAAATTGTATGCAATTAACATTTCATCTCACCCAAAAAGGCATCTCGACTGATATTATAATATTTATAATAGAGGTCAAGTCGAATTGCTTTTTTTTTCAAAGATGTTCCATATTTGAATGTCATAACCAAATCGATTTTGATGTAGTTATGAAGCAATTACGACATATTCACAGATAAGAAATTTATTGTAACAAAACAGTTTATCGTAATGATGGCCATTATTTCCGGATTTTTAAGGCATCATCGAGGGTTTATGATATGTGTGTAGATAAAACTATTTAAACGAATTATATCACGTATACTAAAATTCATAATATATTGTAAAGTATATTATTACTATTATTAGAGAGTAAATGTCGCCACCCGTGTAATATATACATAGATACTAGCATCTGTCCGCGGCTTCGTCTGCGTGGGTGATGATTGCTAAAACTAATGAAAATGAATGCATGATTAACTGCCCAATCTGTTTATCCGGGCGTCAACTATCCCCATACATATAATCCCATACAGGTCTGGCCACACACTCGCTATACATGGGTGCTAAATTTTTAGGCTGCAAACATTAAATGAAAGCCGCGATAGTTATTAAAAATGATGTACCTTCCACATCGTAATTTTAATTTAACTTTATCGATAGCCGATACTTTAATTACATTCAAATTTAGAACATCTCTTTTCTAATATCAAGTATCAGTTGCAAACTTTTCAGTAAGTATCAGGTAAAATTTCAATGACAGTTAAAAACGTTACTTAATATAAGGTAAATTATGAATAAATAAATAAATAACCCATGATTAACGAAACAATTATTATTTGGGCCGATTTCTAATTTTTGTAAAAAAAAACCATTTTCGTGGATTATTAGCGCAATTTCATCGTTTGTCAAAAAAAATCTTCGTATGTTGTTTTCGATATTCAATGGAAAATAACTATTAGCTACAGTTTTTTCGGGACAAGTTTTAATTTCGTATTTTATAACGGCCAAATTTCTCAGCTCTTCAAACCAGGCCAATTTATTTATTTATTTAAACTTTATTACACAATAAAAATAAGTACAAATAGCAGACTTAATGCCTTAAGGCATTCTCTACCAGTCAACAGTCAAGAAATTGTTGAATATGGGTGCGGTGAGAAAAATAATTCAGAAAACATAACTAAAAGCAATTTTGGATAACTATTGACAATATTATTTACAATGTTACTCATATTATATTACTACATATATATAGACATAGTGCTATATAAATACCAATATATACCGGGTGTTTCCTGTAACAGGAGCAATAAATTAAACTGTAGGCTGTACTCCTCAAACTCACCAACATTTGTTCAGCAACTTTTAAAAATAACTTGTTTTAATTTTTATTACACGTTGAAGTTCATTCTGAGACGCAATGTATTGCAAATTATAATACGTTTAAAGCGTGACAAGCAACGTCATACACACTGATGTCAGCGTACATTGAAAATAATATTAAATTTGTACGAAAAAGATAAAATCTAAAGATTTCATAATTAATAAAAGTTGTTAAGTAATCAAAAGTCATATCGTTTTAGGAGTACAATATATGGTTTGATTATTTACTCGTGTTACAGGAAACACCCGGTATATGTACAATTAATTTCATTAATTTCAATTTTATCCAAATCTTTTACTTTTCCCAGGTTGGCTGCCTAGGCTTGAACGTCCCTGACGTCTGTCAGTTCTCCAAGATGGCGGTTCATTAAATACGGAGGATTTACTCGTAATACCTTAATGCCAGTAAAATGCTCCCCTTTGTACAATATGGCTTTCCTTAGCCTGAAATTAGGTGCTGGGGTGATTTAATCTTACCTTTAATGAAAGACGAATCATTTTTTATAGGACTATTTTGAAAAAGAGAGTAATGCTTTTAGAAACCTAAAAGGAGTATTAAAATATGAGATTTACCCCAATCGTTGTCTAAAAATTTTCACAACAATTAACACTACCTCTAAAACAAGACCGATTTTAGGAAATTTTAGGAACTATATAAATTATAAACTGAAATAAATGTCATATACTAAGAAAAAATGACCAAGACCTCCAGTGCCCCAGGCGGGAATCCAACCAGCGTCCTCTCCTATCGCGGCACATGCCTGAGCCACTCGGCCACCGCGGTCACGGCGGCATGGGTCGAATTTTTCCAAGTATATGCATTTCGTACTGAAGGCTTACGGCGCCCCCCTTTTTTTCTTAGTATATGATATTTATTTCAGTTTATAATTTATATAGTAGCGTTTCTACTTGAAATAAAAACAAATTTAAATATTTTCATAAAATAATTTAATTTGTTCTAATACTTCTAATTGAATTTTGTATGACATTTTATTTAGTCTTTTTTTGTATACTACGTCGGTGGCAAACAAGCATACGGCCTGCCTGATGTTAAGCAGTCTCCGTAGCCTATGTACGCCTGCAACTCCAGAGGAGTTACATGCGCGTTGCCGACCCTAAACCCGCCCCCCCCCTCGTTGAGCTCTGGCAACCTTACTTACCGGCAGGAATACAACACTATGAGTAGGGTCGAGTGTTATTTGGCTGCGGTTTTCTGTAAGGTGGTGGTACTTCCCCAGTTGGGCTCTGCTCTAGATCTGGAATGACATCCGCTGTGTGTGCCCTACCACACAAAGCGAGATGAAATTCACAATGCCCATACCTCTCTTTTGGACGTAGTTTAAGGACGTACCCGGGTCCAAGGACCCGGGTCCGGGTCTAAATGCGGTCAAGAATACACCTTTAAAATCTGTCGGGTTTAATTGGCCCACGGCGTACGAGTTTATACGATAAAAAACATATTTCTTACAACTAATAACTATCGAATTTTTAATAACTATTGCGGCTTTCATTTCATGTTTGCAGCCTAAAAATTTAGCACCCATGTTTAGCGAGTGTGTGGCCAGACCTGTATGGGATTATATGTATGGGGATAGTTGACGCCCGGATAAACAGATTGGGCAGTTAATCATTCATTCATTTTCATTAGTTTTATCAATCATCACCCACGCAGACGAAGCCGCGGACAGATGCTAGTATCTATGTATATATTACACGGGTGGCGACATTTACCCTGCATTTACCCTGTAATAATATACTTTACAATATATTTATTTACATAAATTACATAATAGATATATATAGAGGTATTACTATAACTAGCTTAAATCTAAAAAAACCGGACAAGTGCGAGTCGGACTCGCCCACCGAGAGTTCCGAATTTTTTAGTATTTGTTGTTATATCGGCAACAGAAATACATCATCTGTGAAAATTTCTAATGTCTTCACGGTTCATGAGATACAGCCTGGTGACACACGGACGGACGGACGGACGGTCAGCGGACTCTTAGTAATAGGGTCCTGTTTTATTTTGCGTACGAAACCCTAAATAGGCCCTTGAGGCATCGTACCAAGGATGCTGGCGGCATTTCCTCGTTGTATCGCAATGCTGATACGTTGTGCGAGGAAGCCGCCAGCTCTACGGTCACCAGTTACGTCAACCAGACGCTTCGCGATTGCTGCAAAAGGCAATTTTAAGGCAAATTATATTATTTATTGTAAATAAATAAATAAATATTATAGGACGTTATTACACAAATATATGACTAAGTCCCACAGTAATCTCAATAAGGCTTGTATTGAGGGTACTTAGACAATGATATATATGATATATAAATATGTATAAATACTTAAATACATAGAAAACACCCATGACTCAGGAACAAATATGCATGCTCATCACACGAATAAATGCCCTTACCAGGATTTGAACCCGGGACCATCAGCTTTGTAGGCAGGGTCACTACCCACTAGGCCAAACCGGTCGTCAACACACATTGTTCTTAGTTACCAAAAATATAATTGCAATAGATGAAGAAATATAGCACCGAAAGTGGTTTATTTAGCGATCCCTTATCCCTAACAGCGAAATTAATACCTACTTATTAAAATAACATATATTTAATACACACGCAAGGACATTTAATACCAGTCCATATGAAAAACTATTTCCATTTTAAACCTTATTTGTATTATAATAAGGTTGAATTCACATTACATTAAAACTTGTTTGAAAATAGCCAGTGATGTTCAAAGTTTAAACCGCGGCTTGAAATGTCTTAACAAACCCCCCAGACCCCAATTTAGTGTTAATTTGCTTTCTTCACGAAGTAATATCGTAGTTTTGGGCGTTAATGATAGACATAACTGATAATAGCTTTTACAGAAGTTTTGCGTCGACAGCACGGTTATTTGTTCATGAGATTTCTGTTTTCTATGTATTTAAATATTATATATAATATATATCTATTATGTCACTATGTACCTAGTACCTAAACTAGACTATCTTTATTGAGCTTAGAGGTTCGTTTGTGTAAAATATTGCCTAAGATTTAAAGAAAGTGTTCACTTTTGAAATTGATTTTTTAATACCTTGTTGGTCCAAGCATACGGCTCGTTTGATAAGAAGCGGTCACCGAAGCAGCACCCTATAAAAACCTGTAAGCAAAACTAGTTTTTTTGCGTATTTTGTTGTGATATCTTTGTTGAAATTTAAATTGTTATACTCTTTATTTACCGTTTATATCTGGCTTGGTTTTTTATAATATAGATATAAAAGTATAATACATAAATAATAACATAATTATTATTAAAAAAACTAACCTAGGGTGCCGCCAGTAGTGAGGCAAAGCCCAAGCTCCCGGTGGTCAGGGCCGCAGAGAGAGGAATCCAAGATCACCGCCTTCTGCATCTGACCCTTGATCCAGCTACCCAGCGAGAGTCTCTCTATTAGGTGTTGTCGAGACTCTTTGCTATGAGACCGTGTGCTGACATGACTATCGGAACAATGATCGTCGAGTCAACATTCCACATTTAAATTGCTATTATTATTTACGGATATTTTAATTGCATTTCAGCAACACACACATCGACAAAAATTATGGTAATAAATAAAAACGAATAACGTAATAATGTGTAACGTCACATGTAAGATGTGGCCAATAGGTCAGTAAAGTTTGAGAACCGTTATGTTTAATCCGGAAATTTGATCGGAATCGCAATGCGAGTAGTTCCGTTGATTTAATAACTCATTCTATCTCTTTCCCTCCATTTCCGGTTTCATTTAAGCATGCAATTAGAGATTACACTGAACACGAAATTAAAATAAAATGAGGGTAAAGTAGCATAAAGGAGTCAGGTTTAAAAATAGCCATTTGTTTTAATTAATTTTGTACCTTTTATGTAAACACTTTAATGGCCTCTCTTAAAAAATGGTACCTCATGCTTAAAAACGTCACATTTATTAAATCACATAAAAAAAAAAAAAAATTTATAAAAAAAATGCAAATAAAAATAACTTTTTTACGAGTTACCTAAAATAATACTTTTTTTACTATGAAACCTTAATAAGTAATGAAAATTGGTAAGTATCTCAGTAGACAAAAATGTAGTACAAAAGACATAAACGCGCGAAGCCTCCGCCCGCCGGACCCCCGTTCAGTTTTTTTTATGGAAGCGCAGCGGCACGTGATTAGTATTTTTTTATTATAGTTGACTACAGCGTATCGAAATACATATTATAATTGAGTTGGGAGCCCATACATGAAAAGTACGCAAATACTTAATTCAACCATTACAGTCCACGACTAGAAAAACAATTTAACAAGTTTTCTTGCTCAACTTTCATTAAGCAGTTAGTATAATAAGCTGTTATTTAAATTCGTAGGGCAGGTCAAGTCGCGTTCCCACGCTAACTATAATTGTTTATGACTTGCTAGTCTATGCCGTCGTGACGTCGTTATGGACTTAATGAGCTCTGCGGTCTGCTTGTTTAATGGATACATTTTTCTCCTTTAAACTACTGGCTTTAAGACGAAAGTGCGAAATCACCTTTTCATACAAACGTAGTCCCCATTTTCCTCTCTGGATATTAACACACTCTTACAACCCCTCTAGTGTTGCGGGTGTCCATGAGCGGCGGTAATCGCTTACCATCAGGTGATCCGTCTGCTCGTTTTCCTCCTGTATAATAAAAAGAATTGTCACAATTTGGTGTATAGGGCTGCCATCCGTCCGCCAACTACATGTAAAATTAAAGGTTTTGTTTTTTAAATTTTTTGTTTTGGACACGTCCGGGGAAAAAATGCGATTTACGTTAAATGTCCGGGTTTTTTTGAATCATTGTCCGGGTTTGGCGAAATTCGAGATGGCAGCCCTAGGTGTATATCAATCTTATGGTTTTTTTTCGAATTTTTAATTATTATAGGAGTTAGAAGCATTTAAAATGTTGTATGAAATCTGTTTTTCGCTCCTAATTTTTACAATACTTAATACAAAAATCGAAAAAAGTCAAACGTAGGGGCATAGCTATGGTTAATATACATCAAATTATGTAAAAATATTTTCTAAAATGTCATAATCCAGAGAGGAAAATGGGGACTACATTTGTATGGAGAATCGGCCGTCCTCTTTCCTCTTACACACGGAAGCCTACCGAGAAAAACTAAATTCGCAAATTTTTAAATTAGGCCAATCCAAAAGCGACTTGGAGGAACTGCCATAGGGATCATTTGTTGCGTGAAGATCGTTACAAATTTGGCCTGACAATTATTATGACCACGATCCTGGTGACTAACATGAAACAGTAATTGAACCAGCAATGGCGGCCGGAAGCTCGTCACAGTCGTCACTGGCCGCTCTGGTCAGAGTGCGTGTCGCCGGGACCGTTACGATTACTCTGTATCGGAAAATGGAGGATTTGTGGACGATATTTGGTTGAAGGCATACTCGTAGCTTTGTTTTAAAATATCTAATCGGTAGCGTCACGGACATTAAAAGTTGAGCCATTTAGGGTTTATCTATTTATTTAATCTTTATTATAAAATAAATGAAGGTATAAGTGGCGGACTTAACGCTATAAGACATTCGCTACCAGTCAACCAATGGGTTAAACCAGAAAAATTAATGTCCTTGAAGAAAGTATTTACTAACGTTTGGTTTCACGATTTTTTTCATATTTTTTGGACCCTTGGTTCAAAGGTTAAAAGGGAAGGACACATATTTTTTTCTTTCGGTACGATTATTTCCCAAAATATTAACTTTATCAAAAAATTGCTTTTTGAGACCCCTTATTCGTTTAAAATACTTATCCAAAGATACCCCACACTATTGGGTCCAAACAAAAAAAAACATGTTGTGTGGGAGGTACTCGTACCTTATAAAAATGTTCATGAAGTTGACGACCGGTCTGGCCTAGTGGGTAGTGGCCCTGCCTATGAAGCCAATGGCCCCGGGTTCAAATCCTGGTAAGGGCATTTATTCGTGTGATGAGCATGGATATGTGTTCCTGAGTCATGGGTATTTTCTATGTATTTATGTATCTGTATTATATATATCGTTGTCTAAGTAGCCACATCACAAGCCTTATTGAACTTACTGTGGGACCTCCGTCAATTTGTGTAATAATGTCCTGTTTAGAGTTTTTATTTTATCGTCCTGTCGCCATGTATGATTTATGTATCCATGCCAAATAGCTTTCTAGCACTAACGATCACGGAGCAACGCCGCGGACGGACGGACAGACGGACATGGCGAAACTATAAGGGTTTCTACCCTAAAAAGTATGGATGTGTCATATTCGTTATATTATAAATAGCGTGCCGTATTTAGCGCAGTGGCGCCCCCGTTGCGTGCAACATGACAGACACGTCAGATAATTACCTCCACGGAGTGCGCCCAAAGTTGATCATATCTGGATTTCGACGGAAATATGTTAACATATATGAATTTAATCGTATTTAATTCATATATGATGTTTTCAAAAACCGACATATTTGTGAAATGTTTTTACCTATTCTGGTTAACTAAAACTCTTGTTTCAATCTTTTTAGTGTTTTCTATCACAATATTTAATTGTGACGGTTTCAATCAAAAGGAACCCCATTGTCGATCGTCGATAAGGTTGATTTCAAATTGAAACTAATTGGAAATAGCGCTTTATTGACAACCAACAATAAGTAGAGTAGAGCGACCGTGACAGCGATTTTGACAGCCCAGACAGTGCAGGTGTTATTTTAAATGTCACACTATTATGGAATTAGAACGTTTAGGTACTTAACACTTGCACAGGCTGGGTCTAAATCGCTGCCAACTTATCGTGGTCTGACTACCCTTTTGGTTGAAAATGGCACATATCATCATACTGAGCGCATCGTTGTTCTAAATGATGAAACCTCATTGTTGTAACTTGACAACATCAAAACCGGAACAAAGCTTTGTTGAAGATTAATCGGAAACTAAACTAGCACCAAGATGGCGCCTTTCATTAAAACTTGCCAACTTTGGAAGGGGGGCTTCGGGTTATTCTGGTAACGAGATTTTTTTTTATCATCACATTTGCATTTTGCATTTGCATTTTCGCTTTTTAGCGATAAGACCGCCTGTTGTTACCTAATTGTAATTTGTGTTTTCTTTGTATTCTCCTTTTCGATAGTGGTGGTGGTTTGTACAATAAATAAATAAATAAATATTATAGGACATTATTACACAAATTGACTAAGTCCCACAGTTAGCTCAATAAGGCTTGTGTTGAGATGCCGAATAGGTCTGTGCCTTCGATGCCTCACCTGTCAAGAAATTACATAATGGCGGACAAATGTTTGATATGTCACCGCATTTAAGAATTATTTCGCTTAAAATTTAGTTTTTTCTTCGCAAGTGTGGTGAAAAACGTTGTGTGTAAAAGTATTGCAAACTCGTTTCCAAAATTTCACTTACCCCTCTCGATGCACAATGTACTATTATTTTATTGGTATTCAAGATAACAACAGCCGTAAATATAACTAAAACATATCATGCTCACATAAAAGAAGGCCACTGACAGTCACCCATTAAATTACAATGTATCAATTAAAAATAACGAAAAAAGTAAAACGAACGAGAATGTGCAACTACACACAAATGCTCAAAACCTTAAAAGTACATACCGGTATTAAAATATATATTTAATTTTTAGTACCAAAGTAACTCACGCTAGAACATAAGCTACAAAACCTATTTATTTTATGTATTTCTCAAACCTCAGTTTTATAAGTATTCTGAGGAGGCCAAAAGCAGATCATAGTTTTTCTGTAGCTTAATCGGAAACGCGTCAAAATGGCGCCTTTCATTAAAACTTGCCGACTTCGACGGTAAAATGTGTTGGGGTTATTACGGCAACAGGTTCAATTCCGTGATTTAAAAAAATTAAAAGATAGGTACAGCGTCAACATAAGTTTAGGCGTCATGTTTATCACCTGAAGTTTTAGGTGTATTTTGTGTTGCGGTCAATATGTGAGCTAATTGTTGTCCTTGCCCATTCAATCAAACAACAAGCGGCATTAGTTTGAAGCAAGTATAATTCTTTTTTATTGCAATTTTTAATTCAAATCACGGAAACAAATGTTTACACGCCCTATAATCCACAGAAATAACCTCAATGCACCCTAGTTTCGGAAACTCAGTCGAAAATCAAAATGACGAAAAACTTTTACACAAATTATTACGGTTATTTGCTGCCCCATTTCAGTTTATTAATACCTCTATGGTTCATGTAATCCATGAACCTACCTAGCGCCATCGGAGAGATTAGGAACTATTATTTAAAGCTGAAAGCTGGTCACTTTTGCAATAGGTCTGTCATAAGAGATTTTCCTCTTTTTAATTCCACACTCCATATTCACGACGACGCGTGCCTTCACTCGTATTGTCTAATTATTAAAGGTTAGATTTGACAAATTTGCGCGTCATCGTGGATGACACGAACTATAGTTTTATAATTTTATGAATGATACACCTTCCGTATCTTTTTGTCTCTTTCATTTGCATACAAAAGTGAAAAAGAGAGGGCCGATAGATCGTCTCGGTAAATGAGTTGAGTACTATTGTCGACACTAATAATTGAGTTATCGTAACCCTTATGGTGAAGAGCTAAGGTCTATTGTTGATCAAATGTGTGAGTGATGGTGATTGAGTGCGTAACCGCGTGAGAACGGTCACTAGGGATGGGGTCTTATCGATGTATCTTATCTATTCTTGTGTCTTATGTACCGATGATTTCGACAGATAAGTTTAATGGCCGTGGTTGACACTTTTAGGGTACCGTACTGGTAAAAAGAAAAATGAAGAGTTTTCAAAATTGAACCTCACCATTTTATTAACCCAACTCCCAAGGATTTGAAGTTGCCAGTTAAAAACGACCTTTATGTTATAAATTTAGAATGTATTTATTAATTTAATCTTTATTGCACAATCACAATACATGAAGGTACAAATGGCGGACTTAATGCCTTTGGGCATTCTCTACCAGTCAACCAATGGGTTAAACCAGAAAGATTAAGTAGGTGCAGTGTCTTTTAAAGTAAATGAATTTGTAACCGAGACAACGAACAACAACGAATTCAATGTTAATGTATGCTGTACAGATACCGAGGGTATGGGAAGCGAATAAGGTTTTTTAGTAGAGACTATTTAAATTTTTGTACAAGTACAATTTGACTTAAACAATCGTAATTGGTTAAAAAATAATTTGACGGATGAATGACAATGTAACATATTGAGCGGGACGACAGCGTGAAAAGTTTGTGAGAGTTGTTATAGCTATCTATCGATGTTTCTATATTATAGTCTGATAAAACTTACTATTACAAAATACACCTAAATCAAACTATTATTATAAAATGTTGTAAGTAAGTAACACACACTTTATTGTACGAAACAAGGATAGGCTACAACAGCAGATATTTAATTGAAATTAAGTACAATGGCGAACTATTATCGCTGTTAATTCGTCAAAGTCACAATTGACAGAACATTGTAGTTATCTACATAATAAATAAATTTTTGGGACCATCAATCAATAATAAATAGTTGATAACTCCCTATACGTTTCTTAATCCATAAGCCTTTCAGATTTTTAAAGACTATAGTCGTATAACTTACTAATTTTTATTCCTATTTATTTAAAAAAAGACATACTCTCATTATTTTAGAACCTTATCCTTACTTCGTGGACGACCGTTGTTTAAAAAAAAAAAACAAATTCAATACAAATTTTTAAATACTCCGAACACTTATAATAAATAATACATAGACATAGCCGTGGTTGATATACATCAAATTGTATCAAAATATTTTCAGTAATGTTCATATCCAGAGGGGAAAATAAGGAGTCCGAGTACGTTTATTACGAAAAGGTAAGCATTTGACCACAATCTCACCGGATGCAAAGTGCCAATACAGTCTAGGATGGAACACTTTATATCGTAATATCGATATGCGTAGCGCATCCCTACCGCGGTAACCGATTGCTCGCTTTCTCCGTGAGATACGATGCGGTTTCAACACTGGCAGTACCTTCGAGTATTTACTTTGTACTTACAAGTAGCAAGCTACAAATCTAGTTATAAATCAACAACCTAGAATACTTAGTCATACTCTTAATCTGAGTAGAGCTCAAAAATAAGTTTTTTTTTTTATATACTACGTCGGTAGCAAACAAGCTCGCCTGATGGTAAGCACTCTCCGTAGCCTATGTACGCTTGCAACTCCGGAGGAGTTACGTGCGCGTTGCCGACCCTAACACTCCGCACAGCTCTGGCAACCTTACTCACCGGCAGGAACATAACACTATGAGTAGGATCTAGTGTTATTTGGTTGCGGTTTTCTGTGAGGTGGAGGTACTTCCCCAGTTGGGCACTGCTCTAGATCTGGAATGATATCTCCTGTGCTGTGCCCTACCACACAAAGCGAGATGACATTCAAAATGCCCATACCTCTTTTTGGACGTAGTTTAAAGACATACCCGGGTCCAAGATTTGGCAAAAATTTATATTTTGTATAATCTTTTATCGCTGACTGTATTTTTTTCCCACAGGCAACTAATACTCGTCGAGACAATTCCAAAAACCTTAGACACAATTAGGTTACGTTGTTATATCACAAAGTTCCCAAGGCCTTCTGTCCCCATCAGCTTGATGGTACCATAATATTGCATTTTCACCCGCTTACATATGTATGCAAAATTTCAGCTCAATCGGAAACTGGGAAGTGGGTAAAATTTAGCTTTCTAAGATGTAACCAACACAAACATACATACATAGTTACATACATGCTAACAGGGCAAGTTAAATAAAAGCTTGTAGAGTTAGACCAAGATAAGCAATATGGAGTGTGGAATTAAGAGGAGTGACATCTCTTATGGTAGAACTGTTGCAAAAGTGTCCAGCTGTCAGCTATAAATAATAGTTCCAAATCTCTCGAGAGTAGCGCTAGAGTAGCTAAGAACTTAGGCGTTATTGACGAAGTGAAGTGCGCTGTCTATGATTTGATTTTTTTGTTCAAGTATTCTAGGTATTGTAGCGCCACCTATTTAAGGTTTTTTGATGACACTTTTTGGTACATGGAGATTTATTTCCTTACCTCCACCTTCCGTAATAAGCAAGTTGACGTTTGACAATTCAGTGACCGCGTGACATATGGCGCAGTACAGCGCCATCTGTTTTGGATGTCAAACTAAGGGGCACGTTTTTTTCTTAAACTTTGCCTCTTTATTGCCATCAATTCTCTTTGATGCGGTCAGACAGACGGACGGACGAACATACAGGGACAGATAGACGGTCATGAAAAAAACCGTTTGTGCCGTTTTGGCTACGGAACCCTAAAAAAAATGTTTGGTAACTCGATACTCAACGGAAAAGTTAGGTCATATGTAGGTCACATTGAACAACTTTTACTAGGAGCTTATTGTTATTTCGTGGAAAACAATTTTTCACGAATTAAATTGGCGGACAGAGTAACAGCAAAATCCGAACTTTATATTGTTCAAGCTGCCAAAACTGTTTCGATGATTGGTGTACAAAACCAATTTCCCCAAAATACGTTATACATTTTTTTAGGAATATTTTTCATACACGTTTTTTGCATGATGGTATCCGGTTGTCCCTTATCAGGGACATATTAGGGCTCTCAAAAGGGATTTCCATTTTTCACGGTGCAGCGCTGGTACGGGCTCGTCCACCTCCGCTCAGCCGAGGCCAACTGATGCAGCCTCCTTGCCTACTGTGCGCCTCCAGGTGGTACGTGGGCCACCTTGTCCCCTTTTTCCGGGAAATTTCCAAGTCAGCCTATGCTTGGATTGGTATACGTTTTTTGCATAATGTCATTATTAAAACTACAATTCAAAAATTTCAAAAGTAAAGATAGCGTTCATGTAATTCTGACTTAACATTCCCGTTTGGTGTGCCTTGGTGAAATGCTACGCGATTGGTTGATGAGTTCGCATCACGCGCGCGATTGCGCAGCTAGATGCGTTGGCCTGCACGCTTGGCTCGTATGCGTGCACCGCTCCAAGCTATAGCGCGCCAAGCGAGCCAAGCGCGCCAAGCGAGCCAAGCGCGCCAAGCGAGCCAAGCGCGCCAAGCGAGCCAAGCGCGCCAAGCGAGCCAAGCGCGCCAAGCGAGCCAAGCGCGCCAAGCGAGCCAAGCGCGCCAAGCGAGCCAAGCGCGCCAAGCGAGCAAAGCACGCCAAGCGAGCCAAGCGCGCCAAACGAGCCAAGCGGTGCCCGTAAGGCGCGTCTTTACGTAGTAAGTCAATATACAATCATAACTAAAACAAAACGCATTCTCTTCAAAGAAAATTTTGACTTTTTTTGCTTCGATACACAAACGCTATCGTTAGTTAAAATTATCAACAATATGCCACAGAAAAAAATGTTAACGTATTTACGGGCCAGCCTGTACTTACTGACTACTTTTATATATATTACTTTGCCACTCTTGTGGATAAAATGCAACTTTCTCATCAGTTTTTAAGAAAAAAAAATAGCCTGTATCAGCTGGTAAAATAAAATTATTTTAATTATTCTTATTTTATAGTTTAGTTTAGTCATAATAATTAGTGATTATGAATTCAACACAGACAACTGAAAACTGAAGTCTCCGCCCTTTTCACTTTCGCACCTGCTTAGTTTCCGAGTCTTATTAGCGCAGATATTGGCAAAGTTTGAGAACCCCCGTCCACGTGATCCATACAAATGCGGAGGCTTTCAAACTGTAGTGTCATTTTAGTTCGATATTGACTTGATCTTGGTCTCAGTGCTCGCTCTTACCAAACAAAAATATAACTTTTCTAATCCGCGAAATAATAACGTGCTACTGCTACTCAAATAGTGTTATACTTACTTGCGTATTTATTTTTGATTATTTGGCACTAATATTTATTATTACAGGACCTTAGTACGATTATTTATCTATAAGTATACGTATGTAAATTTATTCTCTGAAGCTGACACGGACGCAGAATAGTAGCAACCCGCGTAGTGAAAGTGTGGAACAGTTTGCCCGAATCCGTAATCAGTGCACCCTCAATGAATTCTTTTAAAAACAGACTTGACCAACATTTTATAAATGGACAAAACACAAGTGCAGGACATTGATGTGCACGTATCAGCTATAAGCTGCCTGGTGCATTCATAAATGATAAATAATAATAATATCGTCGCCTAGTACCCATAGTACAAGCATTGCTTAGATTGGTCGATCTGTGAAAAAAAAAATGGCGAGTAGGTACCTACGTTATTATTTTGCATATTTGTGAAGTAATATTTTTGTTTTGATTAATATTTATTTACGCAAAGTAACGTCTGATTCTATTATATATTCGCTCTTAGCGATATAAGTGCGAGTGAGTCACTGCTAATGTCAAATCGGAACAACATTTCTTATAAGTTTGAATGCCACCTCAGTCCACTGTAGCTGAGACATTTATTTACAATGACAATATACATAATGGATATATACAGATGATTACTATAACTCGCTTATATCTAAAATAGGCGCTTGAGGCATTGTACCAAGGATGCTGGCGGTATTTCCTCGTTGTATCGCAATACTGATACGTTGTGCGAGGAAGCCGCCAGCTCTTGGGTCAGCAGTTCCGTCAACCATCAGACGCTTAGCGATTTATGCAAAGAACTTCTGCGCGCTGGGACCCCTTGGACCTAGAGTTATACTTAATTTAACTAGTTATATTAGTTAGTTCTTTTTAGGGTTCCGTACCCAAAGGGTAAAACGGGACCCTATTACTAAGACTCCGCTGTCCGTCCGTCTGTCACCAGGCTGTATCTCATGAACCGTGATAGCTAGACAGTTGAAATTTTCACAGATGATGTATTTCTGTTGCCGCTATAACAACAAATACTAAAAAGTACGGAACTCTCGGTGGGCGAGTCCGACTCGCACTTGTCCGGTTTTTTTTAAATTAGAATTATCGTTTCACTTTATGCTCTTTTCGTAAACCCACACTCATATTTTAAGAGGCTGTCAACACCCAATGTCCTTGAAATTGATGTTACTTAAACAGTTTTTTAAGAAAGACTATTTGTTTTAGTCAAGTAAGAAAAATATATGTTCATATTAATTATATTTCAAAGACCGTGGTTGTACTCGATATACGATTGAACGAAATCGGCACGATAAAAAATAATTGCAAAGTTTGGTCTTAAAATCACAATTAAACGGTTCTATGTCTTTATTTTTCTGTTTCTGTAATTTCTGTAATTTTTGTAAGCTGACTCAGTATAACAACATTGTTAATGAACATGGGGGCATGTTGGATCTCGTGCTGAGTGATCTGGAAGGGAACAGTGTAACGGTATACGCGGGAACAGATGAAATGTTAGTTCCTATGGATGCATACCACCCGCCACTTATGGTTTCAGCCACACTGCCGTGCGGCATGCGTTCTCCGCTGCCGGCGGTGGCACCGCGCCCGCGTGCGGGTTCCTGTCCAGACTGGGACTGGCGCAAGGCTGACTACGAATCACTGTATTTGGCCCTTTCTACTACTGATTGGACCGATCTATTAGTCGCCAATAATGTCGACAGTGCTGCTGAAATGTTCTATGCCAAACTTTACGCCTGCATCAATCGTTGTGTTCCCCTAAAAAATCGCTCTAGGTACCATTCCAAATACGTTTATCCAAAATGGTACACTGGTGAGATTATAAGTTACATCAAACTCAAATATTTCCATTTGAAGCGTTTCAGGAGGGAGGGCAAAGATTTTAATAGACAGTTGTTTAAATACTATAGAGCGCATGTGAAGTATTTAATTGATAAAACTTATAAGCAACACATAATTAATCTCCAAAATAGTATTGTGAATTGTCCAGCAAAGTTTTGGGATTACGTCAAGGACAAGAAAAGGGAACGACAGCATGGTGATGATTCTTTTCGGTTTGACGGGGAGATGGTGAGTGGACAGGGTGCTGCGGATGCCTTCGCTAAATACTTCAGCTCAGTGTTCCAACAGGACAAGCCGTGCCTAGACGCTGCAGCGGCGGCACGTGTGGCTTATTCCTCAAGCGACTCAAGGTCGATCTCAATTCCCTTCGTTTGTGAGACTGACTTCATGATGGCTATTAGGAGCCTTAAACCTCGCTCATCTGGAGGGCCAGATGGTATCCCTGTATTTTTGGCTAAAGATTGTGCCTCTGCCTTAAAAGCTCCTTTGTTGCACTTGTACAACCTTTCGTTAAATCAGTCCATTTATCCAAATTGTTGGAAAACTACAAGAGTTACGCCAGTTCCTAAGGGAGGACCGGACACTGAAGTTACCTCTTATAGACCTATAGCAGTTCTACCAGTGTTCGGGAAAGTCTTCGAAACGATACTTAATCGCCACATAAGTCGTCAGGTGACTGATCGTCTGCACCCTAGCCAGCACGGCTTCCGTAAGTCCCGGTCTACAACAACTAATCTCGTGGCTCTCGCTGACTATGTCTGTAAAGAGATGGATGAGGGACGCCAGGTAGATGCTGCGTACTTCGATTTCAGGAAGGTCTTCGACCTGGTCGACAACGACATTCTGTTGGGGAAACTAGCGCTAACTGGGTTTACGCCAAAACTTTTAAATTTTTTCGCTAGTTACATGTCCAACCGGCAACAGTATGTCAGGGTGAGCGGTTTTGAATCAAGCGATTACTACACCCGGTCTGGAGTAAGTCAGGGCAGTACTCTAGGGCCTACGCTGTTTCTCCTTATGATTAATGATTTGCCTGATGTAACTCGCAGCACTAAATGCCTTCTTTTTGCTGATGACCTTAAGCTGTTCCTAGGTATCAGTAGTATGGCTGACAGTGCGAGATTGCAGGCTGATATTGATGCTGCAGCTGAGTGGAGTGTGTTAAATCGGCTACCTTTTAATGTGAACAAGTGTAAGGTGATAACTTTCTCACGCAAACGTTCGCCACTCCTAACTCAATATAGTTTAGCCGATGCCACCTTGGAAAGAGTTAGTGAAATCCGCGACTTGGGCTTAGTTCTTGTTGATAGATTTGACTTTCACACACATGTCATTAATATTAGTAAGCAGGCGAGTAAAACATTAGGGTTTGTTATGCGGATATGTAAACAGTTTCATGTTGGAGTGGCTAAAGTTTTATATAACGCATATGTGCGCAGCAAATTAGAGTATGGTGCCATTGTTTGGGATCCTTATGAGGACAAGTATTCTCTAATGTTGGAGAGAATACAGCGCAAATTTGCTCGTTGGTTATATAAAAAAGCCTATGGGTACTATCCGTATCTCTATCCCTCCATCTTTGTCTCGGGGATGGTCGGGCTGGAGACACTTGAACTAAGGAGGAAGTTCTTACTCCTAGTTCACTATCTCTCGATCGTTCACCATCGAGTCGACAGTCCCGAGGTGTTGGAGAAGATGGGATTGATAGTTCCTAAGAGGATACCCCAGGATGTGGACGGGGCAGTAACACCACGCCGCCGGCCATGCCTGTTGCAGCGGCCTTCTGCTCGCACATGCTATGCGAGGCACGCTCCTACCTCACGCGCTCTATCGAGCCTGCATTCAATGCTCGCTCAGTACGCAGATGCCGACATGTTTGCCAATAGTTTAGCGTACCTATGCAATACTGCTAGACACTTTTTGAATTTGAATTATTGTAATTAATTGGCTGAATTTTTTAATTTTGATCTTCCTTGACATTTTGTATATGCTAAATATTGTAACTATTTAATTGACTGACTATGTAAATTTTATTTTTCTTGACATGTTATCTGTTTGTATGTTTTTATTTTCCTGACATCTATTTTTCTAGTGTGTAAGCGAATTGGTGTAGTACTGTAAGCTTGCACTGTGTTAAATAAATAAAATAAAATAAAAAAATTGTTTTGACTTATGGGTCTGCAATTAAAATCACAATTTCAAAACATTTATATCTAAACCGTGGTTGAGTAAAATATTACACTAATAATCCACTTTTTTTTATTTAAATATTTTTCTTATTATTCCCTTGCCCAGGCCCAGTAACATGCGACAGTGCTATCTCATTTACTCCGATACAAATAGACAGTGTGCGCGCTTTAGGTATTGACAGCCTCTTAATGCCTTTCATTATGTACGCAGCAGTCACATAAAGTTGATTAAATTATATAAAAAGTATTTAGTATATATTATAGGTATGTATTTTAATTTGTGTAGTTATAAAAGGTTAAGAGTCAAGGCGCAAACTTTTAATGAAACTTATAATATTAAGATTATTATGAATTGAATACTTATTTTATTTTTCATTTGTTTCAGGTATTTCTCTATTCAACACACCAGTTGTTAAATATCAAGATTTCGCGTTTAAAATTAATTTAAAGTAAGTACATATAAAGGTTGTCTGGAAGAGATCGCTTCTTAGCGATAAGACCGCCTGTTGTTACCTAACTTTTAAGTGTTATTTCATTTCCTGTCTATTTTTAACTGTAAAGGTATGTGTGTTCCTACAGTCGCCATCAGATATATCGGAGCGTCCAAAGTGTTCACAAATATCTGAACAAGGCCCCTGATAATTCACGACGTTACAGTGCTTGTTCAGATAGTTTTGAGCACCTTGGTTGCTCCGATGTATCTGATGGCGACTGTGACTGATGTCTTGTTAAGCTTTTATTTATTTATTTAAACTTTATTGCACAAATACAAAAAATAATGTACAAATGGCGGAGTTAATGCGTAATGGCATTCTCTACCAGTCAATAGTAGTCTTTTATTAGAGAAAGGTAGATAATAATATTTTTGACGCGTAGCCTCATCCGGTAATTGTTAATTTTTTGCCGACTGTACAGTTTTCTTTTGAATCATTCTAGAGTCGGACCAAGCTAATTCTGGTATGTTATTTGCTATGACAAAGTGATATGACATTTATAATGACACTCGGTCACTTTCTTTTAACGGCGGTGCAAAGTTATTGGCTTTTAAAGTTAGATTTTCTAAGTTAAAGACAATAAAATAATTTCTGGATGTCTACCCAAGATGCCAATCTCTATCGCACTAATATGTGAGTGTGATAGAGAGCAGAAAGCGTTTCGTTGTCGTAGCGCAAACGATTGGCATCTTGGCTAGACCCCTGTTTCCGTAGAAACCATAAATCTAAAGCCACATAGTTCCAAATTACTTTACAGTCAAATAATTGAATATGGATTTTAAGTCAATGGAGTAACGTCTAAATTCAGATCTCCGATAGTTGTATCGTCGGTTGTCTGTGTGAGAACCTTATTGGTTAAAATAGAAGGGCTAGGATTGGTTTATTTGTTGTTAGTACTGTTATTTCGTCTAGTCATGTCATTCTAAAACACAGAGAGCTAGTGTCGGAAAAAGTATACACTTTTTTAGAGGAATTCAATTATCTATAAATACAATTAATAGATTGTAATGTGGTACGTTCCACAATAAAGGAAAATAAATATTTACATTTATGCAATTCAATTGTTTCACAATTTTGACAATCTGTAGCTTGGTTAGTAACAAATTTATAATCAAGTGTTAACCTAGTGTTAGTATTTTAAAATAGTTATTTACGATACAAGTGCAGAAAGTAGGAAATTCGCAACGAGTGGTGATAAATTAAAACATGACGCGAGTTGCGAATTACCTATTCGCACGTGTATCGTACAAACGTTTTACTGTACACATGGCTCTTTAAAGTTTCGACATATACACGGAAAGTGCTCATTCACGCAGACGTGCGGGAAAGTAGCACCATATGTACGCTCACGTTTGAAAATATTGATACGGACAAAGCGCCAAAAACATGTACATATACTTACACTTATTATTATTAAGCCTTTATTTTCATTCTACCGATAGAGATGGAAACAAGCGGGTCAATGTACGAAATGGCCCTCCTTATTCCGGGGATAGCTCTCGGCGTATAATGGCGTGAGCGTAATGGAGTACGAGGGCTGAAATAATAGAAATTAGATGGAGTCGGGGACTCACACGAAACTCTGTAACGGAACATGCATTAGGTACATATATATTTAGAGCAGACGCATAACTGAATCATTGGCCCAAATTATATACAAGGTGCCCGTGAGCATTGCGAGATATTTTAACTAAGGATTCTTGGTAATATTTAGAAACTAAAATGTCTTATAAAAATTTCTGGATTAGGCCTAGTTGCAGAGATAATTAAATGATTTTCGAAATCATTCTTTCGCCATAAGTCATTCACAATACACATTTTTGACTGCGGTATTGCCACTTTGAGGTCTAGTCTGGACATACATATTGATTGACATCGAAAAATTAAAAAAATGTATTCGAGAGGCTACCCCCAAATAAAAAAACTTTATAGTTAATTTTAGGATATGTGTTTATCAATAAAAATTACGTTTTATGTACAGGAGTGTTCAAAAAAGGGAAAAGAATTTCACAAAAAGTCGTACATTTTTTGCTTCTGTTGCCATCAGGAATGCACCATTAAAATCTCTCGCAATGCTCACGGGCACCTTGTATGTCGTTTATTTAGTCACCTGCAATAATTTACGGGTTGAATATATAGGTCATACTGAGCAACTTTTACTATGAGACCAACCCAGAAATCGTGAAAAAAAATTGGCTGTATCATAGTAATTTTTTTTCCGTGATTTCGGGATTGGTCCCATAGTAAAAGTCGCTCAGTATGACCTTATATTCAGCCCGTAAATTATTGCAGGTGACTAAATAAACAACCTGTATACTTAGGGCCTGTTTCACAATATCAAAGTAAAGTCCTAAATAAGCTACTTGCCACTTATCTGACGAATAACGTCATCGTTGGCGTTTCACAATCTTCAAATAAGCTTAACTGGTAGATAAAGTGCTAAGCTTTGCAGGAAGTTTTATCAGGCAGTTAATTTATTTGTTAATTAGCTATTCAATACTTTATTCAGAATTTGTGAAACAGGCTCTATTTGACATTTTGCTAGGACGTCACTCATCCGTGACGCAGTTGGTGCGACCCAGCTGAAACGTCGAATAAAGTAAAAATAATTAAATTATACCGGTGGAACAATAGGCCCCCTGAACGTTTATAAATTTTTCCTACTCCTCTACTGTTATCTGTCATTTATGCATTCATTAACACGAATATAAGAACATACATAAAAGATTTCAAGAAAAGTCTATATTGTCTATTCCTCATAAAAGCTCTTGTGTTTTTATAAGCTATAACGTTACTGCGATTAATGGCTACCAACCTAACAAAACCAAAACGAATACAGTTTTAAACTAAGTGCATTGCTGCCAACTTACAAAATATTCATTTGGTTTTGGTTGCATAGTAAAAATAATTACTTCATAAGTCAGAAACACGCATGTGACACCCGTAATATAGCAACACTCATAGACTATGAAGACCGCTTAGCGTTGCTTGTTAGTCTCCGTAGGCTACGGTGGCCAAAATTGAGAAAAAACTGTCCAAAAAATTAATTTAGCAAGTAGCAAGTATACCACCTCATGAGTTACGAGGAGGTGTCGCCGACCGGCCGGCCGCGGCCTGGGGCGGGCCGGGCGCGTAACAAGGTATGCTCGCGCGTCTTGGCTATATACTTTTGCTGTAATTTGTTTACCTAAATTAAGATTTATTTTTGTTGACTCGTAGGAAAAATATTGTATGCAACGTTGTATAAGTAGGTCAAAAAATTCTCGTGGCGTATTCCTTTACAATGTTCGCCTACGCCTTCGGCTCCGGCTCACATTGTAACTCACGCCACCCGCCTTTTTTGACCCTTCTTATACAACTGTTGCATAAAATACTATTATAATAGTATGAGGTTTAAACTAATAAAGATTAAGATAGTTTATTTGTCAAGTAGGCATATTACAATGTGCTTATGAATGTCAAACAAAGCTACGCTGGCTTTAACCCTTCTTTACTCTAACTCGACAGGAAACATCTTTTCAAAACATTCAACATAAAAAAAAAACATAAAATACCTAACATAGAGTATTTTCTTATAGAAAGTTGATGCACTAGATAATGCAGGCTGTTATCATTGCAATTAATATCTTTCATTGTACATTCTTCAATCAATCTAGCACAAACATTCAATGATTCGCACTTACTTTCCGACATTCAATACCGACGACTAATCGCAACTTTTAGTCGCCCCGTTCACTTCGTGAAAGCGGCGCGGGCCCTTTCCATGGCTTAACCGAGCTTTCTAAGCTTTGAGCTGCCAGAGATAAAAGCTTGGACTTTTAGGCTTACTTCGTACCTAGACAGGCTGATAGTAAAAGTCAACAGTCATTATCAAAAGTGGATGAAACTTCGCATCAAAAATATCTACCATTCTAGTGACTCATAAGACATGTTATTGTCGAAAACGTAGATTTGCAGTAAATATCGCAATATCCTAAATAAAAATAACAACATTTACCATGTTTAAAATTATCAGTATCTATATACATTTTTTTTAATGTGCGATAGGTAAATGGGCAGATAATGAGACATTAACCAAGTGCAGTCGTGTTTGGCAGCATGAAACTTTGAAGGGGTGCAGTTTTAAAATGGTTGGGAAAAACATAGGGATGGGGGGATTTGTCGATAAAATTCATCGTACTATACGTGGTTAACGGCTCCACTATACGTGGACAAACACATATATTATGCGAGTGATATGCCTATCAGATCTACAGTTATGTTTTTATGTCATAAGTAGGTATCAGTGGCGGATCGTTCAAATAACTCGATTCCTACCGGCTTGTCTAATTTCAGCCCGTTGAGTACTTTCACGATCGGTTCATGGAGAAAAGGAAAGCAAAATTAGCTCCGGGTTCCCCACGAATATTTGTGACGCGCCGCCGCTGGTAGGTATTTATTACTAATATGTCTTGTTACTTGTTAGGTAGGTACATACCTACCTATTGTTTAACATATTCAAAGAATGGTATACACTTAACACGTCGTCGTGTCGGCTACTACTATTGCTGATGCAGTGTTAGCGCGGAAATAAAAAGTCTAGTAGGAATATAATGAATGAAAATGTATACTTTTTTCCATTCCATTGCCATGATAACGATATGGGAAAAAGACGAGAAATGTATGGAAATTTGGAGGCGTTAACTCCTTTAATTCAACTATTGAAATTGCTACAAAATTTATGTCTACTTATTACACTCATTACCAATTGTCACGACATTTAAATAATAAAAGGGCGTATATTTTTTGACCCAATATCATAATGTCAACATTAAAGCACGCTATACACGCACTGTCACATGTCACTTTCAATTAGAGGATAGGGTGTAACCATTAACCTACTTTCTGTGCGTTATTGGGTAAGGCGGGGTTATTAGCGTAAAATAAGGAGAGTCGGATTCTAATTGGGTCGGGTCATTTTTAATTCAAGCTAACATGGCAAATTTTTGACCGAACAGAAGCGAAGTTGTGCGTTTTAAGATTTCGTTTTTGGATATTTTTCAAAATAGCGGAGATATGGGGGTTTGCGGGAATTTAGGTCCAGATGCTGGATCTCCCATACAACACAATGCAAATACTCTTTTATAAAATAAAATAAACACTCAGCAGCAAAAAATACAGAATAACAGCAACTTGAAGTGAAGAACAGGCGATCTTATCGCTAAAAAGCGATCTGTTCCAGGCAACCTTTATGTAGCGGAAACTAATAACTTCAGACATGTCAGTAAGTGGTGTAATAATCTGTAAGATGTATGCGATGGTTTTCCCCTGGGCCCAAAATCGACGGTCTCCTTTAATTAATTGACATAAAATGAAAATTCCAACAACTTAAAATGAGGTAACGTAGGAATGGGTGTGGTAACTGAAACTTTAAAGACTTTAAAGCTATTATTATGTGGCGTCTCCTCTGTCACAGTTCAACGTCGTTCCGCAATGTCCTAACAGATGGCGTGAGCATGTCATACATCGCGCTTACGGGATTCTGAATGTTAGTTAATTCAATTCAATTCAATTCAAATATACTTTATTCATGTAGGCCTAGCAACAAGCACTTATGAATAGTAAGACAGTATTACATATAATTATCTTAATCTAATTATCAGAGCAATTTATTGATGTTGTAAATATTATTCCATATATAATACTAATGAATATAATTCATAGATCAAAATTACCTATAAATAAGTTACCTATAAATTTACCTAAAAAAAGCAAAGTTACCTATAAATACAACTTCTGACCAATTCTTTTGACGACCGGTTTGGCCTAGTGGGTAGTGACCCTGCCTACGAAGAAGCTGATGGTCTCGGGTTCAAATCCTGGTAAGGGCATGTGATGAGCATGGATATTTGTTCCTGAGTCATGGATGTTTTCTATGTATTTAAGTATTTATAAATATTTATATATTATATATATCGTTGTCTAAGTACCCTCAACACAAGCCCTAATGGGCTTACTGTGGGACTTAGTCAATTTGTGTAATAATGTCCTATAATATTTATTTATTTATTCTCCTTGGTCTTCGGTCCCCAGGCACAATACCATCCTGGATAGAATATTCCCTAATTCACTATTGCCACCTCTTTACATTCTGCAATAAATACTTGACCTATTCTAATTTCCGCGCTGTTTGCAACAAAGTATATCCTAATAAAATATGAGTGTATTGTACATAAAGCCCGCCTCGCAAATATACGATCACTTATAATATTAAAAATGGCGTTTACGAGTTACGGGTGCGGCGCCGCGCCTCCGCTAAATACGAGTGTCCCTTAGCGTGTTGCCGTGGCTATTTGTATTGGCCCTACTGGGGAACTCGCACAGCCATAGCAACACTTCTTATTTCGCAGGTATATAGTTTCCGGGGATGCACTGGGTTGTCTGTGATGAGCTGATGAGCCTAGAACGCCACTTCTCCGCTTCTTAGTACGAGTATCACTTAGAGTGCCGCCATGGCTTTTTGTATTGGCTCTACTGGGGAACTCGCACAGCAGCCATAGCAACCTTGTCAAAGTCAATATATTCTTTATTCAAATAGGCCTAGCAACAAGCACTTTTAAATCGTCAAATATTTACAAATATCATCTTAATCTAAATATCAGAGTAAATTGCTCTGAAGCCATCGAGATTTGACGCTCCGAGGCTTCTGTCCTAGGTGGAGGTCGGCTTTCGGCCTCGCTTTATAACACATAGGTGTATGGGCTTAGTTCATAACCAAGCTCAATTCTCCTGAAGCTAGGTTTTTGGACTCTCCACTAGATGTCTCCCTGATACAACATACCATTTTTTATTTATTTTGCACTAAACACTGGGGCCTCGCATATTTTTTCTGCCCGGAACCTCTCAAAGGCTAAGGCCGCCCGCGCCCCGGTGTAATTGTATGTACACCTGAAAAGGAAGTTCCGGTATAACAAAATATGAAACAACGTGACGATTATCTAATTTAATTTAAATATGAAATTGTATACTCGATCTACAACGTTCTGATTCTGACACACAATAAAAAACTTTGAACTTTTAAAAGTTTGTGCTGATATTTACTGCCCTAAGTGGAAGCTTCACTAGTTAGACATCAAAAGCTTTTCAATAATTGCACTACTATCAGTTATAAAACTACGTATGTGTGTTACGGAACGGGCGTCCCTTCGCAGAAACCATTAGCTTAATGTGGCTATTATAGGTAAAAGCCTTTACTATCTATAGTGAGAGCTACTTTAGTAGCTAGGTTTGAGTACTTATGTCATATTATGTACGTAATAAATACAAGAACCATTTACACAGTGTATTTATTGCATTCCGTTAACTTCGGGGTATGGGTAAGTATGTTTAAGAAAACTAAATGGCATAGTCAATTTAAAAAAGAAATATATTTTATTATTATTATTTTATAAAAAGTTATTAAATGTTGCATTTAATTCAACCAAACGATTGAAAACTGTGACGTATCAATGTCATTTCGGACATCGATCGTCGGAGATAGTACTTACATTTAGTAGCAAATGTATTAATTCGTACTAAACACTAATCGATATGTAAACAGGCTCTAAAGCAAATGTACACGCTCGTAGAGGCCTTACCAGATAAAAATAAACTATCGAATATCTCCCGAAATGGAGTTACTTAGAATACCGGTGTCTTGAGGAACGTTACTTAATTTGAACTCAGGAATGCACTTTTGAAATCAACGGAAAAAAAAACACGGTGTATTTAAAGTTGTACACTTCACTTCGTTTTCAAATTTGAGAAATGTCATGCTACTCGTATGTTATTCTCAGAATCACAAACTCTTCGATCTTAATAGAAGAAAAAGTGACCCAAGAGTTCTATTTCCATTCCATCACCAATTTTCATAGAATGTGTGTGACAATAACGGAGTGACGACGACCTGTCTGACCAAGTGGGTCACCTGCCTATGAAGCCGATGGTCCCGGTTTCAAATCCTGGTAAGGGCATTATTTCGTGTGGTGAGCACGGATATTCGTTCCTGAGTCATGGGTGTTTTCTATGTATTTAAGTATTTATATATTATATATATCGTTGTCTAAGTACCCACAACACCAGCCTTAATGAGTTTACTGTAGGAGTTAGTCAATTTGTGTTATAATGTCCTATAATATTTATCGATTTAATACTTATAATAGAAGGAACGAAAAATTTACTGGTCTTTTCGTTTTAATTATTTTTATAACGCAAAACAGGTGGAACAACAATTAAACTTTATCCTCAATTATTCGATTCTACTTTACGGAAAACTTTATAAAAGTATGGAATAACTGTGGTCTCCCAACTTTACCCGCGCCGGGATAAAAGCGCGGTTCCATTCCAGTACTTTTAGCACTAATGCATTTAATTCGTTCCCGCTAGGGTTGGCACTTCAACTTAAAACTGTTATAATGAGCCCCTGAAGGTTGCTAGGTGCGTTGGAATTTCGAAAACGGGATAATGTTGACAATGGCTAATATCTATAAAACTAGATATAAATTAATCTTGCGGTTTGACTCGCATAAACAGGGTGTTTATTTAGTCACCTGCAATAATTTGGTTGACTGGTAGAGAATGCCTTTTGGCATTAAGTTCGCCATTTGTACATTTTTCTTTATGTGTGCAATAAAGTTTAAATAAATAAATTTACGGGCTGAATATATAGGTTATACTGAGCAACTTTTACTATGGGACCTATCCCGAAATCGCGAAAAAATGTTTACTCTCCCATAGAAAATATCAAGGTCAGACAGCCAAAATGTATGAAACAGCCAATTTTTTTTTGTGATTTCGAGGTTGGTCCCATGGTAAAAGCTGCTCAGTGTTACCTATATATTAAACCCATAAATTATTGCAGATGACTAAATAAACAAAGTCGTCAAAATAATTTGTAGGTGAGGTAAAGGACCCATTGATTGACAAGCCATGCATCAGTGTGTTAGCCTTTCTTGCCTATTTTTTAATCTTGCTGTAATTAATTAAGGTTAATTCTGAAATATACTGATTAAAAAACAGCATAATTGTTAAAAGTTTCTGGTATGAAAAAAAACAATACAAAGATTTGTGTTCTTCTGACATTAAATGCTTTAAACTTGGCGCCATTTTTTTGGAGTGTCATGTGGTAATTAGACGAGGCGTAAGCTACCAAATTGTGCAATTTTGGACTATCTTAGATGATTAATACTTAATCTATCAGAAAAAAGGTTAAAGTTTACAACCCGCACATCCAGCTTTATCATGCGAATGGCTAAGGAGTGGAATTCACTTTCTGCAAATCTATTTCTAGTCCGCTATAACTTGGATCTTTTTAAATCGAGTGAATAGCCATCTTTTAGGTAAGCATGTTCTCTCTCACTCTCTCACTTACCAGTGAGATTGTGGTCAAATGCTTACCTTTTCCCAATAAAAAAAACAACCGCTACTTACCAACTCTAAGCAGGCAAAATCTGCAAACAAAAGTTTCAAAATAAATTTGACCTAATTAGTGGCAGCCCTGACACAGGGGCGCACCGGACACCTGTTTTCCATTACCGGCCGGAGTTCGCGCCGGCAATGCTCATTGTTGTATATGTTCCCGAGGGCGCGAACTGTCATATTACTTGTTACTTTAGTTTATGACATTTTTGCGTGACTTGCTTTTTGGGAAACTTTTACGTTACAGGTTTTAGGGTAAAGGCACCTATTACCGTGGTAGTTAAGGAACTTTTCAAAAGAGATCCAAAAATTAAGGGTATCAATGCTGTCTAACAGCCAGGATTTTTTTTTTTTTCATCAGAGCATGAACTTTCCGTTTCACACGTTTTTGGATTCATTTTGGGTTATTATATGTATTAAAATATTTTTTGAAGCCAAAATGACCAAATCTTCTATTACAGTGGCAAGGGACAGGCTGTGATTCTATTATCGCGAATTGAGCTTTCATTACCGAGGGTACAATTGGCATGATTTTTCTGCACTCGTTAACAGAAACCAAACTCAAAATTCGAAACCTAATACCGAGGGTTAAAACAATAATAACGACGTGGGTTCTGTATATTATTTTTGTGTCATTAAGTTTAATAATGACACAAAAATAAAAAATAAAACTATAGGAGTATGTTTAAAAATAAGAGATATATTCGAAGAGATTATAATTACACTTTGGCACAATCAAATACTATCAAATGGTTAACTTACCAAGTACCCACGAGTACCTGTATAACAAGTTATAAGTTGAATGTTTTACATGTAAAACAACAAAAATTATTGTTAGTAAAGTTTTACTAAGGACGTATATGACAAATAGGCCTGCCTGTTATTAAATAAAGTAATTTTTAAATGCTATAAAGATTGATAAGAGTTTGTCTTACTGACATAATTAGCTGCACAAAAAAAAACAAGTAAGTAACATTTTCTCATAAGGCACAGCGTAAATTATAGTCGAAATTTTATAAGCTGGACGTTTACCACCTGAGTGAAAGTTTACCACAGTGAAATGGTAAACGTCCACATTATAAAATTTCGACTATATATAAAAACATGAAAATTTTAATTTCTAATATTTTTGATAAGGTAATTAAGTTAAATAAAGTCTCTCACATATTATGTGTTATAATTTACCCGTTTATAACTAACAAATCACAGTACTTTTCTTATTGCTGATTCTTATAGCTAAAAAAAATCATGTCTGAGATTTTGGACTACTGTATAAATAAAATTATATAAAAAAAATCTAATCGGAATTGTCCGGCAGTTGGGTACCCTTCCTTGTCTGTCAGAGTAATAACTGAATCAGAAAACAGAAGAATTTAAATCTGATAATGATAACTGAAGTCTAAATTTTATCAACTAAATCTGTACTTGCGGTACCCTAAATGCGATATTTCAATACAATACCAAATAGTCACTCGGTAATAGATAACTCTTTAAGAGCCTATTACCGACCCATTCGATATTTCTCTGGGTCGGTAATAGATTTCTATACATTCTATTACCGAGGGTAATCTGATCATACCATCGGTAATAGGCTTAATTTGGAGTTTAATTAAACCTAATTCCGACCCATAAAAAGAATAAAACACAGATGTTTTTTCAAATCAAATCAAACACGTATATTACAAGCTTCTTGTAAAGACAAAATCACATAACTGGCAAGTAAATTTTAGGTTTTAACTCAAAATAAAAAAAAGTTGACAGATTAAGGGTTCCCATAGAAACAAGGAAATCGGTGCTGAAGTTTTTGTTAAAAATTAAGGGTTAGTTGAATACTTTCCATACCACGGAAATAGCTCTTTAATAGCGTGAATAGATCAAGATTGGAATAAATAAAAGAAATTATAAAATTGATAATTTGTACCAAAACTAAAGAGTAAATAACAAAACTACCACTTTTTCTATTAACGTGGCATACCACGGAATTACTTACCACAGAAGTAATTGGCGAATGGCGAAGAAAATTCAATTTTAAACGTATTTCCCGGTCAAAAACTAAGTTAAAAGTAATTCAAAATCGTGTAGAAAACAATACACAACCTCTTAAAAGGCATTGCACTAGTTTATTTGCCATAACTATTACGTAAAACACTAAGTAAGATTGGAGTGCACTTACCTGTGGAGTCACGCGTCTGTATGGAACAACCGGTTCTTGCGCCGCCGTCGCACAAACTGACGAATCGCGAGTTTTTTGTTACACTCACACAAATGCACACTAATGGGCACGATAGACCAATGAATGAGCTTGTTTTGTGTATGCTTTATTTCTTAGAGAATAGATCTGTTTGCTTGCAAAATGCGTATTTGTAAACACCGCGGTGTTAGACGTCGATTTTGATACCCGCGTTAATAGCCGCCGTTACCCTATATTCGTATATACATATTTAAAATTAATACAAATGACGCACTTAATGCCAAATGGCATTCTCTACCAGTCAACTATAGGGCCAAACAGATACATACAATTGATACAGAGAGAAAAGTATATTGAATGAATAAAAAAGAAAACTACACTTGCATATACACCACCACACCATCACTACACCATCTCTACTTTAGTATTCGAAATACTCCATTATTTATATATTTTAAATAGTGTTCGACCGAAGATTCAATTTCAGCCGAAACATGCTTCGGCTGAAACTGAATCTTCCGCCAGAGACTAATTCTAAACTATTCTAAATAAAATAATTACAATTAAGTATGTAAGTATGTTAATAACAATAATAATAACGCCGGGCGGTGCTCGTCGACATCACCATCCCCCATGATGAGAATCTCGTGAAAGCCGAGAAGGACAAGTCCAGTAAGTACCTAGACTTGGCTCACGAGATAACCGCCATGTGGGATGTTGATTCGACGATCATTGTCCCGATAGTCGTTTCAGCGAACGGTCTCATAGCGAAGAGTCTCGACCAACACCTTGAAAGACTCTCGCTAGATGGTTGGATTAAGGGTCAGATGCAGAACTTCGCAGAAGGCGGTGATCTTGGCACGCGGCGCGGATAGTCCGCCGGTTCCTCTCTCTGCGGCCCTGACCACCGGCAGCTTGGGCCCTGCCCCGCTGCTGGCGGCACCCTAGGTTAGGTTTTTTATAATGTGTTTATATATATTTTGTATTGTTTTGTAAGTGTTTTTATATTTTACTTTTATATTCATATTATAAATGACCTAGCCTAATACCAAAAATAAATAAAGGGAATAATAATAATATCTAATTCGTACGAATCTATGTTAGCAACTTAGCACACAGGAAATAATCCGGTAAAATGAATAATTATAATATCGAAAGTACCTAACTCTGACACTGAAACGATTTACATTATATTTGGTATCTTTAAAGAAGTAATTCTTGTATATTTATATATTTCGGGGATCTAGGAAAATTTGCTACATGGGGGTTTTTGGGGGCGAAGAATCGACCTAGCTAGGTCTTATCACTGGGAAAATGCGCATTTTTGAGTTCTTATATGTATTCCGAGGAAAGCTCGGTCTCCTAGTTTTTAGAGATAGTTCGACACCCGGGGTACGAGTAGGACATCATCATCATATCACGCAGACGAAGTGGCGGGCAGAAGCTAGTAAATTATATACATTAAACGTATAACAAAATGTCTTTTAACGACTTTATAAGTACATAACTTTACCACAAGTTTGCAGCAGGTAAAATTTGTACAAAGTATAAAGCTGCGGTTACACAGCAAGCGAGGAAATTTGTAACGAGACATTCATTTATTACGTAAGACTATTTCTGGGTGTATTCCTACATGAACCGGAGACAAATGGGAATGATTTATGAATGCACCTATTCCCATTGGTGCCCGATGGAGACTAATGGGAATATACCGATATTTGCCAGTGTTTGACCCCCTCCCACTCCTTTCTAAGAAAATATAAGAATAGGCCGACCGATTGATATTTATTACTTTTTTATACTACGTCGGTGGCAAACAAGCATACGGCCTGCCTGATGGTAAGCAGTCTCCGTAGCCTATGTACGCCTGCAACTCCAGAGGTCATGCGCGTTGCCGACCCTAAACCCGCCCTCCCCGTCGTTGAGCTCTGGCAACCTTACTTACCGGCAGGAACACAACACTATGAATAGGGGTTACTTAAGAACAAAATGAAAAATTGAATACACGGAATACATAAAAATCGTTTACCTATAGACATACGCGGGCACGAGTGCGCGCCTCGGCATTCGCGCGGGTGATCGCGCTTTTTCAAAGTGAAATAAATAAATAAATATTGTAAGTGGACATTCTTACACGACTAAGCCCCACGGTAAGCACAAGAAGGCTTGTGTTGTGGGTACTCAGACAACGATATATCTAATACACAAATACTTAAATACATAGAAAACATCCATGACTCAGGAACAAATATCTGTGCTCATCACACAAATAAATGCCCTTACCGGGATTCGAACCCAGGACCATAGGTAGTCGGGTCGAAATAGGTCTTAATCTGAAATTAGCGCATTTTTTTGATCTCTCATTGCTGTGAGGTTTATTCGTATTCGTATTCGTTTATTTGTATTAATTATACATTGTCAGTGTTACATTTTTATTAGGTTTACTAGGAATGGCGCAGTTAACCTCACGGTATGAAATGAAAAGCAGCGTGAACAAAGCAATTATTCATGCCTATGCGGAGTGAGCAAATATCGAGTGAAATAAAAGAAAAGAAGCAACGTCCCGCTGACAGTGCGCCCCGTCCTTAGATTTAGACTTAAGTTGTCTAACTGCTCGGTTGGAGTCTCGTTAAAAGCTTCACCTGCACAACTTGCACTTTGTCTTTAGCGAGGTGAGGCTCCTTTGTGTAATATCTTTATCTAATCTTTAAAATAAATACCTAATATATACTGCAAAAGCCGGCGCGGCGGCAGAGGCGGCCGAAAAATTAAAAAAGATCAAATATAGGGGTCTCGGCCCCGAATACGATTTCGTACCTTTTGGCGTCGAGACCCTTGGCCCGTGGGGTCCGAATGCATCTACACTGTTCAAGGAAATATCCAAAAAAATAGCAGACGCTACCGGTGATCGTAGAGCTGGCAGCTTCCTCGCACAGAGAATAAGTATTGCGATACAACGAGGAAATGCTGCCAGCATCTACGGCACCATGCCGCAGGGGGATAGTTTTTAATTATTTATTTTAAGATTAGTTTTATTTATTTTTAGATTTAGATTTTAAGTTTTATATGTATTATGTTGTGTTTATAAATACTTAGTAAATAATACTATAATAGCACGTATTACATATACAATATACATACTATCTACTTTGTCGCTTGCCATAAGGACGAGATTTGCTTGTATCTAAACAAATAACCTATCAAGGCGTCCTTATGGCATTCGACAAAGTGGGACGTTTTGCCGGTCGCGGTCACAAATGTGGATTACAACCAATGCTATTAGAGTCAGACCAAGTTAAGTTGGCAGCGATTTTAATAGCCCAGACGACTTAACACTTACACCGTCTGGTCTATCAAAATCGCTGCTAACGTAGCTTGGTCTGACTCTAGTTGATCCCGCACGCTTCCTCTCATCAGTGGACCAGTCTACCGTCGCTCGCAGTGGGCTAAACCTTGCTTGCTGTTTTTGACATTTTCGACAGCAATACAGTTCTTCCGAGGTTTTCCCGAGGGTCTACAGTATGGGGATCTTCAAAAAAGTAGTGTACAGGTTTTTAAAGAGTCGGCAACGCGCATGTAACACCTCTGGAGTTGCAGGCGTCCATAGCTTACCATCAGGCGAACCGTATGCTTTTTTGCCATCGCCGTGGTATAAAAAATTAATGTAGCAATTTACGCCGCCGAAGGGTACATTTACTGTAATCGCTCGCAGTCGGCTAAGCCCGCAAGCGCCGCATTTCTACTCAAGCTCACTCCATCTAGGCACGTGACACGTGCAGTGTTTGAGTTCCTATTTAGGTTGTGAAGTTAGGGCTAAGGTTAGGCCGAGTGTAGGGTTTGAGATAAATACTAATATTAGGGGACATCCTACACAGATTGACCTAGCCCCAAACTAAGCAGAGCTTGTACTTAGCTATGGGTACTAAGCCACGATGCATGTACTTATATGTATAGATAAATACATACTTATACATATACATAGAAACCACCCATGACCATTGGGGCCATGGGGGCCAAGTGCGCGTCGGCTTTTTAAAGATTTGTCGGCGCGCCTAATAGAGGCCTCGGGCGACCAGAGGGCTGGCCACTATTTCGCTCAGCGTATAAGTATCGCCATACAGCGGGGAAATACGGCCAGCCTTCTAGGCACCTTGCCCATTGACGGCGATTTGGGCCAAATTTTTTATCTTTAGTTTAAGTTGTTAATAAGTTTTATTTTATTATGTATGTTTATTTCTTTGTTTTTGGATATTAAAACTCCCATGACTCAGGAACAAATACTCATCTTGCCACGGCTCATGGGAGTACATGGGGTCCGCTTGACAACTAATCCCAAGATTTGGCATAGGCACTAGTTTTTACGAAAGCGACTGCCACCTGACTGACCTTCCAACCCAAAGGGAAAACTAGGCCTTGTTGGGATTAGTCCGGTTTCCTCACGATGTTTTTCTTCACCGAAAAGCGACTGGTAAATATCAAATGATATTTCGTATCAGTTCCGAAAAACTAATTGGTACGAGCGGGAGTTTGATCCCGCGACCTCCGGATTGCAAGTCGCACGCTCTTACCGCTAGGCCACCAGCGCTTCAAAGGAACATCTGCATCTTTTATCTGTGTTCATCACACAAATAAATGCCCTTACCAGGATTTGAACCCGGGATCATCGGCTTTATAGGCAGGGTCACTACCCACCAGGCCAGACCGGTCATCAAAAGCAAAATACCTTCGGGCGGCCTGAGTTCATCTTCATACTAATTAGCTGTCAAATTCGAGAAACATGTGTCTGTTGGATATTCCAATTTTAATACAGTATTTTTGATAAGACCACATATTCTAAGGGTGGTTATACCCCGTTTTTAGGGTAACCAAAGTTTTACCCTTTAACCAAAGATTAAAGGGTAAAACGGGACCCTATTACTAAGAATCCGGTGTCCGTCCGTCTTTCCGTTTGTCACTAGGCTGTATCTCATGAACCGTGATGGTTAGACAGTTGAAACTTTCACAGTTTTTATTTCTGTTGCCGCTATAACAAAAAATAAAAAGTACGGAACCCTCCGTGGGCGAGTCCGACTCGCACTTGTCCGGTTTTTTAAAAGATATTTTTTTTTCTAATCTCATAAGTAATTGCAGTGGCAATTAAATTTTTCTTCCGAAATGCTAGTGTTCCTCTGGCCTAGTGAGTAGTGGCACTGGTAACCCTGCCTATGAAGCCGATGGTCCCGGGTTCAAATCCTGGTAAGGGCATTTATTCGTATGATGAGCATGGATATGTGGTCCTGAGTCATGGGTGTTTTCTATGTATTTAAGTATTTATAATTATATATATCGTTGTCTAAGTACCCACAATATAAGCCTTATTGAGTTTACTGTGGGACTTAGTCAATTTGTGTATATATTCATGTCCAATATATTTAAATTAAAAATTCCTTTTAAAATTGTTTCATAGCTTAGAAACCTACGCCTTGTTTCTGCGGTTATATTAAATCACGCTGTATAAGGGAACGATAACTTCTCCATACAATCGTAGTCCCCATTTTCCTCTCTTTTATTTTTACATAATATGATGTATATTAACCACAGCCATGCCTCTTCGTTTGATTTTTTCCATTATTTAATGATGATAAAGATTTTACATAGAAGCTTTTAAAAAATGTACCGTCAACGGAAGTCAATAGGGACAAAACTTGAAATGTGATTTACCTGACATTTTCTTAGAAAATACCCACACAAATTGTATCATACAAAATCTATTATTTTCAATAGAATGATATAATTTGTTTAAGTATTATTTAAGCAGTTGTCAGGTAAATGACATTTTAAGTTTTGTGCCTATTCGCCCCAGCTGTCCCTATTCACCCCGGTTGACGGTATGTAATTTATTTTATGCTCCTACATCATAATAATCGTAAAAACGACAAAAGTCCAACGAAGGGAGCTACTTATGGTTAATATACATTAAAACTTTAAAACTATTTTCCATGACGTCAATATTCAGAGAGGAAAATGGGGACTACGTTTATATAGAGAAGCGGTCGTCCACTATCCCCTTAAAGTTTATTAAAACCAAACTACGAAAGTGGAATTTAACAAACAACTATTATTAATATGAATATCCCGAAAACGGTAACAAGCGGGGATTACATTAGCAAAACACTCCCTTTGAACAATGTTCGATGTACAGAGTGAAAAGTAAATCGATTGCTAAATTCAAAAATGACAGTTTTTTTAAATGTTATTAAATATTATAGGGACATTCTTAGATTCTTACACAAATTGACTAAGTTAAACCGGACTAATCCCAACAAGGCCTAGCTTACCCTCTGAGTTGGAAGGTCAGATGGCAGACGCTTTCGTAAAAACTAGTGCCTACGCTAAATCTTGGGATTATTTGTCAAGCGGACCCCAGGGTCCCATGAGCCGTGGCAAAATGCCGGGACAACGCGAGGAAGAAGACATCATGAAAAAGTCAAACCTAACCTAACCGAAATGCACAAAATCTGACTTGCTGCGATTATAAAGTAACACATAGTTTACGATGCAATTCATAAATGTGTATCTATCACAAACCAGCCCCTGTCCGCGACTACTTCTGCGTGAGATGAAAAGACTACCCCATGTCCTTCCCCGGGCCTCAACCTATCTCCATACCAAATTTCATCTAAATCAGTACAGCGGTTTTAGCGTGAAGAAGTAACAGGCAGGCAGACAGGAGTTGCTTTCGTATTTATATTACTATTAATAGGTGGCTCACAGAGAAAAAGCGCTGGTGGCCTAGCGGTAAGAGCGTGCGACTTGCAATCCGGAGGTCGCGGGTTCAAACCCCGGCTCGTACCAATGAGTTTTTCGGAATTTATGTACGAAATATCATTTGATATTTCGTACATATCGCCACATCTTGGGATTAGTTGTCAAGCGGACCCCAGGCTCCCATGAGCCGTGGCAAAATGCCGGGACAACGCGAGGAAGACGACATCATGAAAAAGTCAAACCTAACCTAACCATTTCATCCGGAACGGAAATGCACAAAATCTGACTTGCTGCGATTATAAAGTAACACATAGTTTACAATGCAATTCATAAATGTGTATTTATCACAAACCAGCCCCTGTCCGCGACTACGTCTGCCTGAGATGATGATGATGATTATTGATAAAAAGACTACCCCATGTCCTTCCCCGGGCCTCAACCTATCTCCATACCAAATTTCATCTAAATCAGTTCAGCGGTTTTAGCGTGAAGAAGTAACAGGCAGGCAGACAGGAGTTGCTTTCGTATTTCACAGAGGCCGAGAACGGTGGAAGAAGGTGGAGGAGCTTATACCCCGAGGGGTCCTAACACTTTGTTAGATTATTATAGTTTAGTATTTAGTTTAAAAATAGTGTGTCGAAGTGGTTACAGAATGAAAAGGCTTTTTATTTTTATTTATTTTGTACTACTATTAATAAGTTTAATATTATATGTTTATTTAAACATTTATTAAACACTAGCACCCGGCCCGGCTTTGCACGGGGAGTAACATAAAACCTTAAGAAATCGTACATCTAAATCTTCCTCAAGAATCTCTCTATTCACAGGTGAAAACCGCATGAAAATCCGTTCAGTAGGTTTTTAAGTTTATCGCAAACATACACACCGACAGCGGCGGGGGACTTCGTTTTACAAATTGTAGTAATACGATCGAAAAAAATTACATGAAACCCTCGATGCACGATTTTGACTACACTTGCCCGAATTGTTGAATAATAAAGCATGTTTCAAACGGAATACACTACACCCTGTATAACGCTATATATTTTTGAAGCCCCAAAGCTGCAAATAAATATATCCAGCTACAGAAGTGCGCAAAGCTTGTTACAAATTTTAACGAGCACTTTTCAGCGTTTTGGCTTTTATGTTACATTCCTCGTTATTTTGCACTGCAATATACATACAGTCAACCAATTAGAATCCTAGGCCACTATTGGGACCGTGCGAAGTGCATGGTGGGGGTAAGTAAAGCGATCCCAGCGCATAAGGTGGTAAAAATTTGAACTAACTGCGGATAGCGTCTTAAACAAAAAGTAATAAGTTTTGATAATTAATTACGAATGAAGAAAAAATACTCGATTACGAAAGCAGAAAGTGAATTCTTGTTTGATAATTAATTATGAAACAGGAAAAATAAATCTTCTTTGGCAGCCAGTTACGAAAACCATAGTTATGAAAACTGACCAAAGGAACATTTCGTACAAGTTTTATGGCTCGAGATGAAACTTTGATTTACGATTTCTCCTGAAATATTCATTTAAATTGTATGGTGTAAAGGACCATTGTAATCTGTATGAAATGCTTAATATAACTAACGTATTTAATTTGATAATTCTTAATAATGTATCCATGTAAATAGCTTTGCAAATGCCACATATTACGTGATTTTTTTCTAGAAGTTAAGAATGGGTATAGTAAGTTATCCTTAAAAGATAGACATTTAACATCGTGGACTTTTTTGTAGACCTATGAATGAGAAACAACCCCACCATACATTGTGTTGTTATAGCTCAAACAGATTAGGCAGCGTTTTCGATTAAAGTTCCTAGCCAGCGTGATTTTTCCGACAATATCGTTATATTTCAACCAATTTACACAAAACCTTAACAAGTTATATACCTAAGCCTTGCTCAAGAATCACTCTATTGATAGATGAAACTCGTATGAAAATCCGTTCAGTAGTTTTAGTTTTGGAGTAGTTTTATAAGATGTAGTGAATTGACTTTTTCCCCTAGATTTGCGGCCATCAGATTGCATGACAGTCGTGCACATAGCGAATAGAACCTTGTCGCTTTAACTACTAGATACTTGACACGCATCACTCAATAAGCACTGTCGTAGAAGTCATTATGGCATGGTTCTATAGTGGCCTAGGAATCAAATTGGTTGACTGTACTATACTGTAGGGTCAGAACAATGAATAGAGCCACTTTGAAGCAGTTTTTATGATATGAATAAATAAATAAATAAAAAGTCATTTACTGTCGGAAAAAAATATACAGCAATGAACAAAAAATATACAGCAATGAACAAAAAATATACAGCAATGAACAAAAAATATACAGCAATGAACAAAAAATATACAGCAATGAACAAAAAAATATACAGCAATGAACAAAAAATATACAGCAATGAACAAAAAATATACAGCAATGAACAAAAAATATACAGCAATGAACAAAAAATATACAGCAATGAACAAAAAATTGACAGCAATGAACAAAAAAAACACATACACAATAGAGACATTAGGGTGTAAGTCCAATAGGATTGTTTTTATTTATTTAATCTTTATTAGCCAGAGCCCGTACATTTCATGCCGTTGACAGAATAATGACGTCACGCTACATAGAGTATGATTCCAATTAGTATTTTCGTAATAATTAATCATTTGTCGACCTCTTTAGGTAACTGATACATATACTTGACAATCTGTATAGAAACGTCTAACTGACTTTCATTTTATTGTCACACAAATAAATAATAGATTATTAATTTATGAAATAATACATATTTTTGGTTTTTAACAGCGTAACAAGTTTTTATTCATGTAACAAGTATTTATTATGATACCCATCAATAAGTAAGTTATCTAAATGTGTAATAACTCCCTGTATGTTAAATTACGTCATTTTTGCGTCAACGGCATGAAAAGTACAGGCCCTGTTTATTACACAATACATGTAGGTACAAATGGCGGACTTAATGCCTTAAATTATTATATATAGGCTAAGCTAACTATAATTTGTAATCGATTATATGACATTGAAATTTCTATAATGCAATTTAATGAAAAGATGTATAATTTAATTTGTTTTTAGTATACTTTATATCTATAATTTATTATATCAATTTATTATTGTTTTGCTCACTGTTACGTATAAACAGTAGTTTTAGGTAATATGACGATGTACAATTAATACAAATAAAATCTATTCTATTCTATTCTATTCTAAGGAATTCTCTACCAGTCAACCAATGGGTTAAACCAGAAAGATTAAGTAGGTGCGGTGTCTTTTAAAGTAAATGAATTTACTACGGTTTTATACTACGTCGGTGGCAAACAAGCATACGGCCCGCCTGGAAAGCAGTCTCCGTAGCCTATGTACGCCTGCAACTCCAAAGGAGTTACATGCGCGTTGCCGACTCTAACATTCCGCATCCTCGATGAGCTCTGGCAACCTTACCGTCAGGAACACTAAGAGTAGAGTAGGGTCTAGTGTTATTATTTTTCTGCCGTTTTCTATATTAAGTTGACCGTGTTATGCAAAAAAAGGAAAAAAATATACACTAGATAAGCTCTTTTCATGAAGGAAAAATTTAAAATTAGGAAGGTTTGAACTATCTACAATTCAAAGAAAATGGCGTAAACATTTTAAATATATTTTATTTATTTATTTATTTAACCTTTATTGCACAATACAAAAAAAGTACAAATGGCGGACTTAATGCCTTAAGGCATTCTCTACCAGTCAACCATTGGGCCAAACAGAAACTTACAATTGGTGCGGAAAAGAAAATTAGTACAGAGAGATAAAAGTTTAATATGATAATTTTAAATGATTTATATGTTTATATATTTTTGTAAAATATTTTATGATAGAAATTTATACGATTTAGAATTAAGACATGTTAAAATTGATTATGAGCCTTGTAGCTTGAAATATTTTTTTATTTTTTTTATAAAGTCACTATCTAAACACTATTATTATAAACAAACATGCATAAATACATAGTATTATAATAAATACAAATATATATCATATATGTATACATACATACACATATATACATACTACATACATATTTGAAATATTGTACCCATTTAAAACCGTCATATAGTCTTACACAATGTTGGTGTACGTCCGAAAAGTATTTACGTAATTGGCGTTTTAAGGAAAATTTGCTCTGTGCTTGTCGTATTTATTATTGGTTCAATTACTATAAAATAGACATAATAGCGTGTTTATATCTAAATTTAATACATTTCTTTGTTTTGCAGGTAATCATCTAAACTTCAATTTAATACATAAATACACGGAAAAGACAAATGCGAAAAGGTAAGTTTTTAAAGGATAACTTTGGCTATCTATACGTCTTGATTATACTCGTATAGCTTACATTTTTGAGTTATCGCAAACCGTCTCCTCCTGAGCCCCTAGTGTTAATTCATTCGATTTAGTAACGTGACGTACGCGTTTGCGTTAAGTCTCATTTAGTATGGGATTTAGAAACTGCGCGCCAAGCGGGACGTTTTGGAAACTCAGAATCCCATACAAAATGAGACTTAACGCAAACGCACGTACAGTCGCGGACTTTAATCCCTGACACAGCCGGATTGCGAAATGAAACGCAGCCATAGTGAGTGTTTTAAGATATATTTTATGATATGTATGCTAGTTTTAAGACTTTTAAGGTATTTATCTATGGGCCCATAGTTACTTGAAAATAAAGATTTTCATTTCATTTAATTTAATTGTTGAACCATTTAGGGTTCAAGCTAGTTGTGAATATTAACGGTAAGGTGGGTATGAAATGTCCAATGTAAAATGAACCCTAAGTCAACAATTTAAGTTCCTACCTGTACAAAGCTCTGCGTGTGTACTCCCTCTTGCTTGTAATATACACATGAACTCAATTTCAATTTCAATAAGCCTTTATTTAACAATCTTATTAACTAGTTTACAAAATATAATAAACATCTTATTTCCTAGTTTCACTTATCTTATACTTTAAAACTATTATTATATATCGATGCTCAGTTTCAGACATCGGAGCCGAGATTGTCTTGCTTTCCACCATACACATGAACTAATGAAACTTAACTAATCCCTAGAACTGGCATAGGCACTAGTTTTTACGAAAGCGACTGCCATCTGACCTTCCAACCCAGAGGGTAAACTAGGCCTTGTTGGGATTAGTCCGGTTTCCTCACGTTTTCCTTCACCGAAAAGCGACTGGTGAATGTCAAATGATATTTCGTACATAAGTCCCGAAAAACTCATTGATACGAGCCGGGGTTTGAATTGAACCTGCGACCTCCGAATTGTAAATCGCACGCTTACCACCAGGCCACCAGCGCTTAATTAATAAATAAAATACTTCTGACACAATCCCTAAACACATAACCCTCTTAAAACATCCGCAGTCGGCTTTGTCCTTCCGAATTAACCTTTTACTGTACCAATTGACACCATACTCCTCTGTAGACATTTCTCACGTTACCACCAAATTATATATACAGCCGACGTAATAGCTTCACAAACTTAAGTGTATGTGATCATTAATTTGCTGACTGCACGTGTAAGTTTGTCGCCAGAGCGTTTTACAAAGTTGTAAATGCGGTCGGTGAGGAGATTTGTCAGAGGATTATGTTTGAAGATGGTAGTTTGTGGACGGAATTTATAAGTTGGCAGTTTTAATTGTCGGTTAGGGTGACCTAAATGAAGCTTTATATTGCCAGGAATGTGGCAAGATCGTCTAGGAAACATTCCTATGCATTTTCGAAGTAAAAAAATTCCAACTATTTATTTATTTTATTTTATTTTAAAGTATGATTCAGGCAACAAGGCCCATATTACATATATTATACCTTATAAATAAATAAATATTATGGGACATTATTACACAAATTGACTAAGTCCCACAGTAAGCTTAATAAGGCTTGTGTTGAGGGTACTTGGACAACGATATATATAATATATAAATATTTATAAATACATACTTAAATACATAGAAAACACCCATGACTGAGGAACAAATATCCATGCTCATCACACGAATAAATGCCCTTACCAGGATTTGAACCCGGGACCATCGGCTTCATAGGCAGGGTCACTACCCACTAGGCCAGAGCGGTACATAAACTTAAAAACTAAACACTATTTTGTAATAATAATAAGTTAATAACAGACTATAATAACTACATCTAATTAAGAAATTTGAACATACAGGGTGCAATTCTAGACGGTACAGAAATTGTAATTTGTGTTGTAAGACGGTATAGATAAGTGCCCACGAAGCAGTAGAGGGGGGTCAGCTCATTATGGAAACCTATAAAAAGTTGGCCCGTCTTTGCAGACCCTGAAGGCTAATTAGAATAATTATAATTAATTTTGCATGCTTAGTTATTAAGTTAAAATAATACAGCATGGTTATATTCAACTGACACAAATGGATATCAAGAGTGAAATTAACTACCATCAAACCGCTTCGCAGTTTGGCAGTACTATACTGATGTAACACATATGTGCCGTGTATTATGATAATAAATAATTAATATAATAATAATTGATATCATCATCTCCAACTATATATTCAGCCCGTAAATTATTGCAGGTGACTATATAAACAACCTGTATTATATTATGAATGCTTAAATACATAATATACATATTCAACATCCATAACTCAGGAACAAGTATTCGAACCCGGGACGTCCCGCTTCATAAGGGTCACTATCGAGCTACCGAATAGGCTAGGAGTTCGTATTATGATATTAAATAATAGCTTATTATTAAATTAAATACACAATACCAACCGTTACATCATTTTCGGATTACCCATTCCTATTTGACCAACTGGCATGAAAATTTAAAAATGCAAACCCCATTTTAACGCAATTTCATAATTCATAGCGCAGAACACGGAGCACACTCGCTGGAGGTTTTGTGCCACATACGTGACTATACACCGTACGCCGTGTGCGAGCGAGACGGCGCTATACACGCATAGCAATGTCCCGCTCGCACACCGAGGACCCACATACGTGACGAACATACGGACGGGGACATGAATAAAATTATAATGTGTATAAAATTGCGGTTTTTATTAGTACGTGATGTAGTCCACGCGTGGCTTATTAGGAGACACATTCCACTTTTTTAAATTAGCTCATGACAGAGTCAGACCAAGCTAAGTTGGCAGTGATTTTGATAGCCCAGCCTGTGCAAGTGTTAAGTAAACGTCATAATTTCATAGATGTTTGACGTTTAAAGTAACATTTGCGCTGTCAGGGCTAACAAAATCGCTGCCAACTTATCTTGGTCTGACTCTAGTACATATTTTTTATACTATGTCGGTGGCAAACAAGTAACCTACACCGTAGCCTATGGACGCCTGCAATGCGCATATTCATTTACATATGTGCAATGCGCAAACATACATTCCCGTGAAATATTGTCATATTATTGACATTGAATGCAGACTGTCGGATTTCATTATCTAAAATAGTGTTAACTATTAACATCGTCCCTTATGTACGAGTCTTGCCACTCGCCTACAGCTCGTGTCAAGATATCTCGGTACTCGTGAAGTAATGACAATACTTTCCGCACTAGCATCGAAATGTGCTATTTTTACGTGATTAAGTGACAAGTTTTCTCCGTGTGTTGTCCGGCTTAAGAATAGCACCAACCCTAAAAGAACGAGGGTGTCGTAAGAGGCGACTAAGTTCACGAAGGAAGCCGTCATCTAACCCTTCGTCACAGGGGAGATAAGCCTCTAAGCATTGGGGTTGTAACTTATCTAGGAGAAGGAAAACTCCAAAATCAAACCCGGGACGGAGTCCCCGTTAGGCGTGAGTAGGGTCCAACCTGAAATCTGCGGTAGACTCCTGCAGCCAACCTGGCTCCACACGTATTGGCTTGCCTTTCCTGTGGGTCCGGCCAGTGAGGTCGAGAGGGTGGCGCAGGTGCTGGGCATCCCTGCGTTTTCCTTAACTCCGTCCCAGGCGGTGTAATGTCTCTAGACATTGCACCATAGATCGTCTGAAATAGACGCTAAGGCCAGTAGTAAGTGACAAGTTTAATATAAAAACGTTTTCACATTGATTTATCCATACGTGACAGATTTTTTATCCAATTTTAATCTACCTAGAACCCTTAAGCAAGTTGTGTTTGCCTATAATTGGGTGAATACTCCGGTATGTATTTTTGTTATTATTTAAGTCCATTTGTATTTGTATTACATCTGTTGGCAAACCTTAATAAACAATAAAATAATGAATACTAATAAGTATACTTAGTACCTATAAAGACCCTCTTAAACTCTTAAACCAATAACAGAAACAATTCTTGTATTTATAAACTCCAAAAGTTTCCAAACCGGCCCCGTCTACAATACCACCCCGTATCTTTACAAACTTATTGAACATCAGAACATGCAAATAGCATTAGAGGGTTGGATTGTAAAATATTTGCAAGATTTAAACATGGCGGAGTTCTTGTATTAGTATTTATATTTTGTAACTGAAGTTTTAAGGATCTACTTTAGTAAAAGGTCTGGGCATCATCAATTTTAAACCATTAAAAAGATTATTAAAACTAAAATATGTCGAAGTAATAAGGCTTTAAGGGGCTCCTCGCAGTTTTCATTGATTTTTGACTAGTTTTGAGTCGTTACACCTACATTTGCACTATAGATAGAATTATAAGACAAACGGCTATCGAAATTTCATAGAAAAATTACCGTTATTTCGTTAGAATTGAAAAGCTTCCCTCTTACGAATCATTCACGCTAGACCGGGCTGGGGCCGGATTGGAGCTTTCGGCGCTTCGTTTTCTATTACGGATAATCGGTAACGTGGTGCTGATCATAGAAAATGAAGCGCTAGGCTCGGAACCGGTTTTAAATATAGCAGTAAATAGCGGTTTATTTCGATTGTGTACCGAAATATCATTAGAACGTGAACGTTTATTCGACGAGCGGCGTGACGCGGCCGATTCGGTGGTGTGCCGCGTAAACAGAGACACAGACATAGCAAGAAACCGGTTTTTATCGTTAAAACCAGTTAATCTGATAAGAACTAGGGCTCCTGATATCCGTGATACACGCCGATCCGTAGCTACGGGTTCTTAAGCCCGGCGGTACTAAGATCACGAATTTCACGAACACGGCAAGGTACGTACCTCGTACCTACGTTCGCGTCCGGATTCACGTGACACGCCGTGACCGTGACACGCCATGATACGTAGCCCGTACCTGCGTTCGTGTGCGGAGCTTCGGGCTCGGTTCCGTTGGATAGGTACTTATCGCACGTCTCGTAGGTTCGACACGCCCGGGAGAAAAATAAATAAGGACTAGGTATTATTGAATTGAGTTACCACTTAGTATATTGAATACGGGACGTTCGTCGGACAAACATTTACGTGTGAATTAAACTTAAATTGTATTTTTTGCATCGATTTGAATATAATGGTTATATCTAAATAATTTGGGGTTGTTCTGTTTTTTGTATAACCAGCTATTGATTTTAGTCAAAACTAGCGACCTGCTCGTTGCATTGCACTAATATAATAATAATAAATAAATATTATAGGACATTATTACACAAATTGACTAAGTCCCACAGTAAGCACAATAAGGCTTGTGTTGAGGGTACTTATACAACGATATATATAATATATATCTACTTAAATACATAGAAAACACCCATGACTCAGGAACCAATATCCATGCTCATCACACAAATACATGCCCTTACCAGGATTTGAACCCGAGACCATCAGCTTCGTAGTAAGTATCATTATAATTATGAACTTAAGCAACGCTGTGCTACTGGTTGTCATTATTAAATCAAAAGAAGACATTTTATTCTGTTAAGTATTAATGAAATGAATGAAACATACTTGTAAAAGCTTGCTACTATCAAAGAATATAACGTAGCCTAAATATAAACAAGGCAATCCTAATTCAAAGAAACAAAAGGGTAAATTTCTGCAAATCTTCGGTAGATATGATAAAGGTAATACAGGTAAACAAATTCAACAAAAACACATGTACGGGGCCACGGAAAAAAAAAGTACGCAGCTGCAGTTCTTATCAGTTTCGGACTTTCGGCACATTAAAGAGTACTGTTTATTTCTAGATTGAAGGTAATAATGACATAATTATTATTGTTAGAGTGTTTTATTGTATGACTAACAAGCTAAGCCAACATACCGGGTTTTTTTTGTAGATAAGAAGTGCAGTTGCACGTGCAGACAAAATGAAACAAACAATATACATAAGTAGCTGTGGGCTTTACCTTTTGTTCGTGAAGTTGAAAGAAGTGACCGCGATGTTTTGTTTTACAATTCGTGGTATTTTTTATTTAATCCCGAGGGGGCAGTTTAGAATTTTGAACTCCCATTCATTGTCATTAGTTACTCCTGACATCACAGTTGGTCTCCTGACACACAGTGTTGTGGTATTATTTTAGCAACCCGCTTATTAAAGTAGCTATTCATTGTAATTAATGTTTTGTTCTATTCATTTATTACTCATTAATATTTAAAAGGACTTACTATTGGAAATAAATTTTAATTCAAAAGTAATGAAACGGAATTAGAGCTATGAATAAAAAAATCACGATACATTTTTATTCGTAGCTCTTAGAGACCGCATCGTATCTTCACTCAACGTCGCGGGCGGACGAACCGGCGTGTTCTTAAGATACGTGAAGCCGTGATCACGCCTACACGGATGTACACGGATTCACGTACCCTAATTTCACGTAGCCGAATTTCACGTGTGGAACGGACCAGAAAACCGTTGCCGTGAAACACGAAACCGGGCGCACGGCTACGGGTTCACGAATCACGGACACGACCGCGAGCCCTAATAAGAACTTTATGGAAATGCTCTCCTAAAAACCGGTTTAAAAAGAATGGTTTTACGAACCAAATCGAAATTAAAAGGTTTTGTGCCAAGTACATGATAACGGTTTGGAAAGTTTACCGGTTTCCGAGCCTTGGCGCTGGACTCTCCGGTCCGGCCCCGGCCCGGTCTAGTGTGAGTCATCCTTAGAGTGACTCCAAGTTTCACATAGATTTCAAAGACAGAGTTAGCTAACTTTCCCAATCAGTTCTTATTGAAGAGAAGTTCGTTAAGGAATTTTGTCTCTGTCATTTTGCCAACTAGAAACTTGGAACAGAGGGAGTGCCCAAGTGACAAGTTGCTAATCGTTAACAGTTATCGGAAAGAAAAATGTATATATCTTTTTAATACTATGCCGCTAGCATATGCCTATATTTTAGATTTAAGCTAGTTATAGTAATCCTCTGTATACGGCCCGCCTGAAGGTCAGCGCTCACCGTAGCCTATGGACACCTGCAACTCCAAAGGTGTTACATGCGCGTTGCTGATCCTAACAACCCGCACCCTCGTTGAGTTCTTACCTTTTTGGCAAACTACTCTCAACTTAAAGTAATCAAATTAAATATTTATAAACATAATACAAAAAGAATACAAATCAGTAAGTATTTTAAAATTAAAAGTAAAACCTACTAACTTGAAAAAAACATTATGCCCAATAGTAGCAATTAGGCCAATGCCCATTAGGCCCATAAGTATTATGAAATTTAAAAAAAAATGTCTATTACGCCCGTGGCCTTAATAGCTCGTTACACCTCAGTATGCTGGCATGCTACGAGTATAATACCGTTTACGAGCAAGTGTGATGAAAAGAATATTTGTATTTATATTGTATTACACCAAGGACTGGATGCAACCGACAAGACGCTGTAATCAACCGCCTCATGTCCAGATATTTATGAGCACCTTGTCCGTGTACAACTTAGTCCATCCATAACCAATACTGATAAGGGTACTGACAGTTACTTCGTTAACAAGTTTAATTAATTCTTGGACTGTCGGACGATCAGCTAAGTATGGCAATAATTTCACGAGTTGAAAAGTTCCTAGGGAGATGGTATACATATATATCGATTTCACCGAATTGGACTCTCAGGAATACTTAGGCTTATTTCTAAGGTAATTTACGTTAAAGTAAAAAAGTTTGAAAAAGTAAACCCAGGTAAATGGTAAATATACAATATTTTACATAAAAAAAAACAGTAAATCCCTAAGTTGGCCTCAATGACTCTTTCACAAGTCAATAAAACATTTACAATGACATTTAAATTGACATATGATTAATAAAACTTTAAATTTGGAGATGTAAGAGGTCCCTAATGTCAGACTAGAGTACTGATACTAATAAGATTTGGAGGTGTAAATGCTCTCTAAAAGAACCCAATGATTACCAGTTCATATGATTAATAATACATTAAATTTGGAGATGTAAAAGGTCCCTAATGTCAGACTAGAGTAGTGATACTAATAAGATTTGGAGGTGTAAATGCTCTCTAAAGGGGCCCAATGATTACAAATTCATATGATTAATAATACATTAAATTTGGAGATGTAAAAGGTCCCTAATGTCAGACTAGAGTAGTGATACTAATAAGATTTGGAGGTGTAAATGCTCTCTAAAGGAGCCCAATGATTACCAGTTCGCCGGACGATATCGACTTGGCCTGTTAGTTATACGCAAAAGCTGACAACCGTGAAGAACTGACAGGCCGACATCGTCCGGCGAACTGGTAATCAGTGGGCCCAGCGTTAAAATGAAATTATATGAAATAAATCGCGTCAGGATTGCGTCATAATGTTAATATCTATCCAGGTAGATAAATGGGGACGGGAGGGCAGTCACGTGACGTCGTCCCCTTTCATCTTAAAGCCGTAGAGCCTTAAGGAGTCAAATCCAAGCCGGAAGTAATAATGGCGTCCAAGAAGTGATTATCAGCGATACTCGTGAGACTGTCTGCGGCTATTTCTCAGAATCGCGAGTAGCATTGCATTGCCAGTATTGTGACCTGTTTCCATTGCTTGATAAATTCAACACACGTCAACTCGTCCGCGATGCGGATGTTAAATTGTTAACCGCGCTCTGAGTATGCAATGCAGGGTACCGCGATCAGAACGGATCAAACGGAGGCCAATGACTATTAGAACAAATTAAATTATTTGAAAATATTTCAATTTGTGTAATATTTCAAGTAGAAAGTAAATTATAAATCAAAATAAATGTCATATACAAAAAAAGTGACCAAGGCCTCCAGTGCCCGGAGCTGGAATCGAGCCAGCGTCTATTGCGTATCAAAAAGGCTAGTATTTTGACCCAAAGTTTGATTAGGAAAATTTAATACCTAGTCTAAAATCCATTTTGAATCCATATTGTAAATAGTGAGATCTGTAAATGAGCTGAATAAATAATATAGGATTATAAATATATTATCTAAAATAAATTGATGCTGACTAGGTAAGGCATACCTTTACCTACAAACTAGTTCTTTTACAACTTATCTAACAATACTCTTAATCAAAATTAGCCAAATTGTAATAAAGGACACGAATGTCGTGCCGTGTGATGTGACAACGCGAACGCGCACAGTAACGGTAAGCTAACCGTGTCAGTCCGTCTAAACAACACGGGGAGGCTGTTCACGAAGCATTGTGGAATTATTCATCCACTATGAGTTTACTATGGAGCCATTATATTCCAAAAGGAAATTATTTATTTAAAAAACGCTCTCAGCTATCTTAATGTTGTTTTGAAAGACCTATCGAATGTGCCACACGTTTTACTTGATTTTTTTTTTCACTTTTAGTTAGGTTAATATGACGTGCCCATAAAAAATATATTGATAAATTTTAACTTCTAAACGAAATAGCGGGTTACAAAATACACCTACGTTCCAAATTGTCTTAATTTCCGAGTAAACTCCGTGACATGTGGGCAGACAGTCAGACGAACGGACGGACAGACAGACGGACATGACGACACTATATATAAGCGTTCAGTTTTTTTCTATTTTGGCTACGGAACCCTAAATATGGAAATCTCTTAATTGCACGTATTTTTGAAACTTGAAGAGTACGCTGGCAGCTGTCGTCTCCATAATTTATTACCTATACTATACCGGATCATCTTATACCGGGCAACACGCAACACGCAGTTATGTTGACAATCATTGTGAATGATGACCGCTCGAAATGCTGACTGCTTCCTTTTAACGCTTGGCTGACCCACTGTGGGCAGGGCACGTTGTTTTTTGTAATGGAAAGGTTGCCGGAACATCTCAGGATACATTTTGACGAGGGACATTTCTGTGGCCCCAGTAAAAAGGGTACTCGCGCAAATTAGGTGTAAAAGGGCATAAGTGTAGCGTGGAAGTTACACCCTTTTACACCTGCGCTGCCCGAGATTTGTACCCTTAATCACTAGGGCCACTTTGACCCTTAATCTATGAATAAGGGGTATTTATATAACTTATAACAGCAGACGGAGATGGCGGGTGACTTAGACACCTTCATAAGTAACTGGCCAGAAATAGCACAACGGGAGCCGTGGAGATCACGGGACCTTATAATAGCAGACGGAGAGAGATTAAGGAGAGATAGATTAAGAGAGGTATGGGCATTGTGAATTTCATCTCGCTTTGTGTGGTAGGGCACAGCCAGTGGATGTCATTCCAGATCTAGAGCAGGGCCCAACTGGGGAAGTACCTCCACCTTACAGGAAACTGCAGCCAAATAACACTAGACCCTACTCATAGTGTTGTGTTCCTGCTGATGAGTAAGGTTGCCAGAGCTCAACGAGGGGGTGGTGGGTTTAGGGTCGACAACGCGCATGTAACTCCTCTGGAGTTGCAGGCGTACATAGGCTACGGAGACTGCTTACCATCAGGCGGGCCGTATGCTTGTTTGCCACCGACGTAGTATAACCTTCGCCCAGCAGTGGGACATCATAACGGGCTACTTTTTTTTTTAAATAACAGGCAATGGGTATATGTGATAAAGGACGCTAATACCAAGTAAATAATTTAAATAAAGCAGCAATATGGAGTATTACAGCAATGTTCTGCCGCCAGAGTGCAGCACTAGCACCTTTCGTAAACCATAGAGTAACTTATACATTAACTAAGTAACTTATAACTAACTTATAACTAACTAAGTAACTTATAACTAACTTATAACTAACTAAGTAACTTATAACTTATATACTTCCGTTCTTGTATCGTTCATAATTAATGTATAGCTTGTTAGTAGTATATTTTGTTTGTAAATTGTAAATAGTATTTATAGGTAGTAAATTTTGTAAATAGTACAGATCTTAGTATTAGTTATTAATTAATCACGGAAGAGCGGTGCCTCCCAACACAGGCAATATTGCTTACCGGGAGACACCATCCCCTAAATTATATAAACTGTATTTAATGAAATAAAGAATTTAGTATTTTGTATTTTTGTATTTTGTATACATACTGTGGCTTAAACTGCTTTTTGACACGTTTTCACAGATAATAAAATATGACATTGATGCACCAAGGCGGTTTGTTTACAAAGGGCCTACCGGGAAACGCGAAAATCGAAATCAAGTTATCTGCCTCTTTATCGCTCGAATATGCAAGAGTGATAGAGAGGTTAGATATCGAAATTTCGATTTTCTTGTTTCGTGGTAGACTCTTAGTTTGTGATAGATTGTGATGGTGTCGCCACCTATGCAGAGTTTCACGTAATATTCCCTATTCTAATAGGTACAGTCAGCGTCAAATACCCTGTAGTAGTCAAAGTGGCCAAATAGTTCGGTACACCATACTAAATATATGGTGTACCGAACTATTTGGCTACTTTGGTTGCTACAAAGTATTTGACGCTGACTGTACCTTAGACCGTGCAAGTGTTATTTTAAACTTCAAACTTCTATGAACATGTCGTATAAAAATAACACCTGCATAGTCTATGCTATCAAAATCATTGCCAACTTAGCTTGGTTTACCTATAGACTTTAAGAATGTCGTACATGCCTGTTGCTATCTCTATCGCCCTCGCGTAATTATATTGCGTGGCGCATAGAGCCGTCTCAAGTAACATTGTTCAAAACAAAAGTGAGTGTGTCATTATAAACGTCATATTTACAAATGGCATGCAGAGTTAGCTTGGTCCGACTCAAACATCTTATTTAAAAAATTTGACAGGTGCGAGTTGGACTCGCCCACCGAGGGTTCCGGAAAAAAATAACTTTTTTACAAAAAAAAATTTATACTATGTCGGTGGCAAACAAGCATACGGCCCGCCTGATGGTAAGCAGTCTCCTACCATATACTTACGCGTTGCCCACCCCTCTCCCCTCGTTGATCTCTGGCGACCTTACTCACCGGCAGGAACACAACACTATGAGTAGGGTCTAGTGTTATTTGGCTGCGGTTTTCTGTAAGGTAAGACTATATTATATTATAGTGCCAAATTTCATAGTTCTAAGTCAACGGAAATTTTGATTCCCTCGAGATTACGGTCACTTACGGTTATTTAAGAAAAAAAAATACGGTTATTTATGCCGCAACACAGTGTGTGTTGCGGCATAAATAACCGTATTTTGATTTTTTCACAGCTTCATGGGACGGTAGACCTAAGACGTAAAGGGTACGAGATAAAGGGCCTTGACAGACAGACAGACGGACGGACAGATGGACAACAAAGTGATCCCATAAGAGTTCCGAAGGTCCAGGGTAAGGGGTAAATATATTTTAATATGAAAGTTTCCCTGGTTACCGCTACAATTTTCCTGAAATTTCAGCAACTGCACATCTGTACTTCCAAGTAGGCATTTCTACAACCCCACTAAACCTTCTCAAGTTACATATAAAAGTGAATTTTCGCCCCCATCCGGAAATGAGGCGATACCGGAAATGCAACCAACATAAATAACTTGAGCGCCGATAGGGGGCGCTTTGGAGCGAAATCAATGACTTCCGGTTTGGGCGCCATCTTGGATGTAACAAAACATACTTGCTGGCAATTTATTACTTGTTCTTTGCCTAATCGAGAGAAAGGGCCCCTTTTGAAATAGACTAATGGTAGTCATGATATTGCTTGTATTCAAATACGACGATATTAACGAAGGGAAAGGAAAGAACCTATAAATGTTGTAGTAGGAATAACATATGTAAACAAACCATTTTATTTTCTTTTTCTTTTATTATACACATTTGATTCAGGAAAAAGGGCCATGTGTCAAATGCTAGTACAGTTATACAATAATACAATACAATAGTTATGCGGGAAAGTAGCACCATATGTACTGTAAATATTTTTTCCCTCCGGGCGGAAAAATAGTATGCGCACCACGGGAGGAAAAGTAGGAAATTGCGTGCCGCGTGTAACATTGTAACACGCGGGATGAAATGTCTTGGGACACAAATATTTTTTTTTATACTACGTCGGTGGCAAACAAGCATACGGCCCGCCTGATGGTAAGCAGTATCCGTAGCCGTACGCCTGCAACTCCAGAGGAGTTACATGCGCGTTGCCGACCCTAACCCCCTCCCACCCCTCGTTGAGTTGAGTATTTATTGCTCACCAATATCAAAAGTAAAAGACATACTGTATTATATTATATATAGCATAAAATTAAACTATGGTGCTACAGTACATATTTATAGTGCTACTTTACCGCCCTAGTGCGTTAATTAGCACTTTACATGCATATGTGGAAAACTTAAAGTGCCATATGTTCTATAAAAAGTTGTACGATTTACATGCGAATAAGTCATTTCCTATTTTTCGCACTTGTATCGTAATGTACTATTGTTTAACAACTTTAAAAAAATATGAAGTCTTTAGAATTTTTTTTCATACAAATCTATAATTATCTTCAATGCACGCCATCATCATTGTAATTAACGTTGCTTATTAGTATGCTGTGTCGCTTAATATCACACGATTTTTGTATATATATGGGAATATGGGTGGTTAAGTTTTCCCCTGTAAGAATTTCTCGAGCTAACTTCTAATGATTTGGAAAATGCTGTAATCATCAAAGAAAAATCGTAATGCAAAGGCGAGCGATGATTAAAGAAGAGATAATCGGATATTAAATAAAATATGGAATCAAAAATCAGAGGATTCTGCAAACCCTAATCAGAAGTTAAAGATTTGCCAAAGTTTTATTTTAAGGTGGTTCGACTAGGTTACCCAAAGCTTAAACCTCACTAGATGGCGCCACAATTGCAAATTTTGAGTTTTAATTTTTTTGTGGAGTAGTCTTGGTATTTCTATACTGTAAATTATGTTTAGCGCACTCTTTAAATAAATATTGAACTATTACAACAAACATTGAACACTTCATTGTACAAAAACTACCCCTTAATGTCGACAGAATGTTTCTTGACTCTATTTCTAAGTATCACTCACACATTCAAACAGTCTTACTGGGATCCTTGTAGTAGACAATTTGGCACAGCGTGAGTAGGCTTCAATAGCGTTGCGGTATGTACGTGGAAATACATGCAAGAGGATGTGGGTTCGAGACTCATTAATTATTTTTTGTTATCAGTATTATCAAGTACCTATTATTAATAAATTATTTTATGAGAAATATGAGCGTTTTCCATAAAAATATTAAAAATCTGATTCTCACACATCATGATATTTTTGGGTTCTTCCAACTCAGAATCACTAGCATAATCAATCCTCGTGCTAAAAAAACCCGAAAATTTGTATTGAAATTTTAGTTTTACATTGAAATTTCTTTCACACTAAAATGTGACGTAATGGTATGGATATTTTAGAATATCTCTTTTTAATGCTAGGGTGGAGAAGATTCTAAGTAGAATGAACCTAAGAAAGTCCAAATTTGTAAGTCAGATTTTCCGGTATTTTTTTCAAAAAATAACGCTGTTTTGTTCTAAAATTAAAGCAATCCCTTACTGCCCAGCCTTTAAAAAAGTAGGTACTATTTTACAGCAGAATTAAAACATTTTTTTTACGATACATTTAATTAAATTACAGTGAGTTACAAAATTGCATGGCCTTCTATTTATGACCATTATAAAAAGAAATGAGATATTTACCATGTTTGTTTATATTATTGATTTCCCGATATTTTGACACAACTAGAAGTTTCACACAATGCCTAGAGATAGAAAATTATTTATTTATTTTATTTATTGTCAATTTCATTCAACGGATCACATCATATTCAATTTATGTGTTTATGTATTGCATTGTTTTCTACCTAGTTGGTTATTAAATTCTGTTACTGCAATAATCTTTATCTACATAAAATATACCAACGAAAGTTTAATAAAGTATATATTAAAATGAAGTACACAAAAACAGGAATTACATATGATAATATCATTCAAAATCGCCTCCTCTGGCTTTGACACAGGCCCTCAAACGACGAGGCCAGTCATCAATAGCGGCACGCACGATTGTCATGTCTAATTCCTTCACTGTCTTAACTATGGCCCGTTTGAGGGAGTTAAGTTTGTGTGGGGTTTAGCACAGGCTTTCTCCTCAATAACCTGCTATATGGCATAATCCAGGGGGTTAAGGTCCGGGCTGGAGGTCGGCCAGTCTTCGTGGGCAATAAAGTCAATTTTGTTCCTTCGAAACCAGGCTTGAGTTGTTTTTGCCTTATGTGCAGGAGCTGAGTCCTGTTCAAAGATCCATGGCTGGTTTTGAAATAGGGTGTGGCTTAAGGGCTTCACTATTGGTTCGAGAACGGTTTCCAGTTTCCGGTTTTCACACCTTTTTCACAGAAATGAATCTGTGTTAGCCCTGAGTATGACACACCCAAAATCATGTTTGGCGGGTGCCCACATTTGTGCAACGCAATAGGGTTGTTTCCATCTTCAAGATTTGTATCTTAGGGCATAATTGTATCCCAAAAATTCTTTTGGATTATAAGAACATGTTAAACTACTTTTAGGGGACCTGTAATGACCATATTTTTGTAAATATTGAATTTAAAATATCTTTTGGCACATGTCACGTGACCAAACTCGAAACGTCATTGAAGATTCTGATGACGTCACAACTCTCGGATTGACACTGTTGACAGTTAGGCGATTAACAACAAATGACAAATATCAGTTGACAGTTCGTATCTTCTACGTGTGTATGTAGTTATGTGTCAAACCATAAACTGTGACGTCACACAATTTTCAAAGAGCGTTTTGGGCGCGAAAGCATCTGTCAAAATATATTTTGTTAATTTAACATATTTAAAGCCGTTTTTAGTATAAAAGCTGAATTTTAAGGCAACTTTTAGTTAATATAGAAAGTAATACAAGCGTTTCAAAAAATTGGAATACGATTCTCTTTTAGGTCCCAATTCATTATAGATACGACGAGATAAGCGTTATGTGTGGTATATAATTATAGCTCACAAATCCACCACATTATGTAATTTTTTTTATTTTTTCGGTAGCATTTGTTTTAACGGAAATAAAGAGGTTGCAAATCGAGTAACAGAACTTCAGAACTGATATCATTTGATATTTACCAGTCGCTTTTCGGTGAAGGAAAACATCGTGAGGAAACTGGACTAATCCCAACAAGGCTTAGTTTTACCCTCTGGGTTGGAAGGTCAGATGGCAGTGGCTTTCGTAAAAACTAGTGCCTACGCCAAATCTTGGGATTAGTTGTCAAAGCGGACCCCAAGCTCCATTGAGCCGTGGCAATATGCTGGGACAACGCTAGGAAGAAAGAAAGAAATCGAGTAACAGAACTTAGTAACCAACTAGGTATAATAGTTATGATGTAAATGTCCATATCATGTTGGAGTCATATATGTATTAGCCAACTAATTATTCAAGATCAATACACTTAGCTCCCTTAGGTATTCGCCTAAGTACAATCTCGGGCAAAATTGAGTTTTATAAAAGTGAACTAATTTCTAGGTCATATTTTCTATGAATTGGTCATTTTTGTAGACTCCAATTACAGTTACACTTTTCCTGGTTTTTCGCAGACCAGAATATCGATGATTTTTGTAACTTGATTTAGACGTTGCTATCATTTTCAATCCAAAAACACATAAAGTCACAATTCAGAACATGCGGCAGCGTTGTTTTCTATCAAGTACCTCAAGCACCAGGGCGGCTACCGGGAAAATCGAAATTCGTCAATTTCGGGCATTTTTCTCTGTCACTCTAATTACGTCTTAGTGAGAGTAAAAGAGAAAGATCCCCGCAATTTGCGAATTTAGGTTTTCGCGGTAGGCCCCTAGGTACTGTCAAGTTTCAGCAGTGTTGCCAGGTGAGCGGAAGAGAATTATCGTACTTGAGTGTCAATATTATTGTACCGTTGAAAAAAATATCGTACGCCAATCAAAAAGGCAGCCCCTAAAAATGTCTTGCAAAATAAGCTTTAACTTCCAATTAATAATAAAAAAGACAGTTTTCGTCTAAATTGCGCAAAAAATCTGTTTATGTTTGTGTATTTTTGGGATAGACTCAAACGGTATACAGGAAATTGTGACATTTTAAACTTTAAACTTACACCAAGGAGCCGAACACCCAAAAGATACTAATTTTAGCCTATTTCTGAGAGAAAGTGTCATATTTTGCTTCAAATTACTAGACTTTTAAGGTGGCATCATCCAAGGGCTGAAATTATAGTACTTTAGTGTACATACGATAATGCTCTTTGGAACATTACGTCATACCGAGGCCCAAATTATCGTACATGTACGACAATTATCGTACGCCTGGTCACACTGAGTGTCAGTGTCGACAGAGTCAGCTAAAAACGCGTCAAACATCGCAACGTCGCGCCGATGCATGGAGTGGCAACGCCGCAATGTATTTGTACACGACATTTGTCACACACACATGAGTAAAATTTATAAAAATATAACGTTGATTATTGCATGATTTCTGTATGAAACAAAGTTTTTCTATTAATTTAGCGCAAATGAATATTCGAAAGTAGATAGATGCGCAACTATTTATGTAATAATATTGAGTAATTAATTAATAAATAGCGATTGTTTTTTGTATGAAAATCGAACCACCTTAAAAATGATTAGGTATTTTTTGTACGCTATGGTTTTCCCAAAACTTATAATCTTATTTTATTAGTGGCTTAATTTATTTATCGTATGGCGCAATATACATGTCACTGGATTACATACAATTTAAAAAAAAATAAGTTTCTTAAGACAAAGTTTAGAAACTTTTTTTTTTATACTACGTCGGTGGCAAACAAGCATACGGCCCGCTTGATGGTAAGGAGTCTCCGTAGCCTATGTACGCCTGCAACTCCAGAGGAGTTACATGCGCGTTGCCGACCCTAAACCCGCCCCCCCTCGTTGAGCTCTGGCAACCTTACCCACCGGCAGGAACACAACACTATGAGTAGGGTCTAGTGTTATTTGGCTGCTGTTTTCTGTAAGGTGGAGGTACTTCCCCAGTTGGGCTCTGCTCTAGATCTGGAATGACATCCACTGGCTGTGCCCTACCACACAAAGCGAGATGACATTCACAATGCCCATACCTCTCTTATGGACGTAGTTTCAGCACGTACCCGGGTCCAATAAACGGGTCCTTTAGTAAGTTTTAATAAATTAAGTACCGACATAAAACAATGTACTAATCTAAGAACCTTTGACATAAAAGTAAGAGATTATTTTATAAATAGACCATTCTACACAAATAACGAATATTTTGAGTAAATTGGTTTATGGATACATTGTAAGGTTCACTTTTTTTCATAATAATAATATTTGACATTTATATACCACAAGATTGACATTATTTTATACATTATATTTTGAGTACATTAAGTAATTAATGTAATATAGTATTGTACATAATTGTATATACCTGTATAACTGTATTTGCATGTACATGTACTTTTCGCAAATAAAAAATAATCTGAATCTGAAACACAAAAATTTTATGAACAAAATTTTTCAAGTCGGCCATGCTAATGTACCTAAGCGCATATTATTAAATTATAAATGAACCAACTATAGGACCAATTCCATAATTGCTAAAACCTTTAAGCTTATATATCAGGACTTCTACATACCTGCTCACGCCGTTCGAATTTGCAGTGAGTAGAGTTCACTCTCACCTTTAGCAAAACCGAAAGACCTAGATCTATATGACTAGTAAAATAGCCGAAACAATACGAAGCATCACTCTAAATGGCGCTACATGTAACGCCCCTTACACTGATACAAGATTTTCATCTAATACTGTCAAAAACCAGTGTATGATTCAACCTTTACCGGTCGCCGTGGTAAGACCTAGGATTTTTTTTTTTTTTTTTTTAATTTATTTAGAAAACAAACAGCCTTTTACAAATATGTCTAGAGTAAATGAACTAAAAATAGGCCTAAAGTTTCCTACATTACTAAGAAAACTATTACATAGAAATGTAAATTACGCAATTATAAATTACCAACCCAAAACCATACCACCAAAAAAAAAACCAAAAAAAAAAGAATTACCAAATCCATGTCAGTAGAGCCCGAAGTGAACAATAATTATTTCACATTTCGGGCTTTTACTGATCGGCATCGGTAAAACCTAGGTCTTACCGGTATATCGTAGGTTTTACCGTACTTCGGGCTTTTACAGTAACATATACATTTTTAATAGCAATAAATACTAAACTGATTCACTTACACAGGTTGTTTATTTAGTAACCTGAAATAATTTATGGGGTGAATATATAGGTCATACTGAGCAACGTTTACCATGGCACAATCCTGTCTACATTTTCAATCGCAATACGAAACCGATTCACTTCCCCACAATCCTCACACGACTTACCTTTAAGCCATAGTTTAGAATCGGTTAGAAACCAATACTTTTAAAGGTCTGACAAAATGGCGGAGGAATCGTCGATTCCCGACCCGATGAGGGAATAAATTGGGATCCTGAGATATAGGCGGTTGTCACACCGAAGCAAACATGATCGACTTGCATATTTTAAAGCTAGTGCATTGTGACTATTGTGAATTTTAGATAGATCTCCCAAATCACTATATATATATTCTTTTACTACGTCTCCGTAAGCAGTCTCCGTAGCCTATGTACGCCTGCAACTCCAGAGGAGTTACATGCACATCGCTGTCACACTTACATACGAATTTACAAGTGCGACGGAGAGGCAACACGTCGACCGTGGTTCGCGGTAGGGTGTAGTGTTATTTGGCTGCGGTTTTCTGTAAGGTGGAGGTACTTCCCCAGTCGGGCTCTGCTCTAGATCTGGAATGACATCCGCTGTGCTGTGCCCTACCACACAAAGCAAGATCACATTCTCAGAGCCCATACCTCCCTTTTGGACGTAGTTTAAGTACATACCCGGGTCCAAAATATGTATATATCCACAAAAAAAAGCGATCGACCAAAAATATCCATGTAATTATCAAACCTGTTCGCCAATCAGCATTAGAAGTGAATATGTTATGAAATTTTACTAGCATATAGAGAGTCCATCTACCGGAATGGCACTTGTCTTAAATTTAACTGTCTTAGTTTTGATGCTATTAAATATGCATTATAGTATTTTATACAATCGTAATATAATAGAGAGCTTTTCAGTCGAGTACCGTGTTTAGGCAACGAAGCTTGCTGAGTTGCTTAAGTAAGCTACGAGATTGAAAACTTCATTATATCACTATTAAGCTTAGAATAAATTTAAAACTGGAACAATAGTGGAAAGTGGTTTCTGCTTGTTAAAAATTAGTTTATATCACTATTGTAGATATACAATACTTTTTCTACGACTTATCTAAAATAATACTTTTTTTACTAAAAAACCTAAATAATTAATGAAAATTGGTACGTATCTAAGTAGACAAGAATGTAGTACAAAAGACATAAACGCGCGACGCTTTAGTCCTGCCCCGCACCCGTTTAGTCTTTTCTATGGAACCGCGGCGGCACGTGATTGGTAATTTTTTTTTATCGTTGACAACAGCGTATCGAAATGAAATGGAAGCCCATACATGAAAAGTACGTAATTTTAGTTTGGTATACAAGATCTTAATTCAACCATTACAGTCGACGAGTAGATATAATACTTTTTAATCTAGAGTCGGAGTAACGTAAGAACTGATTTTTGACAGTTACGAATTGACCTTTATATATATGAAGCTAAGGCCTACTGTGTAACCGATAGCCAAGAAGTTAAGGCTTATTTCATAACTGCCAAAAATAATTTCTTAAAGCGCCCACTGATTACCAGGTCGCCGGACGGTATCGATGGTTATTCGCCGTGGACGGCCGGTAGTTATTCGCGGTTGTCAGCTATTGCGAATAATTGACAGGCCGATATAAAAGTTAAAAAGATATGTATTCGTGATATCGTCCGGCGAACTGGTAATCAGTGGGCCCATTTACAGTTGTTGGTGTGATAGCCAGCCATCGAGTTAATATAAGTCTATAATAAAGTCGGGGTGCTCAAAGTGATAAACCTGTCAATGCGGGCTGCATTACGGACAGATTTACTCGCGTAGCTGTAATATCACTGTAAGACCGTTCTAACCGAATTCTCAGAAGGACGTTTGACAGTTTGGACGTTTCTGTGTGCGTTGTGCTTTACAGGATACGTTGACAAATTTATTTTAGTCATGATTTTCTTACTTACACTTATTTTACAACTTTTTAAATAAAACTACAATAGCAATCAAATATAACTGAAACAAAACTTATTATTTTCAAAATATTCTCCTTTAATTTTGCACATTATAGACCATTACAAATTAAATTCAAAAAAGTAAGGACGAAATTAATTATTTCTTAACAGTATCTTCAAATCAAATCAAATCATTTATTTGCTAGAATACAGTCAAGTGGATGTTGTCAAATACATTTCAAAGAACAATGTATTCAGCCAGCTAATGGGCATGCAAATCTTATATTCATAAATAAAATTAATCTAATTTATATTACATTATACTAAATTTAACAAATATGTGGCATATGGTCAAAATATTCATTTAAAGAGTAAAACGCATTTTGTACTAAAAAATCCAATAAATGCTTCCTAAATAAAGGCATTTCAGTTTCTCTTATTGAATTGGGTAATTTATTATACAATTTGGGTGCCAAGGTGCCATGCCACTTTTTGCACGCAAGGCTGTTTTTAATTGCTGATACATCTTTGCGAAAACTTAGAAAAATCTAGTATTAAAAAAGTAACTATATACATTTTTACTCTTACCTTTTTTACTTTTAAAAGTATGCTTCGTCAAGTACGGGTTAGGATAAAAAACTCCGTGTATTAATGGACCCACAACCCACATGACTTTTGTGCGTAGTTAAAAAATTCTGTCTATCCGCCAAATTCTTACGAGTCATAAAAAACCCCTTGATGTCATAAAAAACGTTAAGTATGCGAAACAAATTTATGTCAAACATAAAACATCAAACACTCCCCGTCTTTTATTTGTCAATATACCCAAAGGACTCATATAATTTCCACCTTATTGCGTTTAAATAGAGTTTAAAATTAAACATGTCTGTGAACTTAACCCTAAGCCTACCAATAGTTAATATGACAGGATTATAACCCTTCTACTGCTCGTAATCAGTCACGCGTTACTTAAGTCGGCTTTAATTGTTCAACGCGTACCTAGTACAGATTGTTGGCAGCACAAAGCTTTCGGAAGCTATATATAACCACTTCACTATTCAAGAGTGAATGTATTATACTTAAATGAGCTTTGTAGTTTGATCTTACTGAAATTGAACGTAATATACTGTTACTTGACATTTGCAAAATAGTCTATATTAACCCATATACCAATGGCCAGAAATATTTTCTATCTTAACCCATAATTATATGTTGTCCTGAAATAGTTTTCGGTTTGTGCTCCTCGTAGTTACTCTCTTCTTAGCAAATTTTTGACGACCGGTTTGGCCTAGTGGGTAGTGACCCTGCCTACGAAGCTGATGGTCCCGGGTTCAAATCCTGGTAAGGGCATGTATTTGTGTGATGAGCATGGATATTTGTTCCTGAGTCATGGGTGTTTTCTATGTATTTAAGTATTTATAAATATTTATATATTATATATATCGATGTCTAAGTACCCTCAACACAAGCCTTATTGAGCTTACTGTGGGACTTAGTCAATTTGTGTAATAATGTCCTATAATATTTATTTATTTTATTTGAACACGGCCGGCAAAATTTCCCACTTTGTCGCTTGCCATAAGAGATTTGTTTGTCGGCCGCGCCGTGGTCACATAAAAAAAAATCACACACACACACACACGTCACATTTACTGTTGATTGACACTTGAAAAATAGGCTACATACAGTATGTATAATATCTTAAACCATTTATTTTACTCAAACCAGTTAATATTAAGGTCAAGAATTATGAGAATGGTATAAATTTTATTTAAATACGGACACTGTTAAGAGCCCATCAGCGTGCTCACTAGCGCCACTGGTAAATAATAATGATTATTTAAATTTAACGATAGACATTTAAAAAAAGGGGGCCGCTACGTACTGTATCTTGTATTTAAGTACCTTTTGATTACATCAAATTAGTTTTTATGTTGCTGGATTCGTCGATCTATGAACTCGAAACAAAAACGGCCGTTGCAACTTCAGTTCAGACGCATAGATTGACGAATCCAGCAACGTAAAAAAAAACTATGATGCACGTTGATGGGCTCTTAACGGTAAGTCTAGAAATAAAAATATATCTATAGTTTTAAAACCCTCTTTTTAAACGACAGCATCTTTGCCTCAACCCCACGAAAGATTGGCGTCTAAACTTCATGATGAAATTTAAATTTCCGCCCATTGACATATATCTAAGATGTCCTTAGAAATATGTAAATCAGGGATGTCACGAATGTCACATGCTTCACATTCGCGAATGCGAATCCGAATGTCCAGGCTGCTAATGTCCAGGTTGCGAATGTCCAGGATGCGAATGTCCATATGCGAATGCGAATACGAATGTTAGGAAATATGTAGTGGTTATTATTGTAATATTTCACACCATATATTCAGAAAAACAACTCAATACTGGAATTACACTTTATTCAACTGCCACTTAAACTAGCACTTCCACTAAGGTATACATACTTTTTGGTACCATAGAATACAACCAGTTGTTAACACTACCGCAGTCAAGCAAAGAATGACCTGTCAGCCCACTGTTCGGTCCTTTTAAAACCTCCGCTCGGTCACGCCATCTCTCGGCGTGTACTCAATGTTACCGATATTGACATTAAATTGGCGCGTTTTGTTAATATTACCACAAAATACATCAACATTAATCACGAAACCCAACAATATCATTCCTAATTAGAGAAAAATCTGTTAGTACATAAAACAAAAACAAAACATATTATGTTACCTTACCTTAGAACGAGATGTTGTAATGGTAAAGTGTTGAGAAATGCTGTCTACTGACCAAAATGTATTACTTACTTGAAAACAGTTTGCGCGCACTGGGGGCCGATTTTTGAATTTCGACCACTCGATTTCGTGTAATTTGTTCAATAATATCTCCACTATGAGGCATTTAAATTCTCCTAATAATACAGAATACGAGAAGTCAATACCACTCCATTCCCAATTACGCCGAAATAGCATTTCGCCGTTTTCCACAGATTTTCGAGTGATGAAATCGAGCGCTCGAAATTCAAAAATCGGTCTCCTGCGCACATTCGCATTCGCAAAGAATTCGCTTCATTTGATGCGAATGCGAATTTCAATGCTAAGGTTTAAAATGATGCGAATATTCGTGACATCCCTAATGTCAATGTTTCCGCCTGGTTACAAATAAACAATACCTACGCATAACGTATGCGCGACATGCGCGTTGCCAATGACAACGGTCATTACTGAAATAATCTAGATTACTTATTAACAGTTCTCAAAGTATTACAGTTACAAAAGCCTTTAACTAACTACAAAAAAGGTAGTAAATTGATAAATTTATTAAATCATGTAATGCCACGAATCAGGCTCAGAAGCTACTAAAAAGGATGTCATTACAGTTTTAAAAAATCGTTTTCGTAGGTATACATATCGGAGGCCGTTTGTAAAATTCTCCAGATCACTAAATTCCTAGGCATTATCATGAAACAGCGGCGTTTCCTGATATGTCTAAAAATTTCATGACCTGGCGGATTTTACGATCGGCCGCCGACATAGACACATGCTACAACCAAAATCACGTAACCCATTAGAGGAAGTACGTAATTCATTTCAACCGCTTCACGCTCCAGAGACAGGGGAGGCGGAGCTAACGCGAAGTGAAGTGTTGCCTCTACGTTGTCAGCTCGTTCAGATTCATAGGGTTCAGACTGTTGACAGCAGGAAAGGGCAGGGAATGCAATTTGTATAAGCTTAAACACATTGTTTTACAGTCTAACATATTGCTTGTATCTTTTGCGAGACTGGAAGGGGTATTCTGATTGTAATAAAAGGTTATAATTTTGATCAGGGTATATAGGATTTTTTATAATATATATAATAAAAATACATACAAAAACAAAACAAAATATACAGGTTGACCTTAGCCATTGAACAAACCCTGAAATCCCACGTAGGGTTACTTCTCAGGAATGCTCTGACGTTAATATTTTTTAAATTAGAACAAAAGATAAAACAATAATAATTTTTCGAATAAAAGTTATTTTACAATAATCGACAACAAAAAGAAACACACTGTGTTAATCTTTGGCAGTGTTTTTGACAATTTGTTCGAAATATTTGATAATGATGACATTTTTCAAAAGTCAGAAGCTTATTAGTGTCATAAATAAAAAAGATAATCAAAAAGGTCGAAGAAGGTTCCATACTATTCTTTGAGGATATTACCTTAGGAGCTACTAACACATACAGGCTGCTCCAAAGTAAAAAATGGTAATTTGTCAATTTCTTCGAAACCGCTACACCGGTTGTTATGATACTTTGTACACTGGTTCTAAATACCCTAATGCATATGTACGTATACATTTCGGCTTTGTCCAATGGCTAGCGACACTGTATATAAACATTAAACACATTATAAAAAAACTTAACTTATTTAGATTAACTATCCATTTATTATTTTGGTTAACGATAAATAATACTTTATTATATTTTATGTAGATTGTGTTTATTGTCTAGTAAATACTAATAATTATTGTTATTTGTTACAGGTACTTGTCTCCTTGCTGCAGTTACAGTCTAGTAAGCTAGTAGGTACAGCAGGGGTCACCAATTAGTTTCTTCAGGGGTCCGGTTTTTAAGATAAAATGACCAGCGCGGTCCATTTCTACTTAAGTTTGTTAATTATAAGTATAAAAATAATATAGGTCGGTCCGCCATTTGGTGACCGCTGAGGTTCGATTTAAAACATCAGACAGATCAATGTAAACTGATATGGCTCGTTTTTGATATGTCAGTGATATGACGCGACTGCTCACATGTCGCTATAATTTTTTTTTTTAATAATATTTTTTTAGTAAATATCGCTTAAGCAAAGAAAATTTGTTTAAATTTTAAACGATATATTTTGCGCCAAAAAGACAGCGGCCATTATCGTGACGTCATAATAGCAGTGCAGTAAAGGGTCTCCCCAAACTAGTCGACGCCATTTCGGCAAATCGCGTACGGAAAAAGCTTTATGTCAACGCAATAAGAGCGAATAAGTCGTAAATCGGCTCGGCCCACGCGAAACGACGTCTTTCGACGGGAAAACGGCGTTTTGCCGTAAAGCTGTTCGCATTCGTACGACGCTGTTTGCAGCCTACCGCACACGGTCGCATTCATAAATCTCCTTATACCGCCGTACGGTGCCGGAAAGAGTTGAACGGCTCCGATCACGGCCGAGTAGGTACCTACGATAAGGACCGGTCAGAGCTGGCGGAAGCCGTTCAGCGTCTTCGACGGCCGAACATAGCTGACGACGGCCGAACAGAGCCGATGACGGCCGAAGTAGCTACTGATGCGTTTGTATTTGTTCATTTGAATTATTACCCACATTAAAATCTGCAATAGATCTGACAACACGGAAGTAATAATGACGGAGGAACAATTAATAATATTAGTCGGTAAATATAAGTGTTTATATGCCGTGTCTGAGTTGTCTGACTCTAAGTATAGTGATCTATATTGCCACAAAGAATCAACCCACGGTCGCCTCCGCGCCGTCTTTTGCTGCTGTTCTAGCTCTTCCAACAAGTAGGCTACGATAAAAATGCTGGTAAGCCTTTCCATGCCCGTCTACGTAAAATATCCATCATCACAGGTTATTATATAATATGTAACAATTACCAAGGAAAATAATCTTACAGGTCTGTTCAATTTCAAACTCAGGTTGTTACTAACAACCATCAGTCTCCAAAAATGAGATTTACGATTGCCGATCACCCGCTGTCCTACATCTGTTCGTCGGACTCAACGGCTGTACGTGTGCTGTCTGACGTCTCGACGGCAGGACGGAGCACGGGAGAGCCGACCGTCTCTTTACAACTGTTCCGATAGCAAGTCGCAGGCGATCGGGCGTCTCTACGGCCGCAAGGAGGATGAGACTGCTAAACGCAGGTGTCCAACCGCGGAGACGGTCGATCGGCTAAATGCGAATAGTGTGGTGTAAAACACTCGGCGAAAGCCGACTCCGCGTCGACTGGTTTGGGGAGACCCTACAAAGAAACGTCAAATGTGCAGTGCAAACTTTTCGCCCGTGGAAAGACGAGGACCCGCGCGGAATCGCGTTTTTATACAAACGTATGTATATATTAGCATTATTAAATATATATTGACACAATTTCCTGCATATCAACCATAGCTATGCCCCTTTGATTTTCATCGAATTTTTAATTATTATAAGAGTAAGGCTTTTAAAAATTAGTAAGAAATCTGTTTTTCGCTCCTAAATTCTACAATAATCAAATAATCGAAAAAAGTCAAACGTAGGGGCATAGCTATGGTTAATATACATCAAATTATATAAAAATATTATCCATAATGTCAATATCCAGAGAGGAAAATGGGCACTACGTTTGTATGGAGGAGCGGCCGTCCCCTTTCCTCTTAAACAATTGTTTCTGCTCTAGTGACGTTACTCACTCGAAAAAATGGTAGTCAGCGTTTTCGGGCACGACACACACACAGACAACAAATTAAAACTACGATTTAAATTTTGAAACCTCATGTTTTTATAACAAAATAGTATTAAATTAGTTTTTATTTCTTTTAAAACTATATAAATAACATATATATAGAAAATTTACGTTTGATAGATGAAACTATCCTTTTTTTAAGACTAATGATTTTTGAATAGCCTATAGATATAGATAGTATATAGATACCTTATTGTTATTATTTTTGTATATTTTTTATCTATGGGCATGTAGTCTAAAATAAATAATAATTTGAATTGAATTGAATATAGCCTATAGGTAGCCTAATTTCACACGTGTCAAATTTTTACGAAAACGATAATATTTGGTCGTCATGTTGCACTATTTTAAACAAAGTCGAACACTACTTTTGTTATTATTACCATTACTCGACATAAATCACAACTGTCCCAATATCGTTTTCTAAAGTGGTTTAAAAACCAAAATCCCAAAAAAATACTATAATACACGTCCCCTTATAATCCTGGCTACTGTGACCACACGCTCGATAATTTCGGGACATTCCCATTATATTCACGGGGCAATCCTATTCAATGACACAATACCCACTTAGATACGCAGATGTGCATATCGGATGACAAAAAAGATTAAGAAAAATATTGGGGCTCTTTTTTGTCGTTGACTTTTTTGCAAAATGTGTGGTTAAGTATTATGATATAAAAGGTAGGTACTAGAAGTTTTATAGGTTTTTTTGCAAAAAAATGTATAAATGTTTTAATAATTACATGCTTGGTTGTAATACAATATTAACGTTTCTGATATGGGTACGTCGTCAAACATTAAACCATAGATTTCTAAATGTTTGTTTTTTTTTTTAAATTTTGACTGGACTTGTTTAAAAGATTGTTAAAAGAATTTTTAAATGTCTATTTAATAGGGCTATTTTTATGAATGTCATTTTGCGTAACGGTGGGATTGCATATTTTCATATTAAAAGGAGTTCTGTAAGAACAAAAAAGACTATGTTTAGTTTATTGGTTTCATCAGCTTGTACTACTTATCGTATAATTATCGTTTTTTGTAATAATTATATTAAGAATTAGGATCGAACATCAAAATATAAATTACAATTAATATAAAACAAAACAATGGAAATAGAAATAAGTGAGAAAAACGTCAAAATATCACAATATAAAAAATATGAAAATAAAACAATGTCAGTACAAAAATACAAAAAATCCAGTACGAATCAAAGTATTAGTTATGGGAGTCGCGTTGTAGTTTTTAAACGTTTTACTATACGTTTTTATTACCTACGATTACATTCCGTCTAGCTAGCTATGCACCGTATTAGACGTGATAAAGTGTGGACATGCTATAAACGTCATATTTTCCTAGAAATTTGACGTTTTTTTGGTGACACTTCCCCGCTTTGTCATTGTAAAGTCTCTGCAGTGAGCTTGGTCCGACTCTAGGTTCATTAGATGTCGTATTTTATATAATTCCCAATAATTCATTAGAAAAAATAATAACTATTACCAGAATTCCGTTATCAATGATCTTAAGCGATAACCTTAAGTTTTACGAATTTAATACGACGTTGTACAAAAAAGAGTGCTGATAACATTTTATTATTATTCGATAATATTTACTTTTAGTATATTCGATAGTATTTTTCGCACGTTATTCTTTACCCGATTACAGGAAGGACTATAATTAACAGAGCAAGAGCGAAGTTCTTCGTTTCAGCTGGGGAAAAAATGTTTTCGTATGTCTGTTCGGCGTTCTCCTCTGCAGGTCACATTTTACAAACGATTCACATGAAATTTTGAGAAAAATACTTATGTAATGATCGTATTTGGCTTTAATTTGCGTACTGGTTCGATATTTTTTATTGTTATTTCAGTTTTTGGTATTTTTTTAATGGCAGTGTACTTAATGGAAGTATGGGAGAGCCACGGTATTATGTATGTATGCCTTATGTTCAACAATTAATCAAATATTTTGATTATGGCGATTGCGCTGTCAATCAATTATTTTCTGCAGAGGAGAAGGTTTTGTACACAAAAAATACTGAAAAGTAGCCTGCACCTAACAAACGTCTCTTTTTGACCCAGTGGTTGACTGGTAGAGAATGCCTTAAAGCATTAAGTCAACCATTTTTACTTAATATTTTATGCGCAATAAAGTATTAATAAATAAATAAAAGTGTATGAAACATTTAGTTTATTGTATTTGCTGTATGCTATAGTAGTAATCTACAATACATCCATTACGACACAGGATATGGAAATGATATGTGTGAGACAGATGGCGCGTTATCCTATATGGGTCATCGTCATCTCAGTATCTGCTGATTACTGAGATATTCTCAATGTTGGAAATGTGTTAGCAGCCTAATGCAGGACAAATGCATTGGAAAACCGCAGCTTGCGCTCTTTTGAGATAGAATTGCGGCTCAGAATGTCACAAAAAAAATCACACTTACGATTTTTAGACCGCTGAAATCGCTTCTTGTTCATAGTTAGCAAATTGGACTACTTAGTCTTTATATAAATAAATAAATAATCATTTAAATTTATATAAGGCTTAGTATATTCTCAGAGTTGGAAGGTCCGAAGGTAGTTGCTTTCGTAAAAACTAGTGCCTATACAAATACAAATAATTTATTGAAAAAAGTATTGTACAATCGTAGCTCTTAAATACTAAGGATTGTTATTAGAGAAAAGTTCACAAATGTCTCAACTAGGAGTTTATGTGTTTCAGGCAGAAAAGGACAATATTAGTATTTTTTTAATTATTTACTTCATTATAAATAGTACACAATGAAAGTCTTATCAGCTTAACAAAATAACTTATTTAAGTATTAAATATCAAAGTAAAGTAGGTAAGTCATCATCTATGTTCTTGGAATTCGTTTGTTGTGTGGATCCCGGCATGTCAGCCGAGGCAAAATGCTACCCTCTTAAACCCTGTTCACTCCTTTTTTGGAGGACTTCTAGTGCTTCGGGAAAATTTCGGCAGAGCTGTAATAAACAAAAGCAATTAAAGTCGGTCGCTTTTCACTCAAAAGCATTTTAATTGCTGTTTATTGTACATAATCAGGAATCACAGGCTAACTTGCATTGGTTGGTTCGAGTGTATTTGCTAACCATTGCCATTGTGGTTAATTTGATAGCCTATTGAATTATTCTACATGTGTTATGTATGTCAAGCAAGACGTATATCAGAGACGTATATCCATTTGCCTTTGAGCGACGTATTAGGGAAACAATGATGAAATATAATCCTCCCTTTATCTATTGTTGGACACAAGCCTCTTAGGATGAGATAGGTTTACTTACAAAGATCGCTGAGATTTGTCGACCTTTTTACTTGGAGGATTTAATAACCGGAGTCGTCTTCAAGGGCTTACCCCTCTGTCGGAAACCTTGGCCAATGGTCATATGTATTGTATGGACTGATGTTTATCTGATATACGTAACGTACAAATAGCCATACATTTGACGTGCCCCTCCCCCGCAAACATCGGCAAACTGTTTTGTGCAGAAAATTTCAGACAAGTCGTCTCCAGTTGTTAAATCCTCTCAGCCTTCACTACACTTTTTTTAACTTTAAACTAATCGATTCGCCCGGAATATCTCTCTATTTGAACAACGTAACATTTATATTTTTATTGAAGATTTCAAAATGCATTTTATGAAATCGAAAAGCTTTTTACCTAAAAATTCGAACATTTATTTTTATTACCTTATATTTATTTACCTATATAGCCAATGGTCACTGCACGCAATTGTCGCCTGCGGTATTTCCGGACCGATACGACCTTAAAACTTTCAAACAAAGATATCCGTGGGCGACGGTAATTGCTTACCATCAGGCGATTCGTCTACTCGTTTGTCTCCAACATCATAAAAAAGAATCCAAAGTTCAATAATATAACGGACCACACTTTTGTTAATTATCTTGCGTAACTTTAGCCCTGTATTATGACGTTATCTACCCTGACCGTCCACCGCAATTAGTCTACCCCTTCACAATTTGTCGTCGCCATTAGACACCCCTTTATCGTCATAACTCACCCCTGTGTGCGTCGAAAACCACCCTTATTTGTCTTCGTACAAAGGTCACGTTGTGAGTCCCAACGGCATGCGTTAAAACTGAAAAGGGTCCGATTTCTTGGTAAAAGCAGTTTTGTACGGTAGAAAATGGCTATAAAATTGCTATTGTCAAAGTATTTAATACGTTGAAATAAGATTGAATTGGGCTTGGCTTATGTCGAAGCTCTTTTGAAGTATAGCTTGGCGGTTGTGATGTTTTTTTTAATAAAGAAAAGTTATATTTTTCGTCCATTATGTGGTAGCAATTATCGGACAGATTGGGGGAAGATTTGGTAATTTAATCGTTTCGTAAAAAAATGGTTGGTTTGGAAAATGATAAATTACTTTGTTATTATATCAAGTTAATGATACCACCGTTTTTTATATTCATACTAATGTAAATTTTTATGATAGGTTTTTGGTAGTATATTAATTTTATTAAATAACAGCTAACTTACAGTGACTACGAACAAATAACCGTGTCGCAATCATCTTTCATTTTATATGGTACGAGTATGAGTATCCTATACTAAATACTTGATAGGCGTAACATTTGAGAGGGCATGTGTAAACACAGATGATATGTATATTAGCTATATACAATCGAATATTTCATCTGTATAATATTTAAATTATTTCATTATGAAATTGACATGTAAAGTTACTAGGGATAAAATTAATATAAATATTATTCTTGTTGTCCGAGCGAAGGTAATATCTTCCTTTCAGCTTTAGCAAAAACTCATTCGTATGTATTTTGAGATATTCTCCTCTACAGGTCGCGATTACAGCGATTTGTGTTATAAGAAAGCGATGACTCTCTGACCTTCCAGCGTAGACGGAAAACAGGACTTTTTGGAGTTGATCCAGTTCCTTAAGGGTTTTTTTTAAATTTCTAACATATACTACACAGCTGATACTACATTTCTAACCTATTAAATATACAAGTTAGAAACTTATTAAAATTTTAACCTACAACATCCTGTTTATAAGTACACGCAAACCATTCTGCAGCCACATGACATAGAAATAGGAATTGCGCAAGAGATTAAGCAGAGCCGACTACAATTGTTATGGGAACATGGTTGTGCAATGATGAAGACTCACTTGAGTGCGGTGTTTATTTGAATAAAAATAAATAAATGTTATACATATTGACCTAGTCCTACAGTAGGCTCAGTAAGACTGGATTGTGGGCTCGTGGGTATTAGAATACAGCTGTGTGATATAATAGCAGTTAATAAGAACATGAAAATTAAGGGAAACCTTCCACATAATTTATTTTTTTATATTACGTTGGTGGCAAACGGCCCGCCTGATTTTAAGCAGTCTCCGTAGCCTATGTACGCCTGCAACTCCAGAGGAGTTACATGCGCGTTGCCGACCCTAACACTCCAAACACTCGTTGAGCTCTGGCAACCTTACCACCGGCAGGAACACAACACTATGAGTAGGGTCTAGTTTTATTCGGCTGCGGTTTTCGGTAAGATGGAGTACTTCCCCAGTTGGACTCTTCTCTAGATCTGCATTGCTGACCTAGAGCAGACATCCGCTGTCCTGTGCCCTACCACACAAAGCGAGATGACATTCACAGTGCCCATAGCTCTCTTTTGGACGTAGTTTAAGGACATACCCGGATCCCTCACCGGGTCCGGGTCTTCTGCATTACTTAAAATTTATTTAATTTTAACTGTAAATTTTCCTTAATTAATAGCAACGAAAATATTTATTCGTAAGTACAGACAAGGAAGAGAAAGTGATACAAAAATTAGAAATAACATAGGAAGGGATGCCACGAAATGTTCACATCTTAGCGTGATGGTGGCGACTTTCAGCGCTGGTCTTCCTATGCGACCATAGAGTGAAACAATCACGACAAATAACAAATCAGCAAAAAAAAATAACAAGTCAAAAAAATTCTCACGAAAAATCATTTATTTAATTCCTTTCAGAATTTCCTATATAACTGAAAAACCCAGTGAAAACTATACAACTGTATTCAATTATTTCGATTTTTAAAACGTTGGGTATTATCGATGAAAATTGGGCAAATAAAACGATAAGAACTTTTCGATCTCGCGATAACTCAATAAAATACCACATACTACTCTACAATAGTTTCTAAAACTCTATTTCTGTTGATAAACTCTCGGTTGAACTAGTTTGTCAAATATTTAAATAACAAATCACTGGAATGAGTATTTGTCCGACTGTCACTCACAACATGAATGCCATTCAAATCCACCCTTGTGGTTGTGGTTTTGGGGTTGCGGCGGCAAAAACTGGCATCTGTCTGTTTGTATATGTATAGTTATATTTTGTACTTACAAACATAAAATAAAAGAAAAACTTAGACGGGTAAAATTGATGTTGAAGATGATAGTTGCATGTTGTTATATCATTTACCTACTACAATATGACACAAATTAACAAAAAATAATTAATCTAAAAAGAAAAAAAAAATGAAAAATGCTAAAAACAAATAAATATTTTTTACACAAATCGACAAGTCCCACAGTAAGTAATCTCAAAAACTTATATATATATATAGAACATATCCATAACTAAGGAACATATGTTGTTGTTGTTGTTGTTGTTGTCCTAAAGCACCCCAGAGGTGCAAAGGGCCTTCACAAGCTCGCGCCACGCCTTCCTATCTTCAGCTCGCCTTCTGGCCTCGCTCCAGCTCTGCTGGAGCAAGGAACATATAATAATATATAATATTTGTGATAAACACAAAAACAAATGCCCCTACCGGGATTCAAATGCAGTACCCTTTGCTTCGTAGGCAGGATCACTATCACTATCGACTAATAAGCTACAATGTATGACAAGTAATATTTTAATTTCTTTAAATAAGTTTTGCAAAAAAATATTTTGTTGTACGACCTTAAGCTTACAAAGACCAATAATCAATCTACGTAGGTCACATTCTTGGGATAATTCAATTTGCAGTTAGGATTTTTCTTTCGCATTTTAAGCCAAAAACGCTCACACTAAACTATAATGAAATGATATTATGTAGGAACTGTATAATTTTTCTATTTACTTGGCAAGTTAGATAGTCCAGGAAGAATGTGAATGTACCCCTTATGGTTACTTACCTATTTTGACATGATAGTCTGCTTAATTTTATAACATGTTTAATTAAATATTTGGCCTTTCTTAAATGAATATCAATATAGGAAAATTTTAAAACAAATACTGACTCGCGCTTGACCATTTTATTCGACCTAGTCAAAAGGGTTTTATATCTAAATTGACAAAAACTAAAAACAATTTAAAAACTTGGTGTAATCACTCTCTGACTGTCCCATCAGGTACCCGCGCCAAATACCCCGACTCGCGCTTGACCGTTACCGACCGCGCTAAAGAGGGTGTATCGGTATAACGAGATCGGGACAAACCGCGGGACACGCGTTATTTGTAAGGGATTAGTAGGGTGGCCACGCGGGTGTCTATTGTTTCCCATAAAGTTTTAAATCATGTATGTAATGTATTGTTTGTCCGCATTTTCGTTAATCATCATTTCAGAAACCGTAACTTTTCAGAATTGCCATAAAACAAACCTAACCAAACCTAACCTATCAGGTTTCAGAATTATGACTAATGATAATCTGACAATCATTACACAAAGGGATCCGTGGCCACGCTACACTGTGGAATGACGCCATACATGTGGTTAGACATAAGAATTTGGTTGATTTTGATGATAATATTTTATAGTCCTAACAAAAATCCATGAAATTTATTAAGGATATTGAGAATGTGTTCAGGACTAAACCTCTCAAATTTCACGATTCTATGTCAACAATATAAAAACTTTTTTAAGTAATTATCTTAATTTCGGTTCATAAAGGTTCTACTTTCGACAAAATTAATTTATCTCATATTTCTAAACGGCCTCCTATAGTTTGACCAGCGAGTCATATAAAAAAATGCGGTAATTTCAATACAAGCCGCAACTAGCAATAAAAATACTATAAAATTAAATGACAGTTTCAAACTGCCAGCTAATTTGATAAGAAAAAAAGTTGCCATAAAAAAGAATTAAAAAATATATCTTGTGAAGCGATTCGCTGATCAAACTCTAGCCTAGTTGGTAATGACCCTGCCTACGAAGCAGGCGGTCCCGGGTTCGAATCCTGGTAAGGGCATTATTTGTGTTTATCACAAGTATTTGTTCCTGAGTTATGGATGTTTTCTATGTACATACATACCTATATAATTATACCTAAGTAACTAAATATATATTATATATATATATATATATATATATATATATATATATATATATATACATGAAGGTAGAAATGGCGGACTTAATGCCTTAAGGCATTCTCTACCAGTCAACCAATGGGTTAAATCAGAAACATTAAGTAGGTGCAGTGTCTTTAAAAGTAAATGAATTTGTAACCGAGACTACGTAGTGGTCGATCTGTGTAAAATTTTCCTATAATAATATTTTTTTATTTATTAATTAAACGCATGGTCACCCTACCCAGTAGCCGCTCATTAGGATGCCCACGAGTTGCGCACTTTAGATTGACACTCTTTGAACGGAACGAATGAATGATGCGAATGAATGGGTGAATGATTTAGTAGGGTGAATAATACCGCATTTGGAATGGTAATAATTCCTTTTGAGGGAGCTGTTGGTGGTTTTATTTACTTTGGATTATTGGAGGATTTAGTTACTCTATATATTTATTTTTAAGTATCATTATTTAGTATCATTTTTACTTGATATATATTTAGTTTTGAAAGGTTCTGACTAACATAACTGTCGATGGCTTTTGTAATGACAAATGGTGGAAATGTCATCATTAATCTAAAAATATGACGTTAATAATGACACTAGCTCACTTTGTTAATCTAGTCGCTGCGAAGTTAGGTTTGGTGAAGTATATAAGATTTTTAAATACACTTTAAATTTTTATTTCCCTCAGTTAAAAGGTTAGCTGGAAGAGATCCCTGAAAGGGGTAATGTCGCTTATGTACGCATTTCATTGTATTATCTCTGTGTTATGTAATTATTATGCGCAATAACGTATTTTACAAATACTACGTCTTTCTACATATTTATTGAAACATCGGTATTTAAAATGATTCTGATTTAAAATTATAAATATTTTTTTATACTCTTGCATAGGTATTTGTAAGTATACTTAAATACGTTTTAATATCATTATTACTAGAGTACTCACAAAACGAGCCTATTTTATTTATAAAATTATTTCTATTAATTTATTCATACACCCAAAGAATAATAAACAAGAACTTCAAACTTCATATGAAAAGTGCCATTTCCAAATGCCAATACCACAATAAAATAATAAAATCCTCCCCTCTAATATATTCCCCCAGTATTCACTCTAATTGCTAATCAGGACACCCTGTTAATAAAATGGAGCACCCTCTAGCTGCCGGCATTCTGTTTATTGCATTGCATGAATTTATCACTTAGTAAAATTAACCGACAGTTATCGGGAGGGTTATGGGTTATGATACAGTTACGTTACTCGTACCATAGATAAATATAAATAAAGAGTGGCATCTCCATACATCAGGTTTTCTTACCGAAATCAGTACCGCTACTTGACACCAGATGTCATAAGTGTCGCAACTGAAAAAAATGTATTGGCAAAACAATTTACAACTAATATTTACCGGAGTAGAAAATGAAGTTCCGGTTAATCCGGTTATTATATTAGCTGGAAATTGTTGAACATTGGTGTTTTCGTTCAGCGCGACATCTATTGTCAACTAGCAGTACTGATAAATTCCAGTACTTGACGCTAGATGTCGACTACGAAATAACTCGCGTTTTGGTAAGAAAACTGATGTATGGAGTTACCACTCTTTCTGTACAGACCATTACAGTGGGGATTTCGTATACCAATCAAATTACACAGAAATTAATGCGCTTCTTTATTGACCGAGCGCCAGCGAAGTTCGTTTCAGCTTGGGATAAAATTATTTCGTATGTTCGGCTGTTATGTGATAATATACAGAAATAAGAAGTACATAGAGTGCTCACTCAATACATCAGTTTTGGTACCAAAACGCTTATTATTTTAGTAGTCGACATCTAGCATCCGGAATTCTATTTTCAACTCCTACGCTTACTCTGGTTATAATATGAGCTGAAAATCGTTGAGCATTTGACTTTTAGTTTGCCGCGACATCTATTGTCGAGTAGCAGTACTGAGAGTTCCGCTACTTGACGCTAGATGTAGACTACGAAAATAATACGGTACGGTACGGTATTTTTAATAACAAAACCGTTGTATGGAGTAATCACTCTTGGTCTTCTTAATTCTCTTTGGTGATAACTAGTGGGAATAACCCCTTGTTTACTTATAACAATCGATCTAAAAGTATTTTTGGAATGGCTTCAAAAAATTTCAATATTTTACCCAATGCCATTTTAAATACAGAAAACATAAGATTTAAAAAAAAAAACGTCTGTTTTCATTCTTATCAAACAAAGCGTATTACTCCATTGACGAATATAAAAGAGACAATACATTAATTTAATTTAATGCAATACTAAAAATTATATAGTGTTTAGAATAAGGTAAGATTTAAGCATGCAATTTATTGTTAAACTTACCAACACAAAACAAAATTTGTTCACCTAATGCTGGTAAGACATAGTGATACTAATAAATATTAAATTGTCAGATCTATGTACCTATGTCTAACAAATAAAATATTGATTGATTGATTGAACAATTATGGAATAGCGTTGCCACCACGTTGCCACCACGTTGCCACCACGTTGCCACAAAAACTCGCCAAGTATTAGGCTATTTTTAGGTGGCAAGTTTTGTCAATACAGCTTTTGTAAAGCCAGGCGGTGTCGGGATAAGCCTAAAAGCCTTCTCTGATTCCAAACTTTCGCAGATTTCAGTTTAGTTATAGATAATTTAAGAGTCCCCGGCAAGCTCGGCCGAATGACACGATTTTGTGACACATTTTCACGATTTGTATGGCCCGTCACAAGACTTATTTATATGTAAAATTGGAGACACTTTTTTTATTTGTTATTATTACTAACGTGGCCGGAGCAGGTCCAGGCGGAGAAGGCGGGATGACCTGGACAGCTTCCTGAACAACTGGCCGGAGAAAACACCAAATCGGGAATCGTGGAAATCAAGGGGAGAGGCCTTTGCCCAGCTGTGGGACACTCAAAAAGGCTATTTAAAAAAAATATTACTAAGTGATTCTGAGTTGAAACAACTCAATAATTGTTAGTTAAAAACAAAAAAATGGTATTTTTTAAACCCCCCTAATATCCATAAATCAGAAACAATTTTTTTTATAGCTGCTCCATTTATAGATAGATAGATAGAGTACTCTTTATTGGCACACCTCAGTAAAAATATACCATTGATTAAATTTAGAGGCAGACAACATGCGGTATTATCGCTAAAAAGCGATCTCTTCCAGACAACCTTTAGGTAGCGGAAATAGAGAAGTTATTCGAAAAAGTAGGTGTTGCTAAACCGTTATGAAGCCTAGGTTCACACACACACACACACACACATTCACATTTATATGAATACCTAAACTTATATTATGAGAACAGTTTTGAATGATTTACGGTTAGTTTCACTAGACTTAAATCGACCGGTATATGTTACCCGGTGGTTACCCATGAACAAGATGCATGTAACTGCGTCGAAATATCGGGAGCTCGAAAACAATATAAAAGGTAATCACGGTTTATATCCCGGATTTAAGTCTAGTAAACATTATGAGGTAATTTTATACAAATTCCAAGACCTATCCAAGAACAACCTGCCTCGCACAGCTAAGCTGTGGAATGAACTGTCGCCTGCGGTATTTTCGGACCGATACTAACTTCGAACCTTCAAGAAAAGAGGGAAGAATAGCTTTCCGAATTAAACAAAATAACGGTAATCTTTCTTTGGCATTATATTTCGGGAGAAAACGGTTTCCACTAAATCTTTCCAAACCACTTTGATTTTGATATCGATCGCTTCAGCGTAATATATTCTAGGTTTATAATAGGTTACGCATTAAAATTTTGAATAAAAAGGAAAACCTATAAATCTAGTTTTTCAGTATGTTAATAATATACTAAGAAATCAAGGAGAATGGAAAATATAAAAGTGGAAAAACGTTTTCTCTTTTTGTATGAACGATAAAGCGGGCGGTAACGCACTTGCAACCTATTTCGTATTGCAGGTGTCCATGGGCGACGGTAATAGCTTACTTTTAACAAAAGTTAGTACCTAGTAAATAATCTTACGAGATGTATAACATGTGGACATTGACAGATGTATAATTAATTTTTCATTTATAATATTTAATATTTATTTAAACAAATTTTACTAGTATTTGTAGCTAATACACTAACTAAAACTTTTTTAGGGTTCCGTAGTCAACTAGGAACCCTTATAGTTTCGCCATGTCCGTCTGTCTGTTCGTCCGAGGCTTTGCTCCGTGATCGTTAGTGCTAGAATCTGCAATTTGGCATGGATGCATAAATCGTATATGGCGGTAACATAAAAACTACTATCTACAAAAAAAGTATTTTTTAGGATGCCTCCCATACAAAATGTTTATTTATTTATGTTCACTTTAATTCAGTGGTGCGGGGTATCTTCTCTTCTTAGTGAAAATATGTACAAAGCACTGCTAAGGTACTTACCTTATGCTTGTAATGTACATGATATTTACACTGAGCATGGCTCGACATGCCCTTGGTCGATTTTCATTGCTTAACTCCAGGGTTATTGGCCTCAACAATTGAACGATAAATGCTAGATTTATTGTTAATAACTAGTGCCTAAATTGTGGTCATGTGACAATGCCATGCCGGGCACTCTTTTATTATTTTAAGCGAGGCGTATACTAACAAGAACTTTCATGCAATTTACGTTAATTACATTGCCGACTACTAAAGTAAACTGCATTCTAAACTTTGATCAGATACCGCAATGTAATGAAAATTTCATGCAAGTTCTTGCTACTCTATATACCTCGCTCGTTAAAAGGCTTATATAAACGAGATTTTAAAACATTGCTTGCTTGTAGGTGCAAACAAAGAGGATTGATTGCAATAGAGAGTAGTCTTAGAAAAAAACGTGTCTCTTAGTTTGACATTCAAAACAGATGGCGCTGTACTGCGCCATGTTTTTCAGTCCCTGATTTGTCAAACGTTTCCTTTTGTTACCACAAAATGTATGGAGCGGTACAGCGCCATCTCGATTACCTATCAAATTCGAAACACGAGATTATCTTAGATTTTACACATCTTACTCAATCAATGTATTTTGGTGCAAGGGATTCAATCGGTCGATCAAATGCCGCAATATATCGCAAATCGCATGGAATTATTGGTGACGTTTGTAGGGGCTCTTACAAACAAGCGTCCATCAATTACGTAAGTAAGTAAATATAAATAGTAAGTAATGTGCACCGTACAGTTAAATATACAAAGAAACTTAAATAAAGTTAAAAACTAGGTAACAACAAACGGTCTTATGGCTAAAAACCTAGACTAAGTAAAAGTAAAATAAAGATAAAGTAGTATAAATAAGTAAAGTAAGTATTCTAGTAGAAGTATATTCCGGCAAACCAATTAATTAATCAGTAAAAAAACTGTATGGGAAACCGACCCTTGGTGACTATATTTTCCAAATCATCCGCCTTCTTCTAGTGACAAAATTGGCTAGCCAAACTATACAAGGTTACGCAAACAATATTTCACCGAACTAATAAAACATATAGCAATCACATCAAATATTCACCACAGACTAATTTACAAATTTCCCTCATATCCAAATCTAAAACTACCTAAACTTTGGGGGATCGTTCCAAACCAATCATATTACGCGCCGAGGGACTGGGCTTCAAAGACATCATTTGTTTTTATTACCACCCTCCGACAATTACTGAATGGGATGATCACAAGTACATGAAATCTAAATTTCGTGAATATTGCTGTCTATTTTTGGGGTTGATTTGAGTGGATATTGTCTAGTACACTGTTGGAACGCAGTTCTTTATCGCACGGATGGACTTGGCGGATTAGGCGAAAAAAAGTGTAAGAATTTTTTGTTACGAGTTCCTTTCTTAACTTCGTTCCAACCGAGAGTTCCAAGAACGTGAACATGATTTCCTCATATGCGATGTGAAAAGCAGTATGTGTCACACGGTAGCAAAATTATTTCCATCTTGGGCGTTACCACTTGAATTCGTACCAATCATTTCTTAACTTTGTTCCAACCGAGTGTTCTATATGAACATGAATATGATTTCCTCATATGTGATGTGAAAATCAGTATGTCACATGGTATCAAAATGATTTCCACCTTGGACTTTAACACTTGAATCCGTCACGAGCCTTTCTCAACTTTGTTCCAACCGAGTGTTTCATGAACATAAACATAAAAATGATTTCCTCATAATATGTGATGTGAAAAGCAGTATGTGTCACATGGTAGCAAAATTATTTCCACCTTGGGCGTTAACACTTGAATCCGTCACGACCCTTTCTTAACTTTGTTCCAACCAAGTGTTCCATAAACATGAAAATGATTTCTTCATGTGTGATGTGAAAAGCAGTAAATCTAGTTGCAATCAGCAACTGAGAGCCAGGATTTTGTTAACTGAGCGTTTCTTTTTTATGTGACCTCTTATGCCATTTCTAGTTAGGATCGCGGGCCCTTTTCATTCTTATCGGAGAAAAAAAAAGTGTCCTAAAATTTTCATACATTTTTCTTACCGCCATTCAAAGCAAATGGGGAAATGGTAACACATTAGGAAAGAAAGTCTGGAATATATTTTTTTTAATTTATTATAGAAATAACTCAAAATTTATAAAAAAAATACAAAATAAATGAAAGAGGCATTTTTTTAGGAAACGCTCAACTAAAAAAAACATTAATTTTAATTGGTTTATTTTCATTTCAGTGTTAGAGGTACTTACAATCAGAACTCGGTTAAAATCTCTATATTCGGAGATTATCTTAACTGCATTATGTTGTTGGCAAGTCGTCTTATGTCGTGTTATGTTCAGGGCCCAATCAAAGTTCGCACACCCAAACTATCGCGACCGTGACCCATAGTTTAGGAAATGCTCGACGTTTATAATGACAAACCCTCACTTTGTTTTATTCAAGTTGATGCAAATGCAAAGTTAGCTTAGACGGACTCTTCATCCAGTCACGACTATTTTTAAAACGACCATCTTCATTAGCTAATAATTCGTAGCTCAACTAACCCGTGTCAATGAACACCCAGTATTAAAAACGCCGTAAGGCCGGTTGTAGATGTCCGGTGTTTTCGCCGGAAACCGGACCGTGTTACGTGACTACGTCCGGTTTTGTACATGGCTACCGACAGCTACACTCAAGAAAACCAGACATCGTCGCCTAACCCGGACAATTGTCCGGCGAAAACACCGGACATCTACAACCGGCCTAAGTGCATGTGATGTACGAAAACATACGATTTTTCGGTTCTGAGCAGAGTTTTGACGGTAACGATTTCAGACTCGTAGGAATGAGATACATAAGAATAAGTTTTTGGCGAAAATTCCATTTTTGGTACAAGCTTTTATCGCTGACTGTACTTTTCTTTCCACAGGCAACTAATACTTACCGAGACTATTCTAACAACCCAAATACAATTAGTTTGATGCGTTGTTTTAACTTGAAATCGGGAAAAATAAATTGTTGAAATCGGGAAGTGGGTCAAAAGCTTCCAAGATTTGACCCACAGAAACATATATACTAAAAGGCCAAGTTAAATACAAGCCACTTGTAAAAATATGAAGCCAGGTACATAAAGACTAAATAGATCAAAATTACTAGTCGTTCAACGTACAGTCAAATAATTTAATTTCCAATTTCCGACACATTTCGTATCTTATCAGTGATAGTATGAGGTATGGAAGGTGGAGGTAAGGAATGGAATCTCCATGTACCAAAAAGTGTCATCAAAAAACCTTAAATAAGTGGCGCTACAGTACCTAGAATACTTGAAAAAAAAATGAAATCATAGACAGCGCACTTAACTCCGTCAATAACGCCTAGGTTCTTAGCTACTCTAGCGCTACTCTGGAGAGATTTGGAACTATTTTTTATAACTGACAGCTGGACACTTTTGCAACAATTCTACTATAAGAGATTTCACTCCTTTTAATTCCACACTCCATAGTATAAGGTCTCTAGCGAGTTAGCGACTTCCATGTTGTTTGTCACTATGACAAGGTACGAAATAAATATTTATTCAAATGATTAGGTACGAAATGGGTCGGAAAAAAAATATTTGACTGTACTTATAGGTGTACATTACTTGCCACTTGGTCAGACTTCCGAACATTTCTGGAAGCTATCATAAGAAAATTCTCATGCAAGTTTTATCAACTTAAAACAGTTCCCGTTCAGATTAGAGATTACTCAATGTTCTTAACTGTTGACGACTGTTTCATTTAACATTTATATAAGTACATATTAAGCGTATATTTTATGTGATGGTATTTTAAGTGGTTTGGCAACACATGTGCAAAAAAAAATTAAGATAATTTCATGGAAACTTTACGATTTATGATTTTTCTCTTGGGCACATTGCTACGAGTATACCCTGTTTTCCAGATTAGAAATCTTTATATCCTCAAAAGTAGTGGTAACATTTTACCTCCATTGAATTATAGTGTCGTTTTCATATTATAGTACCGTAATATTAGATATCAGAGGAACCCTAAAATTTCGGAAGAAACAGTTGCTTACTTATAGGTTCCCGGTTCTTTAATAGTTGTCATGTAAATAAATACATAAATAAATAAATATTATAGGACATTATTACACAGATTGACTAAGTCCTACAGTAAGCTCAATAAGACTTGTGTTGAGGGTACTTAGACAACGATATATATAATATATAAATATTTAAATACATAGAAAACACCCATGACTCAGGAACAAATATCCATGCTTATCACACGAATAAATACCCTTACCAGGATTTGAACCCGGGACCATCGGCTTCGTATGCGGGGTCACTACCCACTAGGCCAAAGTGGTCGTCGCAGTTTTAATTATATTCCTAATTAAAACACGCGCGGCGTTAACGATATTGAGAGTTCGTGTCACGTCAACCACATGGTAAATTTCATGTGAATTTTATCGGAATTCTGTCAGATGCCTTTTAAATTATATTAATCCAATTATGAAATTCAGGTGACACTTTTATTTATTCCGTCCATCAGCCAGTAAAGAGTATTTTATTATACTACGTCGGTGGCAAACAAGTAAGCACGCTCCGTAGAACTCCAGAGGTGTTACATGCCCGTTGCCGACCCTAACACTCTCGTTGAGCTCTAGCAACCTTACTCACCGACAGGAACACAACACTATGAGTAGGGTCTAGCGTTATTTGCCTGCGGTTTTCTGTAAGGTGGAGGTACTTCCCCAGTTGGGCTCTGCTCTAGATCTGGAATAACATACGCTGTGTTGTGCCCTACCACACAAAGCGAGATGACATTCAGTGTCCATACCTCTCCTTTGGACGTAATTTAAGGACAGACCCGGGTCCAATCTTACACAGATGTCCATAGCATTTGGCCACAAAAAATCCTACCATTCGGATATTTAAAAAAAATACTAGAGTCCATCTATGCTCACAAACAAAGTGTGTAATATCATTATGAACGTCATATTTTCTTTAAATATGTATATACTCGTACATAAATAGTATAACAATTAAACTAACCTATTAAACCTAATCACAAAAATAAACCCTAACTTTGCACAAACTTACACAGTAAGAATGCACGCCCATCCCCATCCTAAAGTAGTAGAAAACAGTAGGGTTTTAATGTTTGCAGATGACGTCAAGCTGAAGAAGCAGACTGTAGGGCCTTACAGAGCGATCTGGATGCCGTGTTTCGCTGGAGCGTCGAAAACGCACTAAAGTTTAACTCGAAAAAGTGTGAAACCATGAGCTTTACCCGTTCACCCGCTCCAGTTGAATACCGGTACCATCTTGAAGCGGAGGAAGTGCTGCGGGTTTCCCAAGTTCGTGACCTTGGTGTACAATTTGACCCCAGTCTGACTTTCCGTGATCACTGTACCCAAGTCACAAAAAAGGGTATGCAGAGGTTGGGTTTCGTACTGCACAATTCTCAAGCGCTGACTCCATCCGCCCTTAGAACTCTCTACGCGGCACTAGTTAGGAGTATACTAGAGACAAACTCAGTGGTATGGAACCCTAATGAAAATAAATATATATTACAACGGGAAAAAGTTCAAAAAAAGTTTTTAAGGACCCTTTACAAAAAACAGTTCGTATATTTTCCATTCTTGTATCCGACACATTTTTTATTAGGTCACTTGGGCTATGAGTCACTCGAATTGAGACGGTCTTTGGCGACGGTAAAATTTGTGTTGGGTCTTATGCGCAATAAAGTGACAGCATTGAGTTAGCGATTTGTTCACTTCAGGGATGGCGAGCTTAATTAATGAATGTAAGAGAATGTTTGAGAGGAGTGAATGTGGTAATTATATTATATATATATAGTGACTGAGTTTGTGACGCTATGGTGTTAGCTGTAAGTTGCAAATGTAATTTAAACGAATAAAATAAATAAAATAAAAAGCCTTCCAACTCCATACTTGACCTGGCATCTGGCAGGGAAGTTAGTGTTTTCCAACTCTAGGATAGTGTTTAGCAATCATCATCATCACTCCACGCTGACCAAGTTGCGGGTAGAGGCTAGTGCATACACTTGTGACCATTTGTAGCGGAGCAGCAATTGACAGTGACGCAAGTCCCGAACTAACGGATAATATCTTCTAATAAACCGGCGGTCAACAGAACAGGGAAAACTCTGGAGTGCCTATTCATTCACCTATTCCACGGAGTCATTTATTTGTTTATAAACTTTCATTCTAACTTTATAACAGCAGAATAAAATAAGTTTTTGGCAAAAATTTCACTTTTGGTACAAGCTTTTATCGCTGACTGTACTTTTTTCCACATACAACTAATAGTCATCGAGACAATTCTAAAAACCCCAAACACAATTAGGTTGCGTTGTTTTATCACAGAGTTCTTATGGCTACCTCCTGTCTCATCAGATCAGCTTGATGGTACCATAATATTGCATTGTCACCCGACTTACATATGTATGCAAATTTTTAGCTTCATCGGACCCCGGGAAGTGGGTCAAATTTAACTAGCAAGATTTCTCCCATACATACTAACAGGGCAAGTTAACCTTTTCAACGCTTTTCCACACTGTGAAACTGTTAAAAGTTAACTGGTGAAGAGCGAATATGAAGCTTAACTGACAGTAGGAAAGTCGCTTTGACAACGTCCGCCATAGCCTTTTTAATGGTCTTGGCGTCGCGGGCACGACAGACGATGACCGTTTTAGTATATAAAATATAAAAGCTTGTAAAAACTATAATCATTTTGTGCGATTGTTATCTTTGTAGGAGTCTCTCTGGCTAAGCTCCACTAACAAACGACTCTTACCAAACTATTAAATTTACGGCTTTACTTAGGTCATAGAGAAATAAGTAAGCATAGAGTGCGTCAAGTAGAGGATTTATCAGTACCGCTATTTGACACTAGATGTCACGAGTGTCGCGACTGCCGAAAAGTGTATTGCTCAACAATTTACAGAAGGAGTTGAAAATAGAGTACCGGTTATAATATTAGCTGAAAATTGTTGAGCATTCGACTTTTCGTTTGTCGCGACATCTAGTGTCAAGTAGCAGTACTGTTAAATCGGCCACTTGACGCTAGACTAAAATAATAAGCACTATAATGCTCTATGCTACATATTTCTCTATGCTTAGGTTAATTTAAGGACTGAGGTCAGTAGGCGTTCACTGGGCGCTGGGCTGAAACAGGTCAATATTAGGACATAAAAACACTGTCCATTCTAGGAAACACTGTAAATAAATAAATAGATAAATATTATAGGACATTATTACACAAATTGACTAAGTCCCACAGTAAGCTCAATAAGGCTTGTGTTGAGGGTACTTAGACAACGATATATATAATATATAAATATTTATAAATACTTATATACATAGAAAACACCCATGACTCAGGAACAAATATCCATGCTCATCACACGAATAAATGCCCTTACCAGGATTTGAATCCGGGACCATCGGCTTCATAGGCAGGGTCACTACCACAAGACCATATCGGTCGTCAAACCTACATAATATGAATGCTAGAAATAAATAGCTCGCAGTGCCCTTCATCCGGCTCTATATAATAAAAAAATAAGGGCTTATAATAAACTTCCAAATTACATCACTGAATTGTTGCGTTCCATTTTTGATGTTAATAGCTACGAAACCCTGATGCTGTCGCACATTGACTGTTATATAACGTTGTATAACATCGTGTGACAGGGACGACATGATAGTATTGATGGTGTTATTATAAATGGTCCCTGTCACTCAATGTTAGAGTCAAACTAAGCTTAGTTGGCAGCGATTTTGATAGCCCAGCCTGTACAAGTGTTAAGTCAACGTCGTTTCATAGATATTTGACATTTAAAAAAACACTTGCACTCTCTGGGCTATCAAAATTGTTGCCAACTTATCTTGGTCTGGCTCTAACCAGGGATCGCCATAAAACTTTTGCAACGCGATAAATTGTTCATGAAGCTACTTAAAGGCGACTCCACGGCCGCCCTGCCCCGACGTGTCCTCGTATTTTTCTATTACCGGGCTTCTCATGAGCTGGAATTGGTAGAAGTCATGCAATTGCCACTCCAATTATCAAGGAAAGAGGACGACGCACGAGCAATTCATTAATAATACGTTAAAAAATATGAGACACACACTAATGACTTACTGGCTCTGTGAGTTGTAGACTTCGCATAGGTTAAAATTGAATAAATGTATGGCTCCGCCATTTTGAAAACTTCCCTAAACCTAAATCGACATAAAAAAATCATCGAACCTGCTGACAAAATTTCACGAGAATCGGTTGAGAATTGCGACCTGTAGAGAAGAATATCCGGACAGTACGAAATCATTTTTGCCCAAGCTGAAAAGGAGACCTTCGCTAACGCTCGGTCTAAAAGTGGGTCATTACTTGTTTCACCGGAAAAAAGTGTCATACGGACTTTCATTTAAAAAAAAGTTGATTGTAATTTTTCATAATTCCAAAACAAGTGTACGCAGTCCAAAAAAAATATATAGAAAAATATAAAAACACTGCGCACTGAGATACGTGAAGTTACGTTACCGATTATTTCGCTAAGAAGCTAAAACTTGCTCGAATATTGTCCTCTGTCGGCTTCTACATCGATCTGGTTGATTTCCGTCTTTTTGGTCTATCATCATTGCTCATGGTAACCGGATCAAACGCTTAAACCGAATATAGACCAAACAGATTAAGAGCCTCCCTGGCGCCAATGACCTTCAATTTGAATACCATAGCTTTCAAATGTTTTTGTAGCTTATCTTTTTTTTTTAATACCACGACGGTGGCAAACAAGCATACGGCCCGCCTGATGGTAAGCAGTCACCGTAGCCTATGGACGCCTGCAACACCAGGGGCATTACATGCGCTTTGCCGACACTTTAATCATATTAACAACAAAGTCTTTAAGTAATATAGTCCCATATTTACTTCCAAGTTTATTGTCTACGTAATATTTCACATCAAATTTGAACAATTTTAGGCCTAAAAACTGGTTTTATGGCCATAACTTTTGTGTTAATTAATTTAAAATTAAAATCTCTGACCAATTTTTAGAGACGTCAAAGACTAACCCAAATATGTAGATTTCGTATATATAAGATCCTTCATAGCAATCGACTAACGAAAAAAGTGTTTTTTTAGACAATGTCTAAAAAATCATAAAAAAATAAGTATTAATTTCTTTTAAAATCCGGCAGACCATAATGGATATAAAAGATTAAAGAACCGATAGCCGTTTGTCTTATAATTTTATCTGTAGTGCAAATGTAGGAGTAACGACTCAAAACTTGTCCAAAATCGATGAAAACCGCGGGGAGCACCTTAAATGTCGAGTATACCCCACTCTACTATTTTTCATTTCGAATGACCATTTAGGATCTGTAACGATTGAAATTTACTTACTCATTTATTTGTTGGGTTTTTATATTTAATTACTATCACTAATTCCTGTGTTGTAACTGTAGTAAGGTTCTTGTCCAACTATAAGTTCCGAACAGCCCGCGGCGTTAGCGACGATCTCGCTAAGGAACTCAAACTTGGTTGGATATTGTCCACTGTCAAGATTGTACGACGATCTGGTTGAAACTTATGTGTTTCTGGTCGTGCTGTCATCGCTTATAGTAGATAAACGAACGATTAATACTAGAATAAGTCTCAAATAATTAGCGTCAGACCGAAGTTTTCTGTAGGCTGGTTGTAGTGTCGCGCTGACCGTCGAAGCGGAGCGATCCACACCGCACCGGACCAAAATATATTAACGCCTAGTATGTAGTAGTTCTTCAAAATTTTACAACAAATCTTTTACCTTTCAAGCAGTTCGACACTGGAACTCCTTACCTCCAAACATTAGACGCGCTCAATCTCTTGCTGTATTCAAAAAAACTACTTAAAGAACATTACCTATCTCTCCCTTCGTGTTTGAAATATATAGTTATATTTTACTCTGTGTTGATATGTTGCTATTATGTTGGTATATTTTGGTTTGTGTCTTATATATTGATTATGTATGTCTATTTTATGTTCTTATATACATGTATGTTTATTGACCAAAATTATGTGTATGAAAGTAGGCTTCATAAAGTTTTGTTTTGCAACACCTACTCTTTTTGATTAATTGTTTTTGTTTCCGCTACCCAAAGGTTGTCTGGAAGAGATTACTCTTTAGCGATAAGACCGCCTGTTGTCTGCCTCTATCACTAATCAATTGTTTTTCTTAAAGCTGTATCTTTTACTGAGGTGTGCCAATAGAGAGTATTCTATCTATCTATCTATCTATGCGTAGGCACGGATCAGTGCGTGGGAATTGAAATAAGCTATTGTCGTTTTTTCAATCATCAAAAAAACAGGTCGCATATGAAGGGTTAAGTTCAGGGAGCGGTTTAGAGTAAAGCTCAGCGCGACACTAAAAAAACAGCCGAAACATAATCGTCGATATATCCACTGGTTTACTGAAGCATTAGACTCTTCTCAGATAACAATTGGAACAAACACCGAGTAGTTCCGAACTTGTGAGTGTCTTCAGTTGCAGAATTCGAAAGTTCCGTCTTGAAACTGTTGTGGGTTGAAAGAATAGTTCATTCCAAGTTTTGGGGACGGATTAAGAGTAGACAGTTTTTGAAGAAAATCATTTAACTTGGACGAAAGAAAAACGTTTCTTCGTTTGTGAAAATTTGAAAAAGAGTAAAAGGTATGGGAACAACGTTCTTTTCAATAATATTTCATGTTTCTATCTTTGTTCTTTATTTGTATCCTAAAAGCTCCATTAGGCAACCCTAAAAGATTAAATATTCACGATTATAGAATTTTAATAAAATTAGGAAAAGATACATTATACCTTTTTAATTGCCTTACAAAATGTTTAACTGGCATCTATCATCGCCAGAATTTTAGTAATTTACTTTTAAAATTTTCTATTATTATTTTTACCGTTTTGTATAAAATCCATGGCTTAACATATTCACCACTTAGCTACGGTTGTCGCGCTACGTCGTAGCCGATAACACAGGTTTCCCGATATGTAGAGGAAATGCTTCGTAGAGGCAAAACGACAAGGTGTCGTTATTAGCGCTGAATGGGTTAAAAAATCACACATTTCTATTGTAATACAAGCTAGTTTCCATACTTTGAGCCTCGAGTGTATTTTGGCGAAAATTGTTTTGAGTCCGAAATCCGTTTCAAGTTACACATGCAATTTCAGACATGTCATAGCTTAAGTTTGTTCCATTGGCATAGCTTCTGGCATCCGACATACCTCTCAATACTCGTAGGTACCGCCTTTGACGTCCGACATAGTTTATGTGGAGTATGTTGCTATTAATGCTATTCTATTACCGTACAGAGTGTTTCGAAGAGGGCATGACCGCATGAATAACCACGAGAGTTTTAAGAGAAAATTTGGACTATTTTGCCGCTATAACAACAAATACTGAAAACAGAATACAATAAATATTTCTTTCCAATCTCGAGGTTCTCATCCAATCACCAAAGCTAAGCAACGTTGGGCGGGGTCAGTACTTGGATAGGTGACCGCTTTTATAGATAATGGTACGGAACCCTTCCTGTGCGAGTCCGACTCGCACTTGGCCAGTTTTTTAAAAATCTGTGAACGCAGATTACCTGCTGAATTTTTAAATGTTGATATTTTGTACATTTGTCCTCAATTATAATGTATGATTATATGTTCCGTTTGTTTGTTTCAGGCCAAATACAAATAACGCCTCGTGAAGCAGTCCGGCAAGTAGGAGAGAGCCTCGACGTGTTGTGCAAAGTCAACTATCCCATCTCATTCTGTCGGTAAGTAGCCACTTTCAGCCCTTGGCCAGCAATGTTGTGCGTTAAGCACAACTACAGGTGTCGCTATACACAATAAGTGTTGCTATATTCAATAAGAAAAAAATATGGACGCCCCGAAACCGACTTTCCATACAAACATAGTCCCTATTTTCCGCTCTAGATATTAACATTATTGAAACTATTTTGATATAATTTGATGTATGTCAATCACAGCAATGTGATATTTTAATTATTAGAAGAGTCAGAAGCATTTAATAATTTGTTTGGAATATGTTTTACACTCCTAACTCATAACAGTCATAACAGGTATATGACATCTATTTCAGTTTATAATGTTGTCGTCAAGCTCACCATACTTATTAACCTATCGAATGAGCTAATGCTTTTACGGATACTGGAAAGCGATATGTATATGTACTACATACCTATACGAGGCCTGGATGTTAGTGAGATGACGATATGAGTTGTGCTGGTGTCCGACTTTATTACCTACATATAACATGAGTATCACATGATTATCCACCTGGTTTCTTAAGCTTAATAGTCGCCTCCAAACCTCCCCTTATAGCGACCCCATTCCTCACACAAAGTTTACCTTAAGTTCATATTAGCCTCACTGGATCACTGTTCACTCTGAGTACTGATAACGTTGGTCACAATATACCAGAGACACATCATTATTCTAATAACACCATAAAAACGTTCTAGACTTGATCTAAAAGCAAATATCGCTGCCGCGTAGATTTGTTCGCACAAAACCTCCTTTTTCCTACTGTCGTTCTCATCTACCCTCTCAACTTCAGCCAAAAAATCCCAATAACCTAGAAGCGGTTAGTTAACTTAAACGTGACTACTAGCGCCATCTAGTCCATGACGTTGGCAAATATTAGCCGGTTCGCAATACGTTCGCGACAAATGTACATATATTTTGAAGTGAAAACTTCTTTAGCGGCGCTGTGCACTTTTTGTGATGGGGAAAAAATGTTAAACTCGCGACAGGTCACGTGACCGACAGATTCGACAGATTGAAAATTCGTAACACGGACACGTGACCTGATCGAAAAACTCCATGATGCTTCTAGTAATGATGATGGTGTAAGAGTCGTTGAAATTATGGATGGAAGTTGATTTTTCTGAGCGATAAACTTTTTAATGTTAAATAATTGTAATAGTTCTGAATTGTTAATTTTTTTATGTAATATAAATTTTCATGTTTGTGAACAATAGCGTAATAAATGAATATTGTATTTTACCACATTAAATGATAGTACTTTTATACTGATAGTTAAAGCAATTCTTGCAATATTATTCCAATATATCAAAAATGCACAACGTTAATATTCAAGTTTTCACTTCTGCCGGCTCTCCCGGAGTGCAACCCGTTGTTTTTATTTATTTATGAAATTTTTATTTACAATAACAATATACATAATGGATATATACAGAGCATTACTAGAACTAGCTTAAATCTAAAATAGGCCCCTGAGGCATTGTACCAATGATGCTGGGGGCATTTCCTCGTTGTATCGCAATGCTGATACGTTGTGCGAGGAAGCCGCCAGCTCTTCGATCACCAGTTACGTCAACCAGACGCCTCACGATTTCTGCATAAAACTTGTGCGCGCTGGGACCCCATGGACCTAGAGTTTCAACGCCAAATGGTACAAAATGGTTCTCTCTACCGAGGCTCTTATATTTATTACGTTTCAACATTTTGGCACTTTCCGCCGCTGCGCCCGCTGTTACATTATTCCGTTTAAATGTACATATTTGGTGTTAAGTGATGTGTTAACTGTGATTGTATGTATTTCAGGGTGGAGATCGGAAGGGAGTCCTACACGATCCCCAGCAATTCCCCTGCGCCAGGAGACCCCACCTACTATGGGAAAGGTCTACAGGTTAGACGCTATACTTTTAAGCATATTTACATGTACTTACTAAAATATAATATATAAAATAGTTATCTACTGTTACTAAATATATTGATTTTATAAATCAGTTCAATAGTTTATAGTTTTCGGGTTCCGTACACAAAGGGTAAAACGGGACCCTGTTACTAAGACTCCGCTGTCCGTCCGTCGGTCCGTCTATCACCAGCCTGTATCTTATGAACCGTGATAGCTAGACAGTTGAAATCTTTACAGATGATGTATTTCTGATGCCGCTATAACAACAATTACCTCCTAAATAATATAGATAATGGTTCGGAACCCTTCATGCGCGAGTCCTACTCGCACTTGGCCGGTTTTTTTTACAAATATAGTAGGCTTCGACCAAGCTAACTGCAGCGATGGATAAAAAGATGTTTTTAAAAATCAGTATGAGACAAAACCAGAGAAAAAAGTATGAAACAATCTTGATACTTGTGAATCATCTCACCTTTAACCGATTGTGAACATTTAAATAATAAAAATACAGAAACAAAGATGACGTTCACAATATAAAAATATATATTATAGGACATATTTGCACAAATTGACTAAGCCCCACAGTAAGCTCAAGAAGGCTTGTATTGTGGGTACTTAGACAATGATATATACCTAATATATAAATACTTAAATACATAAAAAACACCCATGACTCAGGAACAAATATTCGTGCTCATCACACAAGTAGGTAAATGCCCTGACCAGGATTTGAACCCGGGACCATCGGCTTTATAGGCAGGGTCACTACCCACTGCTAGGCTAGACAGGTCGCCAGGTATTATGCCTGTACCTGTTAGGTGTGATCAACTTTATAAATAAAATAGTTTATGCTACACTCGAGTAATCCGTTTTTCATTTTGAGGGACTCCTACTGACATGACATAAATTTATTTAATTCCGCTACCTAAAGGTTGTCTGGAAGAAATCGCTGTTTAGCGATAAGACCGCCTGCTGTTTACCTCTTCTTAATGTGTTGTATTATTTGTGTTGTTTCTGTATTGAGGTGTGCAATAAAGAGTATTTGTATTGTACGGAGCCCTAAAAATTATTTGGCACAATAATTAACCAACTGTTACTGTAAATTTCAGGAGGGTGAATGCGGGGCGCACATCACGAATATAAAAGAGGCGTGGAACGGAGACGTGTACTGTTCGGTGCCGCAACAGATCGGCAGCCGGGAGATCAAGCAGTCTATGAAGCTTATAGTTGCACGTAAGTATAATATTTTCGATTTGTTACTCTTTTGAGATGTTTTCTCCGAGCTATGGTTATAATCTTCTCTTCTTTAACCTAGCGTTTTCCCGGCCTTGCGTCAGGGTCCGCTTTCCTACTTAATCTTCTCCACTTTGTCCGGTCTTCGGCATCCTCAGGTGTGAGATTGTTCTCTACCATGTCCGCTGTCACGACCTCCAGCCAGCGCTTCTTAGGCCTACCGCGTCCGCGTGATCTAGGGCCTTGGACAGTTAGCTCGAAGCATCTATTTCCAACGTAGTCTACTGGTCTGCGGCTTATATGGCCATACCATCGGAGGCGACTTTCCTGCAGCTTATCCACTACGTCGCTGATTCCGAGACTACCACGGATGTGTTCGTTACGTATGTGATCTAATCGCGTAACGCCACACATCCATCGCAACATCTTCATCTCGGTGATGTGAAGCTGCTGGACATGTCTTCCGAGGACAGGCCAGGTCTCGCTACCATATAGTAGGACTGGGCGGATGATGCTCTTGTACACAAGGCCCTTTAGCTTCACCGGTATCCTAGAGTCGCAGATGACACCGGTTACTTCTCGCCATGTTGCCCAAGCAGCACTTATTCGGGCTTGGACGTCGTGATCGATTTCACCAGATTCATGCAGCACCATAATGATACCAATAAAATATTGAATGATAATCACGATATTTTTCTTTTATTTCAGGACCCCCCGGCAACCCCGAGCTGATAGTGTCCCCGCAACAGAACGAACTTAAAGAAGGAGAGACCATCCGCGCGATATGCCGAGTGCCGCGCGGGCGCCCGGCTGCCAACATCACCTGGCATTTAGGTATGCAGACGAATTCTACAATAGTATGAAAGTTACTCAAATGCAGGCATTTATGCAAATGACTTTAGTTGTAGCATAAGCATGGGTAATTAATTACGCTACTGTCTCCCAAGCCGAGACGTACGCTATAAGTAATTGCTTGTGTGCATGAGAATATAGTTAGGCAAACCCAAGGGAAGAATATCTATATACTCAGCGACAATCAGGCTGCACTTAAAGCGCTCATGGCGCCCAGAGTGGACTCTAGATTGATATACAATGGTTACCAAGCTCTGAACACGCTTGGAAGACAAAATAAACTGCAACTGGTATGGATCCCGGGGCATGAGGGATTCATAGGCAATGAATTTGCCAGAGCCGGATCTGTAAGTGACCACATAGGTCCGGAACCATTCGTGGGGCTCTTACAGGGAACCATTATAACTTACTTATAGCAAAGAGAATAGAGCGTATACGAGTAGAGGATTATTGTCATAGTAAATTTACTCATGCCCAATCTATAGGTACTAAATACTAGATTCATGTCTCAAGACAACTTTATTTATTTATTAGTCAAATAAGTGAGCATTACAGTATAAACCAAAGGCCCAGGAAACTACAGAATGAAAGAGAATACAAGTAAAAATAAACCAAAGACAAATTAAACATTAGATTTGGGCGACGACATAACAGCGTCCAATGTAGCTATCCTCGCGAATATAGTCTACTCTCCAAGTGAAGTTTTACATTGCATTTGCCCCTGATTAAAACATCTATAAATTCAATATAAAAACTACAATTTTACATTAGACCCTAATAAAAGGCAATACCTGTTCACTGTTTTGTTAACTGAAAGTGATCCCGCATAGGGATAAGTTGGCCTTTGTACTTTCTTAATATTCTATCCACTTGTTTTATACCAAAAAGTGTTTATTACTTACTTTTGTTACATAACACTTATTATTTTTCCAGGTGAAGAAGAAATCCTGAACGGCCTCAAGCCGCCGGTCATCACCAACTCCTCGGAGCCAGGACTGGAGGACGTGACCCAGGAGCTGAACAAGGTGTTGACGGCTGACGATGACCAGAAACAGCTGGCGTGCCGCGTGTCGCATCTCGGACTCAATAGGCCTCTGGAGGCCCGCAGGCAGCTTGATGTGCAGTGTAAGTGTGCAGAATGTAACGGCTTCCTATACTTTGTTTTTTTTAGCATTAAGGGTAAAGAATCTTGACGTGTTTTATTATTGAGGAACTCGTTTGAAAAATAAATCAGAATTACATAGCATAATATACGATCACCTTCTTTCAGAGATCCCTCTAAAGGGATAAGTTCGCCTTTGTACTTCTTACTCATTGTATGTTACTTTTAATATGTATTATTTGAACAGTAAAGAGTTTACTACTACTACTAAGATCATTTACATTCTTTTGGTTTCATCAGTAATAGCTACTATAATCTTAATATATCAATACGTTTCTAATAAACATATTGATATTTTTTTCCTTTTTACAAGTTTTTATTACAAGCTTTTTTACTTTCACCTGACCGTTGTCCGTTTGTAATCAAATCTTGCAAGTTTTTGACCCACTTCCCGGTTTCCGATGAAGCTGAAAATTTTCAGTCGGGTGACAATTAAATATTATGGTACCATCGAAATGTTCTGATGATGGAGACAAGAGGTGGCCATAGGAACTCTGTGATAAAACAACGTAAGCTAATTGTGTCTCGATGAGTATTAGTTGCCTGTGGAAAGAAAAGTACAGGCAGCGATAAAAGCTTGTATCAAAAACGAAATTTTTGCCAAAAACTTATTTTTTTATTGTGGAACGTACCACACATTACAATTTATAAATTATATATACAGATATCAATCACAATGAAAAAATTGTCTGTGATCAACTCTGGCTAACGTGGGGCTCGAACATATTTTCGGATTGCCGGTCCAACGCATATTTTTTAAAGCGTTTTTCAATAAAAAGATACTTCCAGATTGTTTACCCTTTTCTAATGCTAAAAAAACTAATTATAGTTTAGCCTAGTCAGTAAGTGGTTGCGAAGCTGGAGGTCCCACAACCTGATATAACACTAATAAATATCCAAATTTCCGAACTCAAATTCTCATAGATGCTCATATATGAAAAAGTCGCTATGACAAATCTGTGATTTCATAACACGCCGATTTTCTGGTGTATACACGCGAAACGCACATAACCCAGAACTCGAGGCTAAGCGGAGCTACAGATAAGTTTGAAAGTCACAGTTTTGTCTTAGAGACCCTACTTCCATATTCCATATTCATATTCATTTATTCATAAAATTATAATTTTACATGTCATTGGTGTAACATTAATAAGTATGTCAGTTAAATCACAATTCATTAATAGTACATTACTATAGAGGCCGGGAAACGTAGGGTTGCAGGCTAAGTAGATATAGACACGCGGATAGAGATACGCGGCCGGCAACCCCGTTTCTCGCCGAGATCTGTATAGTGCTTTTCTCAAACTTGCAATTAAAACAAAAAATATAGTCAATTTGTTTTCTGGCGAACTACTCGGCTCGCCACTCTACCAGCGGTGCCTTACGCGCGTAAGTCCGCGCGCCTGCGCGATGCGCCATCGTCGTTGCTTAGCAACGAATATGCACAACAAATCATCGTACCGTTCCTATATTTGTTGATGGTTGAATGCCAAGACATTGTGTCACAATTTGACGTTAAAAAACAAAAGAAGGTTGCTTTACAGTCCTAGGTTTGTAAGGCAATATGAAATTCCTTTACATATCATCTTCACTCATCGCACCTGATATGTAGTATTTCCGGACCTAATTTGACGTAAGTCATGTCATAATTTCATAGCAAGTTTGAGAAATATAATTATCATCAAAAAAAGAGTAAAATAAAAACAATAAATAACACGTAATAAATAATCAATACAATTTACATGGTCAACATTAAAACATTACATTAAAACTAAATCGAATTATTATCTTCGCTATTTAATCTATCTATGTGATGCTGAGATCGCATTTTGAGGCATTTAATTGTTTTTCTTTTATTACGAATTTTTTCTAAAGATTTATGCTCGTAGACATATTCTAAATATATTGTATAGGGTTTAGATAATGTACTTACATACAATACAAAAGTTATTTACAAGCTGTTCCATAATATTCATTCAATATTTCAAATCCACAGACCCTCCTCGCCGCGCCGACGGCAGCAGCGACGAGCAGATCACCATCTTCGGCCTCAAGATCCAGGAAGACGGCCGCCTCAACGTCACCGTCCGGTCCAACCCGGAACCCACGGTGGAGTGGAAGGTGTCCGACGTCACCCTGCTGCCTGGACACCCTAACAGCCACCCGAACGAGAACAGCGTGTGGACTGCCCTCCATCCACTGCGATTGGTAAGTAACATACAGAAGTATACCAACAGACTATCTTCGGCCTCAAGATCCAAGAAAACCAGAGGCAGATTATGGCAGGCTAAGGCGCTCAAACCCTCCCCCAAAAATATTTGAGTTTTTCCATCAAACGTTGTAGAGTCTACCTAAATCTACCCTCTTTTGGACCCTATGCCCTCATAAAATTGGATCTTGGATCCACCACTGAAGATGGCTCAACGTGACTGTCAGGTCTAATCCTGAGTCCACGGTGACGGTAAAGTGACGTTACCTTGGCGCCTGGACACTCTAACAGCCACCCGAATGTCCCACCTTGTACTCGTCTAGCTAAATCAAAAAAGTGTCTCCACTCAATAGGTCTAAAGATATACAACCATTTACCCTTAGAGATTAAAAGTGCGACTAGTAACAAAGGTTTCATGAATAAACTTAAGGCTAAGCTTATGTCTGAGGCGTACTACTCTGTTGACGAATTTTTCAACGGCGTTAAACTCCTGAACTAGTTCACAATCCCAAACTAGAAATATAATATATTAATTTAACTTGCCTTATTTGATATAATTATAAGTACTGTAAACAGCGAAAGCTAGAAATAACAATAAATAAAAACAACTGGAATAATAATTGTACCCACCTGACATACAACCTAACATTATAATAATAGACTGATGTTATATTATGTAAGTTAGCTATAAATAGTTCTAAATATGAAAATTTGTATTGACATGTAAAACTATGTTTTATAAAGGAATGAATGAATGAATGAATGAGAACAGCGTGTCGACTGCCCTCCGTACATAGTCAAAATTTGGCAAATGGATATAGATAAAAGTTTGGTGGAAAATGTGCAGTGGAAAGTGCAAAAGGCATAAAAGGATATCCTTGCGGGATGATGATCAGATAGATGATACGAGTATAGTAAGTACAAACGAACCAATGGGCGTTGGATCTGAAAGGTTCTGAAGTGTAAAATCTAAGACAATTTCGTGCTTCCATTTTGACAGGTAAACGCGCAAGATGGCGCTGAACAGCTCCATACATTTTGCGGTAACTCTGATTCTCAAAAGTTGACGTTTGACAATTCAGTGACTGCAAAACATATGGCGCAAAACAGCGCCATCTGGTTTGGATGTCAAATTAAGGGACATTTTTTTTTCTTAGGCAGTAATTATTGCTACAAAGCAAAGTCCTCATGTAACACTATTAGATGTTTTTAAATGTTGTATTAATTGTATTCTTTCCCCAGCCCCAAGACGAGACCCCCGGCAGCGGCTACTACAACATCACCCTCGTCCTGTCGCCCGTCACCAGCGAGGACGTGGAGCGGAACTACTTCCTGACACTCTCCAACAAGCATGGAGAGAAGAGGCTCATGGTCAAGCTCAGCACCCTGGAGCAACCTGCTGGTGAGGCTTATTAACATCACAAATAAAATTAAAATTATTTCTAAAAACTTCTGTGCAACGTTTCAAAACTATCGGTGACGTGTAAGTAAGACCAAAGGCAGCAGATTCCGACAACCCTCGATAATCTTCTGTGACCTCAGTGGAAAGTGGTATAAGGCCGAGTGGCAGCAGAGCAGAGATATATACGTCCTAATGGTTAAGTTTATTTTTGAGGTTTCGCGAAACTCGAACTCCGCGTATGGCCAAAGGCCCCGTCATAGTAAGGCGCGAAAAATCTGACCTGTTTTTTTTTTCTTCCTCGCGTTGTCCCGGCATTTTGCCACGGCTCACAGGAGCCTGGGGTCCGCTTGAAAACTAATCCCAAGATTTGGCGTAGGCACTAGTTTTTACGAAAGCGACTGCCATATATCTGACCTTCCAACCCAGAGGGTAAACTAGGCCTTGTTGGGATTAGTCCGGTTTCCTCACGATGTTTTCCTTCACCGAAAAGCGACTGGTAAATAACAAATGATATTTCGTACATAAGTTCGGAAAAACTCATTGGTACTCCGGATAGCAAGTCGCACGCTCTTACCGCTAGGCCACCTGTATTTCTACAATAAAACATTTTGTAGTTCAAAATAGTTAACCTGCCAGTCGAGTTGTTTCTTTAACATCACGCTTACTTTTCTACTATTGTACGTATATTGTATAGTCTACGTGACGACTGCCTACTAATACTCCTACTCATGTTATATAGGTTATACTCGTACTACAATTAACTGCTGCTACTACTACATGCGATTTTTTCTACTCGTAATGATTGAATTAAGATTTCGTATACTTACCAAACTATAATTGCGTACTTTTCATGTATGCTCCCAACTCAACTATAAGATTCATTTCGATACGCTTTAGTCAATTATAACAAAAAAAATCACGTGCCGCCGCGCTCCCATAAGACTAAACGGGCGCGGGGCGAGTCGCGCGAGTTATGTCTTCTGTCTACTGCGATACTTACCAATTTTCATTAAATATTTAGGTTTTATAGCAAAAAGTATTATTTTAGATGATTTAGAAAAAGTATTGTATACAATAGTGATATAATATGGGTATGAGTATGAGTAATCAAAATTTTCACTCTCGTACCTTACTTAGGCAACGAAGCTTGCTGAGAACTCGACTGAAAAACTCTCTATTAATCACTATTGTATAGAGTACTATCTACCTATCTACCACTTGAATCTTTTGGAACTAAAGCTAGCTTATATATTAAAATTTCACTTATAATACTAATAAATTTTATCAGCCTTCAACCAGTCTGTATCTCACCGTAATAACTTCTTGTTATGCCCAAGTTAAACGGTATACCTGTACATCGTTTACCGTAGGGACATTATTTCAGAATATAAGATATTTTTGGTGGTAAAATGAATTATTTTATAACCAACAGCTCAGGCCTCGATCCTGCGTCTCAATGTATATGGTAAGATAAGATAAGAAACATCTGATATATAAGTTTTTTTGCTACAGGCCTGCATCGAGAATGTATTTTTGAAAATATTGTTAAGGTTATGGCATGCTCGTCTATAATTTTGAGTTTTATAATTTTCTGAGCAAGTTTTAGTTCTTATTTTTTTAAACAAGTTTATACATAATTTCCACATTTAAAACACACTTTCTTGTTAATACAAAAAGTTACAAACTCTTTACTTTACGATTTGCTATTTTTCGACTTTTTTCCTATATTCAACACAAACTTTATCTTGCAAAATATTTGTTTTATACTAAAGGTTTATTTCAAATTCTCACCTTTAATAATTAACGCCAAAAAATTTTTATCGCTTTTTGTTTTTTTTATACATATACCTATTTATTTATATATCAATAAGCTTACATGGTCCACCAATAAGTAAAATTTTAAATTCATAATGTTCTTATAATCTTTTAATTGTGTAGGTTAGTAGATATTATTAAATTATTTCGATGAAATAAAATCTGCTTGATAATAATTTAACCTCTACTCGCCTAGAGGCCAATAAAAAGGTTTCCGGTTGGATTATAAGTAATTTATTTCTCTTTGACAACTCGAAATTGCATATCTTTTGGCAAATTTTGATTTTGAGCGATTAGAGAACTGCATGATGATTTTGTTTTATTTATTTATAAATACATTCGTCCGTAGAGAACGGTATATACCTATAATTGGAGCATGTAACTTGAATGCAAGTATTTTAAAGATAATCCGTGTTTTAGTTAGTAGTTGAATAACAACAACTCGAAATGAATTGTCCCTATTGTTCCAGTTCCTAATATTAATGTGCTTAGATTTCTATTTTAGTTATTCGTCTTGACCGTAAAATGTATAAAAGCATGCTATTTTTTACCATTACTTAAACGTAGACATAATTATATAGGTTATATACAGATATAGGAATCCGCTCTTAATCGAATAATCGAATCGAATAACGAATCTTTTTTTTTTTTTTTTTTTTTTTTAACTATCGATGCTAGTTCTATATACTAGTGATCACTCAAGGGTTTGCTTGTAAAAATATGTTTTTATTAAGAGTAAAAAAAAAATTAAATAATAACTCAATGTACTCTTCTTCGTTTTTAAGACAAGACAATTTTATAATTTTACTCATCCCAATTTTTTTCTTCGTGAATATCCCATTAATTAAGCGTCATTTAAGGGTGAGAAAAAAATTGGGATGTGTAAAATTATAAAATTGTCTCGTCTTAAAAACGAAGAAGAGGACATTGAGTTATTATTTGATTATTTTTTTACTATTAATAAAAACATATTTTTACAAGCAAACCCTTGAGTGATCACTAGTATTTAGAGCTAGCATCGATAGTTGAGTTTATCGATACAGGAACTCCCTACTTGTCAAACAGTTTTGCCCCGCGGATTCCTATGCCTGGTTACGTACTCGCCGACCTGGATTCCGCAACTCGTCGTCATAAAATTGCGCCTATTTTGCGTGGTGGGTTGTCGGCACTACTCTTGCCAACCCATACCTACATATTATAATATACCAAGTAGCCGTCTATGTGCGATGTCACCTTAATGAATACGCGAAAGGAGCTGACGTCCACGGTCGTAACTTGCGGAACGCCCACAAACTCTTGGGTGTTCAGCATAGGTTAGCTAAGTCAGCGAAACTAACGCACGTGATGGGGCCGACTGTGTACAACCGACTGCCGGGTCATGTCACGAATGCGCCGTCATTAATGCAAAATGCAACTGAAAAAATGGCTTATCGAGCACACTTTTTATAGCTTTAATGAGTTTTTAGAGTACAAAACAAGTACCTAAAAACTTAGATTTAATATTAATTTTATTTTTTTATTATTATGTAACATGTTACAAATCATGTTTTGTAAATAATTAATTTTAAATAATATTGTGACATATAATATGAATTATTATGAATAAATATATGAATATGAATATAAATTGTATGTCAACGAACTATTGTGTTCACTTTGCAATTTGAAGTCTAGAGTAAAATAATTTCTTATACCGACGATTATAATAGTATTTGACGACCGGTTTGGCCTAGTGGGTAATGACCCTGCCTACGAAGCTGATGGTCCCGGGTTCAAATCCTGGTAAGGGCATGTATTTGTGTGATGAGCATGGATATTTGTTCCTGAGTCATGGGTGTTTTATATGTACCTATTTAAGTATTTATAAATATTTATATAATTATATATATCGTTGTCTAAGTACCCTCAACACAAGCCTTATTGAGCTTACTGTGGGACTTAGTCAATTTGTGTAATAATGGCCTATATATTTTTTTTTAATGTACGTAGTAATCTCCTCCTCCTCCTAATAGAAAGCGTTCACCGCAGCCTATAGACGCCTGCGATCCCCAAAGGTGATTTTAAGAACCTGTTTTCCTTTTCTTAAGAACCGCATACCGCAATCTGTTTTTTTTTTTCTCTTTTAGTGCTTCGTACAAAACTTTGATCAACGAGCACTTACGGGATCACTTCGGCGTTTTTCTCAGAGACCGTTTGACGTAAATACCTAAAATTTGGAACAGTTATAGCAATTACCATCACCAACACTGTGAATAAGTCAAAGCTGCTTATTTATCTATATTTAACCTTAAAATCCCTTCAGGAATGGAGCTGGAAGCCGGAGCGATAGTCGGCATCGTGGTTGGAATCCTGATCCTGCTGCTGGCCGTGTTCCTGGTGGTCTTCGCCAAGGCCACCGACAGATGGTGCTTCGCAGGTGAGTTGTAGTTGCTGCATCGACGTATAGATGGCGCTGTGTTCGCCTTGTTTTTCATGGCATTACCACAGAGATGGGAGTACAGATGTGTAAGTTGCAGAAAATTACTGAAAGTTAGAAAAGATCTGACAAATGTGGGAAGCTTCGTCAATTTTTTACGTACACATCTTTGTAAACCATTTCATACTTTTTGGAATCTTTCCGTAACTTGTACATCTATAGCTCGATGATACTCGTAAGCAGAGCAGGCGGCCGATTATTGAATTTCGAGCGCTTGATTTCGTCACTCAAAAATGTGTTAAAAAACGGCGAAATATTATTTAAAAAAACGGATGATAGAAATTAAGTAGGTATATATAGTGGGATTGACCAATCTCCGTTTTCAGATCGAGTAGAATTTAAATGCCTTATAGTGGAGATAGTATTGAAGGAAGAAACACGAATTAGAACGCTCAAAAGTCAAAAATCGCCCCCTTGGTCGCTAACACAAAACTATGATTTCAACTACGCTGATTTTCTCGTATTTACGAACGACGCGCACATACAAATTGAGGCTGAGTGCCTGAGTGGTGAATAGCTCAAACCCGATAAGAGATGTGTGCTTGCGAAGTCGGTTCGTCATGAAGTCACTGTTTTGTCTAATGAAACCCTGCGTTTACTGTCATCTCTTAGGATCTGTTTCACAATGTCCAAGTAAAGTCCAGTACCCCTAGTGTAAATAAATTCGATTTCGAAACGTGACGTACGCGTTTGCGTTTAGTCTCATTTTGTATTGGATTTAGAAAGAGCGCGCCAAGCGGGACGTTTTGGAAACTCAAAATCCTATACAAAATGAGACTTAACGCAAACGCGTTCGTCACGTTATGATGTCGATAAAATGTACACTAGGGGTACTGAATAAGCTACAATACAATACAAATCCTCTTTATTGCACAACCTCTGAAAAAATGTACATGGAAACACAAATAATACATGAAGATAGAGGACAACCTTGCCACTTATCTGACGAATAAAGTCATCGTTGGCGTTTCACAACCTTCAAATAAGCTTAACTGGTAGATAAAGTGCTAAGTTTAGCAGGAAGTTTTATCTGGCAGTTAATTTATTTGTTAATATGCTATCCAATGCTTTACTCAGACCTTGAAACAGACCCTTATATGAGTTACTCTTTATCGAACAGATAAATATATCATTGGCAAGTCGTCAATAGAATTGAATGTTACGCTTGCATTGTGCTTTTTTGCTTATCATATTAATCGATTTAATCACGAAGCTAGACATCTTCCAGTGGCTTGCTTGTATCTAGAAATACATTAAAAATGTACTGCTTTAGAAAAACACAAATACCTAATTCGTTCCAAAATGTGTATTATTTCTACACTTCTACAGACATCAAATTCACGTAAAAAAATTAAAAGACACGTTATTAAAAATCTTTTAACACTTTCATATTTATGCACTTCTTTCAATTTTTAAACCCTGACGCAAAAAGAGAGGGGTGTCATACAAAATAATTAAGAGGCTGTCAATACCTAAAGCGCGCACACTGTCTATTTGTATCGGAGTAAATCAGATAGCACTGTCGCATGTTACTGGGCCTGGGCAAGGGAACAATAAGAAAAATATTTAAATAAAAAAAGTGGATTATTAGTGTAATATTTTACTCAACAGCGGTTTAGATATAAATGTTTTGAAATTGTGATTATAATTGCAGACCCATAAGTCAAAACAATAAAGACATTGAACCGTTTAATTGTGATTTTAAGACCAATCTTTGCAATTATTTTCTATCGAGCCGATTTCGTTCAATCATGTATCGAGTAAAACCACGGTCTTTGAAATATAATTAATATGAACATATATTTTTCTTACTTGACTAAAACAAATAGTCTTTCTTAAAAAACTGTTTAAGTAACATCAATTTCAAGGACATTGGGTGTTGACAGCCTCTTAACAATGATTGCACACATTTATCTTTATTTTTATGCAAGGTCAACAGATATAAGGCAAACCACTGTAACTTGGTCGTGATTACTGATTACCGTCGCTGTCGTGACGACTCCTACATCTGTACAGGGGCGGATTAAGAAGGCGCGGGGCCCTTAGCACAATAGTTCGCGGGGCCCCCTGGTTTGAAAAAAAAAAGATAATGGGATGCGAGTCGGACTCGCACCCCGAGGATTCAGTACCATCACAAAGTTTTTACGATGTCTTAATTTTTTTCGACTCGTTCCCGATTTGTTTTTAACATGTTATGCAGTGTATTTTTTAGGGTTTCGTAGTCACCTAGAAACTCTTATATAAGTAGTTTCGCCATGTCCGTCTGTCCCTCTGTCCGAGGGTTTGCTCCGTTATTTTTAGTGCTAGATAGCTGTAATTTGGCATGGATACATAAATCATGCATTGCAACAGAACGGGTAAAATAACAACTATAAAAAAAAAATTAGGGTACCTCGCATACAAAATGTTTTTACTTTGATTTTTTTTTGCTTTGATGGATGGATAAGGTCTTTCAAAACGAATAAGGTCTCCAAAAACCCTTTTTTTAAAGTTATTATTTTCGGAAATAATCGCTCCGAATGAAAAAAAAATGTGAACAATAGGCCCAAAAAATATAAAAAAAATCGTGAAACAAAAGCTTAATAAATACTTTCAATGAGAACTATAGCGAAAATGATCGGTTTAATCGCTTTTAGGTTATTGCAAAAAATCGTCTCACTAAAAAGACGTACAAAGCGCTGCAAAGGTTACTTCCCTTATGCTTGTAATGTAAATGATACTTACAAATAGCCTCCGTTTGGCCTTTTTTGACTGAATGGTAACAATAATAAATATAAAAAATGAATAAATATAAAAAAAAAAAAATAACGGAGCCCATACACAAGAAATGTTTTTATTTTGTGTCTGTAGTTCGTGTTATCCACGAAGACGCACCCCACTCCTCTTCCCAATCGCCTATAGTACCTACAAGTGTGGTGTGCAACCTTTTACTAGTAGTTGGCAATGTAGTAGTTCTGTTTATACACATTAATTAGTAGACATAACTACTACATTGCCAAAAAGTTGCCGATTTGTACTATAAGCGATTAGGAAGAAGAGCGGGGCGCGTCTTCGTGGATGATACGAACTATAGGTATATGACGTCATTTAAAATCCCAAGTATTTTCCTTATTTATTTATTTTAAGGAATTATCTATTTTTTATTTTTTTATTTAGCCATTTTAAAATATCCTAATCTTAATGAAGTTGTGTAATTTTATCACAGTTCCTTTCTTTTATACAGGTTTCCTCCTTAACTTCGGTCTTCATCATTTTGTCAAATTTTGATAAATGGTCAAAATAATAGTTTGCAGATGGTTTGCAGATTTTGAAAAGAACTTACGAGTATTGCAAGTTAAATAAAAGCATGTAGGGATACTATTTAACAACATCAATATTATTAAGTTTACAAAAGCTTGTAAAAATAGGTGAAAAGTGAGTCGGACCTAAGAAGTGGGAACTAATGGCTAAGTGAGCCAAAAAACAAGGCCGAAGGCTGAGCTCCACGAGCTGAATATCCGGACCACCCGATTTTGTAGCGTTCCCGTGCGAAGCTGAAGGCCAAGCTGCAGGAAAGCAGAGCCTAGAATGAAACCAATGCCATAGTGTGAACGAGGCTGTAGGCCGAGCTCTGTATAAGCGCGGAGGCCCGGAGCGTTCTATCGCGGCGTGCAAAGGCTGAATTGTAGGAGAACAGAGTTTGGAATTGAACCAATGTGATCTCGGCTCGCCTGCTGCTCGGCCTTAGTTCTTGCTCGAAAGTGCGACTTGCTGGGATGCTTTGGGTATCGGGCCCTATGTAGGGCTTTACATCCGGCATATGCGAATGCAAAATCCTGCATAGGGGCCGCGCTGTTTTCTTTTTATAACATTTTGACAATTAGATCATATGTATCACAGCTTTGCAGCAACTCGGCATATTTTGGGCGCCCGGCCAGCCGTAGAGGAGCGCGTCCTTTGGCCTCCTACGGGCTCAAAGCTGATCATAATTAGGCATTAGCTGTAAGGTGAAATTTGTTATTTGAAATAATAAATAATAAAGAAATCATCCTTCATTGCTTTTCACTAATATGTTTTTAAACACAGTATCTTCTTTTGTTCGTTTCCGAGCTCTGTTTCCTGCAGCTTAGCCATGCACAAAAGTTTTAAGACACTCTGCACCTTCGGTTTTCTGCTAAACTCTGCTCTTGGTCTTTGCGTAAGCCTAAAAATTCTTTAAATTTGGTATCGTCATAAAGAAAAATAGACAGGATAATAAAATAATAATAATTGATCAATATTGTTACTGGCTTACGAAAACAAATACATTGTTAATAAAATGTGGTAGTACAGGATCCGCGGAGTGCGAGTTCTACTTGAACTTGGCCGGTTCCGCGTACCGAAATCGCATGGTTGGGGTCGGAGCGCGGGGCCCCCCTAGGTGCGGGGCCCTTAGCATATGCTTTTTCTGCTGTTCGGTTAATCCGCCACTGCATCTGTAGGAATCATGAAATAAGTGTTGTGCAACTATTTGACATTTTAGGCATGCCAAGGAATGCGGCAAGAAATTCACAATCATTTTAGTAATATTAAATTGAAAATATTTTGTTCAATAATTACATAGAATTTTACTATTCAAAAAGTTTGCTATTTTTCTACAGTTTGAAGAGCATTTTATATCAGAAAGAGAAAACATCGCTTTTTCTGATATAAATTTATATTTTAAAAGTGATTGTGTATTTTAAAGTATTTTCCCCATAATAATCGCTTCGATCCTTGCACAAAAAAGTACAAAAAATAAACAGGATTACGATTTTAACCCGTAGTTATTGTTAAGTGTTTTCATGGCAGTGTTCGTCTGTATGTTATTATAATAATTAATTGTATATTTAGAATAGTATTTAATTATATTTTTAAAAGAGCGATGTAATATTTAGCGATCAAGAACGAAAATTTTTGATTTAATTTTTTGCATGAATTTAACTTTGAAATCTTTAAATTATATTTACGCATGATCTCTCTGGTTATATTTTATAAAATTATTTTCTATGGATGTTAAAACTAAATGGATAATAATTATGACTAACGCATGTCATTTTATAACTTTTCATAAATATGCATGCTTTCGTTATTAACTCATGAATGAAATTTAACGTTACATTTTATGTTTACTTAGTTAATAATGAACTACATACATTGTCTTCCTATTTTGGAATACAAAGTATAATACATACCCGTAAAAAATATATACCCGGGTTCAACTCCCAGTGAAATTAGAATACGAAGAAAAAAATTGTTTTATTTTTAGGCTTTTTTTAACTTAGCACGAGGAATCCTAATATGGGGCGGTTTTCTGTAGATCCTGTAGTTTGTGTGGTGATGGTTTTAGTTACTAATAAATAGCTAAATATGTATACAGCTAGATACATATAAATCGATACTAGGCATTGGTTTCTTCCGTTATGAAAGGCAATGGTTACTAATCAATATTAAATAAATAATATTAAAGCTCATTACACTAAATACCTATCTGTCCCGCCAATGTATTGTTAGTGACCAAATTATATTTTATTATGATTAATAAGACATTTCTCTAATTCTACGTGAGTGGCATACACCTATGTATACATTAACTATTAGTCTAATCTAATTTGTTTTAAATGATTCATAAATAATTTGTAAAATTTATTATTGTAAGTGTGAAATGAAACATGAAATAGCAAAAAAAATGCATTTAAGTACTTACAAGTTTAGAAGACGGATAACTTAGAAAAATTGAAATATGTATACACAAAATTAAAAGCACTTAATACTTTGGCACAATTGGATTCTGAACAGGGCTATAGTCATACATAGGATAGGTGTTGCTCAAATATAACCGTTTTTTTTTTTTAATAGCATTAAAAATGTGTCTTAGTTGCTGAGATACCAAACTAGTGGTACAGTCAGCGTTAAATACTCCGTAGCAACCAAAGTAGCCAAATAGTTCGGTACACCATATATTTAGTATGGTGTACCGAACTATTTGGCCACTTTGACTGCTGCAAAGTATTTGACGCTGACTGTACACCAAAATATTTAGGTATTGAACAAGTTTTTTTTTTAATATTTCAATATTAAAATAACAAAGCAACGCGATTATTAAATGAAATAGATTTTGTGATCCGTTATATATTAGCATATTTAACAAGAACACAATTTTCATATGTACTATCTAAATACTCAATAGGTTGTGAAATAAAAATAGTACAAACCATACATGTGTAAACGTTACCAATAAAATAAAAATATTTTTGCTGTAAAATAATGCTGAATATGCCAATATTCATAATATGGTGCAAATTAATTTTGACAATCATGACCGTAACAACATATAGGACACAAACATAGCTTTTGGTCAGTTTTGAATACTAATAACTAAACTGATCAAGTTAACCATTTCAATAATGATGAATTGGCCCAGGTAGTAACTAGTGTAATTAGCTAGATAAAAAAAACATCTTGACACATAAACAATTAGTTTTTTGAAAGAAAATCCAATAATAATATATGTTTAAATAAATAATAAAACCACTACCAAATAACTATAACCACACTGACCTCTGCGATAGGAAATTTTTAAACACAAATTAATTTTTTCTTTGAGCTTTGATCCAATCATCAATAGCGTAAACCGAGCCAAAAGTAAGTTCTTGATCGCTATATATTGCTCAGGGTCGCCTCCCTTGGACGGGGACTCCGAGGCGCCGCTGCCGCCACACGACGACGTGAAGGGCGCCGAGAACCCGACGCACGACCACGAATACATCGGGAACGGGAACACGAAGAAACCCGACACACCCGTCTAGAGACGGTCAAAACTCTCCAGTTGTAGGCCTCTGTCTAGGAGTCGAGAAACGATGTTTAGTTGGTTTAGCTTGCAACCGATTTAGGGCTAATATCTTTTTTTATAAAATTCCATTTAAGTTAAGAGACGGCCACGAATACGTAGCGAATGAGAACACGAAGAAACCCGACAGCCCTAGGAGAGGAGAAAAGGTTTGGTTCAGTTGCTTGTAACAGTTAGGGCCAATAATATTTTTTAATAAAATTCGACATGGATACCGAGAAACCCGACTTAAGGAGACACGTCTAAAACTAGAGGTGTTCCTAGACCTCCAAATATGTAAATAATTCTAGACTCCTCTCTAGAAACTATTTTGTTGGTTGCTCACAACACAACAGATATAAAGCCTACAGTATTTTATTAGTTCCACTTTTACTTAATGATAAAAAATGCTTGTACTTTAAAATTTGGCCCTAAGTTGTGATTACTGTCAATGAAATTAGTTAGCTACCTGCCAATGCAGGGCCGGATTTAGGGGAGGGCAAACGGGGCTACAGCCCCGGGGCCTCCACAAAAGAGGGGCCCCCACAATAGGCTTCGGAAAAATTACCATTTTATTTGGAAAATAGTTTGGGGCCAGGGGGCCTCCACTCCTTTATTGCCCGAGGCCTTCAGACCTCTAAATCCGGCATTGTGCTAATGACTAATTAAGTTGAATTGAATTTGGATGAATAAACGTTTTATAATTGACTTTTATTACTATAATAGTATTGAACGATTAAACATCTAAAGTGTTCGTAAAAAAATAACTGCAAATATACATTCAATATTGTCTCTTTAGTATTTTTTCCCATAATCTAAACCTTAACGCAACATTGCGAGTCTAATTCAAATTTAATGCACTAACTTCAACTATAGTTGACCAAAAAATATAATTACTGTTTAAAGATATTTTGATCTCGCAAGAGCGACAGTTATGATGTATTTTAAATTTAGGTGTATTTTACATTTTAAATTGAATTTAGTTTCGTTTAGTGCCAGATGTGTTTAGAGTTGTTACTTATTAATATATTCTAGGGTAAAGTGTAACATTTAAATCTGATAATTACTGACTTAGATTTTTTAATAAAGAGATTATGCAGTTTGAATACTTTAAAATTTAATAATGGAATAAAGTTTTAAATTTATTATAAGCGTTTATATTTAAGCCCGATCACATTTTTTTGTAACTTAAGGAGAAAAGAACTAGTTTATTTTGTAGTATTGATTTGGATTTTTTTATATGATTACAAGAAGTATTTTATGTAACAACATGACATCAAAATCTCAATAATAGTAAACAACGAAAAATAATCCCATCGTATATAATGATTAAGTAAAATAAATAAAGTTAATAGAATAGTGTAAACAAATAGAAAAAATCTTTAATTTTTAAGTATATTTTCGCTCATAGTTTTTTTGCTGAGCATTTCATATTATGCAAGTTTTTACTTGCCCTACAGAGACATTCTAAATGTAATCTTATAATATTTTAAGTATTATGTTCGTACCACCATTTTTATAAAATGTTTTGTACATAAATCATAGTAAAATAAACTCCATTTCTACTTTATACTTTTTTAATCTTTTTAGCATTTATCTTTAGCTGTTTGAGTTTTTTAGATGGTGGGCAAGCAAACTGTCAAATTTATTTTCATTAAATGTAATGCTAAATCAATTACTTACATGGAACTGTAACTAAAATATGGTTCATCGCCTAACTTATTTATTTACATCTAGCGACCCGCCCCCGCTTCGCACAGGTTACATAAAACCTCAACAAATTATACACTTAAATCTTCCACAAGAATCGTTCTATTGAAAGGTGATAACCGCATGAAAATCACTTCCGTATTTTTGGAGCTCATCGCGAACACGCGGCGGGGACTTGCTTAATGAGGTGTAGTGATTAATACCATTGAAAATTTCAAACAGTTTGCCTACTCACTAGTAATAAAATATTTGTAAACTTTTGTAAAGAGGTTTTTACAGGTTGTTCGAAAATTGAGCTTTCAACACTTTTTTAATACTTATATTGATTGTAAAATGCTGATTAAATACTTGCGTGTCTCTAGCAATGATTTTTAACAAAAGTTTATTAAATATTTAACGTAGTGACTATAAAGATTCTACACATGACCATTTTAATCGTAATGTTTATAGATATAAATGAATTTAAAAGTTTTATGACTGCGTTGAATGTTAATAAAATTGAGACACGTGTTTTATATTTTCTGACTATTTAAAGTAATAAAATTTATTAGTTGTTTAATGCGGTAATATGTGAAGCTTTTCAATGATTAACATGAATTTACAATAAAAATATGGCTAGAGGCGCGCATAGGCAGCCATTTTGTATTTTTACATCTTAAGTTAGCACGATAAGTCACCTCCATTGTGATTTAATAGTATTTCGATTAAGGATTTATTTTTATACCAGTTTAGTTTTAATGTTACATTAGCTTTTGCAAATTTATGTACTTGAAGCTAATCTTACCCACGCTGTTAACTGCTAATTAATTCAATAAAATAAGATCCATAGACAATCAATATTTAAGACTGTTGTACAGCCGTGCTCTAAAATATCGACCCGGACAAAAAAGTGTAAACAGTCTAGATATGTTTGTCCAATTAACTTTTTATTTTTGACCGTGACTACACACCAATTTCACAGATACAATTTAAATTACTAGGTAAATAACATTGTAATGAATCTCACACCTTTAATATTGACCTTCAAATAGCGACTTTTAAATAGAAATGTATCCTTGGCCTTTTTTTGCTGACAAAGCTAACAACATCGCAAGTTTTCTGTTAAAAAGTAGCTTTTTGGAGCGCAGATTGTATATTTTATAATATTTAATTTAATTAAACAGGATTTAATTTCATGACATTTGTCAATAATTATAAGCAGATCTAAATTCAATATATTTTTTGCATCAAAATTGACACGATAAACACTTACTGTCAATTTGTCAATTATGTCAACTTTTAGAACACTGCCGTTTGACACTTTTGCAAAAACTAGCTTCTCTAAGCTCAATCTTACTTAGCTTGATAATAGGCATTTTGACAATTTTAAATAAATATATTTAATACGCGACTCGTCTGGACGCCATTGTGCAATTGACAACATGATTATTAGTTAATAATTATAATTAAATCACATTATATACATTACATTATGTAAATCTATTTTTTGTGATGAAGAAGACTCTTAATATGATAGTCTCTGGCATTGTCGAAATTCGTTATTAAAAATAACCGTCGACGAACTATTTACAATCAATTTTTATCAACTTCTTCTTTGCAAGGCGCATCACACACGGCCTAAAGTTAAGTCTTCGAATCTCTAAGGTTACGGAATAAATTCTGAATACTGTCCATGGCATCTGGCCTTTGCCTGTGGCTACTGGTTTATTGTACAAACAAACCGATACCATTTAAAAAAAATCCTCATCTCTGAATTTATTCCATAGCCATGAGTTCAAAAATAGTCATGTGATAATCAAAAAGTCATGATTGATTTATAACAACTATTTTGATTACATTTGTAATCGAAGATGTATTAAATTGTAAAGGGGTGTTCAGACGCGTCGTAAGAACGTTCACTTTGTAAAGACTATACCGTTAGAATGTATGAGTAATCATCGGTGTTTACGATCCATATTTAAACGATACGATGAATATAAAGTATTTATTAAAATAATCATTTGTTTTTTTTATCGTCCTACGATTAACAAGAGTAGGTAGGTACCAGGACCACTCAATATCACGAACCCTTGTATACTTTGGAAGTAGAAAAAGGTGGCTTGAAAGAAAGTAGGCGCGAAGGTGTGACTTATCAAAGAAAATTTGATTAAATTTGATTTTCGCGCCTTTTTCAACTGACAAAGTGGGTGTATTTGAGTATAACTTGTATAATTTTAGGTGGGGTAAGAAATACTATGGGGCAAGAGATACTTGTAGGGCAAAATAAATAGGAACTTAAAGATATTAAAAATTAAATTAAATCATAATACTAAAAGTAAAACTAATGCATAAATAAAATTAACTTAGGACTTCTCCATACGGTTTCTCTTTTCTCGAGCAAAATAAACGTTTTTTTCTCTTACCCCACCTAACTTTGAGATGACCTTTTTTAAGATGACCGAATGGCAGGAAAAGCTAGCTATAGCAACATTCGGAATTTTTTAATAATGTAACTATAAATGAAACGAAACCTCTTTCGATTAACATTCATATTAAACTAGGTTACAAGATTTTCATATGTTTCGTGAAATGAGTGGATTAAATTCGTAAATGAATCACTAAAATACATTTATTGCCAAATTTTTAATAATTTTAATAAAATAATCAATTAATCATCTACCTACATTGGATTTTGAAATAATTGATATTGAGGTTGCATTAATAAATTCATTTAAACAATACAATGTATTATAAATATTCGACTTTTGAGATAAATATAAAAAGTTTATCATTTTGTTTTACTTAATATTTTAGGAGGCAGAGGACGCGATCACACCAAGAACTCTGGAGAATCGTAAGTGTCTTTTTAATTTTATATATTTTTTAATATATAAACGTATATTAGAAAAGCATAAATTACATATACTAGAGCTTATTAAGTTATTAACTTGTACAATTTATACATTTTTAAAACAGTTCTGAGGACATTTTACTTAGAACTCTTTTATCAATTTTTATCAGTATCGAAATTTATTTTAATTTGTGATTAACATTATTAAATTGCTTTTTACCTTTTATAATTACGGCAATATACTCGTACAGTCAAAGAATAGTTATGTGTTTTACAAGGGGACAAATGGCAAGTGAAAATTTTTCACATTTAAGCCACGAGAGTAGAGAGTGGTTCCAAAAGTGGAATTATTTAAATACTTGGCTATCGAGTGAAACACAGTTTTACCTCACCAACACGAGGAAAATACTAACTGTAAACGTTACAAATCAAATCCAAATGCATGCAATTAAATATGTATTATTCAAAATCGTATAAAAATCGCAATTAATTACTTTTACCACTCCTGTGGATAAAATGCAACTCTCTAATCGATTTTTGAAGAATAAAAACAACCTTTACAATCCGGTTAGTGAAAAATAAATTAATTAGACAATCACAAAAGTTTCATTAACAGTAAAATCAGCTTCTCTTTATGAAGGCTCAAAACAATTTCATTCTTTTTAGGGTTCCGTAGCCAAATGGCAAAAAACGGAACCCTTATAGATTCGTCATGTCCGTCTGTCTGTCCGATTCTGTCACAGCCACTTTTTTCCGAAACTATAAAAGCTATACTGTTCAAACTTGGTAAGTAGATGTATTCTATGAACCGCATTATGATGTTTACACAAAAATAGAAAAAAAAACAATAAATTTTGGGGGTTCCCCATACTTAGAACTGAAACTCAAAAAATCTTTTTTCATCAAACCCATACGTGTGGGGTATCTATGGATAGGTCTTTAAAAATGATATTGAGGTTTCTAATATCATTTTTTTCTAAACTGAATAGTTTGCGCGAGAGACACTTCCAAAGTGGTAAAAAGTGTGTCCCCCCCCCCCCCGTAACTTCTTAAATAACAGAATGAAAAATCTAAAAAAAATATATGATATACATTGCCATACAAACTTCCACCGAAAATTGGTTCGAACGAGATCTAGTAAGTAGTTTTTTTTTAATACGTCATAAAAATAAAAAATAAATTTTTTTTTTCATCAAACCCATACGTGTGGGGTATCTAAGGATAGGTCTTCAAAAATGATATTTAGGTTTCTAATATCATTTTTTTCTAAACTGAATAGTTTGCGCGAGAGACACTTCCAAAGTGAAAAAAAGTGTGTCCCCCCCCCCTGTAACTTCTAAAATAACGGAATGAAAAATCTAAAAAAAAAAAATGATATACATTACCATGCAAACTTCCAACGAAAATTGGTTTGAACCAGATCTAGTAAGTAGTTTTTTTAATACGTCATAAATGGTACGGAACCCTTCATGGGCGAGTCCGACTCGCACTTGGCCGCTTTTTTACTTATGGATACGAGATACGAGTCCCTTCAGCCAAGCTACGTGTCTCTATGAAATAGTAACGCCCATAATATTTTTTGACTGTACAACCGTTCCTGTTGTAATATACGTTTAAACAAATGTGTACCCTATCGCTTTGTAAATAAAGCTGTTTTGTCAAGGACGCCGGCGGGCGATGTGCTTATTGAGGGGTTCCCGCTGCCTTCTAGAACGTATGTGGCTAACTTTTGACACTTATTTACGGTGGCTTGTGTTTGGGATTAGACAGACAGAAACGTTTGAGAGGCCAATTCGTACACATTCTATTATAAATACGTTGTTTGTTATTACATTGACGAGTACATTTTTATCTATTTATAACATTAAGTGCAAATTTTATCATATTCTTTTAAAACTATACAGAGAAATATTGATGTGGGTAGGTAGACATTTTTTAAATGTTTTGCCCGCAGCAACATAATCAAACAAGTGCGCGAGCGCAGGCGCGGTCTCAGGCTAACCAGAGCGTCAGATCGCGAGATGCGTATCGACTATATGTAATCGGAGATCACGGTTACTACACTAACTCGGGCGCGCCATTAACTTGCCCGCGCTCAGCAGGCGAATATTGCATTGTCATTCGATTTACGTATATATGCAAAATTTCAGCTCAACCGGAAATCGGGAACTGGGTGAAATTACGCTTTCCAAGATTTGACACCAACATACATAGCCTTGATATATACATACTAACAGGGCAATTTAAATAAAAGCTTGTAAAATTATGTTTTTTGATACCGGCGGAATGTAGGTCCGGATTGGCCTCTGGGTTTGACGTGCAGAAATATCGGATCAGTTTATCCACTAACTTTTCAACGGACCGTATTAAGTCGCGTTAGAGCATTTTCACATTGTCCAATCTAATATCGAATATAAGTTGTGTTTTTTTCTGTATTTATATATTAATTAAAGAAATTTTCTTAGAACAAAACAGTTACCTAGCCCAAAAAAGGCGGACTTTATGCCTGAGGGCACTTTCTTAAATGCCAGCCGTCATCCGATATCGGATTGGACCTTCCAATAGTTTCTGACTTTTCGATTCCGATAGTTTCAGAAACTTTATAAAAATCAACTTTAAGTACTCGTCATAACGGGATTTAATACTTAATTTACAAAATGTAGATAATTATTCATATTCAATATTATTGAAGAGTTATATTTTCCAAAATTAAGTCTGTCTTATCCCATTAAAACACTATCACATGGCTAACCAGGCACGAAATTTGCACGATGTATTAAGTAACTAATAATGTTTTCATAATACTTTGGTTTATTTAATTTATATTTACACGCACTTAATAATTCCTTTAATGTTTTGATTGTTTTATTTTTATTCATAATTTAATTTCATTTTCTTACTAATAAATATACTCACGTTAGTTACTTTTCCTGTTACCTGTCTGATATAAGGTATTGATCTTTAACACATTCAGTTGTAATAAAGAGTTTGGTAACTTAGATTAAAAGCGATTCATTGTGGCGAACTGCGGGGCGGGCAGCGGCGTGGCGTCAAGCCGAAAAGGAATCTGTTGACGTTTGCTATGAATGCCGCACGGTCCGCTGCACGCCTTGCTAAAGCATTCACTTAAGAGGGAAGAACAGCTTTGCGATCCTAACGAAATAACGGTATTTTTACTATGAAATTTCCATTTCGGGAGAATACGGTTTCCACTAACTAAATCTTAACAAATCAAGTTTATAGGTTTCGTTTTAAAAAAAAACATAGTTATTGTAAAACAAACGTATCATGTGTGATTAAAACTTGGTCGAATTAGGCCGTACGTTCGGTTAGGATCGCAAAGCTATTCTTCCCTCTTAAGCCAGTTAAGCCCTTACTATACGGCTAGCAACCAAGCTTCCGATTGTGGTATTTTCCAACCGTGTTCACAATTTAACCTCTGATCTGGGTTACCTTGGACCGTCGGAAGCTTGTTTCCCAGACGTGTAGTCGCTTTGGTTTGCATACTAACTCAAATTCGTCAGTAGCGACACGGAGAGCGCGGTCGGCGGGCGGCCGTCGCGGCTGGCGAGCCTGGGGGCGCGCGTGCGGTCAGTGCTGCCGAGGGGGAAGGACAAGGTGCAAGCTACGGAGCCACAGGCTGACAAGGTTGGTATAAAGTTGAGCTTTCAAGCAACAGAGTAAAAACAGAGCTGCCGCTGGGAAAAAACAAGGTATACGCTACAGAGTAACAGGTTGATAAGGTTGGTGTAAAGTTGAGCGTTAAAGTAACAGAATAAAAACGGAAATTAATTAACACGTTTATAATGTTTTACCTTACCCTCCCTCATTGGACAATATAATAAAGAACAAATATTATAGGGACATTCTTACACAAATTGACTAAGTCCTATATACGGTAAGCCAAGAAGGGTTGTGTTGTTGGTACTCAGACAACGATATATATAATATACAATTAAATAGCAAACATCCATGTCTCAGGAACAAATATCTTACTTATCACACAAATAAATGCCCTTACCGGGATTCAAACCCAGGACAATTTACACATTTACATTTTTTATTATACATTTTATATAATTCTTGCTAATTGTTACTCAAGTTACAACAGCTTCAGATGTTTAATTATTATTCATATAGTTTTAATTGTATTTATTTATTTTTCACAGCCCCTAGCAGAAGATAAAAAGGGCGTGGTCTACGCCGAGCTCGCTCTCGGCGAACAGACCTCAGATAAACCCCAGCCGCCGTCCACGGAGTACGCCGAGATCGTCTACACCGAACAGCCGAAGGAAACCAAGGAGACCAAGGAATAGGCCTGTTTACTGAAGAAAAGATCATTAGTGAAGAAACATACCTAATTGATAAATATCGAGAGTTAACGGGAAAACCATTAGTAACGTACGTTTTATCACTGACAGAATTTTTAAATAAAAAAACCAACGAACCTCGAACCAAAAAAACCTCGCGTTGGTGTAGTGAAAAATAAATTTTTGTGTTACACTCAGTGACAATATTTGTTTAAGTCTTGAAACCCACAGCGCACAATTATCCACTTTTCGAACCATTTCATTTTGGATTATTTCCCTTACTCCGGTATCAATATTAGCACGAGCGGTTAAACAATAACTTTGCCCCCTAGTAAAACAAATAAAATTTTTTGGTCAGTGATAAAAGTATCGTGCTAGCATAAAGTAAGTAGAAATGTAGTAGGTACAGCTAGGTACTTGAAAAATCGTCATTACACTACCATACCATTTACAATACACTAATAGTGTACATAATTAACTACATTACATTACAATGTAATTAAAATAAATTCACTATTAAGTGTAATTGGAAGTGAAAAGCGTTAAAATCACAATTAAGGTATTTAATTTTAAATTGCTACTATGTTGTCATTATGCTGAATTTTAGCAGCAACACAGAAATGTTTAATTTGTAAATTGATGCCATTGCTACTCATCATCTGTCATTCATAAAGTCATGTACAGTTAGCATCAAACAGATAGTGTCGAGTAGTAGAGATGTGGGGATTCCGGACCAAAACTATTCGGCCATCTGACGGATATTTTCGGAACTAAAAAGTGGCGCCCTCTGGCGCTTTTTTAAACTATCAAATGGCGCCCTGTGGCGGAATAGTTTTGGTTTGGAACCCCCATATCTCTACTACTGTGGCGGCTGGGGAGTGCGCTCGATACTGGTTTCCCATACAGTACCGGTACCGGGCATTCCCGGTTCTCTCTATACAAACTCAGTACCGGAAGCATTCGCTTGTCCACTTTCTGTCGTAACTATTTATGTTGTGCTGATTGTATTTTTAAAATAAGGTGTTCTCAGCATCAAGGTACTGAAAAATACTTATTTTTAATAATATTTGACATAAAGAACATTAAACAACATGTTATGCAGAAAGCATTTATTATTTACTGTTATAGTATAGCTCTCAAATATGCAGTGCCTTGTGACATCTTGAAACGTTTATGTAAAAATAGTATTGGAATCCACCGAGGAACGTAAATTATGAATATTAGTGTCTATTATAAGAAGTTGGTGTTATTTAGATTAAGTAAAAGTGAGCATTTTGAATGATGAATAGACGAGTTATGCGAAAATCATACGCATTTAATGCATGCTCTGGTCAGCCGGTCCATCTAGAAAAAACCGGAAAAGAAATCATAGAAAACTACCCATTTTAATTTTTATGCTAGTGACAAGTTTTGGCTTGCTCAAGACTTACTAAAATATTGTTCCAGCAAGAAATTAATTATTTAAGCGCAAATCAATAATAAAAAAAATATTTGTAAAGTTTAGAATATGTTCCGAAATATAATCTAAATATTCAAGTATATTTTTTGTCTATAATAAAATTTTATACCTAGTTATGATGTAATGTTTTTAAAACGGTTACCCATTTATTTGTCATTTAAAAAGCTCAAAATAGTAATCTCATTTATGAAAAGAGTGTGCTTTTTGATATTGCAGCTATTATTAGGTAAGTGTATAAAATAATTCTTATATTTTAGAGTTATTCAGGGGATTTTTCTTTAACATGTTTTAAATGCATAATTATATATTAAATAAATGAAAATGCGATAAATAGGGGTAACTTTAGACAACATTGTTATTTCTATGAAGGTAATTGAAAGGAAATTAAATGACTAGAGACTAGTAGTACAAAAAAAACAATATATATACAAATAAACAATACTGGACTGCCTTTTTTAAAACTGAACACAATTTTTCCCAGTTACCCATCTGATGTTAGATAATGTTTTATCAACTGTAACTGAGCTCTTCAGAAAATAATAAAACATGTTGAAAAACAATCCTTTGAATATTTCACTGCCTTCGCAGAAACCATTTTAGTGATGTACAAAATATTATCATATTAAGTTAATATACAAATCATATTATTACCGAAACATAAAAATATACATAATTTATAAACGCTTTCATTTAAGCTGATGCAATTATGTGAGTGGGGTTTTTATGTATAATATATGTATTTATTTTCCAAATGAAAAGTTACGGTATGCACCCGAGCTCCGAGGATTTTGAAGTTCTCGGAGATCGGAATATATTGGAATAATTTGTCGCATTAGGCCTCCATCTACGATTTTTAATTTTATTTTTTAAATACATATTTGTATGAATTTACTGCTATTTACAATTGATGTATTTTATAGATGCCTTCACTTTCTATTTGAAATAACCACTGCCTAAAGACCGTAATTTTTGTATTTTTATAGATATTAATTAGTTAGTTCCTATAATTATCAAAAATCTATATGAATTCTTTATTTATAATATATCATGCGAATTAATATAAATAAAAAATGGACAAAAGTCCCAATACAATTTATGTAAGTATATTTTATTGATTATATTGGATAAATTTACTATAGTATTTAATATTATGTGTAATTTAAGACAAAAGCAGGGTTATAACATTGGAGGCTTGAATCCTTTATAAATCCACGGTACAAAGTTATTTTAATTTAAATATTTTAATTAAAAAGACTTTATATTTTGACGTGGTTACTGTTCTTTCTAATAGAAGAGACTATTTGTAAGTTTATTTTTATTTTATTCCGTCCATCAAGATTAGGTTATTTTAATATTTACCACAACGCAGGTGCTTAAAGTGTAATCAATAAATGTGCTGAGTAAATAACAGTAAATTACTAACGTATAGCAGTAAAATTTATTTAAAAATATTTCCGTTACACATAACGCACGGTCAAAGAATGCTGAATGAAATGAACGGCTTTCTGTGCGTACTTTGACTCTATGCGTGGATTGCCTGTGACAAGGTGCGAATTGGCTCACAAATCATTAGTATATATTTTTTTGCCTGTACCTAGCGACAACCTGGATTATACAATTTTCTAGCTAGCTACGCCTTATAATTCTAAGGATTGTTTGAATTACTGTTATACATTAGTTGTTTGCCTATTTTAAACTATTTATATCACAATTTTAAATCTTAAACTTAATGCATTTTCTATATTTTATATGTTTTCTACGATATTTACAAGGTGCTTCATGTATTTCAACGCACATACGTATTTGTAAAAAAAAACAACTGGAGATATAATTTTGAACGGTTTTTTATTTCATTCGTACAAAATTATATTTCTGTGGTTCTGATGAATTTCAAAAGTGGTAAATTTTAGTTTTACATAATGATTGCATGATGATATTTGCTGCAAATCTGCGTTCTCAGCAGTAGATGCCTTAAGGCGACGTACGCCGTGGCCGATTTGTGATTCCATATTCTATCCAGGAAACTGATGTAGTCATGTAACCAGTAAATAAAATACCGATAGAAAATACCACAAATCGACCTGTGTATGTCGCCGTAAGGCATTCTGTGTCGAAGACGTGATATTGCGAGTAGGCAATATTTTCAATACCGTGAAGCCGCCCAACTTTTGCGATGGATGTTTCCAACTTTCCACTCATCAAATATCTACGAGTACTATCCGTTCGCTTCGAGTTGGCCGTTACTTCCCAGTCCGCTCTGCTCCACGTTAGGGTGGTCCAAAAAAATAAAATTATGAATATTCCTTTGTCACAAGATTCTTTAGTATCCAAAATACGCAAAAAATATGCATACGAAAATAGAGACTAATTAAACATCATTTATAGGTCGCTATAAATGAAAGAATTCTGCCGTACATATGTATGAAAATAATTTGACCCGTCAATAATTCTTCTTTGGAGATGGTTTAATGACTATTTATACGTTTTGTCTATTGATTAAAATTATTTAAAAATATGCCGGTCGTAAATGTTACTTTTGGGTTCATTTGTATGAGATTATTGCAAATTGCAAACCACTAAAGCAAATTTGGTATATAGTTTTCTACTTAATAATGGAATAACGGGAGTTTTGTGGAGATATACATAGTTGGACCACCTATTCTACGTGTACCTGCAACGGTAACCGACGGCCAACTTGAAGAGAAGGGTAGTAGAAGTATCAAAGCAAAAGGGCTCTGTTTGGTAAGAATATTCCTAATTTTTTTTGTATACCTATCCCAGATACCGCAAAACTAGAGTTAGATTGCCCCAATTTGTCTGACCGATCTGTAATTTTAGTACAAAATTCATACAAACTGTACAAACTACAAAGCCGGTTGGGTAGTAAATTAAGACGAATCGAATTGTCATTTTCGGGCCGATACGGTCTTGGACTCGGACCTTCAAGAAAAGAGCGTACTCCCATCTAAATGTTGGCAACGCACTTGCTACCCCTCTAGTCCATGGGCGACTGCAATTGCTTAAGCACCAATTACATCCACACTTCCCGATATCGGGCACAAAGTCACACCCCATGTCGGGCCTGATAATTGTTTTCCGTTTCACAATACTTATATAATATCAGCACATCGTTAACAATATTTGAAATATAAAAAATATTTTGTCTCTAATTGCCAAAAATGTTCAATGTTTGATATGTTTGCATATGAACCATTTTTTAACATTTCAAATAAGTTTAACGACGTGCTGATATTTGGTGAAACGGAATAATAATCTTGCTCGGGCCCGACGTCGGGCCTGATAAAGTGTGTATATCATACAAAGTTGTATCTGGGTTATGTATATTTTTTTCCATTATTTTATAATCATAGGATAAAAAACGGTTTCACGGTACAAAAACTAGGTCATGTGAGTAAAATACGAATTTCCACTTTAATAACGAATCAGTTGTGCTTGTATGTGGCTTCGGCTGTCTGTCTGTGTGTCTGTAACTCTAGCAAGAGGTACTTAAGGCCGCGATATCATTGTAATTGTAATAAATTTGTGTCATTTTTTAAACATTTGTTTTATTTTTAATGACCTTTTATTAAATTAACTTCAAAAGTTCTAAAAAAAACACGATATTGAATATTAATTAATTTTTATTTACACGCAAATAAATATTAACAAGTTAACAAGAACTTAAACAATTTTAAACAGAATATGGTACAAGGTTCTTTGACTACCTATTGACTCGATGGGTGTGAAAGAGATGGCCTGATTAACATATATTTGTCTCTTTTTAACCGACTACGACTAAGCCTAAAGAAAGGCACCAGTATTAGCAGATTATGTAGCTTCTAACCATTACACACCCATAATCTTACAAACTATGAGATCTCAAGTCTCGACCATTGAGTAACTAAAGCTGGGTCCACACTCCACCACTTACCACCCACCACCACCGTCCATACTGATAACCGATTGAGCCTTGCTTGTTTCAAGCCCTACGATCGGTGTCACGGATGGTCACACTATAGGGAGCGTGCATGAACTTTAGAATGCAGCACAGGAGCCGTCAGATTTTTGGCGCGAGGCGTAAATGTGATGTTTATTGTTCCGATGTAGCCCACAAGATGGCAGAACCTCCTATGCACAAGAAATCACGTGACGTGTAAATGTACATATTTATGGTTCCGATTCAGGCCACAAGATGGCAGACCCTCCAACGCGCACGGTCCGTATTGGCGCCCGAACTGTCAGAGATCGCGCGCCATCACGGCGTCCGAGTGTGATTTACCTAAGCTATGCCTGTTTTCCGTGTTTTAATGTATTAAATCCTTTATTTAATGATGCATGGTGTTTTCTCCTTTAAAAATACTTACGTATCCGATCGAGAGTGTATCGAAAACCGCGTAGCAACATGGATTGCGCGCGATCACATACGGCGTCTTTCTACTATCGGCTATCTTTTTGCGTCCACACTAACAATCATGATACGCGAAAAAGATACGATACGCGTGATCGTAATCGGCAATATGATACAAGTGTGGACCCAGCTTAAGGCTTAATTTGCCATATTTTCCTAAGTCCCGGTGTATTTTTAAAATCACCGATTCGAATCGAATTTTGAGCTATAATATGGAATAAACGGTTCCAAATTCAAAACTGCAAACATGACTCTGGGATCTGGGAATTTAAACTATTTTAAACAGCTTAGCTAAAGCCCCTCTTGCATGTAATTTTGTACACTTTACTCAAAGGAAGAAACAAATTACATTTACATTTAACCTCTAGCGTCCCACCGTCCTAATTTTAGAAGTAGTAAATTAGTTAGAATAGAATTTTTGTTTTATTTTGTTCGATTAAAAAAAACATTTGACAATTCTATTGTCTAATAGGATTGATTCAAATATAACGGCCAAATCTGCAGTAAATTTTGAATGATTTGTCGTTAAAGGTTGAAACTTCTTCACATGGGTAGTTTTGACTACCTACTTAGTTGATTAATTCAAGACAATTTTGGTTAATCTAACATACACATCGAATATATACACGTTTAAAAGTCGCAAAGGAAATAAATTACAAATGACTTCACTGTCACTCACGGGACAAGTACCATACCAAATATAAGAGTAAACTTATCACAGACAAAAACATGAAATATCATATTTAGACTAGTTGCACGAAAATGCAATTGAGAGAAAAATACACAAAAAAAAAAATTTGTAATAATATGTTCGCAACAATCTCTGCCGACTTTTCGGGAGTGGTTAAAGGAAGTGGTCATAGCTACAAAAGGTGTACTTTTTCTTTATTCGACTTCTTCAATTTTAACCTCATTTTTGGTGATCCCATACTCAACATTGGGATGTTTTCTGTCATAATGCCTAATTACGTTTTGTTTATGCGAGAAATTTCTTTAACACACATTACAAGAAAACGGCTTCTCTTTAGTATGCGACCTCATGTGATATTTCAGCCTGCTCTCTCTAGGAAACTTCTTATTACAAATATGACAAACGAGATTTTTTACTTTGCTATGTCTGACTTCATGTCTGTCCCTATTATGTTTATGCGCAAAAGGTTTTTTACACATTCTGCAGGGATATGGTTTTTCCCCTGTGTGTATGCGCATATGAGGCTTAATTAAACCGTAAGAGGTAAATCTTTTAAAGCATACTTTGCAAAAATACGGTTTATTACCGTTATGTAACTGTGTATGCCGAACTAAAGTACTTTTATGCTTAAAATTCATGCAGCATACATCGCACATGAAAGGTTTTTGTTCATTATGCCTTGACATATGGCTATTAAGTAAAAACTCTTTATCGAAAAATTTATTACAGATAGGGCATTTAAAGATTTCCGTTTTAGCTTTATGCCGTTCTCTATGTTTCAGCATATTGCCTCTTATGCCGAAAGTTCGCCCGCATATATCGCAGGTGTGAGGTTTTATTTCCAAGTGCGACTTTTTGTGTTGCTCCAAATTTGAGACAGTTTTGAATCTCTTATTACACACGTCGCATTTATACTTCTTTTCTATGGTATGTAAGTAGATATGTTTGTCGAAGAATTTCTTATTTGTGTACGTGCGGTTGCAGTAGTCGCAGGTGTATGTTTCTTTCTCGTGCAGGGCTAGGTGGCGCTGCACGTTGCCTCGATTTGAGAATACTTTGTGACATATAGGGCAAGATGAAGTTCCGTTGACTTTGTCTACTGATGTTGGATCTGAAAGGAACAAGCAAAACGTATGAAAACCTTCAACAGGATATTTCATAATCAATGATATAGTGGTCAACATTTTATTCGTTGTCTTGTTTTTTTGTCCCCAGAAAATGTAACGGAGTGGAACTTTTTCTATGAGATGAAATTTAATTCTTAACTTTTCTCATGTAAAACATAATCTACAGCTAGAAAGATATGGGATAGTAACTTTTTTATTTATTTAATAGAAAACGGAAATACAAACGTGACAGAGTGGTCAGAAACAAGATACGAGTAAAGAGTGTTTTAATTGCTTGTTTTTGGATTGTAATAAATATTATAGGACATTATTACTCATCACACATATTAAACGCCTTTACCAGGGTTTAAACCCGGGACCATCGGCTTCATAAGCAGCGTCACTACCCATTAAGACAGAACTAGGACGTCCACATTCGTTTAGGCAAGTTTAAGCCAATATTTTACGCACCATTGTAGTCGGGGATGTCTGGCAGAATCAACTTCGGAGACGGCGGGCCTTGACGTTTCTTCTGTTTTCGTACTTTCTCTTCCTACAAAACCAATACTCTTTATTATTCATCAATAAAACAATTATTCACCAATAAATAGTTAACCGAGCGTCAGCGAAGGTCTTCATTCCAGCTTGGACTAAAATGCTTTCGTATGTTCGGATATTCTCCTCTACAGGTCGCACTTCTTAACCGATTCTCGTGATTTTTTTAGCAGGTTTCAAGAATCAAGATTTTTTTTGTCGAATCAGTATTCGAAAATGTTACAAAATGAATGCCTAATTTCAGATTGAAGCCAAGGGGTTCACGAAGTCTACAGCTCACAGAGCGACTAGTTAGCAAATTGAACTATTTTTGCTTTTAATGGTGCGATGTTATCGGCAAATACATCAGCATCCTGGATCTGTGAAAGAAACTGATTGCTCAGTGTGACGGCTCTGGCAGTAAGTGCATTGCTTGGCGGGTTTTAGTTTTACCGGCTGTAATGGCAAAAAGATTTGGCACGCGTCTCCCTTTGCGTCCGCGTTCGTGAAGTTATTCGGGACAAATAACTAAACCTACTCAAATCAAGCTGATTGTCCATCATGCAGATATATATAGAAGGTACTAAATAGTACAAATTAGGTACAAAAATATGGAATGCTCTTTGTTGATTTTTATTTAGACACCCGCCATCCTGACTCTCACTCGCACAGCTGTCATTCGTCTGCAACCCAAGTCTACTCAGGGCCGAAGGACTGTCGTGATGCATTTGTCGAACAACTGAAGTATTTGTTCAATCTGGCACTAAAAAATATTAGGTACATACCTGTCGTTTTGGTAAATTACAAAAAGTAAACAAATCTGGGTCCAAATATGATATACATAATTACACACTGATTGTAATATTATCAATATTTGAGTCCATTATACACTGTGTAACACGAGGCACCCGAAAGATTTTAAGTGATGAAATTTGTAGACTAAAATGTCATATATTTTTTTCTGGAATTCGCCTAGTTTCATATTAATACCAATTAAAAAAAAATCGTATTGTGACGAATGAATGTGGAGGGAAGTAACGGGAGAGGAAAACCGAGGAAAAGGTGGATGGATTGTGTGAGAGATGATATGAAACGAACGCGAGTGAATGACGAGATGGCAGCGAGAGAGAGATATGGAGGAAAAGATACTGCGCCGACCCCAAATGAATGTGATAAGGGCAAGCGAATGATGATTGTTACTTAGTACTAAACGCCTTTTTGATGGCGATGATGCCCTTATGGGGTCTAAATAACCTTATTGATAGATCTATCAAAAAGAGACAAGTAACACTTTGCAAAAACTAGGTATTACCAAAAAAAGTGAAAAATTAAGTGGCAGTTTTTTCAATAATATTTACTTTTTATGTACAAAATTTTTTTTTATGGCGAAATTAATATATTAACTCAAGTAACATTTTTTCCTTCTTTTGTCCTCAGAAAACGGTTATGTATGTATGTATGTCACTTTATTGCACATAAACAGGTGAAAATAAAACAGACAAAACAAAACAAAAAAAAAGTTATATACAAAGGCGAACGTATCCCTAAAAGGGATCTCTTACAGCTAACCTTTGAGAAAATGCCAAACCTACCAGTTTTTGTAGCCGCCGTGCAGGTCAGGATCTCGACGACTCAAATAAAACTTCGATTTATAATGAAGTGTTAGGTATAATCTTCCAAAAGGTACTGGTTTACAAGGGTTCTTGCCAAAACGGTTAAATGTAGAAAGTGGGTGTTGATAGTATGGAGGATGATGAAAGAGTGATTTATATTTGATCAGTACAAAAAGTGGTTTAAATTTAGGTGCTTCTAATTGGCCGCGATACAAAATATGTGTAGCGCTCCTATTGGTGCTTTTGAAAAGCCTCCGACTACTAGCCGAGCCCGACGGCTGCGTTTAGCTACTGCATTGGGAATATTTTTATATAATAATAAGTTGCATTCGCAACAGTTATCAGTTAGCGACCAGTTGTAGCCGTTAAGTAAGTACTAATATAATCCCATTTAATGATACATAAACTATTGTAGTAGTTTGTTATTTCATTGTAAGATTCCTGCGCCCTTGCAAGGTCCATATTGTGTAATATGTTCGCAACAACTATTATATTTTTGATTGTTTTGAATTAGTTCAGAAATCAGAATTCATCGCATTTATTCGTGAGTTAGTTCGTAAATCATCTGACCGCATTGGGACTGTACGATACCGTACATCTAGATATATGTAGGTAGAGAGAGTAAATGTTTAAGTGGTCAGTTTAATGGTAACCTTCGCTTTGTTCGTTATTAACCAGATCAGTTGTAAATGGAAATACAGTCTTAATTAAAATGAATGTTGGTGTTTCCCTTATTAAGACCTGTGCCCAACAGGGACGAAATATGGCACTTTAAATTTATTTATTATTAAAAATCATGCACATGTCTGCTTTGCACAATTGGATGGAATTGGAATCATATGTAAATATGTAAACACAAAACATTACTCACAGGTAAGTCCTGATCGGGCTCGATCTTCACCAGGCGTGTGTGTCTGTCTGTGTGTTCTGCTGCTTCATATTTAATGCAGACCTGAGGCAAGCACATTTGTCCGTCTGTCTGCTCTGCTTCATACTCTATGCCGACGTCCTGAGGCTCAATCTTCACTGTCACTTGACTATCAGGTGTTGTTGATTCATCGCTGAAAGTACATTTTATGATAACTTTGTATCAAGCCAATTGGCGTTTGCGTCCGACATTTGATCAGACAATTTAATCAGATTGGCAAAAAGTTGTTTCCATCTGGACTGGTCTTAAGTGTGTGCAGTAGCTGCAGTGTTGCCAGATCAAGAAATCAGCTTCCCACTATTAGTATCTAGGATAAAACATGCAAGTGTCGGATATAGGTTCCTGTCAAACACTGGTGCCACATTAAAAATTAAACAATTCTAATCAAAAAATTTAAAAATAATTTTTTTAATTAGAATTGTTTAATTTTTAATTAATTTTGTCAAAAATAATTATTTTAATCTTCTTTCCATCCTGTTACCCTCTGCTGGGGTGTAGGGCTCGAATCAGTTTCTTCCACTGACTCCGGTCCTGGGCAGTTTGGGTAACCTCCTCCCACCCCATCCCCAATACACCCAACTCTTGCTCCATGGAACAGCACCAAGTAAATTCAGGGCAACCATGTTTCCGTTTTCCGGGCATCTTCCAGGTCAGGGCCATTTTGGATAGGTGGTGGGTGGGCGGGTGGTGTATGATTTTAATGTTAATTTAAATTGTGTTGTACTTAAATTATAAGGCTCATACTTGACCTAGCCCTACAATATAGTCAATTATTTTGCATGTTAGGTTTTTATGTAATTGTACATTTTAACATTAATTCTTATTATGTATGTTATGCTTTTTTTATGGCAGTTACATTACCATTGGAGCGTCATTCATAAGCAGCACCCACCATAAGGTACTTTTACCTGTGGGACGTCACATATTAAATGTTTGTGTTCTACTATGTTAACGGCACCAATCATGGAACATTTAAGACAAAATTTGGAAAGTTTTTGATATTTCACCGACACATGTAAAACCGCTTTACACTTTAAAATTTGAATGTCCATTCGTCCTTTATGTTTTCTATGTATTCATTGAAAGCTACTGCAATTGTTTTCAATATTATTAACCAAATAAAACTGTGCTTTTTTTTGCTCCAGTCATGGAATGTATGGAGCCATTCATTTTCAAAATAACAAATATCAATAAAAAATTAAACTTAGCAGCTCTTTGGCTCTTGTTTATGGTAAAACATTGCCAGCGATTAAAAACTGATGGTAAATACTTGTTTTACAGGATTTGTTTATACCATTCCATTACTCTGGGCTGGATGGTCAGATGGAAGCCACTTTCGTAAAAACCTACACCAAATCATGGGATTCGTTGTCAAGCGGACCCCAGGCTCCCATGAGCCGTGGCAAAAAGCTGGGAGAACGCGAGGAAGAAGAGAAGAGGTTAATTGAATGTTTGGAAAAGAGTATTTGCATTATCGTTGACAAGGTAAAATAATATTAAAATTAAACTAATAATGAAATATATTAAAACCCTACAATTTTTAAGACATTTTTTTTAATTACCACGATGTCTTAGAGCTAGTCACTAATATATAACTATCATTATCACTTACTGGCCCAACGAAGGAGTAGTTTCCGAATTTATTAAATACAAAAACAAAATAATTACCTTTTTTCTTCAATTTCAACTTTTATATTGACGAATTCAGTCTCCATTTGCGATCCCGGTTTGTTGCAAGTCTCTTCCAGACTTTCATCCGGATCTAGCGGTTCATTCTTAATAACAACCTCGAATGACATTATGAATATCTTTAAATACAACTAATTGAAACAAACACACGTATTTATAGCTAATTTACATCAAGATCAATGGTTTTTTCTCCTCAATTTTCCTATCGAAATTGGAGTACAATTCTCGTATTGACAGGAGTTAAATGAGCGTTCTGAAGCCAGAAAATATCAAGTTTATATTATTCCTAATGTTTCAGTATATTGCATTAAAAATCTTTCATTTAATATTTTTTGTATTATTTTATTTTATTATGATTAATTTTACTTCTCTTTTAATTGTACACACTGTTGTATAAAAATGGGTACATAAACAAAACGCAAATGTATTCTAGTATATGAACGTAGCTTAAGAGGATATTCAGAGGGATGTCATTTTCTTGATCGGCGGAAAATCAATCAATCACCCTTTTCTCGCGTACCTATTGTACATACCATACAGTATTTTATTGATTTATGAAACAGTATACTTACCTACCTTACTTATATACATATATTCTCTCTCTTTCCTTTTTAGGGTTCCGTAGCCAAATGGCAAAAAACGGAACCCTTATAGATTCGTCATGTCCGTCTGTCTGTCCGATTCTGTCACAGCCACTTTTTTCCGAAACTATAAGAGCTGTACTGTTCAAACTTAGTAAGTGGATGTATTCTATGAACCGCTTTAAGATGTTCACACAAAAATAGAAAAAAAACAATAAATTTTGGGGGTTCCCCATACTTAGAACTGAAACTCAAAAAATATTTTTTCATCAAACCCATACGTGTGGGGTATCTATAGATAGGTCTTCAAAAATGATATTGAGGTTTCTAATATCATTTTTTAGGGTTCCGTAGCCAAATGGCAAAAAACGGAACCCTTATAGATTCGTCATGTCCGTCTGTCTGTCCGATTCTGTCACAGCCACTTTTTTTCTAAAATGAATAGTTTGCGCGAGAGACACTTCCAAAGTGGTAAAATGTGTGTCCCCCCCCCCCCCCCGTAACTTCTAAAATAACAGAATGAAAAATCTAAAAAAAATATATGATATACATTGCCATGTAAACTTCCACCGAAAATTGGTTTCAACGAGATCTAGTAAGTAGTTTTTTTTAATACGTCATGAAATTAAAAAAAATTTTTTTTTTTTCAACATACCCATACATGTGGGGATCCATATCTATGGATAGGTCTTCAAAAATGATATTTAGGTTCCTAATATAATTTTTTTCTAAAGTGAATAGTTTGCGCGAGAGACACTACCAAAGTGGTAAAATGTGTGTCCAAAGTGGTAAAATGTTGAACGAGATCTAGTAGTTTAAGTAGTTTTTTTTAATACGTCATAAAGGAACCCTTCTTGGGCGAGTCCGACTCGCACTTGGCCGCTTTTTGTAAAAATCTTTGTGCCTGTGTTTTTGTTATTTTAGTGTCTATTGTGGCAAACAAATAAACAAATTATTTATTTATCGATTGTTAATTAAATAATGACATCGTTGTATTTCTCCTACGATATGGACATTTCTTTAAAGTGGCTTTACACTTTCTTGTCACTCGTTGCATTTTCCTGTTGCTCGTTGTCTTCTGAGTCACCTTATACCTAACATATTACTTTAGAAAACATTCATTCGGCGATTATATTTTTCTAGCAAATATTACTGCTATCTCCTGGGTGATAGGCCAGAAAAACGAAACAGGCATCCTTTGTAAAAAAAAACTTTATTAATAATAAATTTAATACAAACAACATATATTACGTTACTGCCCTTTTTTTTATTTGGTAGGTACCTTTTTATTACTATTAGGATACTTTAATTATCTAATGTTTCCGAAATCGGTATTTTATAGGTAGTTTTTAACTCGACAGATGGCGCTATTATAATATTGTCTGTTGAGTTACCCTTTACATCGCTTGAATAAAGATAGCTTATGAACGTCGATCTGTGATTTCCAGCCGCTTAAGCTGACACAAAGATTTTCTTATCACATCACTCGTTGCCAAGATTGTCTCCTGGGTCACATTGATACCTACGTTTTCCTGCGTTGTTATTTTTTACCACGTCGGGGGCGAACGGCCGGCAAAAATATACGGCCAGCCTGGTGGTAAACAGTCACCGTAGCCCATGGACGCCTGCAACTCCAGACATCTTTGCCACCGACGTAGTATTAAAAAAACGTGTCAAGGTTTTCAAACTATTAGTTATTAGTTCGCTCAGTCACAAAAGTTAATAAATAAGCTGAAATTTGAACAAAAATTATTGGCTCAGGATCGATTCGTCCACAATCCTATTTCGTCATCTTATTAACTTGTCATTATTGCCATATGGTCCACTGTTCTGGTTGGTTAACATTCCTATATCGTCACTTTCCTATGTGGTCCACAGTGCTAACTCGTCAACATTCCTATATGGTCCACAGTGTTGGTAAAAATTACATCGTATGAGAAAATGATCGCAAATAAATCGGCTGACGACACATTTTGTTTACTTAATACTAGTTCTGTCCTAATTATAAATCTGTGTCATATCATATATCCTTTTTTCTTCATAAAGAGTGGATATACAAAAATAAGTAGGTAACATTAAATATCCAATGCCTTAATTTTCTTTATAATAATTGTTTTGAAGATGGTTTAGAACGTAAACGTTCTGAGAAATGTGCCAGACACCACAGAGGAAAAATAGAAGACATAGCCGAAAGTGCTTTTTGCAAAATTAGGTCATATTTTAACGCAAAATTTCAGAAACAGGTTTAATAAAACAAACATTGTTTTAATTAAATATATTTGATCACATATCACATCATTATTATGTAAATAATATGTAATAAAGTATGTACCTACTTACTTAATATAACTAAGTGTTTTAGGAACTACCTTTGTAAAATTGTAAAAAAAAAATGGTATCTAAGTATGTATATTGAGACTTATTTTTGCTTATACCTCTTAAAGTTTACAGCTTTATCAACTAATGTCTTTTGGGCCACTTTTTATAATAATTAATCAAGAACTTTAACTCTTCAAGCGGTATATGTCGTTTTAGAGTTGTTGGAATTTTGATTTTATTTCAATTAATCAAATTTCAATTTTAAATGACGTAATCGGTCGGGAGCCGACGGCCTACCACTCCAAGGGTTAAAAACATAACATTTTTATTTCACAAATCAATAGTTGGATCGTTAAACGATTAATCGGTTGATTACCTAAATGGATATTATATATAACGCACCTCCTAAACAAAGCAAAAGTACATAAATGAATTTTTGGACGTTATATTTACTACACTCTTTTGTCTATGGCTACCGCACAGTTAAGCACAATTCTGCCAAAAACGAGTATCCAGCTTCACACGGCTGATAAGAGAGTAAATCATAAAAAATCCGATAGAGAGATATCGTTAATCTGTGTAATAGGTGGAACAAAATATAACGGACACAATTTAACATCAACCACCACCAATTTTGTACCAAACCCCCTCTCCCTAATTCTACGTCATGTACGTGAACCGTGAACGTATTAGTTCATTGTAAGATAAGTTTACTAATTACTTTGGACATTAAAAGCACATGGAACATTAATAGCAACAAACATAAAGTGTATATATATTTATAGTTTTATGTATCAAGATATTTACACGTAATTCCAAATTTTTCCACAACTAATTTGACGTTGATGATGGACAGATGGACATTACAAAGGTAGTTCTTAAAATACTCTAATTGTATTTACCATCAGTAACAAAAACAACACTGAACAATAAAGATTCCATTGACATTTGACAAACAAGAGGGATGCAGGCATGTGTTAAAAAGAAACAATAATATACAAATATACATACCCTGTATAAGATCGTTTTAAGAACAAAAGATACCAAAGTTCTTTTAGTTTTTATAAGAAATATTAAAACATTTTAAGTGTCTTGTCACGCATTGGTTAGTAGTTATGAACCATTTGAAAATTAAAAGAAAATGTTTTACAAAATTTCTTCTAAAAAACTGTGTTGTCTCTTGGGTAACAATATCACAGGGCATAAAATCAAGAAATTTATTCACACAACCGTATCCCTCTTGCCATGAAATTTGACCCCACCTGCATATACTGATTGTGTGCAGGAGGGTCATCTCTCTCTGCAGCTGACAAGGGCGGATCCACCGTTGTGGGCACGTTGGGCATGCCCACAACCCTAATAGGGTGCCCTATTGATTCGCCGATTTTTGTTTCGCAGACGTTTTGGCAGAAGACTGTTTGGAAGAATTTCATTACGCAGAGGAGTCAGTTGGCATAACATTTATAAACAGATTTACTTTTCGTAGAATAATCGTTTGGTAACTCACAATTACCCTAGAAACCCGTGGTCGAAACACGATAGGAAGAGTGATTTTTAATAATTTACTAACATTACAGTGGCAATTGTTTTTAGCTTAAGGAGTCTTAGAAACCTGAAACATTTACAAATATTAGTACAAATTTCTAAAAATAATGCCTGTTTTGAATTTTCAGGCGTAAGAGTCTTTTTTGTGTCTATTGCATCTATTTTAACAGGGCCCCATGGACTGCAATAAATTGCTTGCGATTTCCGATACATTACTTTATACGCCGATAATATTTATGTGGTACCGCAATTGCTAAATGACTAAGTAAACTAGCTGTTATAATTTAACTGTCACTTCATTCGAAATTAAATTAACAAATAAATGTTACTAGAGTAAAACTTGTTTAATCGGACAGATTACTTGCCAAATGAAATTCTTAGGTTACTAATACAATGTAGATTACCAAGTTTTTTGCCAAATAAGAAAGTAAGAAATAAATAAAAAAAACCCCCAACCAAAAGATCCAAAAGGTTACCAAAAGTTTTTGGCTTGATTCTCATTTTCCAAAGAATTTATCGTAAAAACATAAACACCAAATAATCATTTCCCAACTCAATACATAGCATAAAAATGTTTTGCATCGGAACTTCTTGAAAAACAATGTTTAGACATTTCCGTATTTAAAAAAATTTCGTCACCATTTTTAGGGTTCCGTAGCCAAATGGCAAAAAACGGAACCCTTATAGATTCGTCGTGTCCGTCTGTCTGTCCGTTTATGTCACAGCCACTTTTTTCCGAAACTATAAGAGCTATACTGTTCAAACTTGGTAAGTAGATGTATTCTATGAACCGTATTAAGAAAAATAGAAAAAAAACAATAAATTTTGGGGGTTCCCCATACTTAGAACTGAAACTCAAAAAATCTTTTTTCATCAAACCCATACGTGTGGGGTATCTATGGATAGGTCTTCAAAAATGATATTTAGGTTTCTAATATCATTTTTTTTTCTAAACTGAATAGTTTGCGCGAGAGACACTTCCAAAGTGGACAAATGTGTCCCCCCCCCCCTGTAAATTCTAAAATAACAGAATGAAAAAAAAATGATATACATTACCATGCAAACTTCCACCGAAAATTGGTTTGAACGAGATCTAGTAAGTAGTTTTATTTAATACGTCATAAATGGTACGGAACCCTTCATGGGCGAGTCCGACTCGCACTTGGCCGCTTTTTTATTCCTCGAATAATTTAGTTGCCAAATTTATAGGTACGTTAATCAAATCAAAACATTACAAACCTAACAATCTTTTTTATATATAGAATCTACCTTTAACTTCAATTAAATAGTAACTTAACCTAACCACACAGTATTTTATGCGACAGTTCGTTTTTGTGGGGGTCGCAGCTCTAACCTAACCCGCTTTTCCGGCAACGGTTTGCCTCTCTGGGGGTCGCAGTTCTAACCTAATCTGCTTTTTCAAGAGTTCATTATTAAGAGTGTCGCAGTTCTAACCTAACCCGCTTTTTTGGCAACAATTCGTTTTTATGTTATTGTAAAAAATAAATAAAAATAGACTAAACATGTTTGATAAACTAAAAATTGTTAAACATTTTTAAACCAAGTGAAACATTTTGGTCAAATGAATGTTGTTGAATTATTGTTAGGGAAATGGTAATTTGTTAAATTGAAATCTGTCAAATAAATATATAGGAAAATTTTTATTGAAAAATGTACAGTTGGAAAAAAAATGTCGGGAAATTGTTTGGTTAAAGTTTTTTGGGTAAAATCAAAACTCTACCAAAAGTTACATCTAGGTACGAATAAATCCCTCTGCAAAACGATGTTCGGCGAAACGTCTGCGAATCAATAATCCACAAAAAATAGGTCGGGGAATCATTAGGTACCCCCTTATAGTCTTGTGACGTAACACTTTCACGGTCTATTGAGATCGATAGGCTGATGATCGTTCATGAACGACGACGATCATGACTCATCCGATTTTCGGGTGGTTGGTGACCACAACCTTTTTTGAGGGCTGGATCCGCGCCTGGCAGCTGACTGTACGTACAGTCGCCATCAAATACATCGGAGCGGCCAAGGTGTTCGAAATATCTGAACAAATCCTCTATTACCAACGTCAACGTGCATGTTCAGATATTTTTGAGCGCCTTCGGAGCTCCGATATGTCTGATGACGACTGTACCTAATGGAATTCGTATTTCAAAATACGCAAAATTACAATACGTGGAGAATTCGTTATAAAAACATCAAAAACATGTACACTTTTCATTACATACATTGCTTTAAGATGTATTGGAACGAGCAAGGTGTTACAATGCATATTTAGATATTTCTGAGCACCGAGGCCGCTCCCATATCCTCGTAAGGCCCAAGGTCCTACCTATAGGACTTATTCAGTTCTATGAAATTTAAATCATATTCAATTAGGACAGAGTTGCATTTGTTTTGTTTCGTGCAATTTTCAAACAAAATAAAATCTACTGTATTCCGTGCACTATAGGTTCAAATTCCAGTGGCAAATTTTGGATTTTTCATTTCTATGGCTGGGCCTAAGAGGATATATCGGATAGTGATTTATTTTACCAGTAGACCTAGCACAGAAGCGACGCGACAGCATATCACCCGCGAGATATTCTAACTGTCCCTCTTTAATTAATACAGTTAGAAAAGGACGGATAGTTTATCTCGCGGGCGCGATACTGTCGCGATAGGTTGCCAAGACACCTAAAAGTGTTTCTTCTCTGATGGATGTTATAAATTGAAAAGTGTAAGTATTGGAATAATTTAAGCTTACAATAAATTTAAAAGTTGAAAATTTACTGCCTTAGATGGAACTTGAAATCACGACCTCTGGATCGATACTCCAGCGCTCTGCCAACTGAGCCACCAAGACCTCATACATAGCCAGCGAATTTTTCCACTATATAGGTCTAGGAGCAAGGAGAAATTAATTAATTTAGTATGGGTATTACAACGTTACTGGTGGATTTCCATTATGATTGGGAACTCCGGTAGGCGTTAAGAAGTATTACGCTCTTAGGGTAGATGTCGCTACGGTCCCCTAGACCGATATAGTGGAAAAATTAGCTGGCTATGGATGAGATCCAGGTGGCTCAGTTGGCAGAGCGCTGGAGTATCGATCCAGAGGCCGTGAGTCCAAGTCTCACCCACGGCAGTAATTTATCCACTTTTAAATTTATTGTAAGCTTAATAGCATCATTCGCAGACGTTTATGCTTCTTAAAAATTTATTTAAGTGTATTTTTCGATAAATGTTCAACGTAAGCCTCATCTCATAAGTTTGTTTCACATCTATTACATTAAAAATCTACTTAAAATGGCAGTTTCACATAAGAAATACATCTATAATTCAACAGAGAATAAAGTTATAACAGAGTGCTAAGGTCTCAAAAAACGTGCCATTAAAATTAGGAAACCAAGATATTAATATGTGACTGAAAATTTGACTATTTTACGGTACATATGGTGGTACTTTAAAGGTTGTCTGGAAGAGATCGCTTTTTAGCGATAAGACCGCCTGTTGTTACCTGGTTCTATTTTCCTTTAAAATTCATTTGTAGTTTTACATGTATGTAAAATGTATAATTGTTGGTGCAATAAAGAATATTTACTTACTTACTTTACCGCACTAGTGCGGGAATCAGCACATCACGTAACTATGTTGAAAATTTAAAGAGCCATATGTACTGTAAAACGTTGGACGATACATGTGCGAATAGGTGATTTGCAACTCGTGTCGATTTAAAACACTGCCTTCGATCGTGTTTTAATTTATCGCGACTCGTTTCGAATTTCCTATTTTTCGCACTTGTAATGTACCTGCTATTTGCTGTCTCCTGGCTCACGTGAACGTCCCTGTAGCACTGAATTAAACTCTCTTCTCTATTATAAAAAAAGTATTTTATATTTGATTGGGTACTTTCTAGACAATCTCACATACTATTACTTAAAAAGCTAAATGCGACAGCAAATTGGATCTTTTTCTGTAAGTATTTATAGTTTTTGTAAAAACTTGTATATTCTCGTTGCTGTAATCATGTGAATCATGTCTCCTGGATAACTCTTAAATATATTTGTAAAACATCAAATATAAAATTGTAACTGTAACAAATGCAAACTTATATTTCCTAAGTTACAAATATCTAAAAAAACTGTGTCTAGTTGTATGATTGCCTCTTAGCTAATTAAATTGAATTAGACTATACTTCGCGGCGTAATGGTTCCTATGACAGTTGCTTCAAGTACATTTTATTTGGGCTTAATTGAAAAATAATAGGCGTAATATATTATTACTTAAATGGGTATATCATTTCCAAATAAATTAATGTGATAATTTCAAAAAAATTGTGCACATACATTTTATGTGACAGCTACGCTTCACAGGTGACCGAAGAGCTGGCAGCTGTCTCGCACAACGTACTAGCATCGCAATAATAATAATAAAAATAAACTGCTATAGGAAACATCGTTCGACGCGCGAGGTATAACGAATGTTTACGGACACACGACATGACACTTCAGTGAGATATATTTTACAGAAATTTGCCAAACCTCAGGCACTTGTATTCATCAGTTTCATGACCTGTTTTTTACAAAAATATTTGTACAAAAACGATCCATTGTTTAAATAAAATGCATTGAATTATATATAATAATTGAATAGTATCAAAATAAAAATCTTTTTTCTATTCTTTGCATACAAGGGGTGAAGGAGAACCTGAAGGATTTTAATTTTGTATTCCTGATCAGATTTCGTCTACGATATAAGTAGAAAGTTCAGAGGATTAGGCTAGATTTAAAAATATAGTATTTTTCAAACTCGATGGGTAGGATGACATATGCAGTTTCCATATAATTTATAACCTAAAAATACCAAATTTGGCAAAATTGTGTTGAGATGATATCCATCAGCGTACCCAAACCCATCGAGTTTGAAAAATAATATAATAATACAACTATCGTCTCCCACCATGGGGCTTTAAATGTAGGGCTTGAATCTATTCGCTAAATGCAGCTACTTTTACTATGGAGCCAACCAGAAATCATTATTTTTTAGGCTTTTCCAGAGAAAATTTCGACATCAGCTACAATGTATGAAAAAGCCAAAAAATATTCGCGATTCCGGGGTTAGTCCTATCATCAAAATTAGCTCAGTGTAGAGTAGTAAATCGATGCAAAAACCCCATGGCGGGAGACACCCTGTATTTGTTTCCTTTGGCCTCAATGCGTGGTAAAATCCTTTAGGTTATTTCCAAGCACCCTATATAAGAATGTTTTAAATACAGTCGTATATTAATTTTTCTGGAGTAAATGGTGAAGGCATCATTTTGTACGCACCTGAAGACAATTCAATATACTTAAGTAAATTAAAAAAAACGACGTAATATCATTTTCCTTTTCCAAATACCTGAGCTATTTTATAATATAATGTTCGCAAATATGCGTTTAATTACATTAATTATTATTAATAAGACATATAATTTTGGTGTCACATTATATATTTATTTGTCATAATTTTGCCTAAACATAGGTTTAGAGTCGGTCCAAGCTAACTCTGCAGTGCATTTGATAGCACACTTCCACGCTCTATGCTATTAAAATCGCTGCAGAGTTATCTTGGTGTAACTCTACCTATCATTTTGTATAATTTAGCTAGGTATACTACAAGATACTTTAACATATACATTGTGTTTTTATTGAATTCCGTTAACTTCGGGGTATGACTAAGTACATTTAAGTAAACTAAATGGCATAGGTAATTTTCGAAAACATTTATATTTCCTGAAATTAATTAACTGCTGCATATCGCGTTATTATAAAACGGGCATTATTATTTAACTCAACCGTAATTTACTGTATTTACAGTAAATTACGGTTGAGTAAATCATACGATATAATGACCGGATATCCTACGGTTCGCCAACACAAACGTCACGCGGTACGACCGCTCTGCTCGCCGGTCTAACATCAACTGACTGTAACTGTCAGTGACGTCACCATGACGTAAGCGCTCGAAACGTCTATACACTACATTAACCAAACAATTAAAAACTATGACATTTCGAACATCGACCGTTCTAGATAGTACTTGCATTAAGCAGCAAATGTATAAACTCGTACGAATACTAATCAATACGTAAACAAGCCCTAAGGCAAGTGTACACGTTCGTAGGGGCCTTATCAAATAAAAATAAATTACTGATTATCTTCAAAAGGAGTTAATTAGAATACCGGTATCTTTGAGAAAGTAACTTAATTTTAGTTCCGGAATGCACCCCTGAAATTAACGAAAAAAAAACACGGTGCATAGATAATGAACATATTCGCAATATAATGTTGACTGGATATTTTTGTGTAAGTATCAAGTAAGTACTTTAAGTTTACCTAAATGTTGTCTTTCAACCATAGACGCGTAATGTAATGCAAAATATTCTAGCTGAAGTCATGTCAAAGAATCTTTAGTTATAGGGACCGTGCGCGTTGGAGGGTCTGCCATCTTGTGGCCTGAATCGGAACCATAAACATGCACATGTACACGTCACGTGTTTTCTTGTGCATAGTAGGTTCTGCCATCTTGTGGGCTACATCGGAACAAAAAACATCACATTTACGCCTCGCGCCAAAAATCTGACGGCTCCTGTGCTGCCTCCTACAGTTCATGCACGCTCCCTATACAAAAGTTTAGCGTCTTACCTGTCTGTTGTTATTACGACAACGCTTTTCCATACAAACGCAGTCTCCATTTTCCTCTCTGGATATTAATTTATAAAGAAAATATTTTTTACACAATTTGATGTGTATTAACCACAGTTATAACCCTTCGTTTGATTTAATAGATTTTTATTATTATTTTAACAATTATGTAATTTGTTTTTCGCATAGCTATGATTAATATAAACATTAAATAGTGAAAAAATATTTTCCATCGTGCCAATATCGAGGGAATAAAATGGTGACTACGTTTTTAAGAAAAAGAGGTCGTCTACTATCCTCTTAAGATGTCTCTTGGGTCACTCATAAATAATATATTTTTCGTGGAATCACAAGACTAATTTTACTACTATTATTTATTTTTACATAAATGGAATCACTTGTCTCCTGGGTTACGCGCGAGAATTATAGCAAAAAGTAATTGACACACATATACAGTGACTGAGTGATATAGAATCTTAAATAAGATAAATTATTTAAAGAAAATCTAGAATCGTTAGGACATATCTATATCGATAATTTGATGTAGGTATTGATTTGATTCATGTTTGTCAAATATTTTAGGGAAGGATTTTTTGTTACTTAATTACTTCAATAATTTAAAGTTAATCTAATTTCAAGATCTAAATTAGTGTTTATTTCATTTACCTTATCATTTCCAGCTCAGAATTACAATTCCATTTTGGTTTTATAAATTTAATTATAATGGCTAAAATCATATTTGGTGAAAGGTACGCGTAATAGTTTCACTATGTTTCTTTTCTATCTTTTCATGAGACTTTACAAATCAAATCTAGTCTCGATATATAACTTAAGGCGCCGTGAGTTCAAGTCGCAGCTCGCCAAGCACTGAGCGGACAGCCGTGCGTGCCCTGACCGCGGATATCATTATTTTTAAGTAATTACAAAAAGGTAATCGTTGAGTTCGATCCAAAATAAAATTGCGCATTTTTAGAAGCAGTTTTCATATTTTAGCATTGTTGCAAAAATTTTAACAAAATTTAAATGGTGCGTTTTATACCAAAGTTACTGGAGAGAGGCCTCAAAATTGCCATTCATATGTCATGGCAACCTTATTGTGATCTAAAAAACGCTACGATTTTTCAAAAACTGCTCCCTGAACTCACCGCATCTTAAACCTATTTTTACGAGGTTTATTAAGAGCAGCTCGCTTTGGCTGAAACTGTAACATGTAGAGTAATTTTCGAGAGAAATGCTAAATCCCTTATTTAATATCTCGAAACTTATCTTCGCAACCCTTACTCGATGGGGTCCAGCTCTAAATCCCCGCAGTATTCAGCCAAGAAGTCCAGGAACAATGTGAACTTGCCGCTGGAGCGGGTCCATCGAGCCGATACCGATTTCATACAGGTTGAGAGGCTCTCCAGGACGCTCTGAAAAAAAAAAGATACATACATTGGGTCAATTATATTATTATTATATAAGTGGGCTCTGAGTGTAGCATAAATTAGTTTAGCCTCCTGAGTCCCACTGGTCTTTATAAAGGACAAATTCCAAACATATTTTCAACATTCACTAAACATGACATGGTTTCAAATTCAAAAACAAAACAACGCTTCTGGGATCCAGGAGGACCATGGTTTTAATTTCACACAAAGTTGACCACAGGTATAGGCATAATAATGTTGTGGACGATCTGTTTGGCCTAGTGGGTTGTGCCTTGCCTATGAAGTCGATGGTCCCGAATTCAAATCCTGGTATGTGGTGGTGGTTCGTGTGATGAGCACGGATATTTGATCCCGAATCATGGCCTCATGGGTATTTTCTATTTATTTAAGTATTTGTAAATATTTATATATATCGTTGTCTAAGTACCCACAACACAAGCCTCTTTGAGCTTACTGTGGGACGTAGTCAATTTGTGTCGTAATATCTTATAATTATATGGATGGATCAACTTTTTGTTTGACACGTCACGCAGGCGACAATGTATCAATAAATAAATATAATAATAATAAAATACTTTATTGTGCACTACAAAGAAATATACATGTTACAAACAAAAAAAAAGGACATATGTAAGTAGGTAACAACAGGCGGACTTATCGCTAAAAAGCGATCTCTTCCAGAATATAATTATTATTAGTAAAACCAATTTACACGTTATAATTATAGAACATATTTACATGTCGTAAAAATATACAAATCAATATGAAATAATCTAGATCAAAACATTAGCGAAATCAAAAATCTTTAATAATAATGATTGCACAAATTGATTAAGTCCCACAGTAAAAGCTCAATAAGGCTTGTATTGTGTAGGTACTTAGACGATATATATAATATCAAAACTTGTTAGAAGACATTTTATATTTACGTTCTGCTTATATACTAATTAAAAGACCCATTTTAAAAAGGGTTATAAAACTGCCATAAAAAGTATGATTGATTATTTCAAATAGGATCCAGGATTTTAAGTGACCCAGGCGACTGTTACCGTGGCAACTAGTGACAAGAAAATGTTGATTCGCCCATGAGTAGATACTTATTTATTGCCTCGTAGACTGAACTTGCTACCGATTATTAACAAAATTCCTAACTACTGGGGAATTATTTTTCTCAGCTAAAAGCTGCACTGGGGATAGGTGAGAAAAAAAGTTACCACTGATGTCGGGTTTTTCTGATAGTAGACCAGGGAGTATATAACACATTTTGAAACTACCCGCCATTCTGAAGTGATTCGAAATCATCCTCAAAAACAAATATAGATATAAAACATGAACAAACCTGAGGCCAATCCTGCCTGTAAACAGCCAAGCATTGCTCCGTAAGCGAATCCTCACTGAGATAGTCAAACTTCAACAAAAACACCAGCACAGTCGCCAGCGCTTCCCAAACCTCAGTACTCTTACACTTCGACGTATTTAACAACACTATGTTCCTCGGACACAATATTCTATCAAAAAACTCCAACATTTCTGTATTTTCTGTCTCAACCACACTCCAAATAGAGCTATTATTTATTGATTTCACACTCGAATTTGCTTTTGGCTTTGGACTTAAAGCTCTTGGACTCCGGACGTTTGGACTTTTTGGACTTTTTAATGAGTTTGGACTCTTTAAGTTCGGGCTAGTTGGACTTTTCAAGTTCGGACTTAGCGGACTCTTGAGACTCATAGGGCTGATCGGGCTGAGAGTCGGGCTCGGGATCTTGACGCTTATGCTGTTGGTGTTAGAGATTATGAGGTTTTTGACGTTGCGATTGGCTTTAGTGTTTGGTGCGTCTTCTTCGTCACTTGTGATGGGTGTGGGAGCTCGGTCATCTTCGAAATTCCTGCAAAAAAGTATATTGTACCTATAACATGAGCAGAAATTTCCTGGATGTATGTATTTTTTTTGTCATTTTGTCTGGGGTCACAAGAGGAAGGGGTCGACCGCTGACAAACTGGGCTTCCACCACCAACAAAGACCTACTGACGCTTGCCGTCAGATGTGACAAAAGACCGCCAAAAATGACGCCAAAGTGTTAGATATGCCGACCCCAAGTAAACGGGATAAGGCTAGGATAATGATGATTTGTCCCGTCAGCCAGGCGACAATGGTAGTTTAGATTATTTGTAGAATTGTTATACTGCGTTCTACTAATATGATAAAGTAGATAACCCATTATGGAAAGAGCTTATAACACCGATAAATATGTTTGGTTATTCTAAATCCAGGAGTTTACAAGTGACCCAGGCGACAGTAATCATGGCAACTTGTATTCACCCACCTATATTAATTTTAACAGCCAATGTGTCACTAGGCACAATTGTTCTTAGGGTAGATATCTACGCGCCCTACTACGAGTACAGTAAGCTACAGAGTTACGTGACACTAATTTCACAATAAGTGTGTGTTTCATAATAACATCACACGAGTGTTTAAATACATAAACACATGGGTGACCTGTCGCTGTGGGGGCGTAGCGTAGGGGGGGGGGGGGGGGCTCCAGGGGCCACATGCCCCCCCCCCCTACCTGTCCCGGGGCAGACGGCAGCAGTACCTCAGTTCGGGCGACAGGTCCCGTCTCTCCGGCAGATCGAGTTCTCGCGGCTCGTTCTTGTTCCTGTCGGGGCAGCACACGTTCCAGATCGCGTGCAGTTGGTTCAGGAACGTTTCGTTTACGTCTTTCGGTTTGCGGCTCACTGGAGACAAACGGAAATGGATAATTATCTTGATAATTATCAGTATCGATTTGATAATCTTAGATATTTATTTAAAAAATACAGATATTATAGTTCGTTTTTTTAGCATTACTAAAAAGGTAAAACAATCTCGACATGTCTTTTTATTGAAAAACGCTTTTTTGTTTCAGTAACTATTACTTATGAAAGAAGATCGTACATGATTTATAATATAATTGTTACATATTTGCCGTGACTTATTTTTCAAAAGTGTGATTCGATAAAGACACGTCAAAATCGCTTAGCTTCTTTCTAATGCGGACTATAGTGATAAATTACATTTTTTAATAAATTTAAACCCCGAAAAATAAACAAGTAACTGACAATTGTTGATTGTAGATACTTGATCTTTGAATTGAGAATCTCCTCATTTTGCCACAGAGGTAAAACCAAAACTTTCTCTCGGTTTAGAATCTACGTACCGTACACAACGCACGCGTCCACACTGAGCTGCAGTATAGCCCTCGCGCCGCGCCCGAACAAGTTGGTCGGCGAGCATGCTAGCGAGCATGTCGCGAGCGCCGCGCTCAAGCCCGTGGGCTCCTCGTAGTCCAACAGAAGGCATACTTGCTCCTGAATTAAAACAATCGGTTAAAAATATCGTGAAAATGGACACAAGTTTTTATCACCGACTGTACTTTTTACAAGCTTATATTTAATTTCACCTGCCGTTGTCTGTCGGGTTAAAATCAAATCTTAAGTAAGTTAAATTTGACCCATTTCCCGGTTTCCAATGAAGCTGAAAATTTGCATACATATGTAAGTCGGGTGACAATGCAATATTATGGTACCATCGAGATGATCTGATGATGGAGACAGGAGGTAGCCACAGGAACTCTGTGATAAAACAACGCAACCTAATTGTGTTTGGGGTTTTCAGAATTGTCTTAATGAGTATTAGTTGCCTGTGGAACGAAAGGTACAGTCAGCTCTAAAAGCTTGTACCAAAAATAAGATTTTTACAAAAACTTATTTTTCGAATGTCATCTTCTACTATCGAGACTTATGTGTAATAAATTTCAACTATTAAGTTGCCAACCGTTGCTATTAAGTTGGACCAATTATATATTTTTTTATATATCACGTTATACAAACAAGCATACGGCCCTCCTGATGGTAATCAGTCACCGTAGCCTATGGACGCCTGCAACTCCAGAGGTGTTACATGCGCGTTGCCGACCCTTTAAAAACCTGTACACTCCTTTTTTGAAGAACCCCATACTGTATACTACTGGTCCAGTAGTTTCGCAGCAAATAGGCTGCGACAGACGGACACATTAGATTAGAATAGTTTTTTTATGTCTGTGTTTTTATTATTATTATTTTAGTTTTTTTTTTATTCGACGTTTAGAGACTTTATACATCTCTAAGTTATAATAATACTTTAGTTTGCATAAATATTTTTAGCTAATTGTATTTTATAATAAATTCCATGTTGACGTGTAAAAGTGCCCTTGTGGCCTATTTGCTGAATAAATGTTGAAGTTGAAGAAGTTGACAGAGGCCCGAGTGATCCTTTAAGGGTTCCGTTTTTCTTTTGACGGAACCCTAAAAGTATTATTAAAAACCCGACGAATTGAAAGCGTCCTTAAAATTTTTTAATATCTTAAAAAACACATACCTTAAGATGAATAATAGCGGAAGCCACGCTGACAGCCGTGGTGAAATTCTCGAGCGCTTCGCTTGGCTTCGCTTCCGTTTTTTGCTCCGGCCTTACTGCATCGCCGAGAGTTATGAGGTTGTGCATTTCCGCTTCTATGTCTTTGCATAAGACGGCTGTGGAAGACGTACATACATTTAACGCTATCACGTTGTTACTGTAAATCCACATATATTATGCCCACTTTTTGTTTTACTGAAATGAATCTGCCCACTTTTGCCCACTTCATTAAGATGACACCAATTAATGACCTACATCACCTTTAGATGCCCACTTTTTGCCTGAACTCTTTTAAATCTGCCCACTTTTGCCCACTTCTTCAACACAGTAAAAACTATTGCTCCACATCATCTATAGTTGCCCACTTTTTTCCTAGGCCACTTTAAATCTGCCCACTGACCTGTGCTAGTCCAATGGTCCCTCGCCCAGCGCAGCACGGCCGCCTTGCTGGCCCTGGCGGCCGCGTGATGCAGCGCTCGGGGCGCAAGCGGCAGGAGCGACGTTAGGGCTCCGCTGACTCTGGACAGTGTGTCGATGTTTTGAGCTGACTCTCGTAGTTGGGTTAGGTGGGAGGTGTAGATGGCTTGTAGGGTTTTGAGGAGAGCTTGCTGTGGGAAAAAATGTAAACGATTCATTAAGTATATGGATTTTATAATTTCAGATTTTGTCTGTACGACTGAGACATGAATGATCATGAATTATCTTTGTTATGACTTGGTAAGCAAGCTAAGCCGTAACAATTATGTAATAGCCCCACATTACAAAAACAAAGTCAGTCTAAGCATGTCTGCACCGACTTTGGCAAAACAAACTGAGGATCTGTCATTATGACAGTCATATTTTCGTAGAAATTTGACATTTATGATGATGTACTACACTTTGTCACAGCAATATGCAGAATTAGCTTGGCCCGACCCTATAAAATACTGTACTAATTTAATATCATCTGTTTTATCCACAAATTTGCCCAATATTTATTCTCATTCTCACACTTGACAAGTTGCCAAAATGGGCAGCCATTTTGATAAAAATCTGCGCCACTTATGCCCACAATCCACAGCTACATCCTAAAACATTCCATATATTGTTGCTATGGCATTACCACACTTGCCCACTCTGCCCACTTTTACCAAATATATTATCTCATTCCATCCCAGCTTTTCTCACTCTTACTAAATCTTCTTCCACTCTACCAGAGCCCTCCCTAATATTCCTTCTGCCATTCCCACATTTGCCCACTCTTGCCACTCCTGCCCACTCTTACCAAATCTTCGCCCCGCTCCGCCACAGCCTTCCTGGCACTGTCCCTCGCCGTAGTCCTCGCCGCATTGACAGAAGCTGTCAAATCCCGTACGCAGGCGGCTGTCACTCGTTCTATGGTCAGTTCTAAGACTCGACGGGTCGATGATGGTTGGGATTTGATGAGCTCTTCTTCTAGACGCATCTAGAAGTAAAATAAATCTATGAGACAATTAAGGGGGAACAGGGACTTGGAAAAAATAGCCGGGCACAGTGGCTCACTCCACCTAATTCCAACATGAGAGAGATTATTTGCCTCCATGCTATTGCTAATACGACAGAAACATTCCGTAATCGAACAAATTCAAATGAACGCTCAATGGTTATTCTGACAGGTAAGAGTGTTACAGTGTATCGCGATATTTGGGCGCCTAAGCCACTGTTCCCGCCTTGACCCTGTTCTCTATGTCATATGTGTACTAGTCCTAATTTCAAATCGATAGCGTAAGTGGTTCCCGAGATATTTAAATTGAACAGATTTTTTTAAAGAAAATTTTACACAGGACATAGGAGTTCTATCACGGAAATCTTTTCTTAAAGGGGTGAAAAGGAGGTTTAATTTGTCATGGAAGTAGGTACTACTAGCAGAAACTGTGTGTGTGTATATATATAATCCCAAAATACCTGCAGCTCCTTTTCCTTACTCCTCACACGATCCTCGCTGTTCACACTCAAGCTGACCGGCGTGATGTGTCGATAGGTCTCTTTTCTGTCGACCTTACACGTCGACAACAGTACATTGACTTCCCGAAGGTAAGGACAGAGCTCGAACAGCATGGCGTCGGTTATTAGGTCGAGGCTGTCGACGCTGTCGGCGGTGGTGGGGGGTTCCGTGGTGGGGGGTACGTCGTAGATGTCCTGGGGTATGTGGGGGAGGTCGAAGAGCCAGCCTGGAACAAATTGTATAAGTAAAAAAAAGGTGTATTTATGCCTGTAGTACAACAGTCCCCTGGACCACTCACCCCGGGCCGCGTCCAGCAGCAGCGCCGGGCGCCGCGCGGGAGGGCGCCGCACGGCCGCCACGCCGGCCGGCAGCCGCCTGTAGTACAACAGTCCCCTGGGCCACTCACCCCGGGCCGCGTCCAGCAGCAGCGCCGGGCGCCGCGCGGGAGGGCGCCGCACGGCCGCCACGCCGGCCGGCAGCCGCCTGTAGTACAACAGTCCCCTGGGCCACTCACCCCGGGCCGCGTCCAGCAGCAGCGCCGGGCGCCGCGCGGGAGGGCGCCGCACGGCCGCCACGCCGGCCGGCAGCCGCCTGTAGTACAACAGTCCCCTGGGCCACTCACCCCGGGCCGCGTCCAGCAGCAGCGCCGGGCGCCGCGCGGGAGGGCGCCGCACGGCCGCCACGCCGGCCGGCAGCCGCCTGTAGTACAACAGTCCCCTGGGCCACTCACCCCGGGCCGCGTCCAGCAGCAGCGCCGGGCGCCGCGCGGGAGGGCGCCGCACGGCCGCCACGCCGGCCGGCAGCCGCCTGTAGTACAACAGTCCCCTGGGCCACTCACCCCGGGCCGCGTCCAGCAGCAGCGCCGGGCGCCGCGCGGGCGGGCGCCGCACGGCCGCCACGCCGGCCGGCAGCCGCCTGTAGTACAACAGTCCCCTGGGCCACTCACCCCGGGCCGCGTCCAGCAGCAGCGCCGGGCGCCGCGCGGGAGGGCGCCGCACGGCCGCCACGCCGGCCGGCAGCCGCCTGTAGTACAACAGTCCCCTGGGCCACTCACCCCGGGCCGCGTCCAGCAGCAGCGCCGGGCGCCGCGCGGGCGGGCGCCCGCACGGCCGCCACGCCGGCCGGCAGCCGCCTGTAGTACAACAGTCCCCTGGGCCACTCACCCCGGGCCGCGTCCAGCAGCAGCGCCGGGCGCCGCGCGGGAGGGCGCCGCACGGCCGCCACGCCGGCCGGCAGCCGCCTGTAGTACAACAGTCCCCTGGGCCACTCACCCCGGGCCGCGTCCAGCAGCAGCGCCGGGCGCCGCGCGGGAGGGCGCCGCACGGCCGCCACGCCGGCCGGCAGCCGCCTGTAGTACAACAGTCCCCTGGGCCACTCACCCCGGGCCGCGTCCAGCAGCAGCGCCGGGCGCCGCGCGGGAGGGCGCCGCACGGCCGCCACGCCGGCCGGCAGCCGCCTGTAGTACAACAGTCCCCTGGGCCACTCACCCCGGGCCGCGTCCAGCAGCAGCGCCGGGCGCCGCGCGGGAGGGCGCCGCACGGCCGCCACGCCGGCCGGCAGCCGCCTGTAGTACAACAGTCCCCTGGGCCACTCACCCCGGGCCGCGTCCAGCAGCAGCGCCGGGCGCCGCGCGGGAGGGCGCCGCACGGCCGCCACGCCGGCCGGCAGCCGCCTGTAGTACAACAGTCCCCTGGGCCACTCACCCCGGGCCGCGTCCAGCAGCAGCGCCGGGCGCCGCGCGGGAGGGCGCCGCACGGCCGCCACGCCGGCCGGCAGCCGCCTGTAGTACAACAGTCCCCTGGGCCACTCACCCCGGGCCGCGTCCAGCAGCAGCGCCGGGCGCCGCGCGGGCGGGCGCCGCACGGCCGCCACGCCGGCCGGCAGCCGCCTGTAGTACAACAGTCCCCTGGGCCACTCACCCCGGGCCGCGTCCAGCAGCAGCGCCGGGCGCCGCGCGGGAGGGCGCCGCACGGCCGCCACGCCGGCCGGCAGCCGCCTGTAGTACAACAGTCCCCTGGGCCACTCACCCCGGGCCGCGTCCAGCAGCAGCGCCGGGCGCCGCGCGGGCGGGCGCCGCACGGCCGCCACGCCGGCCGGCAGCCGCCTGTAGTACAACAGTCCCCTGGGCCACTCACCCCGGGCCGCGTCCAGCAGCAGCGCCGGGCGCCGCGCGGGCGGGCGCCGCACGGCCGCCACGCCGGCCGGCAGCCGCCTGTAGTACAACAGTCCCCTGGGCCACTCACCCCGGGCCGCGTCCAGCAGCAGCGCCGGGCGCCGCGCGGGCGGGCGCCGCACGGCCGCCACGCCGGCCGGCAGCCGCCTGTAGTACAACAGTCCCCTGGGCCACTCACCCCGGGCCGCGTCCAGCAGCAGCGCCGGGCGCCGCGCGGGAGGGCGCCGCACGGCCGCCACGCCGGCCGGCAGCCGCCTGTAGTACAACAGTCCCCTGGGCCACTCACCCCGGGCCGCGTCCAGCAGCAGCGCCGGGCGCCGCGCGGGCGGGCGCCGCACGGCCGCCACGCCGGCCGGCAGCCGCCTGTAGTACAACAGTCCCCTGGGCCACTCACCCCGGGCCGCGTCCAGCAGCAGCGCCGGGCGCCGCGCGGGAGGGCGCCGCACGGCCGCCACGCCGGCCGGCAGCCGCCTGTAGTACAACAGTCCCCTGGGCCACTCACCCCGGGCCGCGTCCAGCAGCAGCGCCGGGCGCCGCGCGGGCGGGCGCCGCACGGCCGCCACGCCGGCCGGCAGCCGCCTGTAGTACAACAGTCCCCTGGGCCACTCACCCCGGGCCGCGTCCAGCAGCAGCGCCGGGCGCCGCGCGGGAGGGCGCCGCACGGCCGCCACGCCGGCCGGCAGCCGCCTGTAGTACAACAGTCCCCTGGGCCACTCACCCCGGGCCGCGTCCAGCAGCAGCGCCGGGCGCCGCGCGGGCGGGCGCCGCACGGCCGCCACGCCGGCCGGCAGCCGCCTGTAGTACAACAGTCCCCTGGGCCACTCACCCCGGGCCGCGTCCAGCAGCAGCGCCGGGCGCCGCGCGGGAGGGCGCCGCACGGCCGCCACGCCGGCCAGCAGGCGCCGGTAGTAGGGGAGGCGCGCGGCCGCGGGGTCCAGCGTGGACAGGTAGTGCGCGAGCCACGGCACCGTGACCGTGGTGCGGCCGGCGGCCACGGCGGCGTCGAGGAGGCCTTGGAGGTCCAGCGCCGGTTGGCTCTGGAAATTATGTTGGAAGTTATTTTTATGCGTGTCCATTTATGTGTGTGTCCGTAAGTGCTTTTGTGCATGTGCGTGCGTGTGTATTTGTATTTGTGAGAAATAACAATGAAATGCCCAACTTACATAACTCCTAGTTTTCAAGCTGCTCTGTAGCACCCTGTCCCTCGGCTCGCCCGCCGTGACCTGACTGACGGACTTGCAGTCCCCTGGCAGGGTTATGTACGGCAGCGACGCCAGGAAACCTAGGAACTTGGCCAGGAGACCTAGCTTTCGTTGGAGCTGGAGGAACTCTCGGGATATGTCGCTGCTATTGGCTGAAATACGACGAAAAATTAATTTAAACAATCCTTTTTTCATACTTATCATGTGGATTTCTGATTAGTAGCAGTTTCAGAACTTCGCACAAAACTGTTCGCGGAGCTCTCATGAGATCACTTCGGTCGTGCAAATCGGTTATTTGTACTAATTGTTAAAAGCTGTACAATGAAAATATTCGTAAGTCTATACTTTGTCTTTGAGAGACAAGGTATAGTCGGACATAGCAAAACCACCATAATTATAAAACTGCCTAAATATAAGTATAAAAATAGAAATAATTACCATTCTGTAAAGGCGTACTGTCAAGAGCAATAAGTTCGGACGCTAGCGCGTCTCTCACGTGAGCGCGGAACGACTCACTGCCCGCGTTCACGAGAAGGTCCCTGCAACGCAAATATATCAGGATAACAAATAAGTTATCCAAAATAAAAATAAAACAATAGTTTATCCACCTTTAACTTAATAAACCAAGTATATTTTATATAATATACTGACTTGTAGAAGGTCTCTTTCTCCGTAAAGTGTGGTAGCCGAGAGTCACCAGCAGGGCAGGTCAGACGGCGTTGCAGCTTGCTCAGCTTCGATTCCTGGCAAACATTTAATCAATTGATCAAACGAAACAATGTATCAAAACACACGACATATACTCTACTTCCGTGCTCATTAATGCCACACTTAAATAGAGTGCCACAATTATATAGCGTAGGCCTCCTGTTAGATATGACGAAAGCGTATGAAAAAGTATCCCACGAAATATTGCTCAGTAAACTGTACGGTATGGGAATACGTGGTCTAGCCCACAACTGGTTTAAATCTTACCTCCAAAATCGAAAACAATGCGTGCAACTGGAATGTTTAGATAAGGAGTCCGAGGAGATAAAAACCGTGACCTCTAAAATGCGTCATACTACTTGCTCCATCCCCCAGGGCAGCGTATGTGGTTGTCTTCTATTCTTGGCGTATATTAATGACTTGCCAAAATGCCTAGACACAAACACCTCCTGCGTAATGTTTGCCGACGATATATCGCTATTGTTTAGTTGCAAGAATAGTTCAGAATGCAATTCATACCTTAATGATAATTTTACTTCCGTAAAAGAATGGCTGAGTGACCATAACTTAGAAATTAATTTGATGAAAACTAAAATTATACAGTTCAAGCCCATACAAAAAAAAACCCTTGGAAATAAATTTAGATATTGACTCATGTAAAATAGAAGAAGTGACACATTTTAACTTACTAGGTGTAACAATAGACTCGCCCTTAAATTGGAAAGAACATATTGAACATATTAAAACAAAAATATCAAAATTTTTATATGGGCATAATATACTAAAATCAAATACAGATTTCAAGTGTGCACTATCGGCATATCACGCATATGCTAACGCATGGCTCCGCTACGCCGTGGTGCTGTGGGGAGACAGTACCGATTCCAAAAAACTGTTTGTGATGCAAAAAAAATGTATTCGTGTCCAGGCAAATGTGCATATCCCCAACAGTTGTCGCCCTTTCTTTATTATTTTTAACCTTTAAATTATTAACCTTGCCTTGCATCTATATTTTACAAGCCGCTCTCTTTGTTCGGGAAAATCCAGATTTATTCGAACTAAAGCAAGATAAGGAAAATACTAGAACGAAGTATAGAAATAAATTAATATTACCAAAAACCAACTTGGAAATATACAGAAATAGTCCTCATTATAAATGTATAGTTATAACTAATAAAATTCCTGATTATATAAAGCTAGAACCCCAGTTGACAGTATTTAAAAATAAATTAATTAAATTCCTTATTGACAAATGTTACTACTCTGTTAAAGATTTTTTAAATGATAATAATTTATAGCCTATAAAAAAAGATATTATATGACATGTAATAATTAACCTATAGTATAAGTTTCTCGTTCTTGTAATTATTTTGTTAGTTAATTATGTAGGTACTGTTATTAGCTTTAAGTAATATTGTATGCCCCTACGGGGTGTCATGTTCTGACTTGTTCATATATATAACATCTTAATTGAAATGTACATGACTTCACAATTAATAAATGAAAAATGAAATGAAATGAAAAGTGTATTCATCCTCACACCCTAGAACCTAAATGTCACGAACTATGCGGTTTAAGTGGAATTTTCTCCAATGGACGCTCCGGCTGTAGAATGACCTCCCTGCCGAGGTTTTCCCGAGGGCTTCAGTATGGAGTTCTTCTAAAAAGGAGCGTACAGGGTTATAAAGTATAGGCGACGCGCATGTAGCACCTTTGGAATTGCAGGTGTCTATAGGCTATGGTGGCCGCTTAACATCAGGCTTACCATTATGCTTGTTTGCCACTGACATAGTATATTTAAAAAAAAGTAGTGTTACCTGTTCAGTATGAAGACAATCTGCCAACATATGTGCAACCAGGAGCGCAACAAGATGGCGGTGATTAGCCTGTAAATGTCTACACTCACTCTAGTACGAGTAGTATGGAACTTGGCCCTTTTTAAAAAGCATTTCTCAAAATTTTCATTCAGGTTATATACTCTACTTCCGTGCTCGACAATGCCACATTTAAATAAGTAGTGTTACCTGTTCAGTGTGAAGACATTCTGCCAACATATGTGCGACCAGGAGAGCAGCAAGATGGTGGTGGTTAGCAGGAGAGTGTCCGGCGCCCACTAATGTCTTCACGCGGGCGCGCAGCGTGGAGCGCGGGACGCCTGTTGCGGAGCTCTCGGTGTACCATCTGGAATGTCATATTTATTACAATTATTGCTATTTTGAACTTTTTAGTACTAGATTTACTAATCTAACCTCAATGTTGTCTTAATTGATATCAAAATTATTTTCGCTATCTTGTTTTTTGTCCCCACAACATGTGATGGGGCATAGCTTTTTGTATGAGATGAAATTTATTATTTAAATTAAATGATTTATTATTAATGTAAATTATAATCTACAGCTAGAAAGACGTGCCATAGCAATCAACTTATTTTATGTATTTGATATAAGACGCTAATACAAGCATAACAGTGGTCAGAAACAAGGCTTCTCCAACATCTAGTGGCATAATTATTACTTTCAAAATAGGATACAAAGAAGCACATACCTCAATATCTCATAGAACATATCCCTTTGCTTCTTAAAATTCTGAAAGCTGAGCAAAGACGGAAAGTTCTCCGCATTATCTGTCTCTAAATTAAAGCACACAATCCCATTAGATGTTCTCTTGTCGATGGCTCGTGGTTTCTCCTGACTCTCTGCTTCACACTTCAATCCGTAACAGTTGAGGAGAAACTTAGCCAAGTCTGCAGAATAACTGCGAACTTTCTTGTTCTCACCAAGTATTTTCAATGAATTCTTGTCAAGAATAACTTCAAGTATTGACCGTAAATTCCAAAGGGATTTTATTGCAAAATATGTGCAATTATGTATAGATTTTAGCAAATAATTAGTTACGTTTTTCTCTGTCAATTTTGTTTCAATCTCCAAATAATCTTCCTCAATTTGTTTTGACAGTAAAATTGATATCAGGAAATAGATTTCCGAATTCATACTTAAAACTAAGTTATTTTGTAATAGAACATCATATAATTCGATCAATAAGTCGATTTTCTCCTTAAAAACAACCTTGGATGATTCAGCATTGATGTAATTCGGTGTTTGTTCGATACAGTCTTTTTGGATTATTTTAATTTGTGGTGTTACAGGGATTGATGTAGTTGATGTGTTTAAATTAAATTTCTCCATCAATTTTTGTCGCTCCAGCTTTAAGATATTGCGTTCTGCTTCAAATGAATTTGCTAATTCTTTAGGTTGTAGCTTCTGGTTTTTAAATACATTATTTTCTTCCAATGCTAGTGGTGATGGCTGCTGAAAGCACTCAGAATTAAAACTATTTAATGAGAAACTTTTCTGAGACATAGATCCATCTAGATTTGTAGGTTTTATCCTCCGTTTCTCAGATCGTAGTGAGCTAGCTTTTCTAGATATCTCTGGAAACACTTCAGTGTTACTAATATCTAAGTCTACCTTACTCTCATTCTCTTCAGATGCATTTCTGCTTTTACGTTTCTTAGTTTTTTGAGCAGACGTAATAAAATCTCCTAGGCTTACAGACTTATCCTTCCTATGGGCTAAGCGAGGAGTATCACAACGGTCATAAGTAAACCGCTGTGGGGTCACCGGGCTTGCAGTGGTCACAGGGGATTCGGACAGCCTTAAACCATTCTTCATAGGTGTACTTGACACTACCATTCGTTCAATGCCTGAACTCAACCTGGATTCATCTGAAGATACTGATGCTTCCTTACGATCTTCATTAAACAGTTTAGTCTTGACTTTTCGGCCTCGTTTACGATCTTTACTTGGAGATTCATGACTACGACGATCTGGTTTTACACTCAGTGAATCTGTCCTATCATCACTTGTTGGATCGCTTATCGACCTTCGATGCTTTCGTCTTGAGCTAAACACCTTATCTGGCGTGCGCTGACGTATTTGCAAGGCACTGTTATTTGTTTGCAATATGCTGAAAGCAAAAATATGGTTAAAAACTGATCATTCGAATGCTAAAGTTTCAATCAATGTTTACAATCAATGTTTACCTGTCAGTTTGAATCCGTATATAGGAAAGAAAACAAGCCACGAATTCGCTCCTACTGTTGCACAGTAACACACAGTCTTCAGGCACATCCTGAAACAAAACGAAAACTTGTAAAAACAGTGAATTCCACAGAAAAATAAAGGTTTTAAAACACGGTAGGTTAGTACCTTCAGTGATTCATTGTTTAGCCACCGAATCACCAGCTGTGAATCCAATTTTCCAGTAAGTATGCTATCTATGATTACGTCGGGCATTTTTACTTATTCTTAAAGTATTTTTCGGCGATCGATTTGATGATTACCCGAGAAAAAGCTGCGCGGTAAAATAGTTCGCCATCATTACATCTTGTTGCCATGTAAATAAATAATGAAATAATTAATAGTAATGATGCGATGACGTTTACATCGAGTGACGAGTTGTAAGTAATCGAAATCGATTATACAACGATTAAAAAAATGTAAATAAACTATACAAAAGCCAAAGACCTCTCTTGAATTTGAACACAAGTATAACTTAGGTCATAGTATTTTTGTTAATATAGCAAACACGCGTGTGAGAAGGGACCAATCTGAGTCCCAATCGAATGGCAGCAATCGGTCTTTTATTTTAAATTACTTTTACAACTGTCTATGGTTTTTCATAATCTGTGCCCTGATGTCCTGTCACATCGTTGACGTCTGTCAGTAGGGCCGAGCAAGTATCGTCCGACAGCCAAAATGGCTCAAATAATGAATGTTTTGTTGCGAAAATCAGCAAATTTAGGGCCAGCTAAGGCTCTACTGAATGCCGCGCCGGCCCTTCTTAATGCAAAGTAAGTGTTTAAGTTATTACTATGTCCACAAGTGCTTGAACTTTCAATATTTTGGCTGCAGAAAATTATGTAACTTTGGGGTTAAGATTCTTGTATTTCCTACGCATATTTTTCTATCGATAAGCAAATGTAATTATGTTAATACTTGCACACTATTGAGTAGATCATGCAGATTTTGATGTACCCCGTAATTATCAACAGAATCGATTCATACAGCTTTCATAAGGAAATTGTGGTTTTATTTGATATTTTCTTACTCCTAACTAAAGCTCCATTAAGACTGTTCAAGAACTTGCAAGCAATATTCGATACATTGCTAACTGCAGCATACAATGAATTCTACTGATCGATCAAATATTGTAATGTACCAAAAATTGCATGCAAGTTCTTGAATGGTCCACCACGGAACTGTACCAATAGATAGGGATGATAAAACACTAAAGGATTTAAAGGAAATATCCATAGCTCACTTTGGTTAATAAGGTGCTGGACTACAAAATATCCACAGCTCACTTTGGTTGATAAGGTGCCCTCTAGCTTTGTTTTAGAACTATATTAAAGTAAAGTTTTTAATGTCACTCGGTATATGATTAATTTTCTTTTCATAGTGGAATTGATTAAAAAGTTGAGAAACTGAACTCCTTAACTATGCATATTTAAAGAAAAGTTCATAATATAACAATATAATCAAAATAAATGTGGCAATAAATGGCAAAAATGTGGCACATGTGTCTAAAGTATGGCCATTTCTGTAAAAATGCTTGTTTATTATTAGTAAACACAATCTGCATACATCTGGGAAGACATTCAATGGTGTATGTTTAGTCCCCAACCTGCATGGGGACTAGCCCAAGCTCTCCTAAACTGTGTAAAATTGTCCTATAATTTATTTTTTTCAGCCAAAACCGAGCAGCTCACAGATGGTTCCCAGACACGGAGTATGTGAAGCAGTTCGAGGGTGCTGTCATGTACCCAGATGAGGTCACCTCATTACTGAAGCACCCGCCCTACTCAGGTAAAGTTTGAACGTAACATATGAAGGACCAAGAGTTTAACATATTTTTCACCACACCAACTGGTAAAGGCTCTTATGATTGTTCAAAAATGAATGAGAAAGTTGCATTTTATCCACATGTGTGGCAAAGTAATCAGATGCTTTTGAATTGTTTCCTTATGTTAGCTGGTAGAATTGACTTTTAAATGATGATTTAGAATGATATTTTTTTATTATGTTCATTTGGATTTGATTTGGTTTGATTTTTTAGTATTTTATAGTTATTATTTTCCTTTCATTGGTGTGGTGAAAAATGTTGTGTTTCACTCAGAGGCAAAGTTTGTTGAAACCCTTGCAACACTCAAGATTCAACTTCTCGAATTAAATTTTGGAATCTTTCGCTTGCTCGGGTATCAATATTAGTAGTAGACTATTAAAGAGTCCAAGAACAATTATGGAACAATTTTTTGTTCAAATCAATGTGATTCAGAGAACATTATTTCAAGTATTCAAGTGTTATTCTTGCGTTTGAAGAAGTAGGCTAATATAAGTGTTTTCCGAAATACTGTCGCGGCATTCGATTAGATATATTTATTTCTTAAAGAAAAAGACAGTATTTTACCCAAAAAGATAAAACATAAGCTTTCACTAAGGCATTCCTGTGCTGCCAGCTGATACCCGAAGGTCGTCTGGAAGAGATCGCTTTTTAATTAGAATTAATACATGTTATGATTTGCGTATATGTAAATACTGAAAACAGCATACATTTCGCATACGATAAATAAATAAATATTTCTTTTAGCCTTTGCATTTTTCCCTAACCAGAGTCATCAGAACAGTTAAGCGTGGAGGCCTGAATTCACTACCTCTTTTTTGCGCTTTAAAAGTTTTAACTTGTATTGCATATTTTGTGTATTCTTTTTGTAAGTTATTTCACAATAAATAATATTTGTGGCGTTTTCAACCAAACTGATACTTATTGTCGGTTGTCAATAAGACGCTATTTCCATAAAGCTTCATAATTAAATCAACCTAATCGTCATTCGACAATAGGCGGGTCCACACAGAGCGAGCGAGCGAGCACGTACGTGCGAGGCAATTTCCTCACGCACAAACCGGCAAGTGTAGACGTGCCTCGGCCGAGGCGGCCCGTGCGTTTTTCTCGCCCGAGGTAGACGTGTCTACACTGGCCGGTTTGTGCGTGAGGAAATTGCCTCGCGCGTATGCTCGCTCTGTGTGGACCAGGCTAATGCGGTACATTTTAGTTGAAACCGTCGCATGTGACCGTGCCCGCAGGCATCGTGGCGCCGGCGGAGAAGCAGGTGCGCAACATGGTGCTGAACTTCGGGCCGCAGCACCCCGCCGCGCACGGCGTGCTGCGCCTCGTGCTCGAGCTCGACGGCGAGGTGAGCCCTACTCTAGTGTTCTGTATTTTATCTACTCGTCGACTGTAATTGTAATAATTCAATTAGGATTTCGTTTACCAAACTATAGTTGTGTACTTTTCATGTATCCCACTCTACTTTAACCTTTTGACCGCCGTAGTCTGATATATCAGACAATCAATACCCAGCTCGTGTCGCCGCAGTCTGATAAATAAGACAATTTTTTTCATGTTTTTCTCAAGACATTCTTTACTTTAATAAAGTTTACTTTGGTTCTTTGCATAAGTAAGTCGCAGTAATTGTTAATTAAGTAACAGTGAGACTGATCTGTTGATTTTATTATATTTTCTAGTTGAAAATAAACTTTAATTATACCATTAGATTATGTATGATTTTACCCCAAGTCTCGTAGCCAAAGTCTTATTTAAAAGACACCAGTGATGTGACGATGATTGGTATTGAAATATCTACGTCGACTTTCTCATTCGATGTTTAGATTTACGACGTAAGATTTATGCATGCGACTGACCTTACTTAGCTAACCTATTTTATCACTTCGATATGTTCTTATAAAATTATGACGTAAGTTGTCTATTATTCTACAATGTCGTCCGCTGAAGAATTAATTAGAATTTTAGAAGGAGCGGACGAAAATGAAGATTTCGAGTCGGATGACGACATACAATTTATAAAACGCGACCCTGGTTGATTGTTACCAATAATCCTGACCTACCGGTCTGATGCGGTTTGGCGTCACCTACTATATTGTCTATACATATAATATTTTATAGATCCATGAATGATAGATTTGGTAGACACTTTTTCCATGACTGAATCTGTCATAAAAATAATCTGCCGTAACCAGAATCTGTCCTTAACTGAATCAAGTTACCCAATGACTTAAGTAGCCACACCAAGTGTTGATATATTCGCTTCATACGCAATTGCCATGCAGAGACTCCTTCTGCAGTTCTAGGTGCACGTTCAGCGTCCAGAAACTTGACTCTAGCAGCACGACATGCCATGATGGCCTCGCAGTAAATGATTGAGTACCTAATCCTTGTCATTGTGATCCCGATCCAAGCAGTTCCACTTTACCATTTACTCTTTGGACATTTTGATTCCATGGATGTTTTGACCCTTGGACATTTTGACACTTGGACATATTGAGTCCTTGGACGTTTTCAAAGTTGAACTTAGAAATAAATGTATTTGAATTGTACTAGTGCCTACCTTCCAGGGTTTCGTGAAGTCGGTTTTTTTCATCGATGATAGATATTTGAATCGATAAATTAGCCGAGACTCTGTTATCGTGGTTCATTGGTAATCCCTACTAAGTTATTATATTCCGCAATAATAATCAATACAGACTACGCCGTCGTCTTAAAAATGAGACTGCATGTGACGTCAAAGATATAACTTAGAAAATTTTAGTGGTGTAGATTACTCGATATTTCAAAGTTATGTTAGGTCAACAAAATATATAAGAAGGTACTGTTTAGTAGTTTTAAAACTTTGAATACTATAATAATATTGAGTTTACAATATTTATCAAAAGAATTGTGTTACTGTGTAAAATTTTATGATTTATTATGCCAAACAACGTTGAAATTTTCAGATTCGATACGTTTCTAATGTGATCAATCCTCTCCCTACTAGTGTCAACTTATCAACGAAAATACAATGAAGCCTTCGCCAATGTCTGAAATAGTAGACCGCTCATGACGTCACAGATACGAAATAAAAAATAATAGTGATGTAGCAAAGTCCATCAATAAATTTGCATAGCTGGTAAAATTCACAGATTCAATCCATTAATAAAGGGACGAAACCATAAAAAAGACATTGGTAAACGTGATTTAATTATTATAATATTTTTTTTTAATGATAAGGTGGTAAAAAATGAAGTTAATCACTGTAAACTATAAACAATAAAATATTTTATCGTAAGTTATGTGGCAAGCACTACACAGTTTGTTATTACTTAGTATAGGCGGCGACACGGGCACGTCCGATGACATCCTAAGCGGCGTTCAAAAGGTTAAGATTTATTTCAATACGCTGTATACAACTATAAAAAAAATTACCAATCACGTGCCGCCGCACTCCCACAGAAAATAAATGGGCGCGGGGCGGGAGTCGCACGTTTATGTCTACAATTTTGTCTACTGAGATACTTACCAATTTTTATTAATTATTTAGGTTTTATAGTAAAAAAAGTACTATCTTCGATGGTTCGTAGGAAAAGTATTGTATAGTAAATTAAAAGTCCTTTATTCGCATAAAATATGGTACAATGGTGGTGGTAAGTAATAAAACTTTTTAACAAAAAATAAAACCGACTTCAATCATTACCAATAGCGCCATACATGTACCTATAACATTTGAAGAGTTCCATCGATTTCCCGTGCCAACGGGAACATCTCGGAGTTATACCCGTTCGATTAAAAAAAAACTTTTGAAAATCGGTTCACGGTTCTCGGAGATATCGAATAAGATACATACAAAAAAACCTCCTTTTTTGAAGTCTGTTAAAAATTCCAGTACAAAATCATATTTTGCTATTCAATAGCATGCAAAGTAATCTTAAATTATACAATAGTGATATAATCAAGGTTTTCGATCTCGTACCGTTCTCTCGATAAAATTGCTTCTAAAATGCACAATTTAATTGTTCAAGGAACTCACCAATTACATTTTCTTTAAAACTAACAACAAATTAAAATTCAAAAACATGATATCCGCGTTACATGATACACGCACATCCATCCATCGCTTACGCTTACACTCAGTGAGAGAAGACCAACCTATGGGACCTTAAATGTAAACCTGCCTTTTTTTCAGACCGTCCGTGCCGCAGACCCCCACATAGGGCTCCTGCACCGCGGCACGGAGAAGCTCATCGAGTACAAGACCTACACCCAGGCGCTGCCCTACTTCGATCGTCTGGACTATGTGTCCATGATGTGCAACGAGCAATGCTACTCTTTGGCCGTTGAAAAACTTCTAAACATCGATATACCCATTCGCGCCAAGTATATTCGCAGTGAGTACCTTTTTCGGTCAAATAATGCAAATATATACCCATCCGCACCAAGAATATTCGCAGTGAGTACCTTTTTCGGTCAAATAATGCAAATATATACCCATCAGCACCAAGTATATTCGCAGTGAGTACCTTTTTCGGTCAATAATGCAAAGATATACCCATGCGTGCCGAATATATTCGCAGTGAGTAACTTTTTCGGTCAAATAATGCAAATATATACCCATCCGCACCAAGAATATTCGCAGTGAGTACCTTTTTCGGTCAAATAATGCAAATATATACCCATCAGCACCAAGTATATTCGCAGTGAGTACCTTTTTCGGTCAAATAATGCAAATATATACCCATCAGCACCAAGTATATTCGCAGTGAGTACCTTTTTCGGTCAATAATGCAAAGATATACCCATGCGTGCCAAGTATATTCGCAGTGAGTACCTTTTTCGGTCAAATAATGCAAATATATACCCATCCGCACCAAGTATATTCGCAGTGAGTACCTTTTTCGGTCAAATAATGCAAATATATACCCATCAGCACCAAGTATATTCGCAGTGAGTACCTTTTTCGGTCAAATAATGCAAATATATACCCATCAGCACCAAGTATATTCGCAGTGAGTACCTTTTTCGGTCAAATAATGCAAATATATACCCATCAGCACCAAGTATATTCGCAGTGAGTACCTTTTTCGGTCAATAATGCAAAGATATACCCATGCGTGCCAAGTATATTCGCAGTGAGTACCTTTTTCGGTCAAATAATGCAAATATATACCCATCAGCACCAAGTATATTCGCAGTGAGTACCTTTTTCGGTCAATAATGCAAAGATATACCCATGCGTGCCAAGTATATTCGCAGTGAGTACCTTTTTCGGTCAAATAATGCAAATATATACCCATCCGCACCAAGTATATTCGCAGTGAGTACCTTTTTCGGTCAATAATGCAAAGATATACCCATGCGTGCCAAGTATATTCGCAGTGAGTACCTTTTTCGGTCAATAATGCAAAGATATACCCATGCGTGCCAAGTATATTCGCAGTGAGTACCTTTTCCGGTCAAATAATGCAAATATATACCCATCCGCACCAAGAATATTCGCAGTGAGTACTTTTTTCGGTCAATAATGCTAAGATGTACCCTTCCGCGCCCAGTATATTCCCAGTAATGCACAAACAGATGAACGGATTTTGACGAATATCGTCTCGAAATTAATTACCTTAAATATGTAATCGGTTGGTTCATTGCTGTCTCAACCAAACGAAATTCATCCTAATATACTATACAACAAAGTTCAAATTTAAAATAGAAAATTTTATATGGTGAGCTTTACCAGGTTCTCCTATAAAATTCAACTTGCTTTCTATCAAGTCCCAGAACACATTGAATGTTTGTTCCAGCTCTGTTCGCCGAGATCACTCGCATCTTGAACCACATAATGGCGGTGGGCACGCACGCGCTGGACGTGGGCGCACTCACCCCCTTTTTCTGGTTGTTCGAGGAGAGAGAGAAGATGATGGAGTTCTATGAGAGGGCGAGCGGGGCGAGAATGCACGCGGCTTATATTAGGCCTGGGGGAGTTGCTTTGGTAAGATTTTATAATGGCGGTGGGCACGCACGCGCTGAACGTGGGCGCACTCACCCCCTTCTTAAAGAGCGGAGTAAGAATGCACGCGAATATTAGTTAACTTTTGTATGGCAAAAAACGAAATTGTTTTATTTTCTTTCTTATACTCTATAAATTGAATAAAAAAACTGCACTTAGTGATAAAAGCTGCGTTTTGCCCCAACACACTTTCGATACACAGCAAATTTAGATAGATAATATGATACGAGTATCTTGATATTCCTAAATTTGCATGCCAAATGGCTGAATATTGTTACTCACTATTTATAAGGACACCTTTTTACATATACTTGCGAATAAATTATTCTATTCTATTTTATAAATCATATCATATGATAGCTTCAAAAAACACACAATATAAAGTTTAAATCATCACATAAAAAATACATATATTATTACCCTAACAAAAAAATAAAAAATAAATTACATTAAAATACAAATAAACACACATACAAAATGGAATAATTAATTTAAAAAATGTACCTACCTACATACTGTGTGCGTTGCAGCAGGACAGAAGGGTCCCGGCTCACAAGGAAGGGTACCCTACTGTCCGACTCCGATTTGATTCATTTTGATATATGTTATAGAGTAGTCTAAAATAACGGACACGTATTTTTTTTTAGCTGCCCAAACTCAACCTATTGGGAGAAATTGTCCTCCAAAGTACTAAAAAGTTACTAAATCTTCTAACTCCTATAGAAAGTGATGCTCAAGCAACTTGCTAGTTAATGGCTTGTTTGAGTATATGTTTGAAAGCAGCAAAAAATAATGAGCACGTGTTTTGTTATATCAGCTAAAAAATCGACATTCGAAGTTTTATAATATCTTATCACTATAGTTACACATAAAGACGGGTGTTTTTTTAGGAAAACTTGAGTTTAAGCCGATATAACAAAACACGTGTACATTATTTTTTCCTGCTCTCAAACATATACTCAAACAAGCCATTAACTAGCAAGTTGCTCGAGCATCACTTTCTATAGGAGTTAGAAGATTTAGTAACTTTTTAGTACTTTGGAGGACAATTTCTCCCAATAGGTTGAGTTTGGGCAGCTAAAAAAAAAACGTGTCCGTTATTTTAGACTGCTCTATAACATATATCAAAATGAATCAAATCGGAGTCGGACAGTTGAGTACCCTTCCTTGTCAGTGATACTCTTCACTCTTTCAAGTAAAGCATTGATTTACTTCTGGAACCCAGGTCAAACACAGATGTACTTAAAATAACATGAGGGTATATTTTAATAAATCCCATCTCTTGAGCGGTATCAAACAATTTATACACAATATATTTTGGATTTATTTTGGAATATTCCCTACTCTGAAATTTAATCTCAGGACATGCCGCTCGGGCTGATGGACGACGTCTACGAGTTCGCGAGCAAGTTCGCGGAGCGCGTGGACGAGGTGGAGGACGTGCTCAGCACCAACAGGATCTGGGTGCAGCGCACCAAGGACATCGGCGTCGTCAGCGCGCAGGACGCGCTCAACTACGGCTTCAGGTTACTTTGTCTTTTAATCATTTCTTGTCTTTTTATTTTATTTAGTTTTAATTGCAAGTCCCTTAAAAGGTCAATAGAAGGAGTGAGGGAATTATGTCAGATAGCGGATGTGCTTTTATTGCAAGAAACATGGTTACTAGAACACGATTTGCCGCTGTTGGGGTCTGTACACAGTGACTTTGCATATAATGGGACTTCGGCGGTGGACTTAGGGGCCGGAGTGTTAACGGGACGTCCCCATGGGGGAGTTGCGGTACTTTGGAGGAAATCAGCGTTTTCGAGTGTATCGATAGTGAAGTGCGAAAGTGTGCGTTTGGCCGCGGTTAAGATACAAATGCTTAACTCGGCAGCTCTAATATTTAGTGTGTATATGCCAGTGAACGCGCCTGAGAACCTACCGTTATTTACGGAATGCATGGGAGAAATAAGTGCTATAAGTGAGGACAATCCCGACGTCGAAGCAGTGTACATCCTTGGGGACTTTAATGCGCACCCTAGCGGGCTTTTTTGCAACGAAATGTTGCAATTTTGTGAATCACAAAAGTGGACGTGTGTAGACCTGGATCTTTTGGGAATGGACACGGAGACACATACTTTTATCAGTGAAGCTCACGGGTGTAACAGGTGGTTGGACCACTGCGTCGTCACAGAGGCAGCACGAGAGACAGTGCGCAATGTACACGTAAAATATGATGTGTATTGGTCTGACCACCTGCCACTTGTAATCGAATGTGACTTAACTAGTATAAAAATGAAGTCTATACCTAATTTACCTGTCTTGCCGAGTCATGAGGGTGTCAAGTGGGGTGTAAGGCAGCCCTCACAAGTGGAGCTATACCAAGAAATCTGTAACAGCAAGCTAAAACTACTTGACTTTCCAGCCGAGCTTACGTCGTGTGCGGACAAGCGCTGTAACAATCCGAACCATAGACTGGTACTTGATAACCTGTACAACTCGATAATCAATACACTCACGGAGGCGGCAAGAAGGTCAGGTAAGGCGAAGAAGTGGTTAAGGGGTAGGCAGGTGGTAGGCTGGAACAAGTATGTGGCTGGCGCGCACAAGGATGCTAGGGAGAAATTCTTAGTATGGTTGTGCGCGAATAAACCTAAACAGGGCCCTATCTACCATGATATGTGTGAGTCCAGAAAGTTTTTTAAGTCGAAGTTAAAATGGTGCCAGGACAGGCAAGAACAAATAAAATATGACATTCTTGCCGCAAACCGGGCGGCTAAAGACTTTAAAGCTTTCTGGAAAAACACGAGTAGGCTAAGTGTGAAATCAGGTGTCCCTGTGAGTGTGGCGGGAGAGTGTGACAGGAAAACAATAGCCGACAACTTTAGAAGGGTGTTTTCGGTAAGTCCAATTCTCAAGTCGGGCCCGGGGGAGGAGGTGAGCAATGTTGAGACTGGCATGGACGTGAGTTCACTGAGATTTACAGCTAAGGAAGTAAAATATGTAATAAATTCAATGCAAAGGGGTAAATCGCCAGGCCATGATGGTCTTAGCATTGAGCACCTCAAGCATGCGGGTATACATCTGCCGCGTGTTCTCGCCATGTTCTTTTCGCTGTGCCTAGGTCATGCCTATCTTCCTTCACAGCTTACGAGGGCAGTGGTAATCCCGCTAGCAAAAAACAAAACGGGTGACCTCTCGGACATCGGTAATTATAGGCCCATCTCACTAGCGACAGTCACAGCGAAAGTGCTCGACGGCTTGCTTAATGCACAACTTTGCAAACATATTAATCTGCACGACGCACAATTTGGTTTTAGGCCAGGTTTGTCGACAGAGAGTGCAATTTTGTGCCTTAAGCAGGCTGTCAAGTACTACTTGGACAGAGACACGCCAATATATGCATGCTTTCTGGACCTGTCCAAAGCTTTTGACCTGGTTGTTTATGATAAGCTGTGGAGCAAGCTGGAAAGGACCAGTCTACCCAGAGAGTACATTGCGCTGCTAAAACATTGGTACAACAACCAGGTCAATAGGGTGAGATGGGCGGGGGTTGACTCGGACGAGTATAGACTGCAGTGTGGAGTTAGACAGGGGGGATTATCATCCCCAATCCTGTTTAACCTCTATGTTAACGAACTGATTGAGGGTCTTAGCAAGGAGCATGTCGGATGTCACATAGGCGAAACGTGTTTCAACAATATAAGTTACGCGGACGACATGGTCGTGCTGGGACCGTCAATCAGTGCTGTCAAACATCTTGTTAAACTGTGTGAGAGCTACGCGCAACAGCATGGTCTTAGTTACAACGCGAGCAAAAGCGAGGTCGTTATCTTTAAGGCTCGTAAGTATAACACTAAGACCCTGCCTGAGATCATGCTGGGGGGAGTGGCTCTCAAAATAGTTGATAAATTTAAATATTTAGGGCATGTAATTACGCGGGAGCTCAGGGATGATATGGATGTGGAAAGAGAGAGGAGAGCTTTGGCAGTACGAGGTAATATGCTCGCCCGCAGGTTTGCACGCTGTAACGAGGAAGTAAAACTGACACTTTTTAAGGCTTATTGCCAGACGTTTTACACGTGCAGCCTGTGGGTGAGTTTCACACAGAAGGCCTATAATACACTGCGTGTACAATACAACAACGTCCTTAGAATGCTGTTGAGGCGACCTAAACACTGCAGCGCATCGGGCATGTTCGCCGAGGCTAGAACAGACGACTTCTTTGCCATAAGGCGAAAAAGAATTGCCTCACTGCTTGGGAGAGTGCGCGGAAGCAGCAACAGCATGCTAAGGACGTTGGCCGATCGCCTCGACTGCCAGCTCACAAAATACTGGGTTGATGTGATTATTGGGAGGGACAAATAGGGTAAGACCCAATACCTACTAGGTTAAGTTTCCTGTAGATATATATTTATTCATAAGACTAACATAATTTTTTAAGAAGCTACTAACCAATTTCTATGGATTATGGTCCGAAATAAACAATTTTTATTTATTTATTTATTTATTTATTCTTTATATAAGAATTCAAGTCTTGGAGACCTTTACATCATTTAGGATAATTTAATGATAGTTTTTTTTAAATTATATTTTATCTTAGATAATTTAAATCTCTAAAGAATTTTAGTATTTTAATGTTTGTATTTTTTATCATATTTTTTGTGTAATTCGACATTTAGAGACTGTATACATCTCTACTAAAGTGTCTTATATTTAATTAATTCCATACTTGTAATAGTTTTTTTTATATTTTTTAGTTATTTTTATTGCTTGTAAAAATTTGTGATGTAAAAGTGCCCCTGTGACCTGTTTTCTGAATAAATGTTTGATTCTTTATATTATTAGGCAAAATACATCACGTATAACTGATATAACATCACCTTATTTATTTTTTAATGGCAATAACGTCTGATTTAAGGATTTTTTGTAGTCTTTTAGATTAGGGTTGTACAATTGGTGCTTTGACCAGGATTTTTTACGAAAATATATTTGTTTTTAAGTTAATGAGATGCAAATGCAAGACGTACAGCGAGAAAGAGCGAATGTGAAAGAGAGGTAGAAGAAGACGTTACCACCAATAGGATTTGGTTGCAGCCCACCAAGGACATAGGTATTGTGAGCGCTCAGGACGCGCTCAATTATGAATTAGGTAGTTTTAGGGTTTTGCCATTGGTGTACACGTGACGAGTCATGTACTTTTAGTGGTGGATTATTATTTTTTCGCGGTTGGAACATTCATTGCATGTTAAAATGCGCAGGTAAGCATAACGGGATGGCACTGATTGACTAGTAAATTATTATTTCGCGGATTAGCAAGTAATATTTTTGTTTTAATGGATATTTTACAAGAGCTAACGATATTTGTTGGATCGGATCGAAACATTTCAAGCGACCCAATTAACAACGCGTAGTGTAATTTCGAAAATATTTCCTTGACTATAAAATTCAAATTATCGTGAGCGCGGGTGGCCTAAAATAGATGGCGTCGTTTAATCCGGAGGTCAAGGGTTCAAACCCCGACTAATTTAATTGCTAATGTATGGCACTATCCCATTCGGCCATTACGGTTGTCAAAATTCAAGTTATTATCTTATCTGTGGTCGTGCACGCAAAGCGACGTCAAGTTGTGCCAACCCTAATAATTGCTCGGAGCAATGCGGAGCCGAACGGAGCCAAGAAAAGCCGAAAGGAGGAGTGTCGCCCCACTGGTAGTGTGCGTGTTGGTGTCAACGGTTCTCATAGTAATTGAGGCTTATTTCGTTGCTATTGTTTTTTTTTATTTTCCGTAAATATGACTCAATGAAGTTAATCAATTTCGATTTTAACGTGATTTTTAACAGTTCATTTTCATTCCAGCGGTGTAATGCTCCGTGGCTCCGGGATCAAATGGGATCTGCGCAAGTCTCAGCCTTACGACGCGTACCACCTGGTCGACTTCGACGTGCCGCTCGGTACCAACGGCGACTGTTACGATCGGTGAGTTTATTTAATTTTATACAATATTTACTACAACCAGCGTACAGTTTGAAGATCGGGTATCAAACGGGATCTGCGTAAGTCTCAGCCTTACGACGCGTACCACCTTGATGACTACGACGTGCCGCTCGGTACCAACGGTGTTATTCAGTTTGATGTCCTGAACACAAATATATAAGTTGACAAGCGAAAAATGGTGGGGGTAGTTACTGTGACGTCATAAAGTCGGCACTACAAAGTTATAAACTTTTTTCTTTTAAAAATACCATGTGGGGTACCAAATAAAAGGGCTTTGTGAGTAGATTACAAATATATAACATACTATAATATTTTCACTACGTGGTCTAACAAATAATTAGAATACCTTCAAAATTTCCACAATCCAGAGTCGATTTTTTTAATGCATTGTTACCATATTCACCCATATACTATGGCATTATGATATTTAGGTGCACTGCCATATTTTAACCGTTACCTTTTTCCAGTTACCTGTGCCGCGTGGAAGAGATGCGTCAGTCCCTGCGCATTATCGACCAGTGCTTGAACCAGATGCCGCCCGGCGAGATCAAGACTGACGACGCCAAACTTACGCCTCCTTCTAGAGAAGAGATGAAGGTATTACTGTCATTGATTATGTATAAATCCGTCAATATTCATCAATCGTGCTCAAGGGTAACAACTAAACCTTAGTAAGTATCAAAATTCATCAATAAATTCGTCAATATTGCGTCCGTGCGATCGCATTATTGACGAGTGTTTGAAATCAAAACTGACGACGCCAAACTTACGCCTCCTTCTAGAGAAGAGATGAGTGTAACACTGTCAATATTTTTTTTTTGAAATATTATAGGACATTATTACACAAATTGACTAAGTCCCACAGTAAGCTCAATAAGGCTTGTGTTGAGGGTACTTAGACAACGATATGATGATGATCTTTCCGGCCGATTTCGACCATGGCGACCACTTCGACTCCTAGTTAGCTCGGCGCTCATGCGCCCGAAGATGGCTGACATAGCCGATCTTTGAGGTGAACCCCCGCGCACATTGAGGGCACGTGAGGACACCAGCTAGGTAGTGGTAGTGAATGGACGCAGGCTGGCGCGTTTTCAGCTCGTCGCGTTTAGCGTCGAGGTCAGCTTTACGTTGCTCCTCGAAATCGCGCACATTGCCCTGCACCAGCCTGCGCCACTCAGGACGATGTGCTGCCAAACCTTCCCACCGAGAGGCGTCAATGTTGCATCTTTTCATGTGTCTTTTCTGAACATCCTTGTACCGGAGGAGTTGTCCGCCAACTTTCCGCTTACCCTCCTCTAGTTCAGAATAAAAGATGCGCTTCGCCACTCTCTCCTCCGGCATACGCGATACGTGACCGCACCACCGAAGCTGTCGACGCATTATGTAAGCCTCTATTCCACCGACCTTGGCTCGTCGCAGAACTTCGGTATTCCGTACTCGATCAGACCATCTGATGTTCATGATCTTACGCAAGCATATGAGGTGGAACCTGTCTAAGGTACGAATGTGATGACGGTACACGCACCACGTCTCGGAAGAGTATAAAAGGTTTGGCAGCACGATCGCCATGTACACTGAAATTTTGGTGGCCAGTTTTATATCGTGCGAGCAGAAGACCTTCGAAACTAGTTTCCCAAACGCTGCAGCTGCCGCACCGATCCTGCTGCTGATCTCAGCGTCAAGGTCACAGTTCGATGTTATAGTGCTCCCCAGATACCGGAATTTGTTGACCTGCTTCAGCACGTCCTCACCAAGCTGTACAGCTAGAGTCTCGTGACCATATGAGTCCAAAGACATCACCTCCGTCTTTTTGACACTAATTTTGAGGCCGTACTTGCAGCAGGCTTGGTGAAAAACAGACATCAGCTGTTGCAGGCCATCTGGGGATTCTGCCAGAAAGCACAGATCGTCAGCATACATGATCTCTGTGATCAATCATGCTCATCACACAAATAAATGCCCTTACCAGGATTTGAACCCGGGACCATCGGCTTCATAGGCAGGGTCACTACCCATTAGACCAGACCAGTCGTCGAAAAATAATTATGTATAATTCCATTAATATTCATCAATCATGCGAAATATTATTAACTAAACCTTAGTATCAACTAAACCTTAGTATCAAAATGCATGTACAGGGTGGTCCAAACCTCGACGCCCAAATTTTTTTTTTAGATTCCTCACGACGTGGGCTATCAGAATTTACCCCATGTATGTTAGCCGATTTTTCGTAGTTTTCGAGTTATAAGACCTTGGACGCGAGTCACTTAGTGTTCCGAGGTTTATGACATGATATATTTATTCGCAGACGTCGATGGAAGCCCTGATCCACCACTTCAAGCTGTTCACGCAGGGCTACCAGGTGCCGCCCGGGGCCACCTACACCGCCATCGAGGCCCCCAAGGGCGAGTTCGGCGTCTACCTCGTGTCCGACGGCGGCTCCAAGCCTTACCGGTAACATTCACAGACCCCCATGGAAGCCCTGATCCACCACTTCAAGCTGTTCACGCAGGGCTACCAGGTGCCGCCCGGGGCCACCTACACCGCCATCGCGGCCCCCAAGGGCGAGTTCGGCGTCTACCTCGTGTCCGACGGCGGCTCCAAGCCTTACCGGTAACATTCACAGACCCCCATGGAAGCCCTGATCCACCACTTCAAGCTGTTCACGCAGGGCTACCAGGTGCCGCCCGGGGCCACCTACACCGCCATCGAGGCCCCCAAGGGCGAGTTCGGCGTCTACCTCGTGTCCGACGGCGGCTCCAAGCCTTACCGGTAACATTCACAGACCCCCATGGAAGCCCTGATCCACCACTTCAAGCTGTTCACGCAGGGCTACCAGGTGCCGCCCGGGGCCACCTACACCGCCATCGAGGCCCCCAAGGGCGAGTTCGGCGTCTACCTCGTGTCCGACGGCGGCTCCAAGCCTTACCGGTAACATTCACAGACCCCCATGGAAGCCCTGTTCCATCACTTCCAGCTGTTCACGTGAGGCCAAGCCTTACCGGTATGTGCAGCCTTATGGGGACTCGAGCCTTACGGATAATACATTCTGACCCTAGATCACTTGGTTTGTCAAAGTTAAGCCTCAACAATGCATATATAGTCTGACAAGCCATTTCCGTAAGCAAATTCTTGGATTATGTTTTTTTTCTTTTCTTTGTCTTTTTTATTTATTTTTTGTGTTTGTTAATTATTATTTCGGGGATTCAAAGGGGTACGAAAATTTTGTTTTTTTGCGATACGACGCACGGTTTAGGAGATACAGCCCTATAAAGTTTTTTTTTCAGTCATGCAGAAATCTTTATCTGTATCTCCTAAACCGTGCATCGTAGCGCAAAAATAATCACATTTTCGTTCCCCTTTGGTATTCGACGCACTGAATAATCTATCACATTAGGACATGAAACAATCATCATCATCATCATCCTATTTTTTTTATTCGTTCCCCGTCCTCTATAGTAATGTACTATTAACAAAGTCCATAGTGGTATGAACAATGTTATTCGTCCCCAGTTGCAAGATCAAGGCGCCCGGCTTCGCGCACCTGGCGGCGCTGGAGGCGGTGGGCCGCAACGCCATGCTGGCCGACATCGTGGCCATCATCGGCACGCTGGACGTCGTGTTCGGCGAGATCGACCGGTAGGCGGGCTCCGGGCTCCGGGCTCCGGGCTCCGGGAGGGGTGCTGGTTGCCAACTTTTCTAGGGAAATGTGCTCTAATTGGCAATTTTTCTAGGGAATTGTGCTAAATTGGCAACTTTTGTAGGAAAATGTGCTAAATTAGCAACTTTTCTAGCAAAATGTGCTAAATTAGAAACATTTCTAGGGAAATATGCTAAATTGGCAACATTTCCAGAGAAATGTGCTAAAATGGCAAGTTTTGTTGAAGAAAGTGCGAAATTGGCGGCTTTTTTAATTACGTTAGGTGTTCGCCAAATATCACGTGGGGTGAAGAAGAATATATGTATACGTAATTTATTTCTGGTAAAAAATAATGTAAGAATACCAGCAAAATATATATTATTCGTGATACTACCAAAAATAACAATGCAATTTGTGTTATTTAAACATATCATCGCATTTGTACTTAAAATACATTTGATTTTAATATCACGCGAGATTAAGGTCGAGGTAAATCTTACATCTCAATAACACCTCACGCAATTAATGGACGCCCCCTCTAGAAACGAGGCATGCTAATTTAGCAACTTTTCAAGCAAAAGATGCTAATTGGCAATTTTGCTACGCTTAGCATCTTTTGAATTATCGAGTTGGCAAAATGAACAACTGTAATATTTAGTGTTTTTACTATTTATTGAGACATATTTGAAAAACCATCCATACAATTATAATCCCTGTTCGAGACTAAGTGTTTTAATGTTACGTTGTAAATCAAAGATTCGTTTAAGACCTATTTTAGTTTTATCTTCACTAATAAAAGTAAAACACTAAATATGTCAGTCATAATACGTAAGAACTAGGGAAATAAGTTGTAACTACCCTCAAAATAAAATGAAAATCAGTAAAAAATTAATAAATACCGTCAAAATATATCTCTTTTTTGCACTTATTACTTTGTCTATTGACTTTATTTTCCCAAATAAATGGACTAAATTCCATAAATTTGGTCACCATTAGCTCTTAAGAGAATCCTGTCTTGAAAATAGATAATTTTTACGTTTTAAGTAAATAAATTATTAGAAATGTACTGTTTTCTTTATTGTAAATAAATGCAAAGATTACTAAGTGTTTCCTTGTATTTATACTTCACCTTTTATTGACAGAGCGAAGCGAAGATCTCCGTTCAGCTTTAGCAAAAACGCTTCGAGTGTTATCTTCTACAGATCGCATTTTTTTAACAGATTCTCGTGCAATTTCGATAAATAACTATTCGTCGAAACAGTTTTTTTTGTGGTGAGTTTGCGAGCTCTCTAGTTCACACAACCAGTAGTCTGTCAAATGGTAAAACTACCTCAATGGGCACAGGGGATATAATAAAGCGGACCTTTTATATTTATATTGATTTTTCCTCGTATAGCAGGTTTCGCATGTATATGATTTCTCATCGTATAGAGGTGCTGTGTATCCTAACTACAGAATTAATAATAGTAATACAGAAATGACGCTTCCTACAAAACCGAAGTTTGACAGCATTTCAGGGACGAATCATGCTGCCATTTTCTAATGTATGGCACTATCCCTTTCGGCTATTTAGGGTTGTCGAAATTCAAGTCATTATCTTATCTGTGGTTGTGCACGCATAGGGACCTCAAATTGTGCCAACGCTAATAATTGCTCGGACCAATGCTGAGCCGACCGTAGCCGAGAATTCCCGAAAGATCAGTGTCGCCCCACTGATACATATAAACCTTCTAGTCACATGCACTATGGCTTTTCACCATCGTGTACAGGTGTCGGCAGGAGAGTCGAGGTGAATAATCATTCACAGCTACACAGAGTGTAAATCGCAAAAACAGTATTGAATGAGTGTACGTGACTAGCGCATGATATTAAGCTAAACCAATATATAAAACTGTCTCTATTTAGTCCATTATTATCATTATCATTAGAAAAAAGGTAAACAATCATGACAAGTATTTTTAATGAAAAACACCTTTTTTAAAATCAGTAACTATTACTTATGAAAGCAAAATAATGTAAATGATCGTGTATGATTTATAGTTTTAAACGAGCAATTCTTGTATATTTATATATATATATATATTTCGGGGATCTCGGAACCGGCTCTAACGATTACGATGAATTTTTCTATATGGAGGTTTTCGGGGGCGAAAAATCGATCTAACTAGGTCTTATCTCAGGGAAAACGCGCATTTCTGAGTTTTTGTATATTTTCCGAGCAAAGCTCGGTTTCTACTAAAAGAGAAGCACGGCACATCCACGCCTGGGAGTACAGGGAACAAATAAAACTAAAATGTATAATAACATTTACTTTTTTACACATTGTAAAAATATATTTATTTACACAAGATCACTTTCCCAAATAAATAAGCATTTTGATTTATCATAAAATTAACCCTTAGAATGCAAATTACCACTAAACCCAGTGAGTTCAGTGCGACAATTATTTACATGCATAATTATTTTTGTCCATGGTTTGTGATATTGTTTATATAATTTTTTTTTTAATATTAAACGAATTCGAAAATACAAGGCTTTGTGTAATACTAAAACCAATACATTGAATGAGTAAGATGCGTAAATCTAAGACAATGTCGTGCTTCGAATTTGACAGGAAAGAGATGGCGCTGTACATACAGCTCCATACATTTTGCGGTAACTCTGGGCGGCTACCGGGAAAATCGAAATTCGTCAATTGCGGGCATTTTTCTCTGTCACTCTAATTACGTCTTAGTGAGAGTAAAAGAGAAAGATCTCCGTGATTGTCAAAGTTGACGTTTGACAGTTCAGTGACCGAAAAACGTGTGGCGCAGTATAGCGCCATCTGTTTTGGATGTCCAAATAAGAAGTACATTTTTTTCTTAGATTTTACCTCTCTATTACTTTCAAATTCTTTGCTAAAACTAAACTTATAAAAATACTTTGCTTACCTACTGTTCATAATCTATACAACTTTGGAGACACATTCTTATAGAATTATTCCATTACAAACCAAATTAAGCACGTCGCATGATGTAAGATTTACTAAGCATTTTGTAAATCACTTCTGATACAAGCTATTATCGCTGACTGTACCTTTCTTGCAACAGGCAAATAATACTCATCGAGACATTTCTAACAACCGCAAAAACAATTATGTTGCGTTGTTTTATTAGCACTGATCGGAACTATGGGAGTAAAACTTTAACAAAACTTGTTAAGCGGACATAAAATAGGGCATACAGCCCTAAAAATATTCATGTCCATAGGGATAGGAATAGTATAGTACTTACAGCCATAAAAATATTTACATTCATAGATATTCGAATATTTTTAAGACTATAAGCACTCTTTTTACGTCCGCTTAATAAGTTTTGTTAAAGTTTTACTCCCATAGTTCCGATCAATGTTTATTAGAGTTCCTATGGCCTCCTGTGTCCAACATCGGGTCAGCTCGATGGTAACATATTACATTGTCACCCAACTTTCAAATGCATGTGAATTTTCAGCTCAATTGAATAACGCGACTTCCCATTGACCCACTTGGGTCTAATATAGCTTGCAAGACTTGACCCGACCATAGATATTACACTCTCATCAGATACATCGGAGCGGCTAAGGTTCTAACAAATATGTCAACACGCCTCTATTGTTGCGTTAGTGCGTGTCCAGATATTTAGAAGCACGTCGGCCGCTCCGATATATCTGATGGCGACTGTATTACAAGCATTACAAGTTAAATAAAAGCGTGTAAAAAAGAATGAGGTTAATCTTGGTGGTTCTAGAAGTGTTAAAGCCACGACCACTCGACCAGTCCTTGTTTTGCATCAATTGTATTATATGGAGAAAGATACGATAAAGATTCAAATAGGCATATTGCAATGCGTATGAACGTCAAATACAGCTACGCCAGCTCGTAACCCTTCACTTCTGACCCGAGAAGATTTAAGATTCCAGCCAAGCTTTCAATGGGTAAAATTATTCATATTACCGACAAATGGGACATGGGGTAACTGGGAACGGATGGGGTAACTATACACAAGTATTTTTGACTATGTTCTAATGTAGCTAATTGAATAATAGACCGTAATACTGGTAAATCAGGATTCAAAAGTACTGACGTCAACCACGCACATGTAATTGGGGAATATTTTCTTCTCTGTCCCCATTTATACTGCGGTAGCTGACACATACAATGCAAAAATAAATGGCTGTAGTTTTACATTTCAGGGGCCAGATTTTCAATCAAAGTATAGAATTGAATTGAAATATCACACTTTAATATTTGTTTTACAAGGGGGCAAAGTTGTTATTTAACCGCTCGTGCTAATATTGATACCCGAGCAAGCGAAAGATTCCAAAATTGAACCACGAGCGTAGCGTAGCGAGGGTTAAACACATTTTGCCACCGAGTGAAACACAAAATTTTGCACTACACATTAAACAAAATCTAACCAATTCAAATCCAAATGAACGTTATTAAATATTTATCATTCAAAATCATCATTTAAAAGTCAATTCCGCCAGGCAACATAAAAAAATAACTCAATATTGGCATCAAATTACTTTGCCACTCTTGTAGATAAAATGCAAATTTCTCATCCGTTTTTAAACTCTCAAGACAGCCTTTATAAGCTGGTGTGGTGAAATAGTACATTACGATACAACTACAAGTGTGAAAAGTAGGAAATTCGCAACGAGTAGCGATAAATTGAAACACGGCCGAAGGGAGTGTTATAAATCGACACGAGTTGCGAATTACCTTTTCGCACGTGTTTTGTACAATGGTTTACATTACATATGGCTCTTTAAAGTTTCGACATGTGCACGGAAAGTGCTCATTCCCGCACCCGTGCGGGAAAGTAACCCATATGTACTGTAAATGTTATTTTTGATTTGATATGGAACAACCGTATGATAACATCTAAATCACGTATTTACATTATTCATACATTTCTTTATCTTTATTTGCAGTTTGTCAATTCACTGGAAATATAATTGATATATTCACATGATTTACAAATATATAAAAAAGTGACTGAACCAACGAAATGGTAAATAAATATATATGTAGTAAAATAATTGTAACAAGAATTTCTTACTGTTAGTGTGGTTACTATACTCTTGATCTTTAGGTATTTACATAAAAGTAAACAAAATCTACCCTCAAATGGCTCCTTAAGGCAGTTGAGGGTAGATGAAAACATTACATGATTAAATAATGTAGATTAAAATCAGGTCGTTCAGTGACAGATCCAGGCGGTTTTTGTATTTGGTTGGTTAACCAATAAATGTTATAACTACCCGAAAATGTACAAATTGTTTGTTTACTTTTATTTAAATACCTAAAGATGCAGAATGTAGAAATGGTCAATAATTACATTTGTACTACGTTACTCGTACATATGAAAACATATTCAACAGGTTTTTAAAATTTTTATTCCGCCCTTCGACCGCTACATACAATCCTGATGGTAAATGCATAAAATAATTTCTTTAAGTATACACAGAAAATATAACCTAAAGAAGTAGCTTCGAACAATTATTTCATGAAACCGATGCTGCGAAAAATACAGGGGTGCGGGGGACGCGGTGAGCGAGTCCTGCGCCGTGATTGGTCCGTTCAGTCACGTGGCCGGCAGACAAGATGTCTGCCGGCCACTAGTGATGTGACGCGTTGAACAAGTTGATTGTCAAAGATGATGGTAAGTATCTAAGACCATGGAGGAATTATACGCAAGTAGGTGACTTTTAGATATTATGTTGTCCTTATTCGCGATGAATATTTTTTATACAGGGTGACTTGGGTGTCTATGTTAATGTTTTCTATGTATATATAAATATATATTATATATATCGTCGTCTAGTATCCACAAAACAAGCCATATTAAGCTTACTGTAGGGCTAGGTCGATCTGTATAAAAATTGTAATATTTTATTTATATTTAATATATTGATATTAAATAACGCCCGTTACTTCTTGAGGGATACACATCGGTTCTTATACTTCTTATAGACCCGCGTGTATAGACCTACGTAAGATAGGTAAGGTTGCCAGAGCTCAACGAGGGTGCGGAGTGTTAGCGTCGGCAACGCGCATGTAACTCGTCTGGAGTTGCAGGCGTACATAGACTACGGAGACTGCTTACCATCAGGCGGGCCGTATGCTCGTTTGCCACCGACGTAGTATAAAAAGGCGTATGTAGCGGTCAAACGGTTAAACAAATTGTTTGATATCTTCCATTCCAAGTCTTTAAGACTTAACTATTTTACAATTGATCATCTTAAAACAATAACATTTGTTATGATTAATTCTTAATTTATTCAAGGCTTTAAACTCCATAAGCCTCAGGATTACTGCTACCGCAACGAGCCTTAAGTGTCTTCAGATCAGAGCCTTGGGCCTTAAGCTTAAGCCTTTACGCGAGTCAGTCCAACTTAACGACCCAAAACTTAAAAAAAAAACTATTTTTCACTAACACCGTTACAATTCTCAGTCAACATTTTCCTCTCATACTTCAGCGCGGCAGAAATAATTTCACTTTTCGCCAAATTTAAAAAAACGGGCGACAAACTTTTTAAAATAGGCGCAACGCCCGCCAAAAACGCGTCCACCGCGTGCGGCTCAGGATTTTTCACTAAGACGTATTTCATTTTCTTATTACTCTTATTCTTTTTCCTGTTTTTCCTCTTTTTTGAGGAGGGCGAGGATTTGGGGGTGGTGGGGGTGGAGGAGTGGGAGGAGATGGAGATGGGGGTGGGGGAGGGGGGGAATATCACGTCGTCTTCGGATGTCGACGCGTTGCCTTTAACGTTGATCGGTGTTTCTAGAAATGATTATTAAATTAAATAACACAAACTAATACAGGGTGAAATTTTAACCACCAGTTATACTCCGCGTAGTGACTATAGGCCATACAGAACCACTTTTATTATGGGCTCAATGCTGAAATAGCGAGAAAAAATTTGTCGGTCCCATAGAAATCCACGGCATCGCATCAGCCGAAATTTATGGAACAGACAATTTTTTTTTTTCAATTAAAATCAAAAAATGTTTCATTGCTAATCCGCGAAAAGATAACGTGCTAGACAATCAGTGCTAACCCGTTATACTTACTTGCGTATTTTTACATGCAATTAATGTTCCCAGCCTCCCACCGCAAAAATAAAATACGCAAATAAATTTAACAATTAATCCACCACCGAAAGTACAAAACTCGACACGATATCATTCCAGTACCCCTAGTGTAAATGTAGTCGATAGCGAAACGTGACGTACGCGTTTGCGTTAAGTCTCATTTTGTATGGGTTTTTGAACAGCGCGCCAAGCGGGACGTTTTGGAAAGTCAAAAATCTCATACAAAATGACACTTAACGCAAACGCGTACGTCACGTTTCGCTGTCGAAAATATTTACACTAGGGGTACTGATCTAGAGTAGAGCCCAACTGGGGAAGTACCTCCACCTTACAGAAAACCGCAGCCAAATAACACTAGACCCTGCTTATAGTGTTGTGTTCCTGCCGGTGAGTAAGGTTGCCAGAGCTCAACGAGGGGGGGGGGGGGGGGATGCTAGGGTCGGCAACGCGCATGTGACTCCTCTGGAGTTGCAGGCGTACATAGGCTACGGAGACTGCTTACCATCAAGCGGGCCGTATGCTTGTTTGCCACCGACGTAGTATAAAAAAAAAAGTGTTTGCCTCTCGACGAGGCATCCTCAGGAGATGTTGACGGTCTCCGACGACTAAAGAATTATTATTTTCGATTTCGACATTGGTCCCATAATAAAAGTAGATCAGTATGACCTGTAAAGTCACTACGCAGAGTATGGCTGGGGGTTACAATTTCACCCTGTTTAACTTTGAGCAGACTTTCAGTGACAAAGTGTCGAGGTGTCGCCGTACGTTAAGATTTCTATGAACGTGTGATGTATATAGTGGCACTGCTGCACTTTGTTCTGTCAAAGTCGGCGCAGAACCCACTAGGCCAGACCGGTCGTCAAACAGAACAATAATTATAACAGTTATTGAAAAACATAAGGTGAAATGTGTACGGTATAGCTGTTAAATTTGGGACGGTAGGAAGAATTTCGTACATTGACCCGCGATGTTCTCTGTCTCGCACGCGTATAAACGAAAATTAATTCTTTGTACTTAGCGTCCGTACTTTGTACCATCAACCATCAACACAGTACCATCAATGGCAATGGGGTTGGCCGGGCGAAGTGTTTTACAGATGGCGCCAGCATAAGTTTCCTGATAATCCCTAGAATTGTGTCAAATTCTTGTTTTTTTTTGGAAGTTTATGGCCTGGATGCTAACCCTTTAAGCCAAATCTCATAGTAAACAACTATTAGAGACAGGAAAAACCTATGACAAACAAACAAACATTTATTCAGCAAATAGGCCACAGGGGCACTTTTACAATCAATAAAAATAACAAAATACAATTACAAATATGGAATCAAAGAGATGTATACAGTCTCTAAATGTTGAATTACACGAAAAAATCTATGACATACCTATAAATACAAACAACAAATACTAAAATTCTTCAGAGATGTAAAAGTGTTAGAGATAAAATATGATTAAAAAAATATGATCATTAAAATATCCTTAGAGATGTAAAGGGTCTCCAAGTCTTGAATTCTTATATAAATAATTAAAAGGCATGAAATTAAATTAGACAAACAGACAAGAACCCTATGCTGGCGCCATCTATGCAAACCTTTGACAGTTGCAAACCCCGTTAAGCATTATCGAAAAGATATAGTCCACAATGGTCAAGAGTTGTTACCTGATCTTGACGGCGGGTCCGTGCGCGGGGCCGCCTTAGGCGATAGCTGATCTCTAGGGTCACTGTAACAATACGTCGTATTTTTTGTTATTAAAACACAATCTTATTAGCATAATTTGACAGTAATGTTGGTATTTTAATTGGTAATTTGACAGTAATGTTGGTATTTTAATTGGTAATTTGACAGTAATGTTGGTATTTTAATTGGTAATTTGACAGTAATGTTGGTATTTTAATTGGTAGTTTGACAGTAATGTTGGTATTTTAATTGGTAATTTGACAGTTATGTTGGTATTTTAATTGGTAATTTGACAGTAACGTTGGTAATTTGACAGTAATGTTGGTATTTTAATTGGTAATTTGACAGTAATGTTGGTATTTTAATTGGTAATTTGACAGTAATGTTGGTATTTTAATTGGTAATTTGACAGTAATGTTGGTAATTTAATTGGTAATTTGACAGTAATGTTGGCATTTTAATTGGTAATTTGTCAGTAATGTTGGTATTTTAATTGGTAATTTGACAGTAATGTTGGTAATTTGACAGTAATGTTGTTATTTTAATTGGTAATTTGACAGTAATGTTGGTAATTTAATTGGTAATTTGACAGTAATGTTGGTATTTTAATTGGTAATTTGACAGTAATGTTGGTAATTTGACAGTAATGTTGGTATTTTAATTGGTAATTTGACAGTAATGTTGGCATTTTAATTGGTAATTTATCAGTAATGTTGGTATTTTAATTGGTAATTTGACAGTAATGTTGGTATTTTAATTGGTAATTTGACAGTAATGTTGGTAATTTAATTGGTAATTTGACAGTAATGTTGGCATTTTAATTGGTAATTTGACAGTAAACTTAGCCCCGACATGTTTAAAATGCGTCGTGTTTGGACGCCATTCTCAACAAGTTACCTTGTGCACGGATCGCGTTAGGGTTCACTGACCTGTCGCGCTCGCTGCTGCCCCGCGCCCCGCCCAGCCGCCGCGCGTCCGGCTCGCCCAGCTCGTCCAGCACCATCCCGAACAGCGAGCGCAGCGCCGTCACGCAGCGCCGCGTCAACAAGCGCGGCACGAGGGTTATTCGTTTGTGTTCGTCGACGGTTGACGACGGTTCGAAATATGTGCCTGGACCAATTAAGATGTTATTTCATTTTTTATTTTTTGTTTTATTACAATCCTCTATTTTGTGAAATTCAGGACCCGGGTATAAGCAAACTTTAACATTTTTTTATTAAAAAACCAACGGGTTGCACTCCGAGAGTGCCGGCAGAAGTGACAACTTGAATATTGACGTTGTGCATTTTTGATATTTTGGAATGGTTAGGGAATAATTTTGCACGAATTGCTTTAATTATCAGTATAAATTACTATCATTTATGTGGTAAAATACAATATCCATTTATTGCGCTATCGTACACAAACATGACTATTTATATTAAATTAAAAATGTAACACTTCCGAACTATTACAATTATTTAACATTAAAAATGCACAACTTTAATATTCAAACCGCGCCAGCGGTCTACTAGCTTAAATGACATTGTAACAGTTTTTCGATCAGGTCACGTGTTCGTCTTACGAATTTTCAATCTGACTCTGTCGGTCACGTGACTTGTCACGAGTTTAAAAAAAATTCCCCCATCACAAAAAGTGCACAGCGCCGCTAAAGAAGTTTTCACTTCAAAAATACAAGTCGTATAAACGTCGGAGTTTTAGTCTGATGTTCAAAAACATACAAATAATAGGATTTTGAAAAAAAAAAAGTGATAGCTATGAACCACCGCAAGGAAACAGTTTAAGTTACGCAATGTAAAAAACGCATATAAATCGGTCCACCCGTTTGAGAGCTACGATGCCATCTGAAGCCACAGGCAGACAAACAGAACATTGGCGTCAAAATTATAACACCTCATTTTTGCGTTGGGGGTTAAAAAGCAAGGCTCTTAACCGGTTTTAAAATAGCTGTAAATACCGGTTTATTTCGGTTTTACTTCGAGCTTTCATAAGAAATTTTATTCGACGAGCGACAAGACTGCCGGCCTGCCTGGTGGCGTGCCGCGTAACCAAAGACACCGACATAGAAAAAAACCGGTTTTTATCAATCAATCAATCAATCAATCAATCATTTATTTCTAAGAATATGGTACAATGTTGGTGAGTAGAGGGTGTTAGGTCAGCATATTCTGCCGGCATGCATCGGCGTAGAAATATTCAGGTACCTACAATAGTCTATACAAATATACAATATAATTATAAAATTTAAAAATTCAGAAACTAAATAATAACATTTTCATGCCAGCAGCTCGAACAAGGGTTATTTGCTGCTTAAAAAATTATTATTACTTAATTATTATTTTTATTAAAGAAATCATTTAATGAATAGTAACATTCTTCGATTAACCATGTCTTAAGATTAGTATAAAATGTATGTCCAACTAAACTAGTAATAGATTTCGGCACTGTATTATAAATTTTGCTTAGCATATAATAGGAATTCTTTTTAAATAGGCTCAATTTTGCTACTGGCATGTTCAGAGGTTTTTGTGTAATTGTTCGCTTATTATTGTTGTCTTTAATCAGAAACAGATCCATGTGTTTTTTGACAAAGGTACATGCCTCCAGAATGTATAAACATGTAAGCGTTAGAATCCTGTGTTGTCTAAATATAGGTCTACATGAGTCTAAAGGTTTTAAACCGAATATCGCTCTTATGCAGCGCTTTTGAGCTATAAAAACTTTAGATATGTCAGATGAGTTGCCCCACAATACAATACCATATCTGAGAGCAGAACATACGTATCCGTAATATACTAACAGGGCAATTTTATGTGATGTTACAAGTCTAATTTTTTTTATTGCAAATACAAATTTATTAATTTTGTTGCAGACTGCCTTAACCTGCTCTTTCCATTCACAGTGCTCATCTACATAAAGCCCCAAGAAATTTTGACACTCTACTTTCTCTATTGGTTTCCCATTACATTTAATATTAAGCCTTAGATTATTGTTCTAAACCGGTTAATCTGACAAGAACTTTATGGGAATGTTTTCCTTAAAACCGGTTTACGAACGAAACCAAATTTAAAAGGTTTTGCACCAAGTACAAGTATATGATAAAGGTTTAACCGGTTTCGGAGCCGGGTTAAAAAGGACATTTAGCAATCTCATTATCTCAGAGCCATCTCTCGGCCGATTAGATAACCTACCTGACTCTAAATGCATATCCAGAGCGCTTCGGACATATTCTCCAGTTTTAGCCTCAGTGTACAGCAGTATGGCTGGTCGCTCTTCAGCCCTCGCTAAAACATGGACGAAGCTCTTCAGCGGGATGTGCAGTATGATGTCGTCGTTGGCGCGCCGCCGGAGCCCCGGGGCCACGATTGTGACGCCTTCGGATGATATGCGGACCTGATAATAAAATAACTATTAATCTATACAGTGGCGTAGCGTGAAGTAGTATTCTAGCCGTGGAGAAGTTGCATCTGCTACCCCTTTTCGTTCAATGTGTATAATTATTATTTATATGTCTCTTACAAATTCTCGGGACCATGGGGTCCCGGGCATTTGGAAGGCGTGCGTGGGGCCGAAGCCAACACGTAGAGGCCCCTTGTAATAAGACAATTTACTCTAAAAGTAATGTGACACCAACCGACGATTATCCCTGTTCACTCTATAGCAGTGCACCCACGGACAAGCCCCGGTTAGTGTAGGACTATTGTAAGAAAAAGGTACAAAAAGAAACCGGGCTATTGGGTCGAGTTGCTAGTGGACTGGTAACCGAGAGTATGGAGGTGACTATGGCACCTGCCCTGATCATATGTTAAAATTATTATTTAGTTTTAGACAGGCAGCTGATGCTGGTATGTCTAAATCATAGTTCACTTAGCACGATTGTACTGCTTTGATTTGAAATTGATTCACACTTAGAGTTCACAACTTCGGAGGGTAATTTGTTCCAAGCCTTTACTATTCGGATTGCAATCAAGTTTTTGCCGATTAGTTTTATGTCGTTGTTCCTAGTTTAAGGGCCTCCGCTAGCTGACGCGGACGCCCGCCGCGTGCGCACGCTCGCGGGTCCTGCTCCCGCCAAATCCGTCGCACGCGCCCGCGCCAGTTAGCGCTGTTCATACAATTTCTTATTAGACTGGGCGTCCGTTCCGGATAATCCGCGTCAGCTAGCGGAGGCCCTAAGGTACCTCCTCTGCGCTAAGGGTAAGGGTCCTCTCCTGCGCGTGTTTAAGTTTCGAATGAACAGGTCGCTTAGTTGTGGACAGTCGTAATATCCATGGATGATTTTGAACTCTCAATCAAGTCGCATTCACGCCTTTTTTGCAGTGTTTTGGTAAATTTGGAATTTTGGTAAATCTACGCTCTGCACTCGCATATCAATGTATTTTCGAGGTAATAAAAATGGTTGACCTTAAAGCTCTGGTTTCCCAGGATAGCGGTGTCGTCATATAGCGGCCGTCTCCATACAAAATAATACGGCTAAATATGGATGGAGTAGTATTTTGTAACATTGTGGGCAACCAGAGTTTTAGTAAGCAATCTGTGCAAATAATATTTCTACAACTATAATAAAACCTTGCTGTGTGGCTTGTAGGAGTAGGATCCGATGCAGATGGTCCGGCAGCTCAGCTTTATCTCGGTGTCATTGCTCGGCTGCTCCGCCATGTTGTCATCTGAAAAACAATTGATAATTAGGGTCCTCACAGAACGAGCCACCTCACGAAGTAGCTCGGTCCGTGGAGCCGGCATGGCAGCCACGAGTGTGTTTGCTGCCCTGCGACACATCTGCACTAACTGAGCTGCTAGGCGCGGAAATTTCCTCGCGAGGCGGCTCGCGCTGTGTGTACAAAATGCAATTGCAAATATTAATTCAATAGAATATTACAATTACTTAGAGATGCATGGTCTTTAATGTTGAGTTACGAAGATTACACTAAATTAGGTACAGTTAAAAAAATACACAAAAAACGCATAGGTACTAAAATAATCTAAAATTCTTTAGAGGTGTTTAAGTGTCACAAGTATGTAATAAAAAAATAAAAACTCATTTATTATATCACCTAATGCCGACCCATACTGACGACCCATAGTTTGGATAATCACCAAAATGTCAAAACTTGCCAAGGCCAATGCAATTATGGTTAAAAATAATATGGAACAGGATACCTTTTTATAATTAAAACAAAAATATTACTTTGTTCATCTGCGAAAAGATAACATGCTAGTCAATCAGTGCTAACCCATTATACTTACTGTGATACTCGTACATGCAATTAATGTTGGGAACACCACAAAAATAAATACATTCATTGCATGTAAAAATATGCAAGTATAATGGGATGGCACTGATTGACTAGCATGTTTCTTTACGCAGTTTAGTGAAGTAATATTTTTCTTTTAATTAGTATAGATTTCTGCAAAGTAACGCCTGACAAAAAGAGGTATAAAGAACAACATAATTGGAAGGTTATTAATATTATATAAACATATGTATATGATAGAGGATATAAATGTGAAAGTTTAGATGTCTGGCTGTTCTTTCAGTCACAAAAAAAATGGCTGAAATTGAACAAGCAAATAGATTATAACCAGTATTAGGACATGTGATACTTTTATCCCAAGAATCTTACCCTGAGAAGGGATACCGTTATTATTGGAGTACTAATAGGAGCAGGAGTAGGACAAATAGGTTACAGCAGTGACATTTACGCGGACCAAGGCACGGGTAGAAGCTATGTAACTAATAAGTTACATTCTAAAACCTTAGAGTAGGTATTGTTTTCATTTGTAAATCCTGCATTATCATATAACAATTGTGCCCCAATACTAACTAATTTCAATAACATATTAAAACTATCGAGCGGCGCTAACAATAAAGATAATGATAAACAGATAAAGTTGCCGGAAATAACAAAATGGATTTACCAATTCCATCCATGTGTAAATCGAAATTAGATGAAAACATTCTAACATTGCCCGCCAGTTTGACGACAAATACATCAAATTGTTGCCGGAGAATGTATTGTAACACTGAAACTTCAAGTAAATGATCGATTAGGCTCGTAATTGAGTGTATTTTATTGGGTTTTTAGCATATTTGCAAGCACAATCACAATACGCGATAGGAAGTGAAGTGAATGAAGTGATAGGCGGTAGAACTGTCAAAATGATGGACGCGTTTAGTTTTCACACTTATGCGTGACTATTTTGTAGATGCACTATTAATTTTTTTAAAAGAAAATTATTAATTTTTTTTTTTTAAGAAATATGGCGTTTTTTACGATAAAAAATATTTCGCTATTTTTACTAATAATAAATATAAAACAATAAAAATCCCAAACTACGTATGTAAGCGTGTAACATCTCTCATCTCGCCGGTCTCTTGCCAGCGTCAATGTGCCAGCTCTACTCGAGCCCCCCGGCATTATAAGAGATGATGGTAAGAGACCGGATGGAATGACACTAATTCCGTGGAAGTTGGGACGGGTGCTGGTGTGGGACGCCACCTGTGTAGACACCCTAGCCCCGTCTCATCTCCACGGCACTTCTGCTAAGGCTGGCGCGGCGGCAGAGGCGGCCGAAAAATTAAAAAAGACTAAATATAGGGGTCTCGGCACCGAATATAATTTCGTACCATTTGGCGTCGAGACCCTTGGTCCGTGGGGTCCGAGCGCCTTTAACCTTTTTAAGGAAGTTTCTAAAAGGATTAGAGAGGTCACTGGTGACCGCAGAGCTGGCAGCTTCCTCGCTCAAAGAATTAGTCTTGCGATACAGCGAGGAAATGCTGCTAGCATCTACGGCACCATGCCGCAGGGGGATAGTTTTATTTTATTTTAAGTCTAGTTTTATTTATTTTTAGATCTAGGTTTTTAAGTTTTGTAGTTTAGTTTTTAGTATATTTACCAAATAAACGTTTTGTTGTTTTCATTCATATGTCAATGTCATAATGTCAGTCATTTTTATGTCATCGTCAATGTCATGTTTGCAACTGTCACTGTCAATACTATAGTGGCTTAGTGGCGTCGGTCGAGTATCATTTCGTGGTCTCTCACCTTTCCATTCCCAAGCCAAAAAATCTAAAATTCTAACAAAAATAACTTAAAAAACACTTGAAATTCTGAACAACGGCGTATAATCCATTTTACGACTTATTCGTACCGTGCGAAGCAATTTTCTTCCCTTTTATGTCTGAATAAAATTCCAACGATGTCGCTATATCATATATCAGTAAAAGCAGAGCCTGATTGGGCTATAGGAAGTAACAATGGTGATCAAAATGAAAGCCGAAACTGTACAGATGGCAGTACCCATGCCTCTGACCAAAGAGTTAAAAAAGAAAATGAAAACTCTGTCAACGTTGATATGGAACGAGCAGCCGCCGAGTCCAGTTCAAGTGGTTAGTTGCACTCATTTAATTTTTCTGAAAAGCCCCAGGAACGGCCCTTTGGTACAGTCTAACCCCTAGTTGGTAGTGACCCTGCCAATGATGCCAGAGATTCATGCTTTGAATTCTGGGTATGTTTTCCTGTTATACATGTTTTCAATGTATATAATTATTGATGATGTAGGGACATGCCAGTAACGCGTCAATGTCAGCATTTTCGTACTAACTGAAGTATAAAGGCACATTAGCAACAATCCGTTGCTGAGTGTAGAGCATAGAGTGCACACATACATAATATTGATAGTGCGTCCCACCTGGTCTTGCATATACCAATAAGTGTTAATAATAAGTTGGCAAGGGCTCATCCATTCATTAGGTCACACATTTCCCAGGGGAGGGAGAGGGTCAAGAAAATGTGACATGGGGGAGGAGAGTCACAAACTTAGTGATGTCACTTTAACTTCATCAGTAACCGAGAATTGTTTTTTTTATCACTTTACAGTTAAATAACAAGTTTTAGGTATGATAATCATATTAATCGTGTATTTTTTCCAAATCGGTTTCATTTTATAAAGTATAACGCCTACCTTATGAAGAAAGGCTAAAGGTACTGAAGCTGCCCACACTCAAAGCCAGGAGAGCGAGAGGAGACCTTATCGAGTGTTTTAAGATTGTTACCCACTGTTACAACCTCCCCGACATTCACGATATAATCAACAAGAGAACTATCAGCCGCGAGACCCGAGGTCACAGCCTAAGAATAGTTCGCACTTCCACTACTACTAAAGCTGCATATCATTCTTTGTCCAACCGTGTCGTGGCGGCTTGGAACCGTTTACCGGATAGTGTTGTAACTGCTCCCTCGGTCAATGTTTTTAAAAACAGATTGGACAAGTGGCTTTTAAACAATAAGTTAGACTGATGTTACTTAGTGATGTTATACGACTTTACAAACTTTGAACTGTATAATACAGGACACTGTGTGACATAGGCTCATCAGGTAAATAGCTGCTCGCCTATAATTATATAATAATAATAATATATATTTCTTTTATCAAGAATATATTTTTATTAAAATAATGATACCTAATTTGAATCACCAATTTAATTGGAAACAAAATTGCCAAATATGTGACGTCACACCAGTTCTTTGCCAAATGTGACAAGGAGAGGAGGAGGGGTCAAAAAACCTCGAAATTTGTGTGACGTAATATATGGATGACTCCGAATCACTGTGCAAGTTCTGAGTTGTATACCACCATGTCATTATAAATGAAGCAGCAGTGTATTATTGAATGTGTATTGTGATAGGTGCAGATATTGTTTCACAGTCCTTGTTTACAATGGAAGTGACAAAGCTGAGTAAGCATTCCAAGGCGCCCACTGATTACCAGTTTGCCAGACGATATCGGCCTGTCAGTTATGCGCAAAAGCTGACAATAGCAAATAACTGCGAACTGGTAATCAGTGGTCCCCTTTAGCATAATAATGTATGTGTTACACTTGAGTTATGAATAAATTTCTGTTACATTTTTCCATTTCTTACATGTTGTATTTACACAATTATTTCATTATTCCTTCATAAAAGGGGGGGAATGATGTAGTGACATGGCAGTGTCAAGGGGGGAAAGATGTAGGGACATGGCAGTGACACAGAGCATAGTGTGCACATACCTATGTCCCTTTCTTGGTACAACCCTAATCAATTAGGCAGTAGTTTTTAAATTTTGTCACTTCATGTAACTGATTGAAATGATTTTTGTCGAAATGTTAAATTATTTCAAAGATATTGCTTAGGCACCACCTCATATATTGTACGCCAAATACTGGGTGATATAAATAATAAACAGAAGGGTCGTTCTCGCCGTTCTTGAAAATACATACCTAAACTTGCCAGACTAACTAGGGTTGCTTCTGTATTAATTTAGAATTTTAAAAAGGTAACATAAGTTTACAGACATACATACATCGATTCGTTTATACATACATCTTATCATGTTTACATTCCTTAGAGACTGCATTTTGACGTACATGACAGTAGGTACTTACGTAGCGGCGGGGACGTCAAGTGAGCAACGCGCGCACAGCCCGACTAAGCTCTGCCCGAGAGTGCCCGAGAACGCCTGTAAATGTAACGTCTGTGTGCGTAAATGTCACGTCTGTGTGCGTGCGGCGAAAATGGCACTTGGTAATGAGCAGAGATCGGACAAATTTGCGTCATTGCTCGCAATAATGTGGACATGACTCCAAAATTAATCAAATATGTAATCATTTAATTACTTTCTTACTTGACTTAAATTTTAATTCCTAGTCAATAAATACAAAAGTTTGTTAAAGTATAGATTTATTACAGAAAATAATCAGTATTTTTTCCAAATTTTCTGCAGTCAGTCTATTTCTTTTTACATCAAAAATATACTTAAGTGCTGAAAAACTCCGCTTGCACTCCACTGATGTTAATGGGGCCTGGGGCAAACTTAAGTAGTTTTATAGGAATATTATTATTCCAGTATAATTCAGAGTTTATTTTCTGTTCTAAGTTGTGGGCGATAACCTCAAAATCGGGATAAACTAAACAAGACTGACTGCAGAAAATTTGGAAAAAATACTGATTATTTTCTTTAATAAATCTATACTTTAACAAACTTTTGTATTTATTGACTAGGAATTAAAATTTAAGTCAAGTAAGAAATTAATTAAATGATTACATATTTGATTAATTTTGGAGTCATGTCCACATTATTGCGAGCAATGACGCAAATTTGTCCGATCTCTGGTAATGAGCGAACTCTCTGCTCCGGCGCGCGCCGCCGCTATTTACTTTGTGGTATCAGCCTGTCAGTTGTTTAGTTGTACTGTCAACCTTTTGTTCTAATTGACAGGCCGCTACCGATACCATCCGGTGGGCTGTTAATCAGTGAGCCCGTTAACAATAAATGATTTGTACTTCTATCAATTAAATGTTCATAGTAAAATATTAAATATTCTGGTTTAGAGCCAGCGTCAGCTGAAGTCCCCGGAGAGCCTCTCCGAGTGGTTACACCCGGCTATCACCGCAGGTATGTAACATTCTATTTATTATGCTAGTTTCCTAAATAATGGTCTTTATAGAGTTAGACCAAGATAACTCTGCAGCGATTTTGATAGCCTAAATTATGCAAGTGTTATTTAAATGTCATAATTTAATATAAGTTTAATGTTTAAAATAACACTTGCCCAGTCTATTGCAAGGCTCGGAACAGTCGGAACCGGTTTTTCTTAATACAAAAGATAAACATTATTTCATTATTAATGGGAATATCTAATAATACGAAGTTGTTATGTAAATACATGATTCAATCCTACGTAATGACTGATGACCATAAAATAGTTAAATATATTAGGCTATTTCGGGGTTTAAAAAAAAAAACGGGCAAGTGCGAGTCGGACTCGCCCACCGAGGGTTCCGTACTTTTTAGTATTTGTTGTTATAGCGGCAACAAAAATACATCATCTGTGAAAATTTCAACTGTCTAGCTATCATGGTTCATGAGATACAGCCTGGTGACAGACAGACGGACGGACAGCGGAGTCTTAGTAATAGGGTCCCGTTTTACCCTTTGGGTACGGAACCCTAAAAACAGTTATTTTGGTCTAACTCTAACAGCATACTGGCTTTTTATGAAGCTGGCATATTGTACAAAGTTTGTTTACAAAAAAATTAGACTTAGTCCAAGCTAAATCCCGACCAGAAATATACGACCATTGTCAAGAGGGCGCTGTTATTCTCATGTATAGGGTGACCGTTCAGTTTAGTATAAAAAATTTAGTTCCAATGAAATTCCGCAATATGGCGCGTATTACTGGTCAGGCTTTAACTCTGTATGTGATTTGCAATGACAAAGTGCGGAAATGTCATCATTAATGTCGATTTTCTATCAAAATAATGACACTCCCTCACTTTAGTTTTATTAAATGTGATGCAAGGTTAACTTGGACGGACACTAAGCAAGCATGAAGCAAACAGTTATTAAAATTCATGAAATGAAAACCCTTAAGGCTGCTTTTCCACGAAAGATGTGCGAGGATGTGTAGAACCAATATAATCACTTCATTTAACTTTATTACCCTGCCTACGAAGGTCCCGGGTTCAAATCCTGGTAAGGGCATTTATTCGTGTGATGAGCATGGATATTTGTTCCTGACTTCCTGAGTCATGGGTGTTTTCTATGTATTTAAGTATTTATATATTATATATATCGTTGTCTAAGTACCCTCAACACAAGCCTTATTGAGCTTACTGTGGGACTTAGTCAATTTGTGTAATAATGTCCTATAATTTTTTTTTTTTTTTATTCATTTAACTTCACTTCAAGTTTATTGTCATTGTATAACACAACTTTATGTTAACGTTTCACCATAGTACTAATATTGTATGCATTCCACAGTGCCCTAGTGTCTCACTGTATACTACATTTCATTTACCATGGCGGGATTCCATTTGAGACGGTCATTAGGCGTAAACAATACAAGTAGTGAAAGAAAAGATACCCGGCTAACTTTTTTTGCGGCGTCGTGTCTTACATGTAGCTGTCCAGTCTTGATCCTTTTGTGTTATTATTTGACCACACGCTGGCTTTGAAGAGCAGAGCTCGTAAACAATGGGGTTGGCCGGTCGAAGTATTAAACAGATGGTGCCATCATAGCTTGCCCTGTCAATCCCTAGAATTGTGTCAAATTCTTGTTTTTTTTTGGAATTTTGTGACCTGGATTCCAGTACTTTAAGCCAAATCTCATAGAACAAAACTAGAGACAGGGGCAAGCTATGATGGCGCCATCTATGCAAACCTTTGACAGTTGCCAACCCCATTGTTAAACAATTTTTATTTATTTATTTAGAAAACAAACAGCCTTTTACAAATATATTTAAAGTAAATGAACTAAAAATAGGCCTAAAGTTTCCTACATTACTAAGAAAACTATTACATAGAAATGTAAATTACGCAATTATAAATTACCGGTTTAGTTGTGTTGTGTACTACATGCAAGTAAGTTAAGAAAACATACAAAACTATGAAAAATATGACTGGAACCAAATTGATCAATTTCTAGAAAACAAAATTTGCCGAACTTTGTTCTTGAACACGGACAAACTATCTTTTTCCTCGCGTTGTCCCGGCATTTTGCCACGGCTCATGGGAGCCTGGGGTCCGCTTGACAACTAATCCCAAGATTTGGCGTAGACACTAGTTTTTAAGAAAGCGACTGCCATCTGACCTTCCAACCCGGAGGGTAAACTAGGCCTTGTTGGGATTAGTCCGGTTTCCTTCACCGAAAAGCGACTGGTAAATATCAAATGATATTTCGTACATAAGTTCCGAAAAACTCATTGGTACGAGCCGGGGTTTGAACTCGCGACCTCCGGATTGCAAGTCGCACGCTCTTACCGCTAGGCCACAAGCGCTTCACGAACACGGACAAACTATGAACAAAAATATCTATATCGTTAAGAGATTCATTATACAAATAACAAGTGCGCCTAAAGAAAGAGTTTTTAGCATACTGTGTGCCACAGGAACAGGAACATATCAACATTATGGTGCAGTATCAAGTGGAATCCCACCATGGTAAATGAAATGGAGTATTATGCTGTATATCTGTTTGAATAAAAAAAAAAGTTTTTCTCGCTTCTATTGATTCTTAACAAACACATCCCTCGCTACGCATCATCGTACATCCCTTGTAGAAAAGCAGCCTTAGATATTTTAAAAAGCATAAAGACAGTAGACTAATAATATATTATTGACCAAATAAGGTGGTTTTGTAACCTCATTTTAATACGGAAAAAAATTGTTCAATACTTTTACTAAAAATGGTGCGAAGTGCTTTAAAAAATGAGGAAACTTCATAGCAAGATAAGTGAAACTGCCATATATTTGTGATTTTAATAAATAATCAAGTTATTTCATTCACAATTTCCTAACCTATTTATACCTATAAGTAGGTACATGCATTGTTTATCTATACTCCAATCTGTGTTTTTATGTACCAGATACCAAAACCACAACTTGATTAACCACATTACTAAAGTAGGGACGCTAAGTACGAAGAATTCCGTCCATTGACCCGCCTGTTCCTACCTCCATCGCACGCGTGTAAATTTATTGCTGCCCATGCCCATGATGCCCATGACACAGTATAATACAGTAGATTAACGTCGAACAAAGGTACATCGCGCGGTTTGTATGTGTGCGTGCCGTGTACGCACGCGCGCGGCCCGCGTCACATGGAAACGGCGCGGCTTGAATATGCTTGAATCAGTCCGGGCTGCGCCGCCGCCGTGTTCAGAGCGTTGTCAACTTGTCACTCGAAACGACAAAAATGTCATCAGTGCGCGGTCAAGGCAGTACTGCAGTGTGTATGGCTGTTTACAAAACAATATTTAAAATGTAAGATAGGTCTCTCAATGTATGAGGAAATGAGTGAGATCGGGCGTACATTACCCTGTCCTGGTTTTCCTAAACAATAATTTATATGTATACACGTATACAAGTTTATCGTAGAAGTGTGTAAAATAGATAAGTCGTCATAAAACTCATAATGTTAGTGTGCTGCTAGAAAATTTTAGGTATTACAAATACTTAGCTTAATCTATATTTATTTTACATTATTAGCCAAGACGAATCATATTCAAGTGTATGGAGTATTAATTCAATTAAATAGGTACGCAAGTATAATAATTCGTTTGTGTTTGATGTTGTACCTATCGACTATTACTAGCATATTACTTATTATCAACTACATATTGTTTAATAACACCTAGCATTCGAAATAAGTATAAGTAATTGTTACCCAACAAAGTGCGACAACCCTGTGCGCCGGAGATTGGTTACTGCTACTATTATACTGTGCCCATGAAGCCGGTCGATGACACCATGCAAGCGGGACAGCAATATAATTATCCGCGTGCAATGCGTCTGGTGCGCAGAGTTCGGGCCATCTCCAACAGCACCCTGACCATGATTGCGGACGGGTCTTCAGGCCTATATTTAAAAACTTCTACTGCATGACTCGTGTGCGCAGGAATATTAAGTGAGTACCTAAGCGGATTTTCTTGACTCTTGTTTTTTTGGAAAATCTGAAGAAACACGATTTGTAGTATATAGTTAGCTATAATTAAATACTTATGTATTTAGCTTTAAGATAGAAATTGTCACTAACAACCCGTAAATTGTCACGAATAAAATAGGAACGAGCGGCTCAATGAACGAAATCGTCGTGCTCAGCGTCCATACTTTACCCGACTCTGCTTTTTTACCAGTTTGTACTAAAATGAGATGATGAGAGATAAATTAGGCCAGAAAGAGCTGTCTAAAAACACAGATTAAGCTCAATAGTTTCTTTTTTCTTTTGTGTGATTCGACATTTAGAGACTGTATACATCTCTTATAAAGTATCTAATATTTCATAGATTCCATATTTGTATTTTTCGGTTATTTTTATTGCTTGTAAAAATTTGACATGTAAAAGTGCCCCTGTGGCCTATTTGCTGAATAAATATTTGATTATTTAAGGTCCAACTGGTACGCTAAAGAGCGATCAAGCAATTTTTCGAAACAAGAATGTCAATTATTACATGCCTTAATCGACAAATACAGTGAAATAATGTTCAACAAAAAGACACACAGCGACCAATTTGAAGAAAAAATTAACTTGGGTGAAGATTGCGGCCGAGTTTAATGCCGTGTCGTCGAATAAAAGGACTTTGAGGCAGTTGCAGGCAAAACTGGACAATATGAAAAGGAACAGAAGAAAGGTTAGTGATTTTTATAAATTTTTATTTAAGACTTTGACAAACTCGTATATCTAAGGCTGGGCCTTACGGGTACTAAAGGGGCGGTTGACAGGCCGCCGGACGGGGATCGGCCTGACAGTTAGAACAAAAAGTTGATAGTTCCCAACAACTGACAGGCCGCTCCGGCGGATTGTTAATGGGCCCCATAAGAATGGTCCTAGTTCATTGGTGTCACTCACGAATGCGAGCCAATCGTGCAGTCTAACGCAACTAGTTGCGACAAATCGCGCCCGTGATGCGAACTCATCAACCAATCGCATTCTAGTGTTAGACTGCACGATTGGCTCGAATTCGTGTGCGTGACACCGCTGGACTGGCCCCATTCTTATTGCCCGTAAGGCCCGTCCTTAGATATACTACTTCAATGATTTAAGACCATAGTGGACCACCGCTTCTCCATACTAACATAGTCCTCATTTTCCTCCCTGGATATTGAGATAATCGAAAATATATTTCGACTATTTGATGTAAGTACATTAACCATAGCTATTGCCCCCATGTATGATCTTTTTTAGATTTTTGTTATTATTATAAGAATTAGGAGCGAAAAACAAATTTCATACAAATCATTAAAAGCAGTATCCCAACCATTTTTCGACCTCTCGTTGGCATAAGATTGAGCTGTAATTTGGGACGTTCTTTCAAACACGTATAATTCATTTTATTTTGACGACCCTAGTTACCACCAAGTTGTTACCAGTGGTAACTACTGGGATTTTTTTCCCCACCTTTTACCTCTGGTGATAGACGGATTTTTTTTCCCCAGTAGTTACCACCAAACTTTGTATAGCGTTCAATACTAATAAAAACGGTAAATATAATAGAGTGCTTTAATTGTTAAAGTGAATTAGTTATTAGTTTAATTTTAAGTCGATTACTTATTTTTTATAAATTTCATCCTAACGTTAATTTCTCTTTAACTATTTATTTTTTGGACTTGCGCCGGATTTAATATTTTTGATTACTTTTGAGGCAGTTTACTGAAACATTAATCGAGATATAATTATTTATTAAAGCACTCTATTATTTATACTATTTCTACTGTTTTATTAGTATTGAACTCTAATATTTTGGTGGTAACAACTTGGTGGTAACTAGTGGGAATAACCCTATTTTTTATTTACTAATGTAAACAGAATTCATTTATTTATTTGGAACAGAGTTGCATTTCTTTTGTTTCGTTCTGTTTCATAACAAAGGAAGTTCAACCATATTTTAGTCACTGTTTTTTTTGTATCTAAGGAGGATAAAGTTAACATCATATCATAATTACAGAAAGAACGATCAGAAGCAAATAACCTGTCCAAAGTTGTCGTTATACCTGTCTTAGAGATGCCACCAACGAACACCGACAGCGACGACCGTGTCTCGCTGAACACGACGACAACCGACCGTCTCTCGCTGGACACGACGACAACCGACCGTCTCTCGCTGAACACGACGACAACCGACCGTCTCTCGCTGAACACGACGACAACCGACCCTCTCTCGCTGGACACGACGCCAATCAACTGTGTCTCGCTGGACACGACGACAAACGACTGTGTCTCGCCAGATGGGCTCGCTGATATAGATGAGCAGGCTTTGAAATCGGTGAGTAGATGTTGCTAGGCACTAGGCAGAGTGATGGCAGGTGGACTGAATTTGTTAACGGAGTGGTGCCCGCTTTCCGATGAAAGAACCCCCTGGCGTCCGTTGGCTCGTTGGGTGCACGACATTCGGAAGATTGCGGGTCACTTCTGAATGAGATTAGCTCAGGACCGGGACAAGTGGCGTAATGGAAGAGGGGCCTATGGTCAGCAGTGGGCGATAAAGGGCTGATATGATGATGATGAGTAGAGAGGAAGGCCTAGTGTTTATATTATAAATAGTCAAAGTCACAATTATATAACTCAAGCTCGCTCGGTGTCGCCAGCGAAACCGGCTCTCGCTGAACACGACGACAAATGGGGACCGTCTCTCTAGACAGGATCGCTAATGTAGATGAGCAGGCTTTCAATGTGATAAGTAGTAAGGCTAATTTTATAAATATTTTCACGTAATATGAAATAGATGTCATGTATTATACGAAAGAAAAAGTTGAAGACCTCCAGAGCCCAGGGCTAGGGTTAAACCAGCGTCATCTGCATTCCTGCTAACCACTAGCCTCGTATAATTTAGGTATGATTTACATAGTAGTAGATGTGATGTAGTAACACAAATCAACATCAATGATATGTTTCAACACTTTTCATAGTATTTATTTATTTCAGGAACTACAGATTGATGAAGTGCTAGAACCTTCTGATGAGGTAAGCTTTATTAGAATCATTTAGAACAATAATAATAACGAAATAAAAAAAAGTTACACTCGTTTTTGGCATTTTTTAATACTTTTGGCTACTTTATTTTTGGGAAATCTACTTCCTGGGACAAGAGAAGAAATGACACGGGCCCAATTTCCCGCGTGCGATGCCTTAGTCGGTGATACTATAGGCCTATTACACTACCTATTTTTACAAGCTTATAATTAACTTGCCTTAGTATGGATGTCAGTGTGGGTCACACTTTGAAAGCAAAATTTGACCCACTTCTCTCTTCTATAAAATCTTCTACGAAATCTTGCATAAAAATATAATAACAGATTTTGACGAGTTGGACGAAAAAACCTCGTGATGTTGACGGTCGCATATTGGCGCCGGGTACGATCGTGTCCGAGTCCGACACTAGTGTGAACAGAGGGCTCACCGCGAACCACGTTCGACGTGTTGCCTCCCTGTCACACTTACGTACGAATTTATAAGTGCGACAGAGAGGTAACATGTCGAACGTGGTTCGCGGTAGGCCTCAGAGGCGCCACCAACCGATCAAAATATTTGCTTTTCGTATCAGAAATTATAAACTTTTTTTTTCTACTTATTATTTAGGGACTTCAATCAGTTACATGATTATGCCAGCCCCATCGTACCTTATTCTAGTATTTTTACATGCCTACTTATGGGACATGTACCTTTTAAAATAATCTAGAACATATAAAAATATCTTTTTAGCCTCTCCTGATGTCGGTACAGCTACAATTATAAAGTTATTGTTTTATATTTCAGGAACCACATTCAACAGCTGCTGTGATTGACCCATTACTATTGGAATGTTCTGAGGTACATATACACTTAAAAGCAAAGAAAACGGGTCACTCTTTCTGTCACATTTGATATACCCCGGCGAAAAGGGTAGCGGCTGACGGTGAAATTCAAAATTGCTTATAGTTGTCATGTTTTCTGAATTATTTTTCTCACTGCACCCACATTCGAGAATTTCTGTTTTGCCATATGGTTGAGTGGTAGAGAATGCCTTAAGGCATTAAGTTCGCCATTTGTACTTATTTTTATTGTTCAAAATTTTAAATAATAATAATAAATCCAAATAAATCTGAGAGACTGATCAATATAGTATACTCACAATACTCTAACAACAAATAATCTTACGACTATTTACCATAAAATATTAAAACCAATTTACCTTGGAATATCCTACTAATTTTAACAGGGATACAAAAAGCCATGAGCACCTGTGAGTACAACTATACCGATACAATCTGAAATACTTATCGTACTTATTCTAAAAATAAGTTTTTGGCAAAAATTTCATTTTTGGTACAAGCTTTATCGCTGACTGTACTTTTCTTTCCACGGGCAACTAATACTCATCGAGTTGGAGCAAAAAGCTATGGGAACTTAGCAGGAGACAACTCCAAATTATAACAGGGGTGTTTACGGGCCATTATGGGGTCAAAGGGGTTTTGGCCAGGATGGGACACTCTGACAACACCGATTGTCGAATGTGTGGTGAAGAGGAAGAGACAATAACACACCTAACGCCCTCGCCAGACAAAGAATGAAGGACTTTGGAGCAGGCTATCTGGAACCAAAGGAATTCAAAAGGCTACCCATAAGCTCCATCGTCCGACACATGGAAATGGTCAAAAAGGCTCTTGAGTAGCTAATGGGTCTTTCCTTAGGGGGCAACTACACAAAAGATCCCTATGGGTCGAAGTGTATCCGCAAGGGCCCCCGGTAATTAGAAGATAAGATAAGAATACTCATCGAGACAATTCTAAAAACCCCAAACACAATTAGGTTACGTTGTTTTATCACAGAGTTCCTATGGCCACCTCCTGTCTCCATCATCAGATCATCTCGATGGTACCATAATATTGCATTGTCACCCGACTTACATATGTATGCAAATTTTCAGCTTCATCGGAAACCGGGAAGTGGGTCAAATTTAACTTGCAAGATTTGATAACAAACAGACACCGGTCAGTTGAAAGTAAATAAAAGCTTGTCATGATAAATGTTAACACATTACATTCTTCTAATATTAAAGAAAAACTGCTTCATTTTCGTAACACAATGGAATCAATATAGTAGATTGTTAACCAAGGGATGCAAGGCACTCATGATGATGCCTTTCACCCGAGTTAAACACTCTACTTTTCATTTCGAATACGAGGAAACTAAAATACATGTTTTTTAGACTAAGTATATATTTTACAGTACATACTTTATAGCACTAGTGCGAAAATTAGCATATTACGTTACTGTGTCGAACATTTAAAGGGCCATATGGACATTATGGACTGTAAAACGTTGTACAATACATGTGCGAATAGGTAATTCGCAACTCATATCGATTTAAAACACTCCCTTCGGCCGTGTTTTAATTTATCGCCACTCGTTTCGAATTTCCTATTTTTCGCACTTGTATCGTAATGTACTATTATAGCATTTTTTGACGGTACAATCAGCTGCAAAAATATGTATCGATAGAATAGTCTCATAAATATGGTACTACGCTCTTATTACACTGGAATAAGATGCTATGGGACATATTTTTGAGTAAGATGTGTACACCCATATTTTTACACTTGAGTGTTGTACATTCAATTAACCATTATGTTAAATATCCGAATGGAAATGGTATACCAAATCCATTTAAAACTAAGTTTCTATAGCGTATCATATTATATTAAAAATAACCGGCCAAGAGCATGTCGGGCCACGCTCAGTGTAGGGTTCCGTAGTTACTCTTCCGTCACAATAAGCTAAACTGGAGCTTAAAGTGTAGTAAATGGTACCTTTCACCAGAGTTAAACAAATAGGCAAATTTGCATAATCAGTACCTAATTAAAGTAAGTCTTTTTACTATGAAGGGAAAACTTTTTGCGATAACTCAAAAACAGCTAAACTGATCATGTCCGCTATAGTTTTCATTTAATGTCTTTCTTAAGCTCTACTTCCACGATTTTTTTCATATTTTTTGGACCTATGGTTCAAAAGTTAGAGGGGGGGGGACACATTTTTTTTTTCTTTCGGAGCGATTATCTCCGAATATATTCACTTTATCAAAAAATGTTTCTTGAAAACCCCTATTAGTTTTAAAAGACCTTTCCAACGATACCCCACACTTTAGGGTCGAAGCGAAAAAAAAAATTCACCCCCACTTTACGTGTAGGGAAGGTACCCTAAAAAAAATTAAATTTTTAGATTTTATTGTACGACTTTGTCGGCTTTATTGATTTATATATCCATACCAAATTTCAGCTTTCTAGCACTAACGACCACGGAGCAAAGTCTCGGACAGACAGACAGACAGACAGACACAGACAGACGGACATGGCGAAACTATAAGGGTTCCGTTTTATGCCATTTGGCTACGGAACCCTAAAAATGGTACTTAAAATGCTTTAATACTAAGTTTCTATAGCGTATCATATTATATTAAAAAAAATGGTACTTAAAATGCTTTAGTGCAGAAACGTATCACTTTATGCACACTTTTTAGAACAACAATGACCCTCTTTCAGATTTTCAGAGCATGAAATATGTTTTTTTTTTTATTAAAAGCTAACTAGGGCTAACGCTAGGTTAATCTGTTTTGTGACGTGTATTTTTTGTTTTTCGTCAGCTCCGGCCCGTCCCGAGCGTCCCGCCCTCCCCGCCTCGGGTGCGTGCCTCTCCGGCGGCTCGGCGCGTCGCCTCCCTGCCTCGTAAGTCATACAGTCTAAATATTTCATTTTTGACCCATTTCGTAGCTTGTCACAGTGACAAACAATGAAAGTCGCTAGAGACCTCATGCTATTGTCACTGTGATTAAATTTAGAATCTGACAATATTGTACAAAAATGTCATATTAATTAAATTTTAATACAAGTGCTGTTAAATAGTGACAAAAAAAAAACTAAAAAAAAAAACGCAACTTTACAACTATCACAATTGTAAACGCCTGTAGATTTTGATGACAATATTGTATTCACAAAATTTTAATTGTAACGTACAATTTTTTTTTTGTTCAATAAAATGTAAATTTTTGCTTCAAGTTCTTACACACAAGGATAAACTTTAGTCTAGGTTAGAATTTTAATAGGTGTATCTCACGGAATAACTTTTATTGAATTAGTCTACCTATTTAAATCATGGATGATAGCAAAAAAAAACAATGTTGCCTATAATGTACGAGAAAAAAAAGAAACTATTGAGCCAAGTGAGGCTTTAGTTTCAAGTCCCCTATGACAGTTAGTGACCATTGTCATTCTACGCGAGAAGTATATTTTTATTATTAATTACTTTTACGGTTCTTTTTTATACCACGTCAGTGACAAACAAGCATACGGCCCGCTTGATAGTAAGCAGTCTCCGTAGCCTACGGACGCATGCAACTATAGAAGTGTTACATGCGCGTTGCCGAGCCTAACACCGCACCCTCGTTGAGCTCTGACAACCTCTCACCGGCTCACTGTTATTTGGATGCGTCTATAATAATTATTACAAACAAATACATATATAAAATTGAAAAAAAAAAACGAATGGTGCCTGTTACTGTGTACTTGCACACATCAAATTATTATTAAATGTATATTTATTTCAGGTTTTCGAAAACGAGCGAAACCCACCGAAACAGAACGTGAAAGAAATCAAAAATTACGACAAACAAAATTTGACGCAATACACTGTACGAGAGAATACGATAGGATATTATTTGAAACTAAACTTCAGCATTTAGAAGAGAAGAGGAGAGAAGATAGAGACATTTATGAATTGAAGAAGAGAAAATTGGAATTGGAAATTAGTTTGTTGGAAAGACAAAATAAAAATTAAATTTTATAAAGCGTTTTTTTGTTGTTTGTGTTTTCCAAGGTGAAACCATCATATTAACCGTTTGGCTGTCATTTTTCATATCGAAAATCATGCACACGCCAACAGCATTTATACAATTCAGCCAGTATAAATCTCAATGTAAGCATGCAATATCGGACAATTCTCCATACCGGAATACTGGTATTGAAAACTACGATTTAAAAATGTTTTTAATACAGTTGCTCAAAAAGTGCTACTTTACGTAGCTGTTTATCGTGCGGAAAGTTGGATTTCGCGAACTAGTGCTTTTTACTTTTCCACTTGTTCCAATTCATGAATACTTATTGATGAGTGTTAATGTTAGTTTTCTTTAAAAGTCGTAATCAACATAAAAACCTACTGTTATTGTAAAAATAATAAATATAAGCATATTTCATATTTTATTACTTACCTCTTCATCATTATAACACGTTTATTTTTAATATTAAAAAAACCGTTCATAATAAGTTGTCTGAATGGAACGGAATAGCTGCCGAAACGCATGACAAAGCAGAGGCGTTTTTTCTTACTGCAAGAATGTTTTAAGTTTCCCAAGGCAACATTCGATATTGTTTTCATACAATTTAAATATACGATACAGATCGTAAATAACGATACTTAGGTAATAATAGTATAATATTTTTTATTTACAATTGTTTCTGTCTTATAGAACATGCATAAAAAAAGTACTTGTTGTTTTTCTTATTTTTTCGCAACTGTATTATAAAACGTCGTTCGATACACGTGCGGAAATGTCATTCTTCACTCGTTCCTCGGTACTCGTGAAGTAATGACATACTTTCCGCACTAGCATCGAAATGTACTATTTTGACGATAAATCAGTCAATGAAAATAGTTAGTTATTAATATTTTTTTACACATCTACAATTAATTAACATAGTCTATATATTTTAATACATTTACTACCAACGTTTTCGTAGCGCTACGCTCGTAACCGATCCCAGCGTTTTCCCGCTCTATGGAGAAAAGCGACTACGAACAGAGGACCCGCCGAGCGGGTTCCCGGCACTCGATGTGTTAAGTACCAACAGCCGTCTTCTTTTTATAATTGTATAGTTTTTGTCATAATTTAATCTTCTTAAAAATTTCAATACAGAAACAAACGTCGAGGCAAACGATTAGACGAATCGCCAGCTGGTAAGCGAATAACGTTGCCCATGGACACCCGCAACACGCTATTTTGTTGAAGGTCGTATCGGTCCGGAACTCCGGAAGTATCGCAGGCGACAGTTCATTCCACAGCTGTGATGGGAAAAGTCTAATAAGACAAATTCGTGCTTCGAATTTAATAAATCATTTATTTTCGTGATAAACTCAAATTTCATACAGAAGTAATATGAAAACATTTGACATATTGTGCCCACGAAATGGGCCGGCCTCAGCATAAGCTCAAAGTAAATAGCGGCGGCGCGCCGGAGCAGAGAGTCCGCTCAGTACAGTGCCATTTTCGCCGCACGCACACAGACGTTACATTTACAGGCGTTCTCGGACACTCTCGGGCAGAGCTTAGTCGGGCTGTGCGCGCGTTGCTCACCTTACGTCCCCGCCGCTACGTAGGTACCTACTGTCATGTACGTCAAAATGCAGTCTCTAAGGAATGTAAACATAATAAGATTTATGTATAAACGAATCGATATATGTATGTCTGTAAACTTATATTACTAACTCCTTTTTAAAATTCGAAATTAGTACAAAACCAACCCTAGTGAGTCGGGCAAGTTTAGGTATGTACATATTTTCAAGAACGGCGGGAACGACCTTCTGTTTATTTTGTGGCATAATGCTGACCCGAAAGTCAGCGCTGATTTCCCGGCGACCTTCGATAAGTAAAATTGAATGCGCGTGGTGTACGAAAGTGCCATATAGCGGTTGCAATTATAGGCATATTTTGTCTGTCAAGCGAGAAGTTAGTTAAAATCGTAATAATTTCTATGAAATCCGATGATATGGCTGATCGTGTCTTAGACAATTCTGGACGATGGTATTATTGGTAATTATTTATTATTATAGTTATTAATTGAACACAGTGCAAGCTTACAGTACTACACCAATTCGCTTACACACTAGAAAAATACATATCAGGAAAATAAAAAAATTAAAACATGCAAATAGATAAAATGTCAAGAAAGATAAAATTTACAAATTCAGCCAATTCATTACAATAATTTGAATTTAGAAAGTGTCTAGCAGTATTGCATAGGTACGCTAAACTATTGGCAAACATGTCGGCATCTGCGTACTGCGCGAGCATTGAATGTAGGCTCTATAGAGCGCGCGAGGCAGGAGCGTGCCTCGCGTAGCATGTGCAAGCAGAAGAGTAATTACATTAACAATGCTGTTTTCAGCTAAAAATTAACTTGTTTTTTGATTTTTCAAAAGTTTCGGTGACTTTTTTTCTTCCTACGGCAATTATCCGCTTATTTCGTCATTCTTATTTCCACCACAAGTACCTACTTTTGGAAATCTGTAGTATTTGCAGTCACTATTCTTTTTAATGTTTTTACAATTTGCAATTATAACACATCTTATTAGGACCATATTTATCTGAAAATCAACGTTTACTGCAAAACCTATGACATCTGACAGCAGCAAGAAAATTGACATTTCCGTATCTGCTTCTCTATCACTCGAATATGCAAGAGGCAGATAAGTCAATTTCGATTTTCCTAAAGCAGCCTAAATGGTTTCATTTTGTAATCTTTTCCGAATTGTAGCGAAACTCGATTGAATGTTCTCTCACTATAAATAAGTTTAAACTGTCGTGAGACATACTAACATTAAACTAATTCTACGGATAGCCGCGAATCAGCGCTGCTGGCACTGTTAGTGCTTGAGAATGGGGACCTAGGCTCTCCGAAAGATATCGCGCGAGTGACTAAAAACACGTGAGTGTAGTCCGTAGAATTAGTTTAATATAAATAAGTTGATAAAGATCTTTACGAGTATGAGAAGAGAACACGATGTTTACCGCAGATGGGCCTGTCCGGAATGCGGCAAGGTCTCCTGGTCGCCAGCCCACCTCCGCATCCATATGCGAGTCCACACCGGCGAGCGGCCCGCGTGTTGTCACGTGTGCGGCGCACAGTTCCGCACTCAAGGCAACTTGGCACGCCATCTGAGAGCTCACAGTGGGGAGAAACCGTTCGCCTGCGAGCACTGTGAAAGAAGGTAGGCTACTTCATACACACCCGCATGTTGCCATGTATGCGGAGCACGGTTAGGTACACACGGCAACTTGGTGCGCCATCTGAGAGTTCACAGTGGGGGGAAGGCATTCGCTTGCGAGCACTGTAGCATATGGTAAATATCACAGATGTCATGTCACCAACTATTGGAGGTGGGCTAGAATGTGGTTCCACAGTGAGAGACACATTGTAACCTCCATACTGACAAAAAACTTTCAATCTCGAGCAAGCAAGCTCGTTGCGTTCCACAGAAACCTTTCCCGTGCGTACACTCAAACAAAACTAACCCAGATATGAATAAGAGTAAGAAATTTAAGAAGTTAAGTAATTCTTAAATCTCTTACTCGTTACAAAGGGACCGGTCTGAATACCCGCGCCAGGCATCTCAGCCCAGCACACGCTGAGACTGGAACCCTTTGCCCAATATTTCTACTTTGTTGATCTGTACCACTGTACACATTAATTTCTTTTTTCTTCTTTATTATGTATTTTTATATTTTGTTTTCTATTGCACCTGTATTTAATATGTGACCATAAAAAAAATCATATTCTCATTCTAAAATATTATCGTGGCTATATTTAGCTACAAAAGCCCGTTTTAAACATAGTCTGACCTCGTTAATAGGTTTGACCCGAAACACAATCATTGATCAAACCATGTCTATGCTTCTTCATTCAAAGATATCAAAGTTATTTTTCCTTTCAGGTTCACACAAAAGTCTGTGCTAATCAAGCACGTTCGTATCCACACAGGAGAGACTCCATATTCCTGCAACATCTGCAACAAACAGTTCTCCCGCAGCTTCACTCTTGCTTGCCATCGTCGCGTCCACGGAGACATTAAGGAAGAACCCCCTAAGGAAGCACAAATACCACCACCTCCAGAAAAATGGACTTGTGATATGTGCCATAAAACGTTTAAAAATAAATCTTATAAACATGCACACATGCTATTACATATAAGAACGAAAGAATTCAAATGTCATGTTTGTGAAAAAAAGTTTACAAGTGAAAGTAGTTTAGAAAAACATCTTACAGTACACAACCAAGTTAAGTGTAGTGTTTGTGAGAAAGAGTTAAAAACTCAAGCTAATTTAGCGAGGCATATGTTAGTGCATACAGGTGAACGACCGTTTCCTTGTAGTTTTTGTAGTAGAAGATTTACGCAAAAGTCGGTATTGATTAAACATGAGAGGATACACACGGGTGAGATGCCGTACGAATGTGAAATGTGTTTGAAGAAATTTTCTAGAAGTTTTACTTTGGAGAATCATTTGAAGCGAATTCACAGAAAAGAAAAGGTAGAGAATATTAAAAATGGGATGACATCGTCTAAGAAAAAAAAATCTGACCCTAAAAAAGAGAATTCTGAAAGTGAAAAGGAAAAGTCTCCAGCTGAGACGCCGGAGTGCGATATGAAGCGATTTTGGTGTGTAAACTGTGATAATTTGTACAATAATAAAGAATTCTATATACATGAATGTGCACAAATAAATAAATTTGAAATTAATGACGTCTGTGGGAATAATGTGCCAGAAATTGATTATAGCGATCACGAAGATAATGAAAGCAGTCAAAGTCCATTTTTAGATGTAAAAGAAGAAGTCACAATAAAACAGACAGGACCCGATAATATAAATGATCAATTCAAACATGAAATATTTTTTGATACTTTACCAACAAACATTGCCGATATAGAAGCAAACAATTCAACAATAAATACCGATACAGATATTTTGATAGATAACGAAAAGAAATACCAACCTATAGAAAGCAATGAAAAAAAAGCAAAAGTTCGCAAAAAAATGGACATGTAAGCTTTGTAAAAAAACATTTAAGAAACAAAAGCAATACCAGAAGCATTTGAAAGCTCACGACGCTAAAGGTTACTGCGAAATATGTAAAAAGCATTTTAATAGCAATGGTAATTTAATCAGACATAAGGTAATGCATTCTGGCGAGAAGCCATTCCAATGCGACTTTTGTAAGAAGAGATTCACTCAAAAGAGTGTTTTAATTAAGCACCAAAGAATACACACTGGAGAGATGCCTTATACCTGCGATATTTGTGACAAAAAATTCGCCAGACGCTTCACTCTACTAAACCATAAGAAAGTTCACAGCACAGTCAAACCGTACTCCTGCCAATATTGCCCTAAAACCTTTACTCAGCGTAGCGCTATGATGATCCATGAAAGAAATCACACTGGAGAAAAACCTTTTTCCTGTAATATTTGCCATAAACAATTTACGAGCAACAGCACTTTGACAAATCATAATAAAATTCATAATGGCATCAAACCGTTTTTGTGTGAGATTTGTAATAAGCAATTTACTACTAGTAGTAATCTCTATAGCCATATGAGAATACACAGAGGTGATAAGAGGCATACCTGTGAAGTGTGCCAGAAGAAATTTTACACTAATAGCAGTTTGACGAAGCATAAGCGGGTTCATACTGATAAGGTTAGTAGTCATATATGTGGCTTAATTAAAACAAGAAATATTACTTTGCTAATCCGCGAGAAAATAACGTGTTAGTCAATCAGTGCTAACCCGTTATACTTACTTGCGTATTTTTACATGCAATTAATGTTCCCACCCTCCCACCGCAAACGGTCTGACACCCGACAACTCAGTCAAGAGAGTCAGAGTTGTCGGGTGTCAGACCGTTTGCGGTGGGAGGGTGGGAACATTAATTGCATGTAAAAATACGCAAGTAAGTATAACGGGTTAGCACTGATTGACTAACACGTTATTTTCTCGCGGATTAGCAAAGTAATATTTCTTGTTTTAATTAGCATGGATTTCCGCAAAGTAACGCCTGATTCTATTAATTATATATGTGGCTTTCCATCACAGAAGGTTCCTTATGGACCTGGAGCATTAGGACTCTTTTCTGATGGAAAAGTCTTTTTCCAGAATCCATAAAACATACATTTTAGAGAAACTGATCCATATGTGGTCCCCTTCTTTAACGTAAAACCTTTTGTAAGTTACCTTTTTGTATTATATATCTAGTTTACTTATTGTCGTCTCGAGAGTTATAAGACATAAGATTAACTTGATGATCAATACCACTACTGCAAAGTGGGAGATTGGGTCAAACTAATTCAGAAATCATTTTAGGCGGCAATTGACATTTATTGCAACACTCTTCTACTTGTTTTCTTTCTTTACTGACCGGTACTTTACCTACAAACCTATTTTAACTAAGCTATTAATTTATCAATTATCAGGTATGTAAAGTGGAAGTAATACCAGAAGACCCGAGCAAACCATTCGCCTGCAATATATGCCGGCGGCGCTTCGCTAACGTTTACCTGTTGGAGCGACACGCGCGCGGTCACAGTGGAGAGAAACCGTACGAGTGCGACGAGTGTCATAAGAGGTATGTGTTTATTCTGTTTATTAAGTTGTATTACACGTACACCTAGTTTTTATATCCCCATACTAAAATGGCAAAAAAAAAAGTTACATTATGTCTGACAGATCTGTCATTGGAAGTTGGCCTTTAATCTCAGAAAGTTTCGAAATTAGACTCGAGCAAACCAAATACGGGGCTATTTTTATTATATTGTAGTGTTTTTTGCGTCAGATTTTAATAAAAATTGGTAAGGTTGAACAGTTCTGGGTGGAATAAATTCGTGATCCCAGTTTGGAATAGAAAAGTGTATGTAAAAATCCGTTAAGTTCCGAAAACGTATAGTATATTTTTTAATTATAAGTCGTTTCTGTGATTGTAATTTGAATTAATATATTTTGTTATTGTTTTTAATTTCTTTATATAATTTGTTGACATGATTAATTTATAGTTAAGTGCATTTAAATGATTTATTGACATGTTTATCTCATTTTTATCATAATTTTGTTATTAATTATTATAATGTAACTGACAGTGTATGATTAATACCAATAGAAATTCTATCTATCTATCTATTTCCGTAATTCGACGGAAAATTACATACATTTTTTAGTATAGAGGAAGATTTTATAAGATATACTGTAAAATGCGCTTATATTGTACAGATTATGGAACTCTATATCCACCAAATAGTATTAAAAAAAACTACAACAAAATAAAAAAACTCGACCCATATGCAGACGGCGCATCTCTAATAGGAATGGATGGGACCGAAAGGTCCGATCCCTGTGTCTCGCTCCAACCTATGGTTGTCGCCTTAGCCGAAGCCAGACGCGCAATGTCGTGGCCAGGCCGTAACGTGTTACCGCCGTAACTGGGCCGTTTTATTTGTAACCTTACAGTGTACACTCCACTTTCTTTTATTTGGATAAAAAATAACAGCTGTTTTAAATAAATAAATAAATATTATAGGACATTATAGGATTATATTATAGGATTATTACACAAATTGACTAAGTCTTACAGTAAGCCCAATAAGTCTTGTGTGGGGGTGCTCTTGATCATTATGTTTTAGACACCAGGGGCCCATGTCACGAACGGTATTAGACTAATATTATTAGTCCAGGAACTGTCAAGTCGTACGGGTTGCCATGACAACACACATTGACATATATATCTAAGGACGGGCCTTACGGACAATAAGAACGGGGCCAGTACAGCGGTGTCACGCACACAAATTCAAGCCAATGGTGCAGTCTAACGCCACAACGCGATTGGTTGATGAGTTCGCATCACGCGCGCGATTGGTCGCAACTAGTTCCGTTAGACTGCACGATTGGCTCGAATTTGAGAGTGACACCACTGAACTAGCGCCATTCTTAGTGCCCGTAAGGCCCGTCCTTAAATATATATGTCTTTGGCAACACACTAATAATATTAGACTAATACCGTTCGAGAAATGGGCCCCGCTGTAAAGTAAAATATTCCTATTATATTACCGCAGGTTCGCGCTCAGCGGTGACTTGAACAGGCATCGGCGGTCGCACAGCGGCGAGAAGCGCTACTCCTGCGACATATGCAACAAGCAGTTCACCAGGAGCGGCACGCTGAAGCACCATCAGAGGTTACATGAAGCATCCGCTGGACCCACGTGAACTACACTGGGGATCCCAAACTGCGCCGTAGACAGTAAAGAGGGACGCCGTCAGGCAATCCTCTTCACCGTGTTATCCCCATATAACAAAAAAAAATGAAATGTATCAAGCAGGGATCGGAACCGGTTTTTTGGAAAAACTTTGAAATAAACATATATTTCGGTTTATTTTATACTCTAAATATAGGACTCGGTTGTGTTTTTAGATAACGACTTCGTATTATTAGATTGCCCAATTAGAAAGGAAATAATTAACAAAGAACGAAAAAATACCCCTTTCGTTCCCATACAAAAAATATTGGTTTCCGATCCCTGGCCTCAAGGGCCATTTCACAAGCCAATACAATATTTAGAGTTACGTCATATAGTGACATGAAAACATAACAACATTTATAAATTTGGAGACCGATCTGGCCTAGTGGGTAGTGACCCTGCCTACGAAGCTGATGGTCCCGTGTTCAAATCTTGGTAAGGGCATTTATTCGTGTGATGAGCATGGATATTTGTTCCTGAGTCATGGGTGTTTTCTATGTATTTAAGTATTTATAAATATTTATATATTATATATATCGTTGTCTAAGTACCCTCAACACAAGCCTTATTGAGCTTACTGTGGGACTTAGTCAATTTGTGTAATAATGTCATATAATATTTATTTATTAAATACAACTGCCAATACCTGGGTATACATGGGTTACATTATAATAATCTTAAAATAAATAAATAAATAGGTGCTATTCTTTTTTTAGCAATAGAAAAAGGGTAAACAATCAATAACAAGGGTAAATAATGCTTTTAAAAGATTGTTCCTAGTACTTATGAAACCAAAAGAATCGCCTTTGTACTGCACAATTATGTTCTATGTAATGTAATCAATATTTCTTTTTTCTGGTACAATAAAGTGTTTGCTTATTTACCAAAGGAATGTAAATTAACATATATGTATGCTATATAATTGTTACATATTTGCTGTGCCTTATTTTTCTTAGGTGTTTTCCAATAAAAAGACATGCCAAAATTGATGCTGCATGTAATTAAATTGTTTGTTTGTAATTTAATTACATGAGAAGTCGGATCAATTACATACAATTTAATTTGCTATATAATTTGTTATTGCAATTACATTTATTGGTAATTAAGTTACTCAATCACTTTATGTATTTTTTTTAAATTTACCAAGATGAACTTGGCTTGGAGTGTATATAAAAAAAAACTCTTATTATTATTTTACTATACATGTTACACTAGTGTCTGTCCGCGACATTGAGTATGTCCATCTTTGCACCTTAAACCATCTCCATACCAAACGCCATCTAAATCGGTTCAGCGGTTTAAGCGTGAAGAAGGAACAGACAAACAGAATTATTTTCGAATTTATAATATTAGTAGGGATTTATAAAATTTGTTTATACATATTAATGTTATTTGTGTATATGAATCTGTAAATAAAATGAAGGTACAAGAAAGAATAAGGATACCGGATCATTAATATTGTTTCATTGCCCTTATTTTAATTCCTATGCGGAAAATAAAACGTATATGTTAATAATGTTGTTTGTTATTTCGCTCAATTCTGGATTCATTATAAAAGTAATTACAACAACAATGTCTAAACTAAATTACTAAAGTATCGGTAAATCCGTTTTAACGTTTGTCTCTATTCTCCGTCCTGCAGTAGATCGTACCTACATATTTATTAATAGTCTTATAATGAAAAACCTGACTATTCGTTACATACATTCTAAAGTTATATGTCATATTGTTTTTATAACTTAGTAACCTATCTACCCATTAAAAATATGCCTACTTTGTTTAATTTAATATTTGTGTTAGCGCTATGGCAACACCACTAGCTTGGCCACGACCAATGCATGCATGGAGATGCAGCAGCTCCACAGCGACAACATAGATGGAGAGAACGGCGGCCAACGAGAAAGCGCGATGCTAGCGCCAGTGTTTCGCACATGCGACACATCGCCAGGAAGCGCGGCGCGATCATCGCTCCCTTCCATTCTAACCACCACCCTAAACGCGCGTGTCCTAGACTTTTCATTTATTGAACAATAATAAATTTTAAATGTTTTATCTGGGTTTTTTATATGGCTGTTTTATTTTGTAAATGTCAGTAATGTTCAAATATTTCTAAATGTCTTTACTGTTTTAATTTATTTTTAACATTGTAATGCGATTGGACCTATGTTGTATTAAATAAACGGATTTATTTATTATTATTATTTCATTGGCGTAGGCAGCTTACGAAAGTTTTTAATAGTATTGAGTCGAAACTTGAGTTATTATCGAGGCATGAGTCTTCTGTAAAGACTTGAGCCCTTTAAAGTTAACTCTTAAATTATATATAAAAAATTGTGAAAAGACATTGTCTTCACATGAAATTGAAGGGTAAGATTCACACATCATTCAAAAACACTTATTTCCTTAGTGTTAATTTAGATGAAACCTATTTTTTTTTACGAAGTCTTTATCCGAAGGCTCGAGTCCTTTTAAGTTGTGCTTAAAAGACTTAATAAAGGACTTGACTCGGGGCTTAAAAGATCGGAAGATTTTTTAAGCGCTGACTCGCGTAAAAACTCGAGTTCTTAACATTCAGACTCAAAAGACTCGAGCTCCTACAAACACTACTTACAATATAAAAATGAAAGCTTTTTATTTTATGCATACAAAATACAGGATTTTTTACTTTATAACTTTCTTAACTCTGATTAAGTTTTTTGCACCCTAAAATATTTAACTTTTACCCTAATTAAGTGAGCTAAAACCTTCATGGCTACTTTATAATACCTCGAAATCATAGACATACAATATAACCTCGAAATAATGATTTTGTCTTCAAATGATAGGACGATTTCACTGTTAACCTGGTTAACCAACATAACGATAGCTCGGGGGCTGTTCGAGCAAGTATTTTAACCGCTCTTGCATCAAGTTGCTTGTTACATACTGCTAGCCTAGATTTGCATTAAAAAAAAAAACAATTTGACAGCTTGCTAAACAAGGTGGGCGATCGAAGTCGAAGTCGCCGACTGAGTTATAATTTTTAGGAAATACTATAAAGATTCACTTGAAATACATTACTTATCATTAAAGAAGCAATAATTTTAGTGATATACACTTATAACGAGTATAAAATATCTGTACTATTCTTGTTTTGAATAAAAATAGAAATTCATTTTATGAATTAAAATTATGGAAGAATATGTCCCTGTAAGTCGGGAACCTCTCGATGTTTGCGCCGTTTTTATAAAAGAGGAGCAAGAGCATTGTTTGGAAACAGTAGAAACTTTACATACGTATGACATAAAGATTGAAAGGGATTATTTTGTGGACAATGAAGATGGGGAACCGACTTCTCTTGGTGAGTATTATAATTTTATAATATGTATATGTTCATTGCCGTATGCCGCATGTAGCCGGTGCATGAGGAAGTAGGGATGTTGCTGGCATTAGATCAGTTTAATAAAGATGAATTTAAAAACTATATTAATCACCCTAGATTAACAAGAACAATTAGTAAAAATTATTATGGAAAAAGAAGTAGAAAGTATCTGGTCCCCACATTGTACAATGTGAATACCGTATGATATAAGGGAATGTAAATCATTTAGGATGTTTAAATGTAAATTGATAATGTTTCTATTAAACAAAATTAAATTACCACCACAATAAGCTATAAGATGTACCGTACTTACTTATTAATTAACTAGGCAATAAGCTAACCCATCTGTATTAAAGGGAGTTCCCTCTGCCAACAAACTGTCTTGCAGTTTGGCAGAAGAAAATTAAATTCTAAAATCAGGCTTTTTTTTACCAGAATAAATGATTATTTTATTTTTATTTATGTATTACATGCTGTTAAGGTACTGTTACATATGCTAATTACTAGCATGAAGGCATGCTACTAACTAGCATGTATGTTTAGGACATGCTATTGCAAAGCATGTGTAACAGTACCTTCACATTCCAGGCTGTTCCGCTATTAACCATTCGAGACCTGTGGGCTCCCTGGGTAGCCAGCTTCGAAAACGAATGACGGAATGTCGCTATATTTGTCTGGGTCTCGAAAGGTTATATATGTCTCTGTCTGTACACTTTCTCAAATCATTCATTGCCTAAATCCCTCAAATATAACACAAATAGATAGCATTCAGACTCAAACATTTATTTAGCATACAGGCCACAGGGGCATTATTTTAGATTTAATTTAGTTTTAGTTTACTTATAGTTTATATTATTAATTCTTATAATTATTTTATGTCATAATTGTATTTGTGTGTAATCATTTGAATAAGTTATAAAGTATATTAAATATTATTTTACCTTTTTTGAATTTTCTATGAAATATTTTTTACTTTTTTTAGAGATGTTTACAGGTTCTAAATGTTGAATGAAGCAAAAATAATAATGCTTAAAAAAATACCTAAAGACAAATACTAAAATTCATTACACATGTAAAAGTCTCAGAGATGTAAGTGTCAAAGATAAAATATATAGAATACAAAAAACGAACATCAAATTATCCTTAGAGATGTTAAGGATCTCCAAGACTTGAATAAGTAATTAAAAGACACATTAAAACAGACAAGAACCAAATGAAATGTCTCACGTTAATGCCATTCAAAAGTAAAGTTACATACTCATAACATAACATGTAGCCCGTGTAAGCTTAAACAGACCGGTTTCCACAAACAGCACTCGTTCACGAGTATGACGTGTATCTCAGCCATCTTCACTCTTGTAGATGTAATGTAGGGATGGCCGGAAACAATTTTTTTTTTTAATTAATTATGATTCAAGGTTGATGTATTGTTAAAGATATAATATGCATGGTAATGATGAATCAGTCACTGCCAAATTTGGGGATAATCCACAAAATACCCATAAAATGAAAAGAACTTAAACCAGATGTCCTTAAATGTTTATCAATCAATGATTTAAAGGTCTCATGTGTGCTGCGATAAACGTCAAAGTTAGTAACAAACGTAAAGGACATAGCAAAGCAAGTATTTTCTTTATTAAAAACAGTGCTGTGGTCACTCTGTCATTTTGATTAATATGACATTTCTATAAGTTAATAAAAGTCGATTACTCATACTCATACTCGTTTATTGGTAAAAGATAAGAATTTTACATGTCAGCAATTAAAATACTCAGGTGAAATTAAATATACAATTAACAACTATTTAGTTGATCTACATTAAGTACATTAAAATAAAAAGATACAAATACAAATAAATAAAAATCTCCAGTTAAAATTATGAAGTAATTCGGATAAAATTAAAATTATACATTAATATTATTAAAGCTACATTATTTAAAATTGTTACATTTGAAAATTGAGAAATTCGTTAATGTCATAAAAAGGTTGGGCAGTTAGCATAGTTTTAATTTATTGTAAAACCTGACCAGTAATATATGATCACGCGCCATATTGCGGAATTTCATTGGAAATACATTTTTCATACTAAACTGAACTGTCACCCTATACATGAGAATAACAGCGCCCTCTTGACAGTGATCTCATATTTCTGGCCAGACTAAAAGGTTGAGTCATACTCAATCGGCCTTAAGTCATTGGGTAGTTTATTGTAGACTTCTGGTTCTCTAACAGATATTATTTTAGACGATTTAGCTAGTCGGCAACATGTTGTAGATAACGTGTTTTTGTTCTTACTTGCAATCCTTGTACTTTTAAAAACCTAAGTTGGGTATATTATATAATAATAAACGATACATTTAAAACGAAAACAAAATGACAATAAAATGAATTGATATGTGAAAAAAATGTTAGTTAATAAATTAAAGTAAACAATACAAACATGCAAAAATCAGCTGTAAAATCGATTTGACTAAACCGCCTCCATTCTAATTTGTTTATCAAAAGACAAAGTCAAAAGTTTATAATCACTAGATTTGACAAACAATATGTCTTGGCCTCATCACTAAAAACATCAAGAGACAACTGTCAAATGTGTGAACTTTGATCTCTCGGACAATAGTACTCTGCACTCTGCTGTTGACTGTACATTAACCTCTAGTGGCAATGCCGGATTTAGAGGTCTGGAGGCCTCGGGCAATAAAGGAGTGGAGGCCCCCTGGCCCCAAATTTTTTCCAAATAAAATGGTAAATTTACCGAATTCTCTATTGTGGGGGGGCCCTCTTTTGTGGAGGCCGGGGCAGTAGCCCCCAGTTGCCCTCCCCTAAATCCGGACCTGTCTAGTGGCCCACGGCACTAATACTAGTACAAATTACCACCTTATTTAAATCATTATTAAATGGAGAAAAGTTGTTTTTCTTTGTTTCTATTGATTTTAAAATTTATAAATTCAGTTCTAATTTCTAATATCTTTGATTTAAATTTGACTGACATTTTTGTGTAAGGTACCGGTTAAGGATTATTTATTAAGTGAATTTTTAACTATCTTCTCCTGCAATTAATGATAATATTTTTAATTCTCAACAGACTCAAACCCACCACCAGACTCTTCAAAAACATACACCTGCGAAATCTGCACCAAACAGTTCTCCCAAAAACGCTACATGACCGCCCACCGCCAAAGACACCCAGAATTCAAAGACCTAGCCATCAAACTCCAAGAAGAGAAGCTACGACTCGAACAAGCCAAGAAAGACCAGCAATTCATCTGTCTATACTGTCAGAAAGAGTTCTGCAACCGTTCAACTGTCAACCGTCATATGAAAATTCATACAGATGACAAACCAGTGTCAAAAGACTATATTTGTGACATTTGTCAAAAAGCATTTGCACATAAAAGAGATGTTAGAGTCCATTTACGTGTACACACGGGAGAGAAGCCGTATAAATGCAAAACATGCAGTAAAAGGTTCACCCAACTGGCCAGTTTGCAGTATCATGTCCAAGGTCATTCGAAAATCAAACCATATCCATGCGATATGTGCAATAAACAGTTCCTAAGGCGCATCAGTTTAGAACGTCACAAGAGGATCCACTCTGGAATCAGACCGTTCAAATGCCAGTTGTGTGAAAAAGCATTCACGCAGAAGCGACATCTAGTGCAGCATAATCGGTTACACACAAAATATAAGCACAGAAAGTTGGGTTCTAAGTTCGGGCGAAATAAGGACGCTTTTCCTGTTAACGCTATTACAGCTTAAAGATTTGTTTTAGATGAAGCATAATTCTACTTCCACAATGGTCGTTAAATTGAGATGAAGCTTTCGTCTTTTACAAAATGTCATTAATCATTTAACTGTAACAAAGCACATTATGTATCTTAAAAATATTCTGCTTTGGTTTTGATACATTTAAACGTAAACATTGTAAAAATTGGTTGTTTTTAAGATGCATTTAAAAAAAAATATTTTTGTGCCAACCTGTGTATGCGCCATTTTATTTACTCAGAATGACGCGCTGTGCACGGTAACGGAATGGAAGGAACGAAAAATAAAATTTATGTAAAATGTTGGGTCAATTTTGCCCTATTAGGGAAGCTCATTATACTGAGGCGAAATGCGTCTACAATATTTTGAATAACTGTCTATGACGTCATTTAATAGATGGTTGTTGAGTGGTAAATAAATGATTTAGTCAACTATCTAGCTTGTTTTATTGAATACAAATTATTATTAATTATTTAGATGTAATGTGTTGCCATGTAAAATAATTCTATTGTATCCATAAAGTTTGATTCTGATTTACATCTGAAAATAATGCTTATAAATAAAATTAAAAGTATTTTTATAAATTAATATATACCGTAAAATGTGTCTACTTTGCTCCCTGCAGGGTAAATGTGGTCCAACGGTTTTTATATATGAAAACTATATCATAACCGCATTTGAGTGTTACTTTAAATCCGTATATATCTCAACATACCTACGACAATATAATAATTTAAATTTAAATTCGAAAATTGGACCAAAGTAGGCACATTCTATTACCTAATTGTGGGCATAATATCATCGGAATAAGCTCTACACAGAATAGGGATGTCACGAATATTGGCATTCGTATATATGAATATTCGTATCATTTTATACATTGGCATCAAATAAAGCGAATGCGAATGTGCGCAGGTCGTGTCCTGTCTTGTCGACTCGCGTATGGGCAGTGCGCGCAAACTGCTTTCAAGTAATGCATTTAGACTATTAGTCACCATTTTTCAACACTTTATATTATAACGTCCCGTATTAAGATAACATTTTTTTATGTAGGTACTGATTTTCCTAATTAGTAATAAAAATAACAACTACATATTCCGTTACATTCGTATTCGCATTCCAGACATTCGGATTCGCATTCGCGAATGTGAATAATGCGACATTAGTGACACCCCTGATACGGAATCGCTCTTCTCATGCTTAATTTCTAAAATGATTTCCAAATTTCATTAAATGACAGCAGCATAAAATAAAATAATAAATCGTAATACTTTACTCTGTTTCCGCTTTTTGAGCTTTCTTAACATCTTTATGAACATTACCCATATGAGTATTTAAATTAGATTTAGATTTAAAGCTTTTGTCACAATACTGACAATTGTATGGTCGTTCCCCCGTGTGCGTTCTCATGTGCTTCACCAGAAGATGCCTGATGAGGAACCCTTTGTCACAAACACTGCACTTGTGCGGCTTCTCGTCTGAGTGTTGCATCATATGATACTTCCAAGCCTTTTTCGTTTTAAACTTAACGTTGCAGCTTTCGCATGAGTAAGGTGTCTCTGTACTATGGACAGCCATATAATGGTTCTTGAGTTGAGTTTTCAAAGCGAATGCAGATTCACAATCCGGACATTTAAAAGGCCTCGGTTTATTCTTATCATGTATTTTCCTGTGAGATGTTAAGTCTGAGTTAGTGTAGAAAGCTTTCTCGCATATATCACAAGCAAAGTTCTTCTGTCCTGTGTGTAAACGCATGTGTACTTTTAAGTTGGAGTCTCTCGAGAAACGCTTGTAGCAAACTTTGCACTCAAACGGCTTCTCACCAGTATGCGACTTTAGATGCATATCGAGCTTGCTTTGAGAAATGAAATGTTTATCGCAGAACGTACAAGGCAAGCTGTCTCCGGTATGCAGTTTCATGTGTTCCTTTAATCTCCATTGCGCTGGGAAAAGCTTCCCGCAGACTTCGCAAGAAAATGGTTGAACTGAGAGATGTTTAGCGCTCATATGAATTTTCAAACTGTACTTAGCTTTTAATTTCAGTCCGCAGATTTGACATGGGATGCCTTCACTGTTGTCTTTGTGGTCATCTTTATGTGCTTCTAGTAATTCTTGGCTAGGGAATTTCTCTTGACAGACATCGCAGTTGAATAGCTGCTCCCCAAGTGTATTATGTATGAGCAGATGGGTGTCCAAGTCCGACTCAAAGTTAAATATGCAACTGCAGTGCTCGCATGGGAAGGTCCGCCGAACATGCTCGTTGAGGTGCCGGGTGACTTGGAAAAGCTGATCGAAGACTGCACCGCATATGTGGCATGGGAAGTGCCCGGGAGCTTCTAATGCAGTACTTGCTGCTGAAAAATTAAAGACACTTACTGAAAGTTTTCTGTATTGAGGTGTGCAATAAAGTGTATTGTATTGTTTTTTTTTTTTTTAATAGTATAGGACATTATTACACAAATTGAGAATATAAGAATAATAGAAGTCTTCTAGAAATCGATTTTCGCTCATGTTATACACCGTGTTCTTATTGAATTCCGTTAACTTTAGGGTATCGGTAAGTACGTTTAAGGAAACTAAATGGCATAGTTAATTTTCAAGAAAAAAGTTTTTTTTTATATCTTTTATCGTTTTAAATTTTATAAAAAGTAATTTAATGTTGCATATAGCGTTGTTGTAATACGGGAAAAAAAAAAGTTTTTTTTTTTAAATATCTTTTATTATTTTAAAATTTTATAAAAAGTAATTTAATGTTGCATATAGCGTTGTTGTAATACGGAAAAAAAAAGTTTTTTTTTTAAATATCTTTTATTATTTTAAATTTTATAAAAAGTAATTTAATGTTGCATATAGCGTTGTTGTAATACGGGCATTGCATTTAACTGAACCAAACAATTGAAAGCTGTGACATCTCAATGTCATTTCGAACATCGATCGTCCGATATAGTATGTACGTTTAGTAGCAAATGTATTAACTCGTACTAAACACTAATCAATATGTAAATAGGCCCTAAGGGAAGTGTACACGCTCGTAAGGGCTTTATAAGATTCTTCCTCGCGTTGTCCCGGCATTTTGCCACGGCTCATGGGAGCCTGGGGTCCGCTTGACAACTAATCCCAAGATTTGGCGTAGGCACTAATTTTTACGAAAGCGACTGCCATCTGACCTTCCAACCCAGAGGGTAAACTAGGCCTTGTTAGGATTAGTCCGGTTTCCTCACGATGTTTTCCTTCACCGAAAAGCGACTGGTAAATATCAAATGATATTTCGTACTTAAGTTCCGAAAAACTCATTGGTACGAGCCGGGGTTTGAACCCGCGACCTCCGGATTGCAAGTCGTACGCTCTTACCGCTAGGCCACCAGCGCTTTTTAAGCCACAAGGGCTTTATAAGATAAAAATTAAGTATTGATTATCTCCGAAATGGAGTTAATTAGAATACCGGTGTCTTTGAGAAAGTTACGTTTGTATTATCTGTTTTTTGTCATTTTATTAATTGTATTTCCTGTGTGTATTGTGGCAAACAAATAAACGGATTATCTATCTATCTATCTTACTTAATTTAAGCTTAGGAATGCACCCTTGAAATTAACGGAAATAAAAAAAACACGGTGTATAGTATATATGCATTCAGTTTGATGTTCTGAACACAAATATATGAGATGACAAAATGGTGGGGGTAGTTGCTGTGACGTCATAAAGTCGGCGGTACAAAGTTTATACCTTTTTCTTTTACACATACCATGTGGGGTACCGAATGAAAGGACTTTGTGAGTAGATTACAAATATATAACATTTTCACTACTTGGTCCAGCAAATTATTAGAAAACGTTTAAAAATGTAACAATCCAGAGATGACTTCAATTAAACTGCTCTAAATTGAAAATAACTGAATGGATTAAGTATTCCAAATTTTATACCAAATGACGGTGAATATCTTTTATAATGTCTAAAAATAATTAACTAGGTACCTATATATCTAAAAATAGCCAAACAACAACAAGGTCCACTGGGCAAATGGAATCAGGAAGACAAAGAAATAGACGTGTTGTGTCGTAGTAATTGCAGGAAAGAATTGGGAAAATACTGCTGAAGACAAAGAAAAATGGAAGAAGATGGAGGAGGCTTTTACCCTCAAGGGATCACATATCATGGAAATATAAAAAAAGAAAAGTCAATTTCATAATGGATGAGCGAGAAGAAAGCTTAAATAATAAGAATCTAAAACTAAGAAAAGTAGGTACATCAATTTGAATAACAGTATAATATAATGCGTGCGCAAACACATACACACACACTAATCTTTGTATTTCATATCTAGATTAAATATTAAAATACATATTAACTTGTGCACCTTTATGCTCAAGCAATTTAAATGGATCTAAGAAAAAAGAAACATGCATATAAAAAAAAATGTTTGGTGTCAAAATTGTTATATTTAAGTATATTTAAACTGGTAACCAGTAACCACGATACAGGCTTTGCCTAGTGTGGAGACCATCGTTAATCTTAGGCTTTAACATTAAGATTTTTAAACCTTTACTGTAAAAGGAATATCCTGTGGCTGCAGCGTAAGATGGAAATAAATAATTTTTTTTTTTTTATATTCTGTTACAGTAGACTACTAAAATACTATTTTTTTTACTGAAAGTATACCATGTGGGGTATGAAAAGAAAGGGCTTTGTCAGTAGATAACAAATATATAACACTATAACATTTTCAAATACAAATACAAATAATTTATTTATAACGCCAAGTTACATGTCATGTTCATGATGGTTTTCATATCATTAGAATACCATTTCAATATCATTTCAATACTTGATCCAACAAATTTTTAGAAAACGCATTTTTTTAAACGCCCATGTAGTGAAAATATGATAGTATGATATATATACTTAATCTACTCACAAAGCACTTTCATTTAATACTTCACATGGTATGTTTTCAGTGAAAAAAATATAGTATTTTCGTAGTTTCCTATAACAGAAAATTATACTGTTATTCAAATAGATGCACTTCTCTTATATTTTAATATTTGTGGTTAATTATGTTTGCACATTATATAGAGGATATTCTTAGTCACTTGGTATGTATTTTGGAATAATCTATTCAGTAGTTTTCAATCTCGAGCAGTTCAAAATCAACTCTGGATTGAGAAATTTTTGAACGTTTTCTAATAATTTGTTCGACCAAGTAGTGAAAATGTTATATATTTGTAATCTACTCACAAAGTCCTTACCCCCCCCCCCCCCCCCCCCTCCCACAACACTACAAAGAAATCGCAAAAAGAATAGGCTAGATGACAAATTATTATTAATGTTATGTTATATTTAGATTAGTTAGTTTTTAGGATCCAATGTCTATAATGAACCCATTGCATTAGAGCAATACAAAAGTCTGACACCTCGCTTTCCAGGAAATTGACTCGCGCGAATGCTCGCTCTGTGTGGACACTGTGGACTCGCCTACTTGCGAAACGCTTCTAACAAAGGGCGTTTTTATTTTTCTTTGTAAGTCGAAAAAATCATTGTCCTACACTTTCATAGTCATTTAGTCTCCAATTACAGTAAGATTTATAATAAATTGTACGCATTTTATTAATCTATAGCTTATTAACTTCATATTCACACGAAAATAATGCAATTAGGTATGGTAATTATAAACAAGATCCAAATAAGTAAAAAAGGGAGTCATATTTGAACGCGTCCCATACCCCCTGAGTAAAGCTTAGTATTCAAAAATAAATACTACATTTGATTATTTAAAAGTGGCTGGTGTTGAGTTATAAATTGAGCTGTAATTTTATACCTTTAAATAAGGGCATTTTAGTAGAAATTTATATAACAAAGAAAGATTTTATCCTGTCCCGTGAATCAGAGTCAGGCGGAACTTCCGCTTAATGACACCGCATTTTCTACGAGTTGGCAACAAAATATCTAATAAATTCTTCTTCTTTTAGTTTGTGGTAAACACTATTTTGTAGAAACTGATGGTAGTTAGTCCCAAACAGATTTTCCCAAAGTAAGATAATCCTGTGTACTTGATAAATGGTTATATGAAAATTGTTGTTTAATGATTATGCAAAATATAAAGTAAAATAGACCGAAATATTAACAGTTTACTAGCAATTTAAATATAAAATTTTATTGTCGTGCAAAAATGTCACCTCCATTTCACCACTATGGCGTTAAGACGAAAGTGGGGGATGCGCGCCAAATTACCTTTTCATACAAACATGGTCCTCATTTTCCTCTCTGGATATTAACATTATTGAAAATATTTTGACAAAATTTGTGTATCAACCACAGCTATACTCCTACGTTTGATTTTTTTCGAATTGTTAATTATTATAGGAGTTACATGCATTTAAAATTTGCAATAATTCTGTTTATCCCCATCCCTTCAATCGCATAATTATCGAAAGTCATAATGTAATGATAGTCATATTATCATTAGTCATAACTCTGAAACCGTTCACTTTTCAGGGATTTCCCTAGGTTATCCTATAGATAGGTTAGGTTAGGTTTGTTTTATGGCAATCCTGAAAAGTTACGCTATTCTGAGAAAAACCAAATTATGGCTAACGAAAATGCGGGCAAACAATACATTACATTATGATTTAAAACTTTATGGGAAACAATAGAGACCCCAGTTTATCACTCCTAATTTATACACAAAAAAAACGAATACAGTCAAACAAAGGGGCATGGGCATAACTGTCGTTAATATACATCAAAATATGTAAAAAAGGCCGTGGCCTGTTCTCTTAATGCACAAATTTGATTGTTTCTCCCTAAATAAAAGAGATCATTGCCCTAATGCCTAGCTAGGGAACTATTTATTTACAATAACAATATACATAATGGATATATACAGAGGGATTACTATGACTATATCATTGTACCAAGTATTTCCTCGTTGTATCGCAAAGCCGATACGTTGTGCAAGGAAGCCGCCAGCTCTTCAGTTACCAGTTACGTCAACCAGACGCTTCGCGATTTCTGCAAAAAAGCCTAGCTTATAAACGTATAAATATTTACCATTGTTACTCGTTGTTTGTCCTTGATTGTAATTATTGTGTTTCTGTTTATTAATATTATTATCGCCAACATTATCAATTAGTTCCTGTTTTATATCGACTTTGCAGATGACTTGGCTTTCGGCGTAATGTACTTCGACTTCAGGATATAGATCGTATTCTGTTTTAATAGTTGCTTGTTCCATTTCTGACATGATTTTAATTAAAACAATTGAAATTATTTTTTTACATTTTCATTTCATTTCATTGACATTTAGTTTCGCGTATCGTATGTGATGTGACTGTGACTGATGTGTTCCGTGCCACAGACTCAGTATAGGAACCGTGCGGCGCGCACGGCGTGCGCGTTGGAGGGTCTGCCATCTTGTGGCCTGAATAGGAGCCATCTTGTGGGCTACATCGGAACAATAAACATCACATTTACGCCTCGCGCCAAAAATCTGACGGCTCCTGTGCTGCCTCTTACAGTTCATGCAAGCTCCCTATGCGTGTGGAACTTCGATACTAACAATTACACAAATGCTCAAACGAAATGAATTCAGTTTTGCCAATAAAAGGATATAAATACAGAAATGATACAGATGCTTTATAGTGTTTACAGACGGCCGCACCGTACGCGACATTGGTGTGGTCCGGGGGCCTACCGCGAAAAGTAAAATTTCCAAATTGCGGTGATATTTCTCTTTTACTCTCACTAAGACGTAATTAGAGTGACAGAGAAAAATGCCTGCAATTGACGAACTTATGACGAACTTCGATCTTCGCGGCTATAGCCCCGGGGTCCAGTGCACGTTCAATCGTGTGTGGTGGGCCGCTGTACGTGCGTTAAAGATGCAGCTATAAGTAAGAGCGAGAGAGAGATATTATATTCGTAATAAGATTATATTCGCATATAGATTCGTAAAATGATGATGAATTAATTGAATCCCTTTAATTAAAGAAAAACAAGCAGTTATAATGAATCAAATACTCTTAAATGCTCACCTCAAAAACCATAACAGACCGGCGTACCGGGCCGCGACCTCGATATGACCTAGCGTCCACACGTAGGTAGTCTGAGACCAAGCTAAGTTGGCAGCGATTTTGATAGCCCAGCCTGTGCAAGTGTTAAGAAAAGTCATAATTTCATAGAATATTGACGTTTAAAATATCACTTGCACTGTCTAAGCTGTCAAAATCGCTTTTAACTTATCTTAATCTGACTCTATAACCCTAGTTAGCATCCTAAAAGCTCCAACAGACGGGCGTACCATACCCCGACCTTGATACCGGATCATATGCTTGTTTGCCACCAACGTAGATTAAAAAAATAACACTTCCCGATATCGGTGCCGAAGTCAATTGCCAAAAAATTTCAATGTTTGATATTTTTGCAAATGAACCTTTGTTTTACTTTCTGCTGATGATATTTGGTGAAACGGAAAAATAATCGGGTCTGATATCAGGCCTGATAAAGTGTGGATGTAACTGGCACTTTAATCTTAACTTCATATAAATAAGGGTCATATATATATATCCATATTTGATCCATATCAAACAAGAATGTGAGCACATGGTTTGTACATGCTTACTTTCAATTAAAATTATCTCTTATGCATTTTACGCTAGTGAACATTATTTCGTTATAAGTTGATTAAGTTATTGGATTTATAATTCAATGTTGAGTTTAATCATAATAAACACGTTGTTGTTCAAGTAATGTTCTATCATGTTTCGGTTACGTCTGGCGGTCCTGTGTGTCTGCTTCGGATGTGAGTATAATTAATACTTAACATAAATATTATATTTATTTTAGTAAACTAACACGTTACGTAGATCAAGTAAGTATAACTAACAATAATTGGACCACTTTGTTAAATTGTCTGTATTATATAAATGAATCGGATAAATAAAAAATATAATGAACGATTCGGCTGCGTTCCACCAGAGACGTGCGAGGAAGCGTAGCGAGGAATGTTTTTAGAGCCATGGAAAATTGCCGAGTAGAGTTGACCAGAGCGAGGATTGATGCAAATAAAGTGATCCTATTGGTTTTTAACAAACACATCCCTCGCTATGCATCATCGAATCATCTCATCACTTTCCCGAATGAAGATTGACGGAGGCGATGGCTGAGCTGAGATACGCGTCATACTCGTGAACGGGTGCTGTCACAGATCAATAATATGTAGCTAGCTAGGTGCTGTTCACGAGTATGACGAGTATGGAGACCGGTCTGTTTAAGCTTACACGGGCTTCATGTTATGTTATAAGTATGTAACTTCACTTTTGAGTGGCATTAACGTGAGACACTTCATTCGATTCTTGTCTGTTTGTCTGAATTAATTTCTTGTTTTTTAATTATATTTATATAAGAATTCAAGTCTTGGAGACCCTTTACATCTCTAAGGATAATATAATGATCTTTTTTTATTACATTTTATCTCTGACACTTAGAGACTTTATACTTTGCTTGTTTTATTTATTTCAGCTTTAGCTACAAGGAATCACACATCGACGGTTATTATCAGTCGTGTAACGGGCAATGCAACGGACAAGATTCTTACAGCGCCATCTGGTGAGTTTAAAGTGTTAAAATCTGAAAATCATTACAAATCCTAATCGTTTTAATTAAGTAGGAATAAGAAAGGGATAGAGACACGATAAATCAAATGATTGTCTTTAATATTTTGATTTGTTTTATTTTAAGTAGAAGCAGTATATTATATATTGAAATAATATAATATATCATGAAATAAAAAGTGACCAAGGCCTCCAGTGCCCAGTGCCATTTATGTAGGGATCGCGATTCTAAACTAACTTTCTTTCCTGGTAGCAGTTCCTTTTGTGTAGGGATCGCAGTGCTAATAACCTAACCTAACCTACTTTTCTGGTAGCAGTTCGTTTTGTTTAAGGTAAGGATCGCAGTTCTAACCTAACCTAACCTTCTTTTCTGGTAGCAGCTCCTTTTGTGTAGGAGTCGCAGTGCTAACCTAACCTAACCTAACCTTCGATTTATGTAAGGATCGCAGTTCTAACCTAACCTAACGTACTTTTCTGGTAGCGGTTCGTTTTGTGTAGGGGGTTTTTTTATATCACATCGGTAGCAAACAAGCATAGGTGCGGCCCGCCTGATGGTAAGCAGTCACCGTAGCCTATGGACGTCTGCAACTACAGAGGTGTTACATGTTTGTTGCCGACCCTTTAAAAACTTGTTCACTCCTTTTTTGATGAACCCCATACTAGTCTCACCTCACCTACATTTCTGGGAGTAGTTTGATTTGATGAGTTTATATTAGGGTAGAACTGAAACCCCTACAGAAAAAAACTGCTCCCTGAAAAGTAAGTCTCGGGCGTTTTAATTTCCAAAATGTGACAATAAAAATATATATACTATAATTACTTGTAATCAAATGAACCTTATATCATGTATGAATGTATGTATGTCACTTTATTGCACATAAACAGGTTATCATAAAACAGACAAAACAAAACAAAAAAAACAAATGTTATGTACAAAGGCGAACTTATCCCTAAAAGGGATCTCTTCCAGCTAACCTTTGAGAAAATGCGAAAGGATCAGACGCTAACAGGTGAAAGACAATTTTTTATCCAAAATGGTAAAATGTGTCCCCCACCCTTGTAACTTCTAAAATAAGAGAATGGTAAAACTAAAAAATATATATGATGTACAATGTACATTACCTACCATGCAAACTTCCACCGAAAATTGGTTTGAACGAGATCTAGTAAGTATTTTTTAATACGTCATAAATGGTACGGAACCCTTCATGGGCGAGTCTGACTTGCCCTTGGCCGCTTTTTTTAAAGCTGAACAATATCATGTACTATATTAACTTTTAAATGATTTTGACGTTTGGAAAGCCACATTATAAGGTTTATGTACTTAATTGTACCCAGCCCGACATGAAGACGGCAACGCAGCTGTCAGCGGTGATGTCCAGGAGAGGGTACGCCTCAGGTCAACGGGGGAACCGGTCGATGGCAGTGAGGCAGTACCTGTAGTTATAAGACACAGGTAAGGAGCCGACGAGATCAAGATGTACGCGCCTGAATCGTGCTGATGGTATCCTGACCTCCGCCAAAGGTGCAGATATGTGCCTAAGTATGCACCTTGTTACGCCAATTGGCCCATCGTCGACAGTCGCTTCGCTCCCCGGGACACACGAACCTTTGCTTAACCAGACGTTTTGTAGGCCAGACACCGGGGTGACTGAGGTTACGCTGAGCATTAAAAATAGTACAACGGAAACTGGGAGTGGTGAATGGCCTCGGCCCACCAGTAGAGAGGTCGTAATTGACGGGACAGTTAGCACATTGACCTTTTCGAACTTCAGTGACGTGGTTGACCCATTTCGTAGCATTCTCTGCTACCTACTCTGTTTGATCAGTTTCTATGCCTAGCTCAGCTTTTACGTCTGGTTGACCTAAAAGAGTGGTTTGAGCGAGACTGGCCTTACACTTTTCGAAGTATTCCCGAAACCCTGCAGTTGGCTTAATCGGATGCGATGCTTTGGTCTTCCAGCCGCCGAGGAGTGACTTGAGTTGTGCTTGTAATAATGCTGCCCCGGGAATGAACTGTCGGTCGAAGTCTCAAATCTTTGTTTTCGACAGCAGATACTCGTTAACGGCTGTTACCTTGGAATCCATTGGTTGAACACGTGCTGCAGACACTGCGTAGTCCAAGACCACTTGACGCCCAAAAACACACTTAGCGGTGTTGATGAGGACACTGTAGTACTCCTGGAGGCGTTGGAAGAGTTGCCGAAGATGCTGCTCATGCTCCGCTTCTGATTCCAAATGAACCAGTATGTCGTCGATATACCCATAACAGAAGTCCAGGTCTTTGAACACTTCGTCGGTTTGCGCATCGTTCGTCAAATCGAAGGTCATGATGTATGGGAATTCAAAGAGTCCGAAACTAACTACTCCTAGTTATAGCAGTTTTCGGGATAGCCTTGGGATGTACTGGAATATGATTATAGGTCTTCGTCAGATCGATCGTACTGAAGACTTTCTTACCCGCCAGCTGGTTGACTGTATATGCATGTGCAACATGTCGAGTTCTTTCCTGGCAATCAGCAACCTCTATGGATCTATATAGGCGATGCGGACGGCTGGAAACCGGTGGGCCAGGAGGAGTAGTCCTTATGTGGTGCACTGAAGAGTGGTGGGCTTACCTGCGGGATACTCTCTGAGCAGTTTGTGATGAACCGGAACGAATGAACGAATTATTTACAGGGTTTAGTTACTCACAATAATAAAATTAATGCATCATATTTATCAATGACCATCGTCTGTTTAGCAATGGTTGGTAGGAAAATAAAACTGTATTGATCATTAATTATGCACGAAATAGCTGTGAATTTGATCATAAATGATAGAAATATTAGAAAGTAGTGGTTAAATCTATACGAGGTGCATTCAAGTTAATCATCAATTTATAATTATATTATGTAATTAGTAATGTATTGCACTCACTTTAGGACTTGTTATCCGAAATAAATAAATAAATTATTATTAAAATTGAATATACAAGGTTATATTTACGAAAAAACAAAGTTATTAAGAATGAATATTATTGGGTGTATGAGATGAGGCGTAATAAAACGTATGTTGTTCGATAAACAACATCTTTGCATACACGAACACGAGTAAACGTGAACGACAATAAATTGGAACATAATCACGATCCGGATACCTTAAGAATGAAGGTGACTGAAATTCTTAAGAATATCAAAGATCGCGTAAATAAACTTATAAAAAAGCGGTGGTGGCCGAGTGGATATGACGTCCGACTTTCAATCCGGAGGTCGCGGGTTCAAATCCTGGCTCGTACCAATGAGTTTTTCGGAACTTATGTACGAAATATCATTTGATATTTACCACTAGCGTTTCGGTGAAGGCAAAACATCGTGAGAAAACCTGCATACATCTGCGAAGAAATTCAAAGGTGTATGTGAAGTCCCCAATCCGCATTGGGCTAGCGTGGGGACTATAGCCCGAGCCCTCTCGCATGAGAGGCCTGTGCCCAGCAGTGGGACGTATATAGGCTGAATTATTATTATTATTATGTTACTTCTATAAATACAGCGAGGCATAATAAAATTTACACTGTGATTATTACCAGATGCTAGAAAAAAATTGAAAGGAAACCGGACTAATCCCAACAAGGCCTAGTTTACCCTCTGGGTTGGAAGGTCAGATGGCAGTCGCTTTCGTAAAAACTAGTGCCTACGCCAAATCTTGGGATTAGTTGTCAAGCGGACCCCAGGTTCCAATGAGCCGTGGCAAAATGCCGGGACAACGCGAGGAAGAAGAAGAGCTAGAAAAAAATTGAAACTTACAGTTAGTGCGCGCAGTAAGTCTGTGAGACGTGCCGCACTCGGGGTTTTCTCCAAAACGTGAAGCATGACTTCAGCCACTCACTTGCCTCACATTTTTAGTGACTTCTATTATTATAATAAAATAAGGGTGACAGCTGATAACCACAGTTACCAAAAGCAAGTGAGTGGTTATTAGTAAATCACTTGTGGAATAAATCTAGTTAATTGTGTTTCTGTACTTTAAAGATCATCTGTAACTGGAGAGTACAAGAATGAGACGCAGCGGGAAAATATTCAAAGCACCAACAGTATGAACACGACGGAGGCTCTGTCCATTGCGAGGTACTTTTTTTTATTTATGTTACACAGATAAATACAGCGAGGCATAGTAAAATTAACACTGTGATTATTTAGTGCAAACATATTTCATTTATTCGCTGGTTGACCATTACGTCTTTTTACCACGTTTAGTCAATCAATATCAATCATTAATCTTTTATTGATAAAATAGAAGTATTTTATATTTTAACACATTTTATCTATTTAATAGGATTATTAGAATCACACATTATTATTTCATATATGTATGTATTACTTTACACAGAAGGTTAATTATTATTTCGGGTCATATTATTTTAATAAGAACGACCGATTTATATTGTACTTTGAAGATCGTCTGTAACCGGAGAGTACAAGAATGAAACGCAGCGGGAAAATATTCAAAACACAAACAGCACGAACACGACGGAGGCTGTGTCCGTTGCGAGGATGGACGGGTATTTTTAAAAAAAATATGTTACTTCTATAAATACAGCGAGGCATAATAAAATGTACACTGCGATTATTACCAGATGCAAGAAAAAAATACATAGTTACAGTAACTGCGCGCAGTAAGTCTGTATGAGTTATTAATTTACTATGCATCATTGAAGAGATTATTAAATTCAGCCTAATATAATGCCTTATTTAGTGCAAAAATATTCATTTTGACGCTGGTTGGCCATTACATCTTTTTTCGCACGTTTAGTGAATCAATCAATATTTTATTGATAAAATAGAAGTATTATACTTGTCAAAAGTTTTTGTCTTGTATTTTTTGCATTTTTCGTTTTCTTTTTGTAATGTCGGCATCAAAAAAGTGACAGCCAAAGAGGCCAAATATATTGTAACGCGCTTTGTTATCACTTATCAGAGCAATAAGGATCTGTCCCGGTGTGTTTGGCGATGTTGGCGGTCACTATCTATTTGTTGCTAACGTACACTAACCTTTTGGCTTTTAAGATTATCTATGAATAATTATGGTACGAAATAAACAATTTTTATACGTTTGAATTTGGTTACCCGACGGCTGGGCAATATTTCGCTTAGCGGATCAGCATTGTTATCTCGTGGGGCAATGCGGCCAGCATTATGGACCCTACCGAGCGACCACGACTTCGGGCATTATTTTATTTATGTTTTTATTTTAATTGTCTTACGTATATTTTATTGTATCAATAAAGTAGGTTTTACGGGTACGAAGGAAGTTGATTATTGATCTGATGATGCTCCACATGCACTGCCTAGTTTGGGTTATTATTTAGTTTACAAAATTATTAAGACATATTAATCTTCAGGCAGCCTTTTTTTAGCTATTTAGTCAAAAATTTTGTGACTTCTGGAATAAACTTAATTATTTATGTTTTTGTACTTTAAAGATCGTCTGTAACCAGAGAGTACAAGAATGAGACGCACCGGGAAAATATTCAAAACACAAACAGTACGAACACGACAGAGGATGTGTCCGGTGCGAGGATACACGGGTATTTTATTTATTTATGTTACACATATAAATACAGCGAGGCGTAATAAAATTAACACTGTGATTATTACCAGATGCTAGAAGAAAATACAAAGTTAAAGTAACTGCGCGCAGTAAATCTGTATGAGTTATTAATTTACTGTGCATCATTAGAAAGATAATTAAATTTGTCTGTAAATCACTTCTGGAATAAACCTAGTTAATAGTGTTTCTGTACTTTAAAGATCGTCTGTAACCAAAGAGTATAAGAATGAGACACAGCGGGCAAATATTCAAAACACAAACAGTACGAACACGACAGAGGATGTGTCCGGTGCGAGGATAGACAGGTATTTTATTTATTTATGTTACTTAAATACAGCAAGGCATAATAAAATTTACAATGTGAATATTACCAGATGCTAGAAAAAAATTCAAGACGTGCCACACTCGCGGTTTTCTCCAAAACATGAAGCATAAAACTTCACATCTGTACCCCTAGCGTAAATAAATTCGATTTCGAAACGTCACGTACGCGTTTGCGTTTAATCTCATTTTGTATTGGATTTAGAAAGAGCGCGCCAAGCGGGACGTTTTGGAAACTCAAAATCCTATACAAAATGAGACTTAACGCAAACGCGTTCGTCACGTTATGATGTCCATTAAATTTACACTAGGGGTACTGTATGAGTTATTAGTTTACTATGCATCATTGGAAAGATTATTCAATTTAGCATATAAAAATGCGTTATTTAGTGCAAACATATTCATTTTGACGCTGGTTGGCCATTACGGCTTTTTCCACACGTTTAGTGAATCAATCAATCTTTTTTGACGACCGGTTTGGCCTAGTGGGTAGTGACCCTGCCTACGAAGCTGATGGTCCCGGGTACAAATCCTAGTAAGGGCATTTATTCGTGTGATGAGCAAGGATATATTTGTTCCTGAGTCATGGGTGTTTTATATGTATTTAAGTATTTATAAATATTTATATATTAAGTATATATATCGTTGTCTAAGTACCCTCAACACAAGCCTTATTGAGCTTACTGTGGGACTTGAGTCAATTTGTGTAATAATGTCCTAATATTTATTTATTTTATTGATAAAATAGAAGTGTTTTACAGGTAAAAAGTAATAGTTTTATTTTATTTTTTATACGTTTGAATTCGTTTACCAGACGGCTGGCCAATATTTCGCTCAGCGGATCAGCATTATTATCCAGCGGGGCGATGCGGCCAGCATTCTGGGCAAGGTTTCCCGAGTGACTACCACTTATGGCATTTTTATATTTATATGTTTTTGATTTAATTGCTTTACATATATTTTGTTGTATTAATAAAGTACGTTTTACAGGTGCGAAGGAAGTTTATTACTACTCTGATGATGCTCCAGGCACGGCTTAGTTTGGGTTATTAGTGTTATTATTACTAAGTATATAAAGTATATATACTGCAAAAAGGTGAAGGAGAGGGACTGACATTGTAAAAGTAAAATAATAATAGTAGTAGAACACTTAATTGCGATAAAAATAATAACATACAATAAGATAAGATAATAAAATAAATGTGAGTAAGGCGAACTTATCCCTTAAAGGGATCTTTTCCAACTAACAGTTAAGCAACTGAGAGATATTAGGAATAGTTGTAAATATTCCAAGGTTTGATATTGTTGAAAAATGTTTATCGTTGAACTGTTGTAAAATGCATACAAATACCTACTCCTCGCAGAGTTTACTTCGCCGGTTCTTCTCGGGTCTGAGGTTGACGCCGTTTTCCAAAGCGGTAGTAGTAATTATCTAAATTAGAATATAAATTAACCGAGCAGTTATAAGATAAACAGATGTGAGATGACTAAACTTTTGTTGCATGGCTAACACATGAAATAAAATTTTTTTTAAGAAAATAAACCGACTTCAATGAGGGAGACCGGTGAAAGAATGCATGAAATAAAGTACCAGATTATTAATAAAAAGACTAAATAGGATAGAAATATAATAATGTGGCTTGTTTCGATCTAGTCCGGTTTATAACAGAGAGTATAAACAATAAATCCCCAGTAGTGTCCATTTTCTTAGACATGTCTAAAGCATTCGACTTCGTCAACCATGCGACACTTTTGCGTAAGCTCGAAGTTTATGGGATTAAAGGTAGAGCACTTGAATGGACCTATAGTTACTTGAAAGACAGGATGCAGTACACAGAGATAAAACAAATAACTGTAGACAAAAGTGTTGTCTTAAAGGAATCATATAAATCTAATCTTAGAGTTAACAATACTGGTGTTCCACAGGGTAGTATTTTGGGCCCGCTGCTATTTTTGCTTTATGTAAACGATTTACCAAATGCTACTCAAAAGACTATACTGTTTGCCGATGATACAACACTTTTAATCAGTTGAGAAATAATGATGTTGAAGAGGTTGATTCGGTTAAGTTCCTTGGTATACTCGTAGTACTCGACAAACATCTGAACTGGAAAGAACATATTGAACAAATATGTACAAAACTAAACAGATTTATCTTTGCTTTAAAAAGGTTGAGAGATACAGTCTCTGTAGAAGCAGCACTTGCGGCCTACCATGGCTATGTATCATCGGTAATAAGGTATGGTTTAATTATTTGGGGAAATGCTGTAGACATAGAACGAATCTTTAAGATACAAAAAAAGTTTATGAGGGTCATTTGTAAACATGATGATAGTTGTGTTCCGCTATTTAAAAAATTGCACATACTCCCGATGCCATGTTTGTACATTAAAAAAATTTGCATATTCGTCAAAACCCACCAATATTTTTTCATACAGAGAAACGAGATCACTCAAAGGCAGACCCGTCAAAAAACTGTCTCGTATGCATAAACCAGTTTCTAATAAGGCCATGTACGAAAGAAACGTATACAACATGTGCATAAAGATTTTTAACCATTTACCAGAGCATTTAAAGCTGTTGCAAGATAATGAGTTCAGTCGTAAATTAACAAACTGGCTGCTTGACAAATGTTTTTATAGCATTAAAAAATATTTAGAATTTAATGAGTAACGACAAATTCCGTAGTATGCAAATTTTTCTAATTACTTTCAAATTCATATATATATATATATATATATATATATATATATATATATATATATATATATATATATATATTTATATATTATATGTATATATATTTTCTCTTGATATTTAATGATTATTTTTATTATTCTATGGCGACTGACTGACTTTTTTCCTAATTTTTCTAATTCTCTAACTATTTATGCTAATGTCTTAATTTCAATTTTGTTATTTTTCAATGCTTAGATTTGACACATTATATTTGCACGCTTGCTTGCAAGCAAAATACACATTGTACCTGAATAGTCCTAACACCTTATGTTACTGTATTTTTGCAAATAAATAAATGATTGATTGATTGATTGATTGAAAACCTAACTGCTTGACAAACATGCAAAGAGCACAAATCGCCAAACGTGAACTATGCATGGTTGAAGAGTTCCGTTCTGTTCATCATCAGCAGTCAAATGTCACTTCTACAAATGTAAATACTTGATTTGTTGATGAAAACACTAAGATCAGTATAAATGCCTTTAACATTTGAGGAGTTGGAGGAGGACCCCATCGTCAGAACTCGAACTTGACAAAAAGTTGTCTTGAAAATCTAATTTGCTTAACAAACACAGCGAAGAGGATAAATCGCCAAACGTATAGGTACTATGCGTCGTTGAAGATCCGAGTTCCATTCTGGATCATCATCAGCAGTTCCACTTCATCAAATGTCACTTTTTTAAATGCAAATGCTTGATTTGTTAAAGAAAATACAAATATCACTATACCTATATGTATGCCTTTCACATTCGAAGAGTTCCCTCGATTCCTCATGGATCCCATCGTTAGAACTTGAACTTGACGAAAATTTGTCTTGAAAACCTAATTTACTTAACAAACACAGCGAAGAGGACATATCGCCAAACGTGTACTAGGCGTCGTTGAAGAGTTCCATTCTGTTCATCATCAGTAGTTCCACTTCATCAAATGTCACTGTTTGTGTTTTTAAATGTTAATTATGCTTGATTTGTTAAAGAAAATACAAAAATCACTACATGTATGCCTTTCACATGTGAAGAGTTCCCTCGATTCTTCATGGATCCCATCATCAGAACTAAGTTTTGACAAAAACGGGACCAATCTGTATATATAAAAATTTAAACAAAAAAATAATTTTCAAATTCGGTTCAGAAATGACGGAGTTATGGAGTAACAAACATTAAAAAAAAAACATACAACCAAATGGATAAGACATCTTGAAGTCGGTTAATAAATAAATCATTATAAAAAGGAAGAAATGTGACGTTTACACAATAAAAGTATGATTGCGAACTACCAGCAAGTCGACACTCCGTTGTCAAGTGCCGCTGCCGGGGCGAGCAGATGGGTCGCAAAGCACACGATCACAATCTATATACTTTGTCATACAACGGAGCCAAGACGTCACAATCAATAATTATTTTTTATCTAAGGCCCTTACGAGCGTATACACTCGCCTTAGGACCTGTTTACACTTTACATTATAGAGTGTATACATTTGCTACTAAACGTAAGTACTATCTCGGACGATTGATGTTCGAAATGACATTGACATTTACAGTTTTCATTTGTTTGGTTAAGTTAAATGTAATTCCCGTGTTAGAACATCGCTATATGCAACATTTAAATTTACTATTTAATTATTTATATCAAAAAAATAAAATAAAACTATATGCCATTAAGTCGTACTTAACTTACCCATACCCAGGAGTTAACGAATTTTAAAAAAAATACGGTGTTTATATTTTTTATTAATCTAATATCAAAAAGAGAAATGTGTAACGTTTGAATACTATGTGCGTGGTACGTGACGTGCGTGTGTCTGTATTTGGCACATTACCGCTTACACGGTTGAACTGATTTGAATGGGGTTAAGTTTCAAAGGGTATTCTAGCGGCGGTTCTTAGGCATGTTTTACGTAGCGGCTTACGTGAGCGATGAGTCGCGAATGCGACGCGGCGCGGCGGCCCAACGCCATTTCGAGATCGCCCACGTAGGACACTTCCGTAGGTATCAAAGGATTGAATTCACCCGCACCGCGCCGCGCCGCTTCGCATTCGCGAGTTATTCGCTCACGTAAGACACTGCCTAATCATATTGGTATATCCGTTTCATTGCGTTGGTATTTTTTTCAGCCGTAGAAACATGCTACCAGCATTTACTGTGTATCCCGCAGCAGTATCTTTCCAAACGAACCCGCCTACGAGAATAGCACCATCGACTGAGCTGGTCTCTCCACGGGTAGGTAACACTCCTCATTTTAAGGGCCTACCAAGACAGCGGATGCCTATTTGTAAGGTACCAGTTGCTCCTCCTAAATTCTAATAAATCTCTCGATATTATTATTAATAACCGTCTGGCACGACATTGCGCTCATTGCGACAGCGACGATATATAACGAAATATATGTATAAGACGAAATATATAAGCTCCACGTAATCACAGAAAAAATTATAGTACTATCGTACAGAAATGACAATTCCTACAAAACCGAAGTTTGACAGCGATTTAGGGAGGAATCATCTTGTCCCTTTGAATGTGTGGCACTATCCCTTTCGGATATTTAGGGTTGTCAAAATTCAAGTCATTATATTATCTGTGGTTGTGCACGCATAGAGACATCAAGTTGTGCCAACCCAAGCCGAATGGAGCCGAGAATACCCGAAAGGAGGAGTATCGCCCCACTGGTAAAACTTTAGCTAACCTAAGGTTATTTTTTTTAGATCGTCGATGACTTTTTCTTGCCGTACATGGGAGCCTCCTCGGGGTCCACTAAGGGCAACTGGGTTTTGGCTCAAAAAGCGTATGTATTTTGATATGGAAAATTTAAACTGTTTTGACTCCTATTAAGTAGGTAAGCTAATTTTACGGTTTACATAACTCATGCATCGCCATCAGATATATCACAGCGACCAAGATGCTCACAAACATCAGAAAATAAAGGCCATTGTCAAGGAGCGTGTTCAGATAATTTTGAGCATCTCGTCCGCTATCTGATGGCGACCGTAGGTCCGGCTACCCTCACTGCAACGCATGCACTAGTCGAGTGGCCAGTATTAGAGGAAATTACGTGCCTGAACAGTGAACACCAAAACTGTAGTCCATAGAGGTACAACAAGTATAGAGATGACATGGTAGAGCCGGCAGATGACTGAACAAGATGCTCTTATGGAACTTTCAGTAGGAGTAGCAGAGAAAGCGCTATGATTGTTTGTCCTTGTCACAGTTTCATTTTTAGGGCTCCGTACCCAAAGGATAAAACGGGACCCTATTACTAAGACTTACTGTCCGACCGTCCGTGCGTCCGTCCGTCCGTCCGTCTCTCATGAACCGTGATAGCTAGACAATTGAAATTTTCACAGATGATGTATTTCTGTTGCCGCTATAACAACAAATACCAAAAAGTACGGAACCCTCGGTGGGCGAGTCCGACTCGCACTTGTCCGTTTTTTTTTTAATTTCCCACCGTAAATTTTAGTATGGCTTATGGTGGGCAACAAATAATTGATATGTTGTAAGGAATGTTAAAACGTGTTTTTAATTTGGGGCATTGCGTATATTATGTCCCTTACGGGCGCACGCGTATAGCACATCTAGTTGATCCTACCATCTATGATGTAGTCTCGTACCCCTAGTGTAAATTTAGTCGATAGCGAAACGTGACGTACGCGTTTGCGTTAAGTCTCATTTTGTATGGGTTTTTGAACAGCGCGCCAAGCGGGACGTTTTGGAAAGTCAAAAATCTCATACAAAATGACACTTAACGCAAACGCGTACGTCACGTTTCGCTGTCGAAAATATTTACACTGGGGGTACAGTACATTACTCAGTGTTTTTTTTTATGAGTGGCTGTTTCCGCCGTGAGGCTGCAACGGCTGTAGCGGGTCGCTCCCCACCGATGTGGGGAGGTCATTCCACGTCTTTTGATGGACGTGTGTGCTGCTGGTGATGGCCAGCTCTTCGCTACCGATAGTTACCCAATTCATTGTTACACAGTGATTAAGTCGAGTGGATCCATTTTATTCTATTTTTTCTGGCGAGTAAGCCTCCCCCTTCTTCAGTCGGTCTCTCAATGCTGAGGATCGTGACATCATGTCCTTCTGTTGAAGACCAGAATCCCCCATAGCCTTCTAAGCCTTCCCCACCACTCTTTTAATCTACTCGACTAAATTTTTGGTGTTCAGACACGTTTAGTAGCTAAAATGCTTGCCACTTGACTAAATTAACGTAGTCGAACCAGCCTTCATTTTAAAACACAGCCTACTTGTAGCTCGCTCGTCTGTAGTACGAACGATTTTTGGTCCGTTGACCGATTTTAGTTAACCCTTCAAGGCAGCGAAAACGTGAAAAGTAGTCAAGTGGCGGGGCCCCGTTGGGTGGTCACTTGGTCAGCGCGGATTTAGAGTATAAATGTATATATTAAAGCACATATCGCTAGAATCGTCGTCATCGAAACGTCGGAAGTAAATTTAAAACTTAATACGCAATTAAGTTCCGTTTGAATTAATATGTAAAAATCGTGAAAGTCGTGAAAATTTAAATCAGCGTTTTAATAAAATAAACGTTGAAAAAAAGACCTGTTAGATATGTATGCATGTGTGAGTGCGCGCCGCTGTGTTTGTAACCTGTTCTGGAATGCATTATAATAAATCAGTGTTAAACTGGCTCGCTTGTTTGATGGTCGTGCACCCTCCCGTAGCACCCCCTTGCGCAGATCTAACTATACCTAAAACATTTCATGGGATTTTGCGGTTTTTGAAAATTCCCTTTGGCACATTGCTATTCATATGTTTTTTTTTATTATTTTAATACCAATACTTTCTTGAGACTCTGACATATTAAATCCATAAAAAATCCATATTATAAATGCGAAAGTGTGTCTGTCTAATATCTGTTATCTTTCATGCTTAAACCGCTGGACCGTTTAAGTTGAAATTGAGCATAAAGATTTAAGTCCCGGAGAAGGACATATACGGCAGTTTTTTATTAATCATCATCAGGAAATATTCGTTGCAATCGGATGGGTCTCGGTAGCTCGCTTAGCAGAGCGTTGGGCTGGTGATCCAGAGTCGCGAATTCGAGTCTCACCGAGTCGATTACTATGTTAAGATTTTAAGCCTTTTTATAATGTTAAATTGTATGTTATGTGAAACAGCCCTGCGCAAGATATTCACTGGTCGACTGTGAGATCGTGGATGTCCTGGGCACCCGAGTCGTTGCACGCATGGTGCAACAGCTACTATAAAAATAGGTAATAATTAGATTAGTGTTCGGCTATTTTATAATAGCTATACCAGGCCTACAGATAGACCCCTTCCTGCGACCTCGGACTGATACCTACGCACCGCGCACCGCAGGCGGTGCAAAAAACCAGTAGGCTGCCACTATAAAGTGACTGGAAACCTAGAGGTCGCCTAAACTTTGATGTCGTCGGTAAGGGATTAGGTTACAGAGCAGGTACTATACTAGGTGGATAAAGATGGTGAGACTGTTCGACTATTTTATAATAGTTTTGTATGTAGGTAGAACTTCTACTCGATCTTATTTCTTTATATTACAATTTCTAGCAAGGAAAATAATATATACCAGTAACCAGACATAAATATATATTACTTGAATGTTCATATTAATTTTCACGTTATTCAGAATGTCGTATGTAAAACGAGAGCGTGATTTCGGTAGTAGGTATTCCAAATAAGTAGCAAAAAATAACGTTTGATTATTTAAGTAGCTTTAAATTCAAAGCTGTATAATGCAGACTTCTGCAGGCTATGAAGGTAGTTGCCTTACGCGTCACGTTCCCGACAAAGTAATGTAATGACTGCCAATCCCGAGTTGTAAAAATATCCCAGTTATAACCACTGGTAACAGCTTTGTGGTAACTATAGTATATTTTTTTAGATTAGAAATTTATAACCTCAAAAGAAATGGTCACTTTTTTCCACTAAAATTAAACCTTAGGAACGGAACTAAATGAATGTGCAGTTTACATACAATTGTATCACAATATTAGATATTATAGGAACCCTAGCATTTCGAAAGAAAAAGTTAATTATCACTACTTTTGAGGTTAGAAAAATACTAATCTTTCGGAAACCGGAATAGTTACTTAAGAGGGAAGAATAGCTTTTCAAATCTAACGAAATAACGGTATTTTTTTATGAAATTCCATTTCGCGAGAAAACGGTTACCACTAACTAAATCTTAACAAATCACTTTGATTTTGATATCGATCGTTCAGCATAATTATATTCTAGGTTTTTTTTTTATTATTTAAACTTTATTGCACGATATAAAATTGTACAAATCCGGCGGACTTAATGCCTTAAGGCATTATCTACCAGTCAACCATTGGGCCAAACAGAAACTTGTGGTTAGTGCAGGATTATACATAACGAGAGGGAATATGAAACACAAATCAAGTTATTCTAAACAATATAACAATATTATATTATACACTTACTTACACATAAAAATAATAGCAATATATACCTACATATATACACAACATACATACATATATATATATTTTATATATATATATATATATATACCACGACGGTGGCAAACAAGCATACGGCCTGCCTGATGGTAAGTAGTCACCGCAGCCTATGGACGCCTGCAACTCCAGAGATGTTACATGCGCGTTGCCGACCCTTAAAAAACATGTACACTCCTTTTTTGAAGAACCCCATACTGTAGACCCTCGGCAAAACCTCGGAAGGGAGCTCATTCCACAGCCGGAGCGTCCGCGGGAGGAAATTCCTCTTGAACCGCACAGTACGCGACCATTTAGGTTCTGAGGTGTGAGGATGAACTCCCTGCCGACGGCGAGCGGTGCGGTGATAGAAAGTGGCCGTTGGCATCGTTGGCAGCATGGTCAAACAATTCCTCAGAGCACAGCCCATTGTACAAGCGGTAGAACACACACAAGCAAGGAGGCAAAGTCTCTCCTTAGACTTAAAAGGTTCAATACGCTTGTGAGTTTGGGATCGTCAGTTTATAAATAAATATATATTATGTACCCAAGTAGGTATATAAGTAACTTGTAGGTATATAAGTAAGTGCTTACGTAACTGGTTTTTAAAAGAAAATTTGCTCTGTGATTGCCTTAAGGGTAGATGGAAATCATTCCAAAGGCGAATTGCCTGAAGGGCGAAGGAATTGGAAATAAAGGCCGTGCGGTGATGGGGAATACTTAGTTTCAGTCTTCGAGATGTACGCAACTCGCAACCGGGACGTAGTGATACAAAATTAAATTTAGAGTTAAGATACTCGGGAGCCCAGTATCAAATAATATAAAAAAGGGTGCAAAGAATTCTTAGAGACCTGCGTTCACGGATGGGAAGCCAGTAAGTAGAAAGTTGGTAAATAGGTTTTACATTCATGTATGTTTCATTCATATTATTTCGGGTACCTTAACCGCTTTCATGAAGGTACCCAATCAGCTTAAGCTTCGTTACTCGTTAGTCTCGTTACCAAGCCACCCGCGCCTTGCGCCAACAACGCAACGAATCGGTGAGCGCGGCGCGCGGCGGGCGGGCCCCCTCGCCCGGCCTCGGGCCCGCTCTGAGGTGAACTTACCGTACCGAAATAATATAGGTTAAGTACAGGTATAATAACGGTTAAGGTATATACCGGAAAAAATACCGGTACCGTAATTTTAAAATGGTAGCGACACCTTTATATCCGAGCCGCGCAGCCTACCGGTATAATGTATCGGTATTGTAATTTAATACCGCTATCATACCATTATACCGAAACCGAAATCAGTCCCTGCTGTGTTTCAGATTCAGTACGGTAGGCTCAACATATCCAGTGTGTGGGTACCGTATAGACCAAACGACGTTGACTTACCAGTTTAAGACGTTCGACGACTGGTGCAAAATGGAAGAGGAAAACTTTCAAGCACGGTCATATCGTATGTATGAACAGAGTCATAGCGTATGCATGAACACTGAAAGGCTTATTATTCCACCAGCTTCATAAAAAATGTGTGAAATACAATAATTAATATATAAACAAAAGACTGCTTAAAAATGAACCGCAAAGGGGAAAACAAGTATTACAAAGTTTTGTTATTTCGACAGAATAGACCCCAGTTTTCCCGACCGTTTTTGACCAACATATGTATATATGTAGTCATTGACCCATTTTCAGGGTATAAATATTTATAGTATTTTTCCTACTCTTCTACTGTTATCTGTCATTTATGCACTCATTAACACGAATATAAGAACATACATAAAAGGTTTCAAGAAAAGTCTATATTGTCTATTCCTGATAACAGCACTTGTGCTTTTAATCTCTATAACGTTACTGCGATTAATGGCTACCAACCTATCAAAACCAAAACGAATACAGTTTTAAACTAAGTGCATTGCTTCCAACTTACAAAATATTCATTTGGTTGCATAGTAAAAATAATTACTTCATAAGTCAGAAACACGCATGTGACACCCGTAATATAGCAACACCCATAGACTACGAAGACCGCTTAGCGTTGCTTGTTAGTCTCCGTAGGCTACGGTGGCCAAAATTGAGAAAAAACTGTCCAAAAATTTAATTTAGCAAGTAGCAAGTACCAGGGCCTCATGAGTTACGAGGTGTCGCGGACCGGCCGGCCGCGGCCCGGGGCGGGCCGGGCGCGTAACAAGGTATGGTCGCGCGTCTTGGCTATATACTTTTGCTTTGTTTACCTAAATTAAGATTTATTTTTGTTGACTCGTAGGAAAAATATTGTATGCAACGTTGTATAAGTAGGTCAAAAAATGCTCGTGGCGTATTCCTTTACAATGTGAGCCGGAGCCGAAGGCGTAGACTCACGCCACTCGCCTTTTTTGACCCTTCTTATACAAATGTTGCATAAAATACTATTATACAATTGTAATAGGTAGAATAGAGAGCTTTTCAGTCGAGTATCGTGTTTAGGCCACGAAACTTGCTGAGTGGCCTAATTGGGTACGAGATTAAAGGATTAATTATATCACTACTTTAAATAGTCAATAAAAATGATACTTTAATTAAACAGTAGATAAGTATACAGCTAAGATACGCGAGCAGCAGCGATACCAGTGGCGGATTTACAAACTTTCAAGGTATAGGCTGAATAGTTTTTGCCGCCCTTGCCTCAATAATTGTCATATCATACATTATTTTTACAATGCAACAATTTCGTTGAAATAGCACGTAAAATAATTTTTCCTTTTCAATGTTGTAATGTTAAAAGCATAGGAAAATTCAAAATGATTAGAATTTGACGAAATTTGGTGAGTTCGTGAGCATACTCTGCATACTCTTTAGTATTAAATATGAATATACAATTTTTTGAATGATTTTTCTTCTACATAGTTTTCGAGTAATTCACCACTACAGTTTACATGCATAAGCATAGGTGATAGGATTCAGATATATATAGGTATATCTTTTGCATATTGTAAACTCAAATTATTCGACAACAAATTGAAAAAAAATCTGTCATCGTATTTAATGCTAAAGAATATTATCACGATCACCAAATTTTATTAAATTTTTATCGTATGTAGCCAACCTCCTTAACGTAAAAACGTAATTTTTTTCTATGCTATCACGAAAAAATCAGACCTTTGCACAGTTTCCGATGAATTGTTTATTCTTAATTATTATTTCTATTTTTTAATGTTTGCTTAATTGAAAAAGACAAAATCACAATATAGCCATGAGCAATCTTTTAAAATACTATTTATAGTTAATATGAAAATGTTCAAAAATTTTACGTCACCATGTTCCAAGTTTCGGAATGAAAAATATTTTTGCAGGGCTCTATCAATAAATTGATTCGTTACAAATGATTTATTATAATTTATTATGATTATAAAAAGTTTTTACTTACCGGTGCTGTGAAAATATTCATAAAATTCAGGAAACACTTCGAAAAATAACAGCACACACCCAAATAAGTCGCTTGAATCACGAGACAGTATTTTTTGTAAGGGTAAAACTCGTGGTTCCGTAGTTTCGTGCTTTATTTTCCTTTGATCCGATTTTGTTTTCGTTTTTTCGCCTCGATTTGTTCGGGTAACCGGGGTAACCCACACGGTTATTGGAATAGAGAATGAAGCTCGCCACGTGCACGTGCAACTTTGACGTGATTGATAACATTGTAGCATTAAAAAAATACCGCGTTCGGGGAAAAAATATTTTTTTGACTTAAGACTATCTCGCTGTTACTGTTCAAGATTTTAATTCCAATCGAATTTTCTGAAGCTACTAGTGCATGTCAAACACATAATAGTCGATACATAAGATTGAAATCGGTAAAATTATTCACTAAATTATTCATTATATTCGAATAAAAATCGAAAAATTATACCCAAACCATCCAGTTCGTAGCCTCCAACCAGTAGTAAGACTGGCATGTATGGGTTGTTAGTGGGAAGAGGGGCATATTTTTTACAATTGCGCTCTTTTCACTCATAAGAAGTGTGGGCAAAGGGCGCAGAGGCGAGAGGCCGATTACTGCTTGAGGGGCGGCGAACTAGCTGTTTTACTCTAGAATATGGAAGTTTGCTACTCTCGGAATGTGCAATGACAAGTGAGAGAGAAAAGTCATCGACAAAATTTGTTGCAGACTTCTATCTGTAAGACATTAGAAAATCGTCATAGAAAAATCTGATTTCTATGAGGTAAAAAAATAAATCGTTCCCCAAAATTGCCGCCCCCAAAATCTGCCGCCCTAGGCTCGAGCCTACTCAGCCTGCTTGTAAATCCGCCACTGAGCGATACCTAGCACTCAGCCGGCCAGTCAACGACACCTTCTCGTAACTCTTGAGTACTTGCTCCTTGCTAAACTGAATTTGCGTTTCTAACCCATGACGCAATTGTTTCTACTATACAACCTAATAAATAAATAATTTGAGCTATCGTTTTGTTTCGTCCTCTTGACCGCGGCGACACATTTTTATACCTGTTTTAATTGATCAATGTTTTCCTTTTTTTAAGGTTACGGTAAGTACATTTAATCTCCTGTCTGTGATGAAAAGGTTTTTGATCTGCTTGCAGAAAAAATAAAGTAACTATAAAAGTAACGAAACGCTACCTGTCTTATAAATTTTATTGTACCAACTTTGATTCCGGAATACCGATGCATTTGTTAATTAAGTACGAGTATTTATTTGCAGGTTGGACCATTTTACATACAGGAAAATGTAATATGGAGGAAAGTAAGTCCAACTAATATGATGAGTGCTTATTACATCTGTGTATCTGGTCCCCGGGCAGTTGCGAAATACCGAAAACGAGGGTAGTTATATGCTTATTTAAAACTAGTGGCTCTGAGCTGTATACCTCGCGATAACATTAGTAGAAATGTGAAAATTTAAAACACTTAGTTTCTTGAGTGGCACCCACTCACTCCATATGCCTTACGAATTACGATCAATGCGTTTTTATAATTAGAAAGCAGGTTTTCTAGCGTTATAGTTCTTAAAGTCATTACAGACGGGCGGACCGGACCGCGACCTTGGACCTTAGTCCGGTCCATGGCCTATTCAATCATGTGTGAGATGGTCTGCCGTACGTCCGTTAAGGACGCAGCTGTAAATGAGAGCGAGATATTTTGACCTTCATACACCTTACTTAATTCAGACTTCCTCCCGGCATCCTAACTAGGATCCTTAAAAATTGTTCCTGGTTTGTGCAGCCAACTCTTACTCGTACCAAACGCGGTTGCACCTTTTGGATTTAGAATGTTGAATTAAGGATGTGTGAAGCGCTTTTTAAAAACCGATTCATCCGTTTCATTACGTTGGGCTTTATTTTTAATTAATCATATGACTTCTTTCAGAATGGTATCGGCATTGGTCTTCGCAAGATGGCTACTGGTCCTCTCAGTCTCTCTATGAATTGGTTAGCCAAGCCAGTTTTAATGATTATGAAATGAAAAAAATTTACGAAGGAGAGTACGGTACAGTCTATCCATATTACTCTTTCTTTATATTGGCTATGGCCGTAGTTGGGAGGGGGGGCTATACGAAATACACAACTGAGTATCGAAAGAATTTCTGATAAAATAAAGTTAGTGTAGATGCGCCTTAAGCATTTTTGTGGTGGTCTCATACTGGCTGTTAAGCGCCAATTACATCCACCCTTCCCAATTTCGGGCCTGATAATCGTTTTCGTTTCACGGAATATCAGAACATCGACAACAATATTTGAAATGTAAAAAATACTTTGTCTCTAATTGCCAAAAATGTGTAATGTTTGATATTTTTGCATATATAAACCATTGTTTACATTTCAAATATTGTAAACGATGTGCCGAACACGGAAAAATATTCTTTTTCGGGCCCGATATCGGGTCCTGATAAACTGTGGATGTAATTGGCACTTTATACCATAAAAACCCACCAAGTACCTACTCGCGCACAAAGGGTTCCGTACCATTACGCAAAAAATGGTAAAAAAATCACGTTTGTTGTATGGGAATGGGAGCCCCACTTTAATATTTATTTAGTTTTAGTAGTTGTTGGTTGAAAGCCCACCTTGTGAGCCTCTTCCAGGGGATTCCAGTGATGCTTTAAGTTTAAATATGAACAAAGGTATTTCTTCTTCATAGGTTTTTAATCAGTTACTTTTACAAAGCTTCTCTCTTAGCCGAATAATAATGAATGACAGCCAAAAAAGAAGATGCCACAGATAACATATATCCGTTTTACGCGCCAAAAGTGATCTTTTGGGCGGCCTTAAGCGAACTGTCATATTAATATAACCTAATGTTGGTACACTGTATTGATCATACAATTTTATTAACAAATACTGGAAATGATATTAAGGCCACATTGTCAAACCTGGAATAATACAGAATGAAATGAGTACAGAAAATGTAAATGCTAACACTCGGCTAATCCTGGCATAAAACGCGACTCTGCGTTTTGAGAGTTAAACAGAAATAATCTACATTACGCATAATGCACAAAAAAACAATGAACAATAGAAAACAAGAAAAATTACTTCACTACATCACTACAGGCATTCCTCTGATACCTGCAACGACTCACTCGTATAGACTACATCAATGCACGTGTTTACATGTCATTGACTCACTGTTACTTTACATCATTGCAGCGATATGTCTACAATGACTCACTGTGTTAGGTGTATGTAACATATACATAGCTCGTTCTCAATTTCCATCATTACATGACTGCTGTAATGATTCGCTATTTTATATCAAATAATCAAGGACATTCATAAATTCACTTTTCAATATTTATTCACTTGTCAGTTGGACTTCTAAATTTCAAATATATTTCACTAAATTTACTGGCACATCGTTATATGACTTTTGTAATAACTCGCTCTTTTGTATCAAATAATCAAGGACATTCATAAATACACTCTTCAATATAAATTCACTTAGGCTTCTGTATTGCAAGTAATTATAAAATAGACTTCTCATTTTTACACTAAATTCTCTGGCTCATCTTAAACATTATCATGGATAAGTACACATGTACTAAAATAGTACATTACGATACAAGTGCGAAAAATAGGATATTCGAAACGAGTGGCGATAAATTAAAACACGACCGAAGGGAGTGTTTTAAATCGACACGAGTTGCGAATTACCTATTCGCACATGTATCGTACAACGTTTTACAGTACATATGGCCCTTTAAATGTTCGACACAGTAACGTAATATGCTACTTCTCGCACTAGTGCTATAAAGTAGCCCCATATGTACTGTAAAAACATTTAATAGTATCACAAAATTCTCTTATTCGCTCAATAATGAATTATGTATTTTGTAAACATAAATTTTAACGTTAAATTGTTTATCACACATTCACTTATAAAGTTTTTCTCTACTCTATTCACATGTCACAAAAGTAATCAGATAGTATTTTAACAGTACAATGTACATTTATGTCAGTCTCTTGTGTCCCAAGTTATTATCACAAGTATATGTTTACTAAACTTTTAGACCTTACTCTGAAACTAATAAGTTTTCACACTTAACGTATTTTTTCTCTATTTTCTACAACATATTAATTGCTCTGAATGTAATCTTTGCCTTCACTCTGAATCACTAGAAATTACGTCATTACTGAAAACTAACCAAGGGTGCAACTTATCTACCGCATAAGTTCCCTTGTACGCCTTAGCACCTTGTTTACGCGTGATGGGAGTATCTTCCACTTCGTAACGGTCGTTACCTAATACTTTACTAATTCTGTACGGGCCAGCGCATTTTTGAACTAACTTTTTACTTTGCCCTGGTTCACCACGGGCTTCTCTCTCCACGCGTACTAAATCGCCTACTTTGTACATTTCAGGTTTTTTCCGGGACTTATCAAAACGTTCTTTCTGCTGTTTTTGACTTTTTTCTATATTTTGGGCAACTTCTTCTCTTATCCTGTCGATGTCTTGAGGTTGCTCAAACTCTGCCACTACCGTATTCATAACACCATCCGAACACCCAGTAGGTCTCAAACTAAATAGCACCTCAGCAGGCGTGCGACCTGTCGTCTTGTTAACAGTGTTATTTATTGCCCATTGAACTTGAGGTACAGCTAAATCCCATAAATTATCTGGTTTATCATGATTAACGGCTGTGAGCGCGTCTACAATTGTACGATTATATCTCTCTATCTGTCCATTCGCGCGAGGACTGGCGACAGCATTTAACACATGTTCCATGACACCTCTTTGTTTTAAAAACTCAGCGAATTCTTTACTGGTAAAACTAGTTCCTCGATCTGAGATAATTCGTCGCGGTACGGCATACAGAGAAAAATATTCATTGAACACTTTTATGGTAGTACTAGTCTTAACGTTTTTCACAGGTTTAATGTAAATAAACTTTGTAAATGCGTCAATTATATAAAGAATGTAACAATTTTTGGATTTACTCATGGGGAATGGGCCACAGTGGTCTGTATGTAAAGTATCGAACGGTTTATTCACTTTGGGTATCGGGTGAAGATACCCTTCCTTGGGCCCAGCTGGTACTTTGTTATGAGCACAGTTAAGACACGCCTTACAATATTTTTTGATAAAGCGCCTCATTTTTCTAGATCGTACTCTTGCATAAGAATATACCATCGCGCCACTCTCGGTATCAAATCACGTTTGGTCATTGTGCTACGAATGGCAATACAGTCTGTAACTACTTTAAAGGTCTTACCGAGTACATAAACCCTAAGTGTAATTTACTCTCATCGGGAGTGGTCTGGCGGCTGTAATACGATATACCTAGGTTGCAGCCCCGCTGTAGGGAGCCGTTGCATAAGTATGGCTGCAACACCTAACTTACTAGCATCTGTGTGAATTTCTAATTCAGCACTTGGATCATACAACGCTAATACTGGGCGACTCGTCAACTTTTGTTTAAGCTCCTTAAAGGCGTTAATTTGCGATTCAGCGAAATCCCATACCTTATCTTTTTTTTGTAAGGGCCGTCAATGGTCTAGCTCTAGCTATGATTGAAAAGTTTTTGATAAAACGCCTGAAGTAGCTTGTGAGCCCAATGAATTGGCGAACCTCATGTACATTTGTTGGTACTGGAAAGTCGTGTACAGCTTTGATTTTGCCTAAACCCGGTCGTACCCCCTCTGAGCTAATTTCATACCCCAGATAGTCGATACGGGTCTGGAAAAAGTGGCACTTATTCAAATTTAACGTGAGTTTAGCGGATCGTATTAATTGAAACACTTTTTCAATTAATACGATCGTTTTGGAAGCAACTAATAAGTCATCCATATAGGCCAAAGCCAAATTCCGTCCAAAACCTCTCAGCATAGCATTAATGGTTCTCTGAAAAACACTCGGAGCGTTCGCCAACCCAAACGGCATGCGATTAAACTCATACAATCCGTCAGGGGTAACGAACGCTGTGAGATGCCTACTTTCCTCATCCATACGCACTTGATAATATCCTGATGCTAAGTCGATACTACAAAAATAAGCGTTGCCTCCTAAACTGTCTAACTGGTCCTCAATTCGAGGCAACGGATATTTGTCCTTTAGAGTCTTCCTATTTAAGGCTCTGTAGTCTATACACAAGCGTTTCTCGCCATTTTTCTTTTTCACCAGTATTACCGGGCTTGAATAGGAAGACGTACTTTCTCGTATAATATCGTTTGACAACAGATCTTCGATTATCTTCGACAACTGTTCGCGTTCAAGCTGTGACATTCTATAAGGGTTATGTACCACCGGTACATTGTCATTTAAAGTTATGTGCATTTTTGTTAAGTCGGTTCTTCCTAGTTCCTTGAGATTCGACGCAAAACAATCCCTATACCTTTCTTGTAAATTATAGAATGCATGTTCAGCCTCTTTGAAGTTATATGTCAAATGTACTCTTTGGTTTATTTGATGAAATATAAAACGTCAGTCAATAAAGTCATGTTGTAATAAAAATACGTTTTCCTTACTAAAATTCAATAATTCACAGTAAAAGAGTGAACATGGTCCAAAACCGAACCGGATAGTTAAAATAAACAGAATAGTAAAGTTGTGTAAAAAGAGTGCACGTTACATTTACGTACTTTAGATAAAATTTTCGAAATTCATATTGAATATGTCAACAGCCGAGAAACTTGTAAGTCTTATAACACTTCAACAAGACAGCTTAGAAATAACAGAAAAGGCCCACGTTAATTTCAAAAAGTCGCCAAAGGAAAGAATTACTGTAGGATACGTACAAGGGCGGCTAGAAACATTGGAAAATAACTACAAGGAATTCAAATCCATCCATCAAAAGTTGATAACCGCCGTTTCAAAGGAAGATAAATGCAAATTATCCTATTTTACGGAAGATCTATACGACACGTTTGAAGAACGTTATTATATATATAAGGGTGAATTAAAGACAGTTTTGCTGAAGTTTAATGCCGAAACAAGAGACAGCCAAATTACAGAAAATAGTTCAGGCAATCAAGCGTCAAGCAGTGATATAAAATTACCCCGTATTACTATTCCGACTTTCAGCGGTGAGTACACGGAGTGGCAATCCTTCCACGATTTGTTTAACACCTTAATTCATAAAAATAACTCGCTAGATGATGTGCAACGCATGCACTACCTCAAAGTTAACCTGAAAGGTGACGCGGAATACCTATTAAGACAATTTTCAATTACCGCCGAAAATTACAAACAAGCATGGACTATTTTGAAGAAAAGGTACGATAACAAAAGGTACATCGCAAATTGCCATTTTAAAAGGTTTTTTGGCCAGAAGACAATTGTCAAAGAATCAGCCACCGCTTTGAAACAACTGCTCGACACGTCTGTCGAATGTCTGAACTCTCTCAAAAAATCTCGGTTTACCCATATCTCAATGGGATGCCATTGTAATTTACATCATTGTTTCAAAATTGGATACTGATAGCCATAAATATTGGGAAGAGTTAATAAATGGAGAAGATTCATCAGTATTTCCAACTTTCGAAAGATTGAAGTCTTTCCTAGAAACTCGGTTCAGAACTTTAGAAATGGTAGAACCAGATAATAAGAGTTGGAAACCAGCCGCCTCAAGGACGTTCCATGTCACAGCCAATGATGCTTGTTTAGAGATACAATGTGCATTTTGTAAAGAAGATCACTACATTTTCAACTGTAAACAATTCGCGAAGCAACCATTAGATGACAGATACAACTTTGTTCGAGAAAACAATCTCTGCTTTAACTGCCTCATACCCAATCATGCAGTTTGGCGATGTAGACAGAAGTCATCGTGCCAAGTGTGCAAGAGACGTCATCATTCATTACTGCATCGAGATTCAAAACCGACTGAAGAAATGCAAGAAAACAATAAAGTTGACATGACCTTAGATGACTCAAAGGTAGTTGCGCACGTTAGACCAAATGAAGAAGCAACTGAGAAAAACATTATGTTAGCTACAGCGTTAGTAGATGTAGCATCGAAGTGTGGACCGTCGCAAGTGTGTCGAGCGTTCATTGACCCGGGATCTGAAATATCCTTCGTCACAGCTCGAGTTGTCGAGATGTTAAACTTGAAGAAAACGACAATTAGCGGAGTAGTCTCAGGAATTGAAGAAGGTAACGTGTGCATAAAAAATAAGGTGGAACTACAAATCTCGTCGAGGTATGAGCCCGATTTCGTCGTCAAGGTAAATGCATATGTACTAAAATCTATTACTCGTAGCTTACCAGCTAGGGAAGTAAATTGTAAACCGTGGCCTCAACTTGATGATGCAAAGTTAAAGTTAGCTGACCCCACCTTTAATATTCCGGGTAGAGTTGATATTCTTCTCGGTGCAGAGGTCTATGGCAAAATTCTTGAATCTGGGCTAATGAAGGGACCGGGCTATTTAGTAGCACAATATACACGCTTAGGTTGGATTGTGACAGGTGACACTAATACAACTTCTTCCAGACCTAACAAACACGCGAGCTTTCATGTTCTCCGCCAAGTAGAGGAAGACAACAATCTTTTGAAGAAATTTTGGGAGGTTGAAACAGAAGGTTATACAAACATGAAGGGATGGTCAAAGGAAGAAGAATTATGCGAAGATATTTACAAAACAACTACAAAAAGAGATGACACTGGAAGATATATAGTACACCTACCGTTGAAAGAAAGCGTGGAGGATACTGTGAAGTCATGCGGAGAGACCAAACAGCAAGCAACCTTGAGATTCAAACAGCTGGAAAGGAAGTTTGAGAAAAATGATCATTTGAAGAAGGAATACGCAAAAGTCATACATGAGTACCTGGAATTAGGTCAAATGAAGAGAACTGAAGTGGAAGACGATGATGCAGCAGTGTACCTTCCACATCATGCTGTTATCAAGGAGACTAGAGACACTACGAAGGTTCGTGTTGTTTTTGACGCTTCAGCGAAAGGTTCTCATGGCGTCTCATTAAACAACGCTATGATGATAGGGCCCACACTGCAGCCGGGCTTACGAAGTCTAGTAATTCGCTGGAGAGCTCATAGAATATGTGTAATTGGAGACATTGTTAAGATGTATCGACAGGTGTGGATGACGGACAAACACACAGACTTACAGCGGATCGTTTGGAGAGATACACCTTCCGAAAAAATGGAGAGCTACAAATTACTTACTGTTACATTTGGAACTGCTGCTGCACCTTATCTCGCTGTTCGGACACTCAATCAATTGGCCGAGGATGAAGCACACACTTACCCAAGTGCGGCATCGGTAGTAAAAAACAGTTTCTACATGGACGATTTGATGACCGGACATGAGGATAAGTTTGAAATTAAGAAACTTTGCCAAGAGATTAACTGTCTGTTAAAGGCAGGCGGGTTTGAAATGCAGAAATGGTCAAGTAACTCTGAAGAGCTCCTCGAGTTTCTCCAACAAGGGAGAACATGTGAAGAACCTGAAAACAAAATTGAAATTAAATTAGACAGGGTTATAAAGATATTGGGACTTACGTGGGACAGAAAGAAAGATGTTTTCAAAATTACAGTAAACTTACCACAATCTAGAATCCCGACAACGAAAAGACAGATAATATCAGAAGTCGCAAGTCTCTTCGATCCATTCGGATGGTTAGCTCCTGTAATAATAACAGCCAAGGTGATGATTCAACGACTATGGCTATATAATCTGAGCTGGGATGATGAACTACCACCTGAAGTTGTCGAGGAGTGGCGAAATTACCGTGAAAAGTTAAACGAACTTCAATCAATACAGATACCACGTTGGATCAAAATAACTTCTCGTAGCAAGAATATTCAACTTCATGGTTTTGCGGATGCATCTTCTGTTGCATATGCAGGTGTAGTCTACCTTCGAGTGATAGATGAAAATGATACTGTACATATTAGTATGCTTGCAGCAAAAACAAAGGTAGCACCTTTGAAACAATTGACTATACCGAGATTAGAGTTATGTGCTGCAGTATTGACAGCGAAACTTCTAAGAGAAATGTCAGATTTGTTACAGGTTTCGATGGACAATATATATGCTTGGACGGATTCAATGGTAGTGTTGTCTTGGCTACAGTCTCAACCAAGTCGATGGCAGTTGTTTGTCGGTAATAGAGTATCAGACATCATCCAACTCATCGACCACGACAAATGGAGACATGTTCCGTCAACAGACAACCCAGCGGATCTCGCTTCAAGGGGTGTAAGTTCAAGAGACATGGCCGACAGTGATATATGGTGGACGGGACCTAAATGGCTTAAATGTGAAAAAATAGATTTTGAAAGAACCAAAATACCATACACTGACCTCGAGATAAAGAAGATATTTCATGTAAGATTAGATGATAATCCAGTTTGGGAAACATTCTCATCTATGTCCAAATTGAAGAGAGTCTTAGCATGGTGTTTTAGATTTCGAAATCATACTGGTAACTCAAATAGAGAAAGGTATTTAACAGTAGCGGAACTCAATAACATCGAAAACAGATGCATCCAATATTATCAATGCCTGGTTTATGACCAAGAAATAGAAGATCTGAAAGAAAACGGTAAAATAAAGAACAAGAGCTCCTTGATTAGTCTTGGACCTTATTTAGACGAAAATAATTTATTAAGAGTTGGAGGGCGGCTTAGTAATGCACAAATATCAGAAGATGAGAAGCACCCTATCATTATTCCTTGCAAACAACACATTACAAGATTATTAGTAAATGAAGCTCACATAAAAACATTACATGGTGACATACAACAGATGATGACATACGTTCGCAGCAAGTACTGGATAATAAGTTTGAAATCAGCTGTCAGACAAGTAACAAGAAATTGCAAAATCTGTATAATAGACAAAGCAAGAACACAACAACAATTAATGGGCCAGCTTCCTGCTTCAAGGGTTACATCTCATCGCGCCTTCTTGAATAGTGGTGTCGACTACGCTGGACCTATACAGTTGAAGACTTCCAAAGGGAGAGGTTATAAGACTACGAAAGGATACATCTGCCTATTCGTTTGTATGTCCACGAGAGCTATTCATTTAGAAGCGGTTACAGATCTTACAGCACAAGGATTTATTGCAGCATTTAGAAGGTTTGTTGCCAGGCGAGGTCATTGTGCTCACCTTTGGAGCGATAACGGTACAAATTTTACAGGAGCGGCCAAAGAATTAAAGGACATGTTTTCCAAAGGTAAAATAAACATAGCGAGTGAAATAGCAGAGCTACTAGCTAACGATGGAACTACCTGGCACTTCATTCCACCAAGAGCACCAAATTTTGGTGGTTTGTGGGAGGCTGGTGTGCGATCGATGAAAAAACACCTCAATAGAGTAAGTAGTAATACAAAAATGACATATGAAGAAATATCGACATTATTGGCTCAAATTGAAGCGTGCTTAAATTCTCGACCTTTGTGTAAAATGGACGAAACATTAGCAACGTTAAGTCCATTAACACCTGGTCATTTTCTAATTGGCGAACCCTTAATCAACGTTCCTGAGATAAACTATGAAGAAAGAAATGTGAATTTGCTTACTAGATGGCAGTTCATACAAAATAGAATGCAAGATTTCTGGCGTAGGTGGAAAGTGGAGTATCTTAACACTTTACAACAACGATATAAGTGGCACGACACTGTGAAGTCTCCCTGTATTGGAGATATTGTTATTGTCAAAGAAGATGACATCCCTCCAACCAAATGGCTATTGGGTAAAATTAAGGAGCTACATCCAGGGGCGGACAATTTAGTCCGAGTTGTTACTCTTCAGTGTAAGGGTGATAATGTCATTAAAAGACCATTATCCAAATTAATTTTATTGCCAAGTAAAATGACATAGAGCGCTATAGGTTCATGGTGGGCGGTTAACTTTGCAATGTCTCAGGAAGGTATTTATTGTTTTCGTTTGACAGGCTGATTGAATTATATTTCACTTAAGTTAGGTACTTTATTTGTGCTTCCTGACTAATATTGAACAGTGATATTAGTAAATAATGATATTATAAATGCTGTTATTGTGCATGTAATGTGTGTTACGTTTATTATTTTATTAAATTAGGATTTGTGACAACAGTTGCCATTTTTATGTTAATGTATTTTTTGTTACAGTCAAGCATAGATAGGTAGTATAAAATAAGTATTTTGGTGGGCGGTATGTTCAGCCTCTTTGAAGTTATATGTCAAATGTACTCTTTGGTTTATTTGATGAAATATAAAACGTCAGTCAATAAAGTCATGTTGTAATAAAAATACGTTTTCCTTACTAAAATTCAATAATTCACAGTAAAAGAGTGAACAATGCACGTTTATGTTTCGTTCAACTCTATACCTAATTTCACCTGATCCATTGGCAACGGTAGGTAATTTCCAGTTTGACTTGTGGTACATGTGCCTACATATTCATTGGGGACTTCTTTATACTGATAACCTCGAGTAAGTAACTCATCCACTTTAAAATTTAAGGTATTATTTGATAAGTTACTTATCATTACATATCCTTTACCATTTTCAAATTTATAAATTCCCGGAAGAACCATGTAATCAGTATTACCCACTTTCTGTCTATGGCTATATTGTATAAACAGTCCACCTGAATAATCACTTTCTACTTTGACATCCATTGGAGAGGTGGAATGTGGCAAGATAACAATATTATCCTGAATTAATGATTGTAATTTTTCATTCTCTCCCACAACCTCAGGTTTTTGTAAGAATATCAACTCGTCATTTGTTTTAAAGACCATGACATGAGGCTGTTCAGTAAAGGTTTGTCCGACTAATATAGGTGCTAGCAAGACTGATCGGGTACAATTAAAATTTTAACCTCTCCTCTGACGTTGTCTATTTCTAAAGTCACTACTTTTCTGCCCAAAGGCTTAACCAACGAATTGCCAAATCCCTTTAATAAAGGTAAGTCGCTAAGGTCCCAGTCCATAAGCAAATTTCGAGCATTAGTTTCTCTCATCAGGGTACACCGGCTACCAAAATCAACATATGCCTGGCATTGTACACCGTTAACATGAATAGACTTAAAATATTTTGTCATTTCCATCTGTAGAGTTATCAAAATTATCAATGCATAGAATTGTTTTTTCTCCGTTTAAGCTCTGCCGTTCCTTATCATTGCTACTACCAGAATCAGCCTTTTTACGGCAGTCTTTTGTTTCGTGGCCTAGCTTGTAACAGTAAGTGCATTTTTTTAGTGGTTTAGTACACCTAATACTAATAAGCCCTACTTCATTGCAGTTAAAACACCGTAGAGGCTGTGTGTGTGAATCGTTGGTTTTATTATGGCTGTGTACAGCTTTGTTTAATGGCATGTTCTTACTGCGCATAAGATTGTTTGTATCAGCTAAAGAAACAGTACGCAAATAGTTTAGTAATTGTTCTGGGTTTTCAAACATACATGCACCAGCACTCATCCTTACAAATTTGTCATCAATACCATGGATAATGCATCCAACAGCCTTTCGGCCGGATATCTCACACTTATTTACTAAAGCCATTTTGTCATAATAATAGTTTTCTAAGGGCTGTCCAATCCTACAACGAAGTTTCAACATATTTGTCAACAGTTCACCATAATTCTCATTAATTAGAAAAGCTGTTTTCAACTTCTCCGTCCATTCAGCCCATGTAAACAGTACTGATGGCAGTCCTTGGTACCATTTTTTGGCTAAGCCGCTTAATTTAGGTATGGCATAATGACAAATTTGTCGGTCATCCCAATGGTATATCTGGGCACATTCATTTACTTTGGTCAACCAGGTAAGTGAGGTAAGTATAGTTTGGCTATTATCAGTAGGGTCAAATTCTGGCACCACACTGTGCGAGACTGGAAAGTTATTAGACCCAAAAGAAAATGGTAACGGTGGTGTTTGGGTCTTGTTACGGTCTGACTTCGAGCTTGTCCAATCTTTTGACCTTTGGCAACAACTATTTGAGTGAGACGGATGATCATTATAACACTCTCTTCTTTTACGTTTACGTTTGTGTGCCCTATCATGCGACGTGCTCATACACCTATAGTGTTTATCAGTACTAGTACTTGACCTCCTTTTACTTCTTCTGCCACGCTTCCTACTACGACTACGAGAGCTTTCCATTTTAAACTTTCACTATTGCAGATCGACAATAGAAATCAAATAATCTAATAAAATGAAAGTTAATACCAGTAATTCAGAGTGAAGTTCAAAGTAAACAATTATAACTGAGTCTCTGGAAATAATTAACACAAATTACTACAGCTATTTATGATGAACTAACAAAATAACAATTTCTCTTCTTCCTTGTAGCCGAATATTTTCAGAATTATCTCAAAACATTTTCCATTCACCGTCAAGATACACTCAAGAAGAACAAACAGTTTTATTCAATTGGCAGTATTTTAGCTATTATAGTTTTAGTAATTGTAGCATTCAGATCCCAAAAAAAAAACGGACACGCACAAACGCCAAACACCATGAAACATGCTTTTGAGAGTACGTTCACAACACAAAACACACCAACGTCGTATTTTCTTATAGCAAAAGCTAGGTTAGATAGTGCAGAAAAGTTTGTTCAAATAGGTTAGCTTTCGTTATTCAGATATCCCTTTCGTTATTCAGATATCCGTCTCTGAGCTTAGTTAGTAAGCAATCATTCCGCTAATTGCCAAAACACGGTGAATACAGATGCAAATAAATGGAATTCTCTGACCTTAGCTTCCGATTCATAGAAATCTTGTCCTTCACAGCTAGGCGGGCGTCGGTTTTAGAAGGTAAGCTGCTCCTATTCATTATTCATCTCGACTTCTGAATTGAAAGCCCACCTTGTGAGCCTCTTCCAGGGGATTCCAGTGATGCTTTAAGTTTAAATATGAACAAAGGTATTTCTTCTTCATAGGTTTTTAATCAGTTACTTTTACAAAGCTTCTCTCTTAGCCGAATAATAATGAATGACAGCCAAAAAAGAAGATGTCACAGATAACATATATCCGTTTTACGCGCCAAAAGTGATCTTTTGGGCGGCCTTAAGCGAACTGTCATATTAATATAACCTAATAAACCTGTAAGTACCTATTTACACGTAAAAATTTAAGCTTTCACATGTAGGTAAGTAGTTAATATTGTAATCATAAGTAGATTTAGAACGTATGAATTTTAATTGTTTTTTTATTCATTTAGTAGAGTCAGATCAGTCTAAGTTGACAGCGATTTTAATAGCATAGACTGTAAAAGTGTTATTTAAACATCATTGCATTTCATAGTGGTTTGACGTTTAAGATAACACTTTCACAGTCTGTGCTATTAAAATCGCTGCCAGCTTGCCTTGGAATAACTCTATACATATACATACAAAGTAGAAATCCTTTTAGATTGTTAATTTGAGTGGTGGTATGTTGCGACGTTATGAGTAAAGATTCGAGCAGCTGCTTAAAAACGGTGACGGTACGGGATCGCTGTGATGTGCCGTAGGCGACAACATTTAGAGAAGAGAAGATAATATAAGAGTAGAGAACAGAAGATAAGAGAAGAGAAAGATTTGCATCGTGCTAGGGGTAACTTCGGAAGCGCTCGATACAGCCCGCAAAAGCGATGCACGCTTATTCGAATGTTATTAAAATGAAATCTAACTAATGTCATTCACTTATTGCGCATTTCACTCCTACCGTGTCCGTAAGTGTATTGGTACAAGCGAGGCGCACGATAACTAGATAACATGATTCAAATAACATAATGAGTACCTGGGCGACCGAGCTTTGCTCGGTTATAACTATTTATTGTAATATGGTGGTGTATAGGTGATAATCTACATAAACTTAAAAAGTAAAATGTGAACTGACAATTATTATTATTTACAATCGATTTTAACGTTACAGCACTTGTCACAGAGTAACGCCATCTATTGTCAATTTCTCTTATTACATAGCTCATTTTTTTACTAAATTGAACTTGTCTAAAATAATAAAAATTAAAAAATTATATATAAACTTGAACATATAAACAAAAAAAAAAGTTAGTCAGCGGGCGAGATTCGAACCCGTAACACTCGTTTAGCAGTCCGCGTCTTAACCCGTTGGACCAGACGGACAGTAGCCGGCAACACGAAATTAGCGACCATATTCTGCGTCGAAAGAAAAACGCATGAAAACTCGAAAACACGTGTTTTCCCAAATATAAGAATAATCTAGATAGATTGTATACCCCCAAAACCCCCCATATACCAAATTTCAGTGAAATCGTTAGAGCCGTTTCCGAGATCACAGAAATATATATATATATAAATATATATATAAAAGAAAGCTCGTTTAAAGGTATAAGATATCGGTGTCACTTCGAATTGGGTTGTCAGTCAGTGTTAGTCGGTCGCTGGCTCAGTGAAGTGACGCTCGCGCTTTTTCCCAAAATGGGCATTATTTTAAGATTAAGACGAAAGTGGAGGGCCGCTTGAATTCGTGTTTCCACACAAACGTGGTCCTCATTCTCCTCTCCGGATATTAACTTTATTGAAGATATTTTGATACCGTTTGATGTACTGTCAGATGCAGAGCAACGTGACCCCCCCCCCCCCCCCCGCAGACAATCATATAACCACAGTAATGCTCCTTTGACTTTTTTGATTTTTTTATTGTGGTGTTTGTTTTTATTTTGATAGGTTAGGTTAGATTTAATTAGAATTATATTAATGTTAATCTAACTGCTGTATGGTTAATATACATCAAATTAAGTAAAAATATTTTCATTGCACTAGCTCGTAAAAGGTCTGTTGATTGTTTTTGAATTGTTTCCTTACATTCATTTATGGTACAAGCTTTTATCGCTGACTGTACTTTTCTTTCCACAGGCAACTAATACTCATCGAGACAATTCTAACAAATTTAGTTTGCGTTGTGATAAAACAGGGTTTCCATGGCCTCGTTCTGTCTCCATCATCAGATCAGCTCCATGTCATCATAATATTGCATTGTCATCCGATTTACATATGTATGCAAAATTTGAGCTCAAGCGGAAATCGGGAAGTGGGTCAAATTTAGCTTCGAAGATTTGACCCACACTAACAAATTAACATACATAACAACAGGTCAAGTTAAAAAAAGCTTGAAATAATCATACAATAATAACATTATAATCTAACTATCTATAAATAAAAATAGTCTTATTATATTTTTTATGACAAATAAATAAAGAAGTAATTAAATAAAACTATAAAAACGGATAATATCACGTATAATGAGTTTAAAATACATCCCGACCTTTCGAACCCTCTACAGCGTTCGTGGTAAATAAAGCAACGAAGTTCTGCTCCCACTGCGTGACACTGCTGCTATTACGGGTAATTACATACTGCAGCGTTTGACAGCTGCGTGATCTATTCGTTATCATATCAATCTCAATTACTACCAATACAAGGGACACCCCTGGAGTTGCAGGCGTTCATAGGCTACGGTAAGCACCATTGCAGATTGTATGCTTCTTTTGCCATCGACCACGGTATAAAAAATAACAAATATGTATTTAGACTTCTAGTATATGTATTTTTGTAAATATGTATTTGGCCAGGATGGGACACTCCGACAACACTGATTGTCGAATGTGTGGTGAAGAGGAAGAGACAGTAACACACCTAATGTGTGAATGTCACGCCCTCGCCAGACAAAGAATGAAGGACTTTGGAGCAGGCTATCTGGAACCAAAGGAATTCAAAAGGCTACCGATAAGCTCTATTATCCGGCACATGGAGATGGTCAAAAAAGCTCTTGAGTAGCTATTTCCTAAGGGAGCAACTACACAAAAGATCCCTATGGGTCGAAGTGTATCCGCAAGGGCCCCCGAAAATTAGAAGATAAGATAAGAAGATAGACTTCCAGTGCTGTGACTGAGTGGCAAATTAATCGAATGGGGCAATAGCAGGCCTCTGTACTCACGGCCTCTTGGTAAATTAAACTAATTACCCCTCACGGGGCAGGCACGCTTTGCCACCGTATAGTTATGCCACTGTAAATCTCGCACATGGACTCAAACTTTGCTAGTTCTTGAATGAATCCGTTTATGTTTACTCAGAATACTCAACGCTGTAAACGCTTTCTCGCAAATTCCACAAGAGTACGGCTTCTCTCCCGTATGCGTCCTCTCATGTGTTTTCAATGTATTCGACTTCGCAAACGTTTTCTTACAAATCTCGCACACGTATGGTTTTTCCCCAGTGTGTGTCCTTCGGTGGGCTTTCAAAGTACTCAATAGCCCAAACTTTTTATTACATGATTCACAGATAAACGGCTTCTCACCTGTGTGAATACGCTCGTGCGTCTTCAAATGCGTCTTTTGAGAAAACTTCTTTTTGCACGTTTCACAAGAGTATGGCTTCTCACCAGTGTGAATTCGTTCGTGTTTCTTCAAAGAACCTATTTGTGTGAATTTCTTTTTACAGGTTTTACACTTGTAGGGCTTCTCACCAGTGTGTGACCTTAAATGTATCTTCAAAACGGTCAGATTCGCGAATTTCGACTGGCACATTTCGCAGGCAAAGGAGTTGTTTCCAGTGTAGTGTGTCATGTGTAATTTTAAAAGGCTGGGGCACTCGAAGGACTCTGTGCAGACGTCAGGCGAGTGAGGCCCACCGCTGGCCTCCGTGTTCGTGTTGGCAGCGCGCGACCGAGTCCTCATCTTCGAGTAGGGTGGCTCTGTAACAAAACACGAACGTAAAGGCTACTGCCACAAACATCAATGTTGTTAAGACTGCGCCGAGCGTAAGACGCGGGCGCTGTTTAGGTTTTTCGCTAGATGTGTGCGTTCAACGCACACAACGACGAATGTCTAGCTTGACCGGCCGGCCGAACGCAAAAAATGTAACTAATATTTTTTATTTAATTAGGTGTTAGGTAGGTCAAGTAAACACAATAGTTATTTATCTTGTAATAAACTGAGATACTTGTAACATTTGAAATATAATCAATTTGCTTTACTAAAATGGTTTTTCCTAAAAAAATGATTAAGTATCAATTTCAAGGACGTTGGGTGTTGACAGCCCCTTAAAATAATGTTGTGCTCACGTTTTTTGTTGTGTTTCGGGTCGACTGCCGCAGCCATCTCACTCCCGCACGGCTCTGTCTCACTCTCGCTGGGCTCGGGGTCCTCCTTCACGTACTCGCCCTCCACCTTGACGCACACTGCCAATACAACAAAATTCTTACTGACAAAAGCTACTACTAGGTAATACTAAAATAGTATTTAATACAATCGTGATATAATAGAGAGCTTTTCAGTCGAGTACCGTGGCTACGAAGCTTGCTGAGTTGCCTAAGTAAGGTACCAGATTGAAAAGCTTGATTATATCACTATTATATACTTACAATACTTTTTCTACGAGTTATCTAATACTTTTTAACTATAAAACCTAAATAATTAATGAAAATTGGTAAGTATCTCAGTCAGTAGACAAAAATGTAGTACAAAAGACATAAAAGCGCGACTATTTAGTCCCGCCCCGCGCCCTTTGTCTTTCACAGTTTCAGTTGTCGGGCGTCAGACCGTCAACATCTCCAGCATCTCCTGAGGATGCCTCGTAGAGAGGCGGAACACGTGTCGAGTTTTGTACTTTTGGTGGTGGGTTGTTACATTTATTTGTGTATTTTATTTCTGCGGTGGGGGGCTGGGAACATTAATTGCATGTAAGTATAACGGCTTAGCACTGATTGACTAGCACGTTATTTTCTCGAGGATTAGCAAAGTACTATTTCTTGTTTTAATGAGTAGAAAAAAAAATTCAAGCTTGAAGGCTCATAATCAGTGTGTTATAACTATCTTATTTCTATTGCCATTCTAATATTATAAATGTGAAAGTGACTTCGTCTACCTGTCTGTTGCTTCTTAGTCCGCGGCTTAAGAGTCCGCAGAAAGTTCGGCCGAATTTCATCTTCCCACACAAGCGGAGTTTCGTTCTAGTTCTCGTTTCGTAATGAAACTTTGCACATACAATTACATGAGGTATATCTATGCCTATAATTAGTTTATACAGCTCCAGGTTATAAAACAAACGAAATAGGGCAAAAACAAAATTTGTATGAAAAACTTAAATTTGCTGTATTTTTTTAACTACGGTATCTGAAGCTACATAAACTAATTACAGGCCTATTTATACCGTATCCTATTGTAAGTACAAAGTTTCAGAGCAATCTAGCTAGTCGTTTTGAAATGAGAGCGTAACTACGTTTGTATGGAGAATCGAGCTTGCTGCGGACTCTTAAACCGCTAAACCGATTTAGATAAAATTTGGTATACAGATAGTTTGATGCCCGGGGAAGGACATAGAGTGACACTTAGAGAGCCTTTACATCTCCAAATCTTATTACTAGGTATTGTTATCTTTCTCAAACCCTGGGGACCTTATACATCTCCAAACTTAATGTATTACTTAAACGTGGAGACTATATCCTCGTAAGGCCCCAGGTCCTACCTATAGGACTTATTCAGTTCGATGAAATTTAAATCATATTCAATTAGGACAGAGTTGCATTTGTTTTGTTTCGTGCAATTTTCAAACAAAATAAAATCTACTGTATTCCGTGCACTATAGGTTCAAATTCCAGTGGCAAATTTTGGATATTTCATTTCTATGGCTGGTCCTTAAGAGGATAAGTCTCTGTAATATTGTATAATATACCTACTTGATTTATTGTATGGATAAAACTAGTTATATATTCTGCCCTAGTAGCATTCGTTTATAATATAAGACTGTTAGCGTAACAAGTTTGACGCGATTTATTTAATATAAATTTCATTTTGACACTAGAAGAGCTCCAAATCTGATAAGTATTAGTACTCTGACATTGGGGATCGTTTACATCTCCAAATTTAATGTAAAATTAACCATAGAGACTATTATATACATCTCTGATAAACTGTAGTAATTATTTATTATAATGTAATGTTTACCCAGGTATTGGCAGTTGTATTTATAAATGTTATGTATTTATCATGTCACTATATGATGTTATTATATATGTTGTATTGACTTGTAAAAGAGCCCTTGAGCCCTACTTGCAAAATAAAACACACTATTAAAGTATTAAACTCTTAGTACTAGTACAAATGACCTCCAATGAAATTTAAATTTTAATTAAATAGAACAGTGTTTCTTTTGTTTTGTTTCTTTCGATTTTAAAACAAAACAAATTCAACTCTATTTTCTAATACCATTGATTCAAATACGATTGGCAATTTTCCTTGTATGGTGGGTTAAAATCTGGTTTTTATGGTATTGAAAATAATAAAACATACATTTAAACATATATTTTTATAGCAGTTATATAAGTAGCAACCTACGCTACTATTGTCATAATAGCAAAAAATATATATAAATATATAATAAATAGCATTCACATGGTACAAGAAGATTTGAAGAGAAGAGTATGGGAATGCCGCTGGGACAGTAACCTGCAGCTCCAACTTCAGAGAATTGAGCTAAATGAACACATCAAGCTATCGACAGGCTGCCTGTTTCGAGCCGGGCGTCCCTGCACTACATCTACATCTACTTGGTAATAAAAAATATTTGCATCGTGTAAGTTCACTCACGATTTTCAACAAACACTTGTGGCAGTGTTTCACTGTCACTGTCATCCTTGGGTTCCTCCTTCACAAGTACCTTCTCCACAATATTTTGCAAATCTTCCTGTGGGTCAATGACCTCCTGTTTGACATTAATGATAACCGGTAGCTGTTGAGGCTCTCGCTTCATGGGCCCTGGAGACGCCTCTGCAATATCCATAATCATGATCATAAATGTATTTCAGAGAAAATGGTACGTACAATTTTGGTGTTGTTGTTTACTGGTATAGAACAGCATGTTCTGCCAACATTGGCATAGAAATATAAAATATAACATTTTTAAATAAAATTTGATGGATACATACTAGTTATATATTCTGTACTAGTAGCATTAGTTTATAAGACTGTTAGCTTAACAGGTTTTACGCGATTTATGTAATATTCATTTTGACACTAGAAGAGCTCCAAATCTGACTAGTATTAGTGGTCTGACATTGGGGATCGTTTACATCTCCAAATATAATGTATTATTAACCGTAGAGACTATTATACAAATTTCTCATAAATTGTAGTAATTATTTATTTTAAGATTATTATAATGTAATGTTTACCCAGGTATTGGCAGTTGTATTTATAAATATTGCAATGTATTTTTCATGTCAATGTATAATGTTACTGCAAATGTTGTATTGACTTGTAAAAGAGCCCTTGAGCCCTACTTGCAAAATAAAACACAGTATTAAAGTATTAGACTCTTAATACTAGTACAAATCACTTCCAATAAAATTTTAATTTTCATTAAGTGGAACAATGTTGCTTTTAAAAAATAAAATGCATTTATTTCAGACAAACATGGTCCATATTTTTGTTTTGTTTCGTTCGATATTAATTAAATAGTTTTATTTTAAAATCGAACGAAACATCATGAATTAAATTTAACTCTATTTTCTATTACCATGAATTCAAATACGATTGGCAATTTTCCTTGTATGGTGGGTTAAAATGCGGTTTTTATGGTATTATAGACAAAACATACATTTTATAGTAGTTATATAAGTAGCAACCTACGCTACTATTGTCATAATAACAAAAAAATTGATTCATTTGTATAGTGCCAGAAGAATTAAGGAGAGGAGTATGAGAATGCCGCCGCGACAGTTTCAACCTGCAGCTCCAACTTCAGGGAATTGGGCTGAGGGCAGGGAACGCAGCACGCGATCGACAACCCGCCCGGTTCCGGCCGGACGTCCCTACACTAGACCAAGAATGTGATCCAGTTTATAAAATACCGGTAAATACCGGTTTATTTCGGTTTTCCTCCGAACTTTTATAAGAACGTCAACGTTTAAACAACTTTATTGTAACCAAAAAAACCGATTTATTCGACGAGCGACGAAACGGCCGGCCGGCCTGGTGGTGTGCCAGTGCCATATAAACATAGACACTGACACAAGAAGAAACCGGTTTTTATTGCTCTAAACCGGTTAATTTGAGAACAACTGTTCTCATAAAAACCGAAAATAACGGTTATTCAAGCGAAACCGAAATTAAAAGGTTTTGCGCCAAGTACATGGTAACCGTTTGGAAATTTAACCAGTTTCCGTGCCTTCCCCTACACTACATCTACATGGTGCAATAAAGAATATTTGTATTGTATAACTCCACTCACCATTTTCACCGAACACCAAATTTTGTGGCAGTGTTTCACTGTCACTGCCATCCTTGGGTTCCTCTTTCACAACTACCTTCTCCACAATATTTTGCAAATCTTCCTGTGGGTCAATGACCTCCTGTTTGACATTAATGATAACCGGTAGCTGTTGAGGCTCTCGCTTCATGGGCCCTGGAGACGCCTCTGCAATATCTATAATCATGATCATAAATGTATTTCAGCGAAAATGGTACGTACAATTTTGGTGTTGTTGTTTACTGGTATAGAACAGCATGTTCTGCCAACATTGGCATAGAAATATAAAATATAACATTTTTAAATAAAATTTGATGGATACATACTAGTTATATATTCTGTACTAGTAGCATTAGTTTTATAAGACTGTTAGCTTAACAGGTTTTACGCCATTTATGTAATATTCATTTTGACACTAGAAGAGCTCCAAATCTGACTAGTATTAGTGGTCTGACATTGGGGATCGTTTACATTTCCAAATATAATGTATTATTAACCGTAGAGACTATTATACAAATTTCTCATAAATTGTAGTAATTATTTATTTTAAGATTATTATAATGTAATGTTTACCCAGGTATTGGCAGTTGTATTTATAAATATTGCTATATATTTTTCATGTCACTGTATAATGTTACTGCAAATGTTGTATTGACTTGTAAAAGAGCCCTTGAGCCCTACTTGCAAAATAAAACACAGTATTAAAGTATTAGACTCTTAATACTAGTACAAATCACTTCCAATAAAATTTTCATTTTCATTAAATGGAACAGTGTTGCTTTTAAAAAATTATATGCATTTATTTCAGACAAACATGGTCCATATTTTTGTTTTGTTTCGTTCGATATTAATTAAAGAGTTTTATTTTAAAATCGAACGAAATATCATGAATTAAATTTAACATAGATGAAACATACATTTTATAGTAGTTATATAAGTAGCAACCTATGCTACTTCTTCTTTTCATCGTGTTACCCCCTGCTGGGGTGTAGGGCTCGAACCATTTTCTTCCACTGACTCCGGTCCTGGGACCTATGCTACTATTGTCATAATAACAAAAAAGTTGATTCATTTGTATGGTGCCAGAAGAATTAAGGAGAGGAGTATGAGAATGCCGCCGCGACAGTTTCAACCTGCAGCTCCAACTTCAGGGAATTGGGCTGAGGGCAGGGAACGCAGCACGCGATCGACAACCCGCCGGGTTCCGGCCGGACGTCCCTACACTAGACCAAGACTGTGATCCAGTTTATAAAATACCGGTAAATACCGGTTTATTTCGGTTTTCCTCCGAACTTTTATAAGAACGTCAACGTTTAAACAACTTTAATGTAACCAAAAAAACCGGTTTATTCGACGAGCGACGAAACGGCCGGCCGGCCTGGTGGTGTGCCAGTGCCATATAAACATAGACACTGACACAAGAAGAAACCGGCTTTTATTGCTCTAAACCGGTTAATTTGAGAAGAACTGTTCTCATAAAAACCGAAAATAACGGTTATTCAAGCGAAACCGAAATTAAAAGGTTTTGCGCCAAGTACATGGTAACCGTTTGGAAATTTAACCAGTTTCCGTGCCTTCCCCTACACTACATCTACATGGTGCAATAAAGAATATTTGTATTGTATAACTCCACTCACCATTTTCACCGAACACCAAATTTTGTGGCAGTGTTTCACTGTCACTGCCATCCTTGGGTTCCTCTTTCACAACTACCTTCTCCACAATATTTTGCAAATCTTCTTGTGGGTCAATGACCTCCTGTTTGACATTAATGATAACCGGTAGCTGCTGAGGTTCTCGCTTCATGGGCCCTGGAGATGCCTCTGCAACAGCTATAATCATGATCATAAATGTGATTCAGAGAAAATTATATGAACAATTTTGGTGTTATATTGATTTAAACCAACACGATTTTCGTTCATAGTTTTAAAACGAATACGGGACTTAATCGGGTAAACTTACGTTTATTATATGGCCTGACGTTTCGAACGTAACGTTACGCTCGTGGTCACAGGCAGACTGGCGAGGAATTGTATCAACATCTTGCTGCGCGGGTTTTGCGAACTACCCGCACTTGATCTTGATTATTCACTTGTACGCTAGGTTTGTCACTTTGCCTACACACAACATCCGATCAGATGGTATGTGTTGGAATGTTTTTTCACCCTTACATTTGCTAATCACACCACGAAAACAACCCGCGCAGCAAGATGTTGATAAAATTCCTCGCCAGTCTGCCTGTGACCACAAGCGTAATATCACGTTCGAAACGTCAGGCCATATAATAAACGTAAGTTTACGCGATTAAGTCCCATATTCGTTTTAAAACTATAATTTTGGTGTTGTAGTTTCATATAGAACGGCATATTCTGCCAACATTGGCATAGAAATATTACATCATAAGACATTTATACAACTTTACATGAACAAAAACAATAATAAAATATACAAATTTTAATAATTAAGTAAAGTTTTGCAAAATATATTAAGATTGAAAATAAGGCTAACTAAATTAAATCTAATAGAATAAAAACCACATGCTCGGTTATATTGGTTATAACTTCTTGTAACATAAAGTATATTTGCCTCAGTAAATTATATGGTATAACATATTTCCAATGGCTTGCTTGCCCACAGCCCAACATGGACTGACTCCCTAACTGATCTGACAGTGGTGTCAGCTTGACATAAGTATAAGTACTCAAGAGTTCAATCTACTCACCATGGTGCCCTGGCTCCTCCCACAACTGTTCCACTTTCACATGCACTGTCTCCATCTCCACCCAACAATGCTGATGGAATCCTAACTTAGGCCACAACTGTGTCACTGGTATAGTAGACACCTACTATGATGGATGTGGCACCAATGACACATATACCACTAATCCTGTAAGTATTTAACATCAGGTTTTAAGCACTGTCAATAATTTACCATAAGCAATCACGTTCACTGGTCCACATAGCATAGCCCTGGTGGAAACAGGTTCAACAAAGCTATGATTTGATATGATTGGTGGATATCAAACACATCCACATCAACATAACATAGCACATATCTGGTGGAAAGGCAGCCTTAAACATGTTTAGAACTTAATTTTTTTAATTTATTTAATTAAGAAACAAACAGTCGTTTACAAACAATTTCACAATAATATTTCTTAAATTAAGACCTGGAGTTTCCTTATTGTATATAAAATTGCAGTCTATAAAACAAACTATAAAACTTAAAAGACATATAGGACATTTAATGCCTTCACTGCCACCGACACATATATGCGTTCACCGTCATACAAGTTTGTTTCTAGGCCACGCCCCCTGGCACACATCATTGGCATATATATTACAAACCTAAAGACGGGCCTGACGGGCACCAAGAATGGTTCCAGCACAGCGGTGTCAGCCTGTATATCTTTACTTTTGAAATCTTTCGCTGTCAAACGTTGGTTTTTTGGTGAGAATTCTGTATTTATGTTGTATATATGTGTGTAATGGACTTAGCTCTAATAGTTAAGGTACTTTTAGTGCTGCTGCTCCACTCTCAAGTACAATTTTAGTTGCTTAAGTTAATCAATTTTGCTGACAAAAGTACGAGCGCACTCCGAGCATGGACTTATAGTAACATTAGTAACCAGTCCACTCCAATTTCAGAATAAACAGTTAACTCAAATCTGTATCATTGAGTTGTTATTAAAATCATCAGAACAGTAAAGAAAACAATGTAAAAGAAGGACAATCAAAGCAAGAAGCAGTAATATTCACATACATCGACATGATATATAGAGATAGACGACACTGACAAATTGACTTGACAATGATATTCAGTGTGACCAGTTAAAATTTTAGCGTCAATTACATCCACTCTTCCTGATAACGGATCTTAAATCAGTCCCGATGTCGGGCCTGATTATCGTTTTCCGTTTCACGGCATATCAGCACATTGTTAACAATATTTGAAATGTAAAAAATACCGTCTCTGACTGCCAAATATGTTCAATGTTTGAATTTTTGCATATGAACCATTTTTTTAATTTTCAAATATTGTTAACGATGTACTGATATTTGGTGAAACGGAAAAATACTCTTGCTTGGGCCCAACGTCGGGCTAGGTATAACTTAAGTGCCAATTATATCCACACTTTATACTTTATGAGGCCTGATATCAGACCCGATTTCGGGCCCGAGAAAGAATATTTTTCCGTTTCAACAAATATCAGCAGTCAGCACATCGTGAACAATATTTGAACTGTAAAATATACTTTGTCTTTAATTGCCAAAAAATGTTTAATGTTTGATATATTTGCATATGAAGCATTTTTTTTTACATTTCAAATATTGTTAATGATATGCGTGAAACGGAAAACGATTATCAGGTCTGTATTCGGAACTGATTTCGGGCCCGTTATCGGGAACTGTGGATGTAATTGGCGCTTTAACATTTTTCTCTGTCACTCTAATTACGTCTTAGTGAGAGTAAAAGAAAAAGATCCGCCTCAATTTGCGAATTTTGGTTTTCGCGGTAGGCCCCCCGGCTCGATAAAGTGTGGATGTAATTGACACTATAATGATTTTTTAGCTGGTCACACTGAATCACTGAACTGAAAATGCAATTTTCATCTGCCAAACGAAATTGTATTGATTCTAATTTTTGTTTATTGTATTAGTTATTTTTTCAGCTTTTATTCTGTTTAATCTTGATTTCGCTTCCATCCATTTGTTAATTAAATGACAAAAAATTACCCGTCGTCGTCGTCGTGTATTCCACCGTTGGCATCAACTTCTGTGGATCTGTATAGTGTAGTCATAGTGTAGTGTTTGTGACTTGTTTCGTCAACACGGACACTAGGGTCGTAACGTAATGGAGGCAGTGGTCATGAAGACGGAGCTCTCATGGGATGCGCCGCAGCCCGCCTGTCCGCCGGACACACACGGTAACTCACATCACCGTGTATTATAATAAGGCAATGCAGACGTTTAGTTTGGCAACAGTTGCATGTTAGTGGGGCATAGACAGAGAGAAACATACTGCCATACACAACCTATTTTTTTGCTTGGAACTATACTGATGTGATATTACAATGCTAAAGATGATGAAAATCAGATCAAATGGTTTCAATTTATTTATTGCAGGTTTTTTAACATAATTTTCATTTATTCATTTTATCCAACTACAGGAATGGATATATAAAACTCCCTACTTATCATTTAATTTCACCCTAAATGATGATCAGTTCCAATCGTAATAATGTAACAAGGGAATGCTCCCGGTACTGAGTTTGTATGGGGAGAACCGGGCATTCCCAGTTCTTGCCTGTATTTGTTTAGAAAACCTGTACCATTTAGTGTATAGAACTATAGATACTTATGTACATAATCTTATACCTTTAAATGAGCAATTCTTGTATATATGTATATATGTATGTCACTTTATTGCACATGAACAGGTTAACATAAAACACACAAAAAATAAATTAATATTTATATATTTCAGGGATCTCGGAAACGGCTCTAACAATTTTGATGAAATTTGTTATATGGGGGTTTTCGGGGGTGAAAAATCGATCTAGCTTGGTCTTATCTCTGGGAAAACGCGCATTTTTCAGTTTCAATATGTTTTCCGATTGCTATATAATCATTGATCTTTTAAATAAAGAGTAGTGTTATTTAGATTCTAATTGTTTCAATATGTCTCCCAACATCCGTCCCCATATGGCGATCCTGCCAGGAGGATAACCGGGAGCACTCTCTAGTAACCATGAGCATGTGTTGGTTGGCAGGGCACATCACAGAGGTACCCGTGGTCTCCAGTGCAAGTGTAAAGCAAGAACCTATTACCCAGCTACATGCTGTTTACTTGAAGGAGGAGGTCATTGACCTGCAAGAGGATGTTAAAGTGAAGCGAGAAGGTACTGAACCACAGGAGGATGTGGAACAGGATGTCATGAAACAGGAACCAGAATGGGAGGAGACAAGCAAGTTAAGCGGACTGGGAGTGTCGCAGCTTTTGGAGTTCACAGATAACAGTGAGTGTACTCAGTTCATACACAGCAATGAAGTTGGCCGGCCGGTAAGGGTTTTGCCTGTCAATCCTTCAAATAGTGGGAAAATGTCCTAGCCCTCTAAGCCAAATCCCATAGAATGAAGTCCGTCCATCAGCTATTGAAACCTTTGACAGTTCCCAGCCCTATTCGCTTCACATCTCTCTTGTGGACTTACATATAGTTAAGGTCTGTGAATCCTAATTTTCTGATTGAACTTTAAGCTGATCTGTATATGCTGAGCCTCCAGAAAATCATGGAGTAAACATATCAAGAATCAAGCACACTGACCCCACTGTGCCCACGCAATCGTCACAACACACTTCCCGTTTAACACTAGGTATTATAATAGGCCTCCATGAGCCTGAGGAAGGACCCCCCTTGGGTTCGAACACATAATATGTATGTCGCTAATAGGCGGGTCCACACCCGGACCCGGCTAATAGCCACGAATAATGTACGTGAATATTTTTTTTTTAATATGCCTTACGAGAGGTTATTTTCATTTTTATTATGCTTATTTATTGATATAATTGCTGGTGTCTCCCAAGCATTTATTTTGCTTACAGGGAGGCTCCATCCCTTTGATTATAATTTACGTGTTTTTGGTGAATAATGAATTTTTGTAATTTTTTTTGTATCGGTCCGGAAATACCACCGACCACAGTTCATTCTTGGAAAGTTGTTAAACACAAATACCCTTTTTTGAGCATTTGTTGATTACGAAATATTTTCAATCAATCAATCAATATATATTTATTTCAGACCAAATTCCAGTCCAATTCATTTTAATTATATCATGGGCCTGATTTGATTGAGGCACGACATTCATTTGTGCGTTGTTGGCGAATAGTTTTCATAATAATTATAACTCAAAATGTTCGCATGTCATGCCTAATATTCGGCGCTTCGGCCGATACAGTGGCCGAATATTCGGTATTCGGTCAAAACCACTATGCTGGACCACTCTGATTTTTATCTTGTCATGTCTATGCTACATCATATAGTCTGACTGAATAACTAACAATACCCAGTCGTTTGTTGTTGACAGTGGCCGTCGAGCTGGAAATCGAGTACGAGAAGCAACCCGCTGAAGCTGGCGGGACCGGGACCACACATCCGTGTGGAAGTGAGACGCCAGATCCGTGTGGGAGTGAGACAGTAGATACAGATACATGTAAAAAACGGACTGCACAGGAGGCGAAACTAGATCAGGGTGAGTTTCATTAAACAAGCGGTTTCTTTAAACATTAAAACCGTTCCTCCGAAAAAATGTTCCCCGAATTCGACAAACAACTACTACTACTAAAATTCATAGAGGTACTCAACAGGACGCAAGGGAGGTATCCCCTTGTGTTAATCTGACGCGCTCGAGTAACTTCCCTCCAAAAATCCCCTCTTGGGCTCCCCTACCATGTCACACAGACATTTTAAACGTATCTGTATAATAGTTTTTATGTCAAAGGCATGACATATTTCGCGACATGGTCCACCGTGGTTGAAGCTCCTCGTTATGGAGCAAAACATGTAGAGCAATCTCGGCACTTAAATACATGAGTGACCCGTTTTAACATTTGTACATTTTGAGCACAATTTTATCGTTATGAAAATAAAGAGTCCGTGCAGGTCGTTTTGAAGTCCACAACCACTTAGCAACTTCTGCTGTTTATTAAAGTAAGGACGCTGAACATGAAGAATTTCGTACATTGACCCGCCATGGCCGCTATTCGACACAGTGGTATTGACCGGCGGCATCATCGGCGGGACAGCAATTTAATAATGCGCGTCAATGTACGAAATTGTTCTTGCTTAGCGTCCTTACTGTATTATTGCATTTCTTTTCAGAGTTAGTCGTCCTGCGCAAGGACCGAGCGCGTTCCGTCAAGCAGGCGCGCGAACACACAGCGAGCACAGAAGCGAACAGTTACGACTGCCTCATGTGCACTAGAACCTTCAAGTGTTTAACTACTTACAAGCAACATATGACTACTATGCACACCGGTGAGAAACCCTTCGCCTGCGAATGGTGTAATTGGCGCTTCGACGAATTAAACGATTTTAAGAGACATTTGAGAACGCACAAGGGTGAGAAACGATTAAAATGGAAAGCCTTTTACAGGAAGTTGGCACAGCATAAACGTAATATATAACGTTATGCAAAATCGCTGTAAAAACGTTATTTTTAAACGTTTAAAATATATCTATATTCCTTTATACATAGCGTTACAATCATAACATAACGAAATGAAACCCGTAACGTTATAACCAAGGCTTGGAAACCGGTTAAATTTCCAAGCCGTTATCATTGGCGCAAAACCTTTTAATTTCGGTTCCATTCGTAAAACCGTTATTTATAACCGGTTTTTAGGAGAACATTTCCATAAAGTTCTTGTCAGATTAACCAGTTTAGAGCAATAAAAACCTGTTTTTTCCTATGTCGGTTTACGTGGCACACCACAAGGCCGGCCAGCCGTCTCGTCGCTCGTCGAATAAACCGGTTTATTTAGGTTACAATAAAGTTCTTAAATCGTTCGCGTTCTTATGAAAGTTCGGTGTAAAATCGAAATATATCGGTATTTACCGCTATTTTTAAAACCGGTTTCGAGTCTTGGGAGTAACTCTTTAAAAAAAGCGATGTAATAACGTTATAAATGCACGAGTTTATGTCGCTTATACCTCAAAACGTTTTAGGCTACAGTGGGCAAGGTTCATCGTGGATATTAATCCGATTCTCAAAAAACTATGCAAAAATAATATTTATATTATGTTATCTTTTTGTGATTTGACATAGTCAAAACTACAAACAAATTTGATCCAAAAATAAAGTTTATTAAAGCGGACACCATCTTGAATTTATGTTTTAAATCTGACTTTGATAACAATTCCTACTTAAGAATTTGATATGTCCTGTAATCATTAAGTGGGCTGCATTCGTATAAAAAACTTCCCGCTAAGCTTCAATTATAACAAATAACATATGACAACTTTGTCGTGATTAGGGTACATGAAAATGTTTGGAAAATTACTCAATATCGTCTTCAACATACACAAGAGATAAGTGGCGTTTGACTGATATTCATATAACACTTTAATACTAATATCATTGTTACCATTTAGAAAGTTTTAAATTATTCTCAGTATGAGTCTTAATAGCTCAAAAAGTAGAAGCGGGTCTTTAACGTTATTATATCGCTTATTCGTTATGTAAACTAACATTAAAATAACGTTACATTACAATGTTGGTCGTAAAGATAACGATACACGAAAATAACGATATTTTTAGGTCAGTCGCAACTAGGCCCTACGAATCACGAAGGAGTCTACCCATATTCGTGCAAATTGTGTCACGAAAGTTTTGCAGAACAGAGCGATTTAAAGAATTATGAGCCAACACACATGCGAATACATGGATGCGACTCTTGCGGGAGCCAAGTCGTCAAATTGTACTATTTAAAGAGACATTTAAGAACCCATACTGGATAAAGACCGTATAAGTGCACAACGTGTAATAAGGAGTTTACACAATTAGGCTCTTTAAATAAACATGAACGAATTCATACAGGGAAAAGATCATATGCCTGTGGAATATGCGAGAGAAGGTTCACGGAACAGAGTGATTCTAAAAAACATGAACAGAAACACACCGGCGACAGTAATAGACCACACGCGTGTGATACGTGCGAGTGGACATTCGCGAAATCAAACCATCTGAAGAAACATTTAAGAACACACACTGGTGAAAAACCGTACAAGTGTGAAGTGTGTAAAAAGGTGTTTTCACAACTAGGTTCTTTAGCGAAACATAAAGGGATACATACGAGAGACAAGCGATTATCTTGTGAAGTTTGTGAGAAAAGGTTCACGGAGAGGCATTCATTGAAGAAACATGAACGACAACATAGTGGGGAGAAACCATACTCTTGCGACACGTGCCAAAAAAGTTCGCACAATGGACTCATTTCAAGAATCACGAGCGTATTTACACTGGAGAGAAACCTTTTAGCTGTGAGATATGCCAAAAGAAGTTAACACAGCAAGTTACTTTGAAAATGCATCAAAGAACGCATACTGGGGAAAAATCATACGAATGCGATGTATGTAAAAAAGACTGCGAGATCGAGTACTTTAAAGACACATGAAAGGATTCATACGGGAGAGAAGCCGTACTCGTGTGAGTTTTGTGAGCCATTGATTACTAGACCTAGGTCATTGAGAATACATACATGATAGATATGGGTCGGGAAGGCACACAAGTGATACACAACGTAGCCATTACCTATGCATGCATATACAACAATACACTTATTCATACTCAAAGAGATAAAAGTACATGCAGGAAGTGTGAGGGGTGGATGTTCAAAAATCTGAAAGTTGATTTTCTGTTGCGTTCTCAAACGTAAGTAAATTATGGGAAATGGTAACTCATATGAAGTAGTATCAAGTACTGGGACATTTACGTTATGCCCGATTTTATAGTTTAACCGAAACTTCACTTCACTAAATCAATAGCTTTGAGTGTAGAAAAAAGTTATAACAATATTATAAGCGTTTTTACTTCATCTGTATTTAAGTAATAAGTGTTATTTAATTAAATGGAGTTTCTTTCAACCTTGACATTTAATGAAATACAATCACTGTAGGGGTATTATACATATAGGGGATGGAGGTGAGCGGAAATGAGATGCAGAAATAAGAAAAAATAACACATTCGCACAAAGATATGTATTTAAAATAAAGTAAATATAAATGTTAATATTTTTTTCCTTTTTTATTGTGGAACGTACCACATTACAATCTATAATCTATATACAGTTGTCAATCACAATGAAAACATCAACGAGGATCAACTGCTGATGTGGGTCCGTCCCGCGTTGGCCAGAGTTGATCATCGTTGATTTAATGCAGTAAGCTCTTATATTCAATTTAACGCCCATTTTTTTTATTTTTTTTATGAAATTTAGTATGTTTGAAGAGCTCCTCATTCTAGTCAGAATAAACACAAAATCCAAATTAGGGACAAACAAATCTATGAAAATTCACATCGACTTACGAAAATGATATACCTTTCCGTATCTCAGTGGAAGGTATTTCAGCACATACGATGAAATGGAGCCTATGTTGTACAGAATAAAACTCTACACGAGGTGTAACAAGAATATCGTGTTGTATCGTGTCGTGTGGAAAAGTCGACGACCGGATCCCCACTATTTTTGTTACAGCTATATCTATAAAATGTTAACAAAATCTGAGAAAAATAAAAAAAATATGCCCTTAAGCAATTAATTTGCTTTCGTAACACGTTCATTCGGTCTGCACGTTTCCATTCACGGTTCAGTTTGACCAATTATATTCAGTCCAATCAACAGTTATGAAATGTACAGCCCCTTTAATAATGGCCGATGCGGCTAGCAGTGGCGTAGCGTGAACTAATTTAGCCGTGAGCGTAGTCGCACCCGCAAGGACTTTTTTTAAAAAGTGTGTATTGGTAGTTTAGTTACGTGGCCTCGCCACCTCGTTTTTTAGAGTACTATTTTTTTTTTGTCAGACAGTGAATGTTTTAAAGACTTCAGTTCTTTTAAGACTAAGTTACGACTTAAAATTTCCACTATTCCCAGTCTAAGAGTCCGCGGCAAGCTCGGGTCTCCATACAATGTAGTTACGCTCTCATTTTAAGACGACAAGCTAGATTGCTCTGAAACTGTACTTACAATAGGATAAGGTATACCTATGCCTGTAATTATTTTATGTAGCTTCTGATACCATATACATAGTTAAAAAGAATACAGAGTCTTATCGTCTTTGTATGTGAAGTTTCATTATAATCCAACACGTAGTTTTAAAATGAGAATCGAAACTCCGTTTGTATGGGATGGTGAAATTCGGCCGAGCTTGCTGCGGACTCGTAAGAGTTAGTGTTAGGACTCAAAACTTCAGGTTAATAGACAACTCTATTCGTGATTGCCATCACTAGCTTCGGCCCCATCAATACAAGAATCTGTAAATCAGAAGAAAATACCTTATGTCTAAGTGTAGAACGTAACATTTTTTATTACATGTGGATTCGGGCGTGATTTTGAAAGTCTTTCAAAGAATCAAATCCCTCGTAACACATTCCGCAGGTGTATGACTTTTCAATGTTGTGTGTTTGTTCGTGGTCTCCTAAACTACTCGATTCTTCAAACTGTTGCCCACATATTTTGCACTCGTTTAGATTTCCCTGGATATGTCGTTGCATATGATTCTGTAAACTGGCGTGTGTTGCGAACGTCACCGTACATTGCTGGCAGGCGTGCCTGTACAGCCGGTTGTCGCTGTGAGTCTGTTCGTGCCTGGCTAAAAAACGCAAATTTGAATATGGCTCCTTACATTTGCTGCAAAAGTAATATGGTTGTCGACCTGCGTGAGCGTGTTGCCTGTGTTCCTTTAAGCTGCTTCTATTTGAAAACGCGCCTGTACAAAGACCACAGGAATGTGGGAACTCTCCTTTGCATACATGCTGACGAAACTGTTTATGGGATTTAAACGCTTTGTTACACAACTTGCAATCGTACTGCTTTTCATCAGAGTGACTCCGTTCATGCCGAATTAATTCGAACCGGAATCTAAACTGTTTCTTACACGTAATACAAGAGAATTTTCTTACGCCGGTGGTATCGTGAATCCGTCGGTGTTTCACTAACGCAGCCCAACCTGCAAACGCTTTGGTACATACATCGCAGGCGTACGGTTTTTGACCGGTGTGGATGCGTTCGTGTCTTATTAATTGGTCGCTTTGCGGAAACGCCTTTTTACACGTGATACAGGTGTAAGGTTTTGCTCCAGTATGAAGGAGAAGGTGTTTCTTTAAATATATTTGTGCCTTGAACCGTTTTCCGCATGTCGTGCAGGGGTAGGGTGCGTGTGCCACGTATGTCCCCGGTGTGTGTGTCTGTGTGTCGTCTGCCCGCAGTGTATGTGTGTGTTCCTCATCTGTCCCCGACGTGCCAGGCCGCTGCTCCGCGAGCTCGGCCACTGGAACAAAACACGCCAGTGACGCTTACAATAGGGATGTTGCCTGTATCCAAAATAAATTATTTCACACCACACACGGAATAGAGCACTATAAAACTATTGAAAAAACGTAGACCGCAGTTGTTTTTTTAACAATCTATACAATAAATAAAATAATAATAAATAAATAAATATTATAGGACATTATTACACAAATTGACTAAGTCCCACAGTAAGCTCAATAAGGCTTGTGTTGAGGGTACTTAGACAACGATATATATAATATACAAATATTTATAAATACTTAAATACATAGAAAACACCCATGACTCAGGAACAAATATCCATGCTCATCACACGAATTAATGCCCTTACCAGGATTTGAACCCGGGACCATCAGCTTTGTAGGCAGGGTCACTACCTACTAGTAAGGTCCGACCGAGATCTCGGTCTCGGTCTCGGTCTCGGCATTCTCGGCCAAAAATCGGGCCGAGATCTCGGTCTCGGCTCTCGGCCAAAATCGGCCGAGATTCTTGCCGAGACCGAGAATAAGCAATGAGTTATCATTGGTGAATTTGAATTTTCCGCGCACGAGCCCCAGGGTCTAAGCCACTCGTTGGTTGCATCGCCCGGTTGGTGTGACGTTTTTTGTGATTTAAATTGGTTTCATAGCCACATTTTAAACCAATTACTTATCAAATAGTAAGTGTTGGGATCGGATAGGCGCGGTTGCAAGTAATGACTTGTTCATTTGGTTTTTTTCGTTTTGTGGTAGTTGTTATTGATGAATAAATGGGTGTATATTGTTATCGGGATGTAACTTAGATTAACTTGTTGTGAGTGGAAGATGACACTGGATATTTTGATACTAAATATATTTGTGTCAAAGGGAAAAAGCAAAGCAGTAGGTAAGTACAAAACGACACCTGTGGCGAATATTTTGGGTTAAAAGTTACAATATATAACTCTATATTTTGATTATTGTTATTTTACCTCTTTTTGTGCACATCCGTACTGAAAATCCGGCCAAGTGCGTGTCGGACCACGCATAATGGAAGGTTCCGTACCTTCATATAATACAAAAAAGCCGTACAAGCAAAAGAGCGTATGTTAGTGGCACTTTTGTCGTTTTAATAAGAAGATCAGTTTTTTTATAACTCTTCCATATTCAAAATAATTTTCCTGAAAAATTATTTGCTTATTTAGAATTTTTTTAATGGTTTTGCTCTCCCGGTTCAAAAGTAAGAGGGATCACACAATTTTTTTTTTAAATCGATTATTGTCAAAAGTATTTATTTAATAAAAAAAAACGTTTTAGCAACCTTTCTGTATTTTTAAAGACCTATCTTATGATGAGCCACATGATTTTTTTTTTACTTTTTGTTACATTTATACGGAGTATATATTTGAAAATATATTTTACATTATTTTTTTCGAAACTAAGAAGCGACTTACATAATACATCTACACCTACGTTCCAACTTTGGTTATAAAATATACCGTATAGTTTTTGAGTAAAATGGCTGTGACATACGCGCAGACCGACAGACATATTACATGACGTAACTACAAGGGTTCGATTTTTGCCATTATGGCTACAGAACCCTAAAATACTGTTTAATAGCGCTAGGAATTGATTATGATAACTTTTTTCTGATAAATCGTCGAATTTCGATTATAAAAACAATTTTAGTGCAAAATTCGTGTTTTTTCTCTATTGTATAAATTCTCGGTCTCGGCCGAGAATCCCATTGAATCTCGGTCTCGGTCTCGGTCTCGGCCGAGACAAAAAAAGCGTTCTCGGTCGGACCTTACCTACTAGGCCAAACCGGTCGTCAATGTGTTTGTACACATACCTTGTAGTAAAGCCGTCAACCACGTATTCCGTTAGTAAATAGGTGTATAACAGCATATTCTGCCGGCATGCATTGGCGTAGAAATATTTACATAAAGATTATAAAATAACAGTAATGCACTGAAAGAAATGTTTGCATAACTGTAACAAACATTTTGGTTACTGTTTACACAAAAATTGGGACTTGCGAACTATGTGTTATATGTTACAAAACCGTGTTTGGCTATCAGTGTTCAGGTATTAATTATACACTACAAAATAAGTTTTGTAAATTTATGCAAAGTTTATTTTCTTATAACCGTAGTTTAGTTATTTAGTAAAGTTACAAAACCAGTTCGGCTATTTTTTTTTTCAGTGTGTCAGTATAAAATTAACAAACATAATTAACAATTATCGTTAAAAATTCTTACGGGGTGATAACATTCACGTGAATAGTAAACTTTACTTGCTAGAGGTGTTAGCCGAGCGCCTCGACCGCCCGCTTACTAAATACTTGGTGGGGAAGGTTATTGGCAGAGCTGAGTAGTATAACGAAAATAAAACAGGTAAAACTACTTTCTTCTGCCGGGACTGTTTTTGTGTTTAACTTTATTTATTACTAACGACTGACTGTCTTACGTCTGTTGAGTCGCAGACCATTCCATCAGCCTCTTCTTAAAAACTTTCAAGTTTGGCTTCTGGACAAGTTTGGTTTTCTTCATTACGCGGACGATACAGGTAGGGATACCCCTCCTGCTTAGGCTAGGCCACAACGCGCTCCCCTTCTCAACTTAAAACAATAATATTAAATAGTAAAGACTTGGCTCCCGAGATAACCGCCATGTGGGATGTTGATTCATTTACCTAAGACCTTTGTAGAACCCATAACCATACAATAAAATATTTTTGATTTGATTTTGATTTTTTTGACGATCATTTTATTCATTGTACCTAGAGTCGCTTCAGCCAAACATCTCATAACGAAGAGTCTCGACCAACATTTTATGTTTTACTTTTATATCCATATAATAAAAAAGGTAATAACTCCTTCGCGTTACTTGGATAATAAAATCTATAATATTGTTACTAGGTTTAAGAAATTTGAATGCTGATAAATAGAAATAAACTGATTTTTAAAAATCTATTTTATAAAAATTATTTACTGAAGTTATGTAGTGTTAATACTCTGCTCTTATATTGCACATTACTGGATCTGTGCCCATCACACAAATACCAGGTTTCACAGGAACACTGGAGTATAGGCAGGGGCACTACCGACGAGGCCAGACCGGTAGTCAAACCTTAGGTACCTACCTAAATTAATACCTACTTATTTTATGATCAGGGTTGAAACGTCGCGAGAAGCGCTGGTGGCCTAGCGGTAAGAGCGTGCGACTTTCAATCCAGAGGTCGCGGGTCCAAACCCCAGGTACCTAGACCAATGAGCGTTTACTAAAGGGGCCCACAGATTACCAGTTCGCCGGACGATATCGGCTTGTCAGTTATTTGCAAAAGCTGACAATCGCAAATAACTGACAGGCCGATATCGTCCCGCGAACTGGTAATGAGTGGGCCACTTTATGTATGAAATACTTCTATTATTTGTATTCAATATTTGCCTGTCGCTCTTCGGTGAAGGAAAACATCGTGAAGAAACCGGACTTATCCCAATAAAGCTTAGTTCATATAGAATTGGCACATAATTAGCAATGTTTAATAAATAATAATTCCATGGCGGGAAAAAAATTGACAATTACAGTTCAATCACCAACCTTCAAACTATTAATGGTAAATATATTATTTTATTAGCTTTATACATTTTAAAGTTTTCGACCATGAACATTGAGAACAGGAGATTGATCGTGCACAAATACTTCGAACATTCTTATCGATCCCGGACGAAGACAGCTAAGTCGCTTAAGATGCTAAAAGCTAGAATTTGTAGGGTCATAAAACGTTTCTAGGAGACTCTATCAGCCGACAGGAAAATACAAAGTAATCGGAGGTCTGGGACAAATAACAAGATTTTGGGAAAAAAGTCCCAAGGTCACTTAAACAAAATTCAGGACGGTCTAATTACGATTTATCCCAAAAATTCAAAGAAACTTCTAGAGAGATAAAGATGGATTCACCTCAGAGGTGGCTATAAGAGCTATCGAGCAATAAAACAACCAAATCGGACTGTTAAACAGATCCGACAACCTAAAACACTAGCTCGACTATTGTACGACCCAGTATTGTCAAAATTCGAAGGTTGCTTGTTGTTGGACGACAAGACATATGTAAAACTCGATTTTAATCAACTACTCGGTTCGAAGTTTTATATGGCCAATAAATACGCACAGCATTCATATGCTATAGTACAATGAAAAATGTATGGACGCAGATTTGTTTTGCAATTCATTAGGCCTGTTTAAAAGAACAGTATATTCTTTTCTAAAATAACGGTTAAAAGTTGCAGCAACCTGATAATAGGTACCTGTGATTTAAGGTATTTCTCAGTTCTCTGCATATATACAGGATGATTCAGGAGACGTGAGCAGGATCAAGCCTGCATATTCGGTAAATTATCAGCAACTGTTTCGTACAAGTATTTGTGAGATTAACGTTAATTTAATTTTTACTGTTCAAAAAAAAGAGTTTTATTTTATTTACGATATTTATGGTCACCCTCTTTGTTTTATTCATAATAAGTGACAAATTGAGTGTCATCGGAGTGTGGTTACTTTTATAAAATCGTATCTCACTCAAGTGTGACATTTTATTTTCTTCATAATCAAAGTGCTGTCATAACAGTTAAAGAGGTTTTATCTTTCTTAATTAAGTGTTGTAGGGTGTCCATGATTGTAGATAATCAAATTTGTCCTTAAGAAAAAGTTAAATAACAGATAAAAAGCGTGATTGTTTTACTTAAATATGATGGTGAACGATTCATTAACATTTACTGATTGTGTAGGCTTAGTCCAGCTCACGTCTCACGAATCACCCTGTATATATATATATATATATATATATATATATTTATATACATTTACGCTTTTGTTATGTACGCTATAAGTTTACAGTATTATTTTTTTTTCAATTGTACATCGAAATTTAAAATTAGGAAACTATAGGTCTATAACGAAATTAATGTATAGCTATTAGCTAAGTTGCTCATATGTTTATTTTAATAAAAAAAAAAATAGAGGTTATTTACCCGAAAAATATAAGTTCGTGAAACTTGACAAGTTCGCAAAAAAACATATGATATTGCAAGGAATTATTAAGATGGTCGGTCAGTGTATGCATTACTTAATCTTAATATGTGCTCTATGCCTTACTTGATGCAACATGACAACACTAAAGTTGTCTATAACTGTCAGACGCTTAATCCATCCTCTTTCTGAAATCCTACCTCGTCAGCGTCACGTTAACATGTAATTGGAATAAGCTCCGCTCCTACTGAAGTAATGTACCTATAGCCTATGTCTCTCATTATTTTGCAATACAAGAATACAGATTTACATGTTTGCTGTTTTCTTCGTCATCCCCTCAATACTATGGGGTTCCACGCGCACTCTGCGTACACCCCTCAATAGGAATTTATAATTGCGGCTGTAAGGCGAAAAGTTGTAAACATAGTCAATAATGAAGTCGGACTTTTGTATTAAAGAGTGCTTAGAGAAATGAGTATTGCCATTTATTAGAACCCATAACGGTCCTGTGAAATTTTGGCCAGATTTAGCCAGCTGCCACTACTCAAAAAAAGTTTTAGCATGGTATGCTAATAATCAGGCCAGTTACATATCCCGCGAGATGAATCCTTCGAATTGTCCCCAATTTCAATCTATCAAAAACTACTGGGCAATCATGAAAAAAAAACTAAACAAGACTATTAGTCAAATTGTCCTGGGTATCAATTCATTGCGATCTATAAGAAATCAACACGCCAAAAATGTCGACAAAAGTATTGTGCAGAAAATGATGGGGGTCCATTATGAAAACAGTTCGTAATTATTAACATAACAGAGATTTTTTACTTATTTATACATATTTGAAAGCTAAATACATTATTATTTAAAATTCACCATTCATAACTTTCTTATTTTATTAACTTAAAAAAATAACAATCTTCTAGTGAGTTCTATATGAACTAGGCTTTAAAGCCTAGTTTACCCTCCGTAAAAACCAGTGCCTATACATAAAGTCTTAGGATTATTTGCCAAGCAGACCCCAGTATTCCATGAGCAGTGGCTAAAAGTCGGGATAACGCGAGGAAGATGATGGTTAATATATCGCTGACATGCGAGACTGTAAATGAACTTTACCTTGTGTGGTGGGGCCCGGCGGCATCCTAGCGGTCGCGGGGCCTCCCCTGAGCTCCCTCCCTCCCCCGCGCTCCCTGCTGGCGACGGGGCCGCGCTCCGGCCCTCCCTCCTCCCCGCCCCCGCGCTCCCTGCTGGCAACGGGGCCGCGCTCCGGCCCTCCCTCCTCCCCGCCCCCGTGCTCCCTGCGGGCGTCGGGGCCGCGCTCCAGCCCACCCTCCGGCCCTCCCCCCTCCCCGCGCCCGGAGCACATCACCCACACGCCCACCTCTGCCTCCGAGCCAGTGACCTCAAGCTCTGCTACAACCTTCAATGCGACTTGACCGACCACCTCGCGCTTCATGTCAGATTCTTGCTCGTCGATACTCTCCTTTTTGGTTGTAGCATTCTGCAAATCAATGATCAGCAGGTAGTGACGGTTAAAGAGGACAACTATATCGTTACAATTTGGCTGTCAATATCTATGTGACGCCGATTGGCATTCTATTATATACAAATAAATAAACATTATAAACAATTATTATAAATGCATGATTTCTTAAGTAACCTTTAATTTAAACAAATATCTTTATCTTTATTATGGGACAATCATATGCAAATATACCTAGTAAATGTAGTCCCTCAAAATCACATTAACACATTCCCTGCCAGACAAAAAACGGCGCACTACCCCAGAAACCAGTGGTCTACAGTTGCGTACAAAACAACCCGCCCAGCAGATTGTCCGGCATCTGAACAAAGTTCACGAGCGCCCACCAGGTGGGTTCCCGGCAGTGAATGTGTTAAGGCTATATTGTGTGGCTGTATTGTCCTCTTGCCAAACACTCTTGAGACTTGCCAAGCATGTACATGTAGCATAATAAACTGTTCTCCTGTACCTGTAGGTTGACAGTTGTCTCTTGCCTTGGTGCCTGAAGGTCATTGGCATTTTGCTTCACAACCACCTCTAGCGTCCGATGAGTCTCCTCATCTGACAGGTCTATCACCTCATCTGTCAGGTTGATAACTTGCATGTTGGTAGTCTACGGCAAGACAATGACCATCTGCATAAATAAATAATTAAATAAATATTATAGGACATTATTACACAAATTGACTAAGTCGCACAGTAAGCTCAATAAGGCTAGTGTTGTAAGGCTTCATGCTCTTGCCTGTGGATTTCGGAGTCATGCTTCCTAATATGTGCTGCCAACCAATTCACAAAACAGTACATTTAATATCGAGATTAATTATATATACATATAATAAACAGGATAAATAGGGTTATCAATGTAAGTTTGGAACCAACCAATTATTTCTGGTCATGTCTCAGGACAACTAAAAACCTAAATTATTGCCCTGTTTTTGCAATACTATTGATGTTCTAAAATAGTATTTTATAGACAAATATTTATTAAATTAGCTGAATATATTTCATAAATAAACATGAATACATTGAGAACCAAGGTAATCAAATAATACTGGCACTTAGAAATAAGTAAATAACCCTGGTGTCGTCTTTATATTAACATACGGCCCGCCTGATGGAAAGCAGTCACCGTAGCCTATGGACGCCTGCAACTCCAGAGGTTTTACTTTTGGGTAGATATATAAAAGATACTAGTTTTAACTGACCGTGGTGTGTCAGAGCACGCTCGGGCCGCTAGGTACGCGGAGAATCAACTTCTACCACAATATGTTTGGTACAAATCCTTGGATTGCTACCGTTGCAGAAACGAAATTACGAAGGGACTTACACAGGCGACTCAAAAAAGTTATTCTACACGAAATTACTGCTATCAATTTTACTTTATAGCGAACAAATGAAATAAAATAACAACGAAGCATAGAACGAAGTATCCAAAATCATGCGATATCGAGTCTCTTTGACAATGATATTGTCACAGGTCTGACACACGGCACGGATGTAGAATTATTACTCTAGCCGGATCGAGTACATTGACCAAAAAGTGTCCACATGACTTCTCATGAGCCCATTTAACTAGAGCCTTGCATCTCGTTCTAATTTGAGTGACCATAAGTAATACATGTAGGATAAGATAACATGGAATATATAGTAGGGTCTATCATTTTCTAAATAAATTCAAATTGCAAGGGGTCACGTTTCTTCATTTGTTTTGTAGTCTGCCTCTTTCGCACTCACTCATCATGGTATGTTCATAAAGGTGAGCTCCCCTTTTGTACACTTCAGCTATTCTAAAGTACAAGCGTCATTGTAGACCTGTGATTGCAACTAAATTATTCAAATTTACGGCCTATTTCTATAGATGAAAATGTGCGTCCTACATTTATAGATTCGATTACATATATATAAGCCTGGTTTTAGTGTCGCGCTGACCGTCGATGAAGTGCGATCCGCACCGGACTAATATAATATTTGTGTATTATGTTCAGGGAGCGTCTTGCTGGGGTCATAATATCTCTTTTTCACTCTACCTTAACTCACGTTTAACTCACGTACGGCGAAGATCTTACACACTATCAATACGTGTGCCGCACCGCACCAAGGTCGCGATCCGGTGTGATGATCTGTAGACACTTTCTGTATAAAGCTGACGGTCGTCCGAGCGGACATAAACTTCATACAAACGGTCGGTGCGGATCGCTCGCTCCGCACCGACGGTTAGCACGTCACTGGATCCAGCCTACATAGACACACCGTTTCCGGAACAGAATATTATGTATAAATGTAAGACTGTAATGTTTAAGGATTTCAGATTTAAAATTTGGCAATTATTTTATAACAATTCTCAAATTTAGCATGCCGAAATAAAAACAAACCTATTTAAATAAACTTACTTTTACATTACCTACGTAAATAATAATTCTGTAAGACCGATTCACATCGTGCCGACATCATAATCACCCTAATGAATTTGACAATGTTGTCTTGTATTTTTATCGTTAAATTTGAATTCGTTGCTTAAGCGCCAATTACATCCACACTTTCCGATTTCGGGCCTGATAATCGTTTTTCGTTCAAAAAAAAATATTTTATTGCATGGTTATGGTTTCTACAAAGGTCTTAGGTAAATGAGTCATGTTCTCCATATCTTGCCTTACAAAGGCGTACAATATTTGGTTAGGAACCTACCTTAGATCTAAATCCAATGTAAAGTACATTTATTAACAAAAACAAAGTATGATATTAAGTAACATAAATTAGGGTAAACCGTCTATAATAAATAAGAATTATATTTATTTATTTACACAATTCAAGTAAACTAAATAACTATCGTTCTGATGATTAATTTAGATTGTGTGATTATTAAACAGAATCCCTTTTAGTATATATCAGCACATCTTTAACAATATTTTAAATGTAAAAAATATTTTGTCTCTAACTGCCAAAAAAGTTCAATGTTTGATATTTTTGCATCTCAAATATTGTAAGCGATGTGCTGATAATTGGTTAAAACGGAAAAATACTCTTGCTCTGGCCCGAAATCGGGTCTGATATCAGGTCTGATAAAGTGTGATTGTAATTGGCACTATACATGTGAAACGATATTCCACAATGATCAAAGCTCTCACTCCTGTAATGCTTAAGAAATTTTGTATTCACGTATTTTGAAAAACGTCATCATGTTGAGGATACCAATTAATATTCAAAGTTACTACAATGACTAGCATACTATAAAGGATCTTTCCCTGACAAGTTAAAAGTAACTATCTTTAAACTGTCATTAAACCACTCTTCAAAAAAGGCGACAAATTAGACGAATTTTTATCGACCTATTGCTTTGTTACTGTTGTACTTAGAATTTAATACTATTTTATGTGATGAACAAAAGGGATTCATGAAAAACTTATCACTAAACATGGCCATATATGACTTTTTACATAAAATATATACTAGAATGGATGATAGTCTCCCAGTCTATACTGTCTTCATAGATATGACTAAAATTATATTTATACGGTGGTGTTAGAGGCAATGTGCACAATTTGTTAAATCGTACCTTACTGGTCGAACTCAACGGACAAATATAACAAGAATATCACCTCAGACTAAAACTGAATCAGACTTTCTTTCTGATAAAAGAATTGTTACTTATGGAGTGCCACAAGGTAGTATTTTAGGTCCCCTACTTATCCTTGTGTACATAAATGACCTCTCAGGAGCTATCATACATCCTACAGTTTTGTATGCAGATGACTGTACGGTTGTGCTTACATACAAAATTAAATAACTAGCAGCCTAGAATCAATAGTACAGTGGCTAGATAAAAATAACTTGAAAATAAATTTACAAAAAACTACAATAATGAGTTTTAGCCAAAGAAAAACTGAGGATAGCACTGCTGTAGCATTTAAAGATACCAACATTGCTAGCACACATGTTACAAAATTCCTAGGACTATACATAGACGACAAAATGAATTGGACGATTCACACTGACAATGACTTGGAGAGACTTTACACCTCCAAATTTTATTAGTATTAGTACTCTGACATTGGGGACCTTTTACATCTCCAGATTGAATGTGTTTTTAACCATAGAGACTATACATCTCTATTGTATTGTAGTAATTATTTATTTTAAGATTATTATAATGTAATGTTTACCGAGGTATTGGCTGTTGTATTTATAAATGTTGTTATGTCCTTTTCATGTCACTATATGATGTTACTATAAATGTTGTATTGACTTGTAAAAGAGCCCTTGAGGCCTACTTGCAGAATAAATTTTTGAATTTTGAATTTGAATTTTGAATCTCTGTTAAAAACTTATGCAATATTCGTATACCTTATATATGCTAATAAAGTAAAGTCGTAAATCGCACTGCTGTTATGTCTGCTTATCACGGCTACGTATCTTCTGCTTTAAGATACGGAATTATTTTCTGGGGGAACTCTAGCCAAGCCAACGATGTTTTCAAAGCACAATAACGGTGCGTAAGATCGATCTGTAAGTTGAGGTACAATAACAGCTGCAGACCATATTTTAAGCAACTTCACTTACTAACAGTGTCTGATTTGTATATTTTGGAGACTACAATGTTCGTCAAAAGAAATCCACATCTTTTTAAAAATGTTGCTAGTGGACGACATTGTGATAAACTTTACCCAGTTCCTGGCAAATCAGCTCTTTTCCAGAAGAGTATCTTTGTAATGGCGCCGAAAATCTATGACGGGTTGCCAAAATCACTGAGGTTGGTAGATGACGAGGTAGTTTTTAAGAATCTTTTGGTGAAGTTTTTGAATGAGCACTGTTTTTACTCAATGACTCCATTCTATAATATTAAGCATTGACTTGTATAAAAATTTAAATTATTTGACGTATTTAACTATTTAAAATAAATTATTTCTTTTTGACATTTAATTTATTTCGATAGTGTTTTTCTTGCTAGATTTTTTAAATTTACTACAAATAACCAGAGGGCCTACCGCGAACTACGTTCAACGTGTTGCGTTCCTATCACACTTACGTACGAATTTACAAGTGCGACAGAGATAGCAGTATTTTCGTTTTAGTTTTGTTTTGACATGTTTTAATTTTAAGTTATTTGTATATCTGTAAATATTTTGTAAATATGTTCTATATTATCTGATTTGCATGCCTTCTGGCTGAATGCGCTGATACCAATATCGATTATATCTGACAATAACATCTATTATGTACGTACATTTTTAGCAAATTAAATTTGGAAGTTGACGTTGAAGTAGATGTTTTTTTGTCGTGCATAAGCTTGGCTTAGTCAGTTATTAATATTGACATCATAATTATTTACAAATTACTCAAAAGATATCAGAACCGTAATCTAAACAAAGCACTAAAATAGTTTGATAAAGAAGGTAATTAATTTCGGTATTGATATAAATACTACCACAATGGTAAATTTTTAATTTAACGTTGGCAACATGTGGAAGTGAGACACAGGGATCCACTATTGCTATCTCAAGTAGACCGTTTCCTGAGTTTCCTCCTCTAGTCTGGTACGAATACGAACATCATTCCGGCTCGGTGACAAGGTTCAATTAAGTATGGCAAAAAAATGATAGCGCCCTCCTGATTAAATAAAGCTTCATGATGTAGGTAAGGTATGGTAATGATTTTGGATGCGATGTTGTTGTGTTTTGCTAATAAGTAAAATTGATTACAGAGATTTTGTGTAGCATAACTTGCTTGAATTGCTTGTACAACGTACGACGTACGTACAACGGCATCAATATCAATCCAAGAATTCGTTTGGTGGGGTGTGTTTGTGTAGAATCTTGCTACCGGCGCCGCGCGGGACATAGGAGCCCGGGTGTCTCACACACCACGGTGAGTGATTACTTCAGCTTAAAAAAAATAATAATAAATATTTGGGGACAACCTTACACAGATCGACCTCGCCCTAAACTAAGCAAAGCTTGTACTTTGAGTACTAGGCAACATTATATAGATAAATACATACGTGTATACATAGAAAACACCCATGACTAAGGAATGAATGAATATCCATCTTCATCACACAAATAAATGCCCTTACCGGAATTCAAACCCAGGACCATTGGCTTCATAGGCAGGGTCAGGGTCACTACCCGCTAGGCCAAACTGGTTGTCAAAGTTTGTCTTATATATTATTTATATTATCGCCTCGTAACGTGCTTTTCGCTTATTTTTATTTAGGTACAGGCACACCAACCATCCTGACACTCACGCAGAAATAATATGTCTGTTCCAAACTTACATAATAAAATGTCCAACGGAAACTAGGTTTATTCTCTTTTTATTTCCTTGTGATATCAAAGGAGACAAAATAAAATAAAAAAGCAATCTTTACAATCAGTATAAGCTATGATTTGTCAAGAACCTATTTAAAATTGACTGATTTGTAAATTTGTCAGCAGGACATATATAACACTCAAAAAAAGAAAAGCATGTCTCCAAAGTGTGGAGCCAGGTCCATGAAGTTGGTCAGCAACTTGCAGCAGAGTAGCAATGTGCAAGTTATCAATCTGACAGATGAGGTCATTGACCTGTCAGATCAGAAACCAGAGCATATTGTGAAGCATGATGTCAATACCCAACAGACAGCACATGTGATGGAGGTGATTGACAACCAACAGGTACAGTAACAAACTTTCTCTTCTTACAAGTCAAAAGTCTACATCTTGAAATTGGCAGCGTCTATCTTGCTAAAATTAGCAAGGAGTAAAAAGTAGTAAAAACCTTCATTAAGAGTAGAGCACTCTACAAGAAAAGTCGTAATAATGTAAAATTGATAATATTCCTCAATGATATTCAGGACTTTACCCTCATTATAAGAAACAAAGAGTACTTGTTCTAGCGTCTTGTTATCTTTAGGATTAACGGTTTTAAACATTAGAAAAAGGACTTATTTAATTAGTAAAGATTATTTTTCCGATGGTCGTTTACGAAAAACCGCGTGAAGCACTGAATGTAAATTTTGAGAAGTTTATTCTGCTAAAGGTGAATATTTTGTATTACTAATACCCTGTACTTTAGTAGTAAATACGGTTTGATATTTGTATTATCATACATGCCTTTGAGAAAGAGAAAATCCCATCAAAAACATTTTCATTTAAAATGTAGCCAAGACGAGACCATAAGGCTCGCACTGTCAAATAAATATCAGATCTCTTGTGGAGCCAAGCTTTTAACTCTACAAGCCCTAAATTCATAAACTGTACTCCTTACAAGGAAGGGTACCCAACTGTCTGACTCCGATTTGATTTATTTTGATATATGTTATAGAGTAGTCTAAAACAACGGACACGTATTTTTTTTTAGCTGCCCAAACTCAACCTATTGGGAGAAATTGTGATAAATTGTCCTCCAAAGTACTAAAAAGCTACTAAATCTTCTAACTCCTATAGAAAGTGATGCTCAAGCAACTTGCAAGTAATGGCTGGTTTGAGTATATGTTTGAAAGCAGCAAAAAATAATGAGCACGTGTTTTGTTATATCGGCTAAAACTCATTTTTTCCTAAAATTCGATTTGTGCATGATTGTCTCATAGTAATAACTATTTTTTTATTTATGACAGCTTACTGAGAAAGAAGAGGGCACCAACCTACAGATCATTGGTTTGCAGAAAGCGGCCAACTCAAATGAGACTATTAGCCAGCTAGGAATGGATGTGAAGCAGGAGCTCGATCAGATCACAGCAAACGGAGACGCTGATCTTCAGGACTCCGCCGTCGACGAGGTAAATCTATTCAAATAGCTGTAAGTTTATGCATGTGACTGAAATAAAGAAATAAGGTAGTAGAGAAAGTTACTAGAATAATATGTAAACCAATGGATTGGTTTAACACTCAGGTTATGAATTTTGTACGTGAAATCACACAACAGACTTGACAAAAACTATTTATTTAATATGACACCTCACTTAAACAATTGTACAACCGTCACTTGCGACTGCCGAGAAACGAATACCGGGTTCCAACTTTCAACGTAGAAAACGTCATAGTCTTACTTGTCTGTGATTGGCCGTCTCGACAAACTGTCAATACCGGCCAATCACGGACAGTCAATACAACGACTCTTTAGTAATATTTTGAGTAAAATACTGACAACTGAATATAGATACGCATAAAATTATAACAACTCGGCCATCCGCTCCTCAACGAGTCCCTCGTTGTTCATAATGCTAAAGTTGCATAATCTCTTACTAAGCTACATTTACATTATGTTCATTATAACAATCCAAAATTGTTTAAGATATTTAATTAAACGGCAGTCTCATTTACAAAACAACTGTAGTTACTGATTGAATAACTAATATTTAATAAACATAAATTATGAGCAATTTGAAATATACCTGAACTTAATTTTTTTTTTTTTTTTTTTATCGATAGCAAAATGTTAACAAAACCAAAACATTACATCATAACTTATATGGGTGTCGGTTACCTGACATACCCAATGATCGGTCCGGACACCATATCTAGTTTAGTTTATTTGTTATTTTTTTGAGACATTTCATTTCTATATCGTAAAATGGAACACATTAATTAGCGACAGTAGGTAGGGTACTTTTCGAATATTTTTTGACGTTTATAAAAAGCCAGTGGAAGGTAGATAGATTTCGATGGCTGCTCATGGCCGTATACGCAAGCTCGTGCGTCGTGAAAAATAAAAAAATACCTAAAAACTGTCGATTTGTGTGCTCCAAACCCTCACCGGAGCCACTACAGCATCAGCTCGCCAATGAAGAGTGTCGGTACCGACAAAGCGATTCGTCGTGCAGAGACCGGGTGAGTTGGCTTTCGAGCTATTTGCTTTCACTGGCGTAGATTGTTAAATTTCTCGTTGTCTAAAACAATTTCCCTATTCGAGGGCGATTGTACATTTGTTCCTTCGACCGCGGATCCTCCTCAAACTGAGAACAGCTAACCTGTCTCGGGGCCAGGAGTGACGTTTGAACCTCTTTCGTTTCGTTAAAACTGTCGCTAATTTCGTTTCGTTGTCGTTGCCTATAATCCTATAGAAATACAGTTATTTTATCACATTATATTAAAATATCGAATTTTAACCGATCGAATTGATGATGCAATCATATTATACGGCCAAATTAAGTAGTCATTGAATTTGGTATTGACACCGTTGGGAATAGAACACTTCTAAAATTAGTCGGATAATATTTGCACCGCGTGCCATTTCTGATTACGTAATATAATAACCTATATACTACAGTGTTGATTTGGGGACTTTAAGAATAGCGATAATTAGATATTGTTATTTTGTAAAGTGAATATAATGCCTAGACGAATATAATTTACACAATAGTACAAGTACATATAAGATAAATTAGTAATATTTTACCCGCGTATTTAGTCCATACAAATATCGTGCATTATTATTGAATAATGTTCACAGATAGATGTCCATTAATATTCACATAGATCACATAGTTAATCCTTATCAATAACTTGCTACTTCTGCTAAATATTAACTTTAAATACTTACGTTACGTACTCATAATCGGCACAAAGTATTCGCGAGCTTATCTACAATCCATTAAGGTCTATTTTCCAACGGCAGCACAGCACGGTGCGAACTGTTTTTGTTATTGTAGATAAATTGTAGTCAAATAATTTATTTAAGTATCTCACATTTAATAAGTGATTCTCGCTTCGTCTCCTCCATTCGGAAACATTCGAAATATAATTGAATTGCAAGTCTGGCTTCTAATCGTTTTGACCGTCTATTAACATAATAATTCTAATAAGAATTCCTTTCGCACCTATTGTAGCGAGATAAATTATTCTTCGCAAATATTATTTAGCATTTTTAAGTCGAGTTGTGTATTCGGTAGTATCGTGGCGGGTGGACCTTATAGCATAGTACATAAGGTTGAAATTTGTTTGTTCTACAAGTTGTTTTGTTTATCGAAGAAGTTTCTTTTACATTTAATTAACGCGGTTGCTTCATATTCAAACTAATCATGTCTAAGGCACTTGCTCGTCGTAATTTGCAATTGAAACGCGAAATATCGATCAAACGAATCGATGAATGTTTGGCGGCTGGGTTGCAGGCTAAAGTGGATTCCTCGCGATTACCATTGTTTATGTCTAGATTTAGCAAAATAGACGGCTATTGTTCTAGTTTTGAAACCCACCATTTGAAACTCATTTCGGAAATAACAGATGTGAACGAATTAGACCAGGAGGATGTTGTACGTCAAGAATTTGACGACAAATATTTTCAAATAATCGAAATTCACACTTCGTTGTCGACCGCGACTACTATCGAGGGCGAGACAAATAGAACCGATTTGTCCGTTAAGTTGCCTCGTTTAAATCTCGTACATTTCGATGGCAACATTAAATCGTGGGGAACATTTTATGATATGTTCAATACAATGGTACATCAAAACAAACGATTGTCAAATATTGAGCGGTTCTCAATTTTAATTTCACTCCTTTCGGGTGAACCATTGCAATTATTAAAAGGGTTTCCTTTATCGGATAGCAATTATTTAGATGCTTACGCGGCTTTGATTGATAGATATAATAACAAACGAAAATTGGCTTTTCGTCATTGGGAAGAAATTCAGAACGCTTCGTTGAAATCTAATTCGCCTAGCGAGTTACGTCGACTTGTAGACACTTTTAGAGAAAATATCGCGGTTTTGAAAAATCTGAGATTTCCCGTCAACGATTGGGATTTTCCATTGTTTTATTTATTGATCAATAAATTGGACCAGGATACCCGTCGTCGTTTTGAACTGCAAAACGACAACAAAGATGTACCGTCATTCGAGTCGTTGTTAGAATACGTGAGTAAGGCCGGTCAAGCGTTAGAGCTCGCCGACCTCACCGAGTGCGCCGCCGCCCCTGCGGCACGCGCACCCACGGCACCCGGGCGTACCGCCCGCGCTCACGCCGCGCCGCGCACCGCTGCCTGGCGCCCGGCGCAGGATCGTGCTCCTGCGGGAGCAGCCTATAAAACGCTAGTCACCACTAGCGCCACCTCGATCGAATCGTATTGCGTGTTATGCAAGTCAAATCATGACCTTGCTAAATGTGTTGAATATCGGAACAAGACGCCTCACGAGCGCTTTTCTGTTGTCAAGGACAATCGGCTCTGCGTCAACTGCTTACGTTCTGGACACGTAGTTAAAACTTGCCCCTCAAAGTCTCGTTGTCTAAAGTGTAATGTTGCCCATCACACTACTATTCATTTCGATGTCGATAGCGGTAATTCCAAAGTCAGCGTCGCTTCTTCGGCCTCGACCAACGCTGGCGCCGCGACTTGCTCGTCGTCCTCGCCCCTCGACACCCCAATGCACGTACCTGACAAACAAGTGGCCATGCTCGCATCCGATCCAACACCTGTGGGTCGAATATCTCTTTTTGCTACTGCATGCGTGGAGGTACTAGATAAGTTCGGTAGTTATCAAAAAATTCGTATTGTCATAGACAATTGCAGTCAGCCAAACCTTATTACGCGACGTTGCGCGCAGCGGCTTGGACTTCCGATACGACAAAAAAATACCTCTATTGAGGGTGTATGTGAGGTGTCAACGTTGTCAACTTCTTATACCACTCTTAACATTCGCAGCATGAAATCTGATTTTGAAATGTGTGTCGAAGCCTTTGTTACACCCAAAATCTGCAGCGATCAGCCTGCAGTAAAAATTGACATGGACCAGTTGTCATGCGTCAAAGCATTTGAACTCGCCGACTCTAATTTTGATAAACCTGGATGCATTGACGCCTTATTGGGAGTGGATGTTTTTTGTCAAATATTTTTGGGTAACCGCCACAACTGTGACGATGGACCCACAATCTTTGAGACCAAGCTTGGCTGGGTTATCATGGGAAAGGCCCCTTGCGCAACTTCCCATTCCCAGACTTCATTGTTTTGCTCGATCGAATCGCTCGATACCCAAATTCGAAAATTTTGGGAAATTGAAAGTCTCCCTAACTCTTCGCCCTTAACTGACGATGAAGTCATGTGCGAGAAAATATTCGCCTCGACTCACGCACGTGACTCGAACGGGAGATATATCGTACACTTGCCGTTTCGAACCGTCGATCCTCGTTTAGGTGACTCGCGCGCTCTTGCCGAGCGCCGCCTGCTCTCTCTCGAAAAGAGACTCTCTCGTGAACCGGAACTCCGGACAGAATACAATAATTTTATGCGTGATTATCTCGATGCTGGTCACATGGAACCAGTAGCACCCCAGTCAGACGGGCGTGCTTATTACTTAGCACATTTCTGCGTGCTCAAACCCAGCAGCACCACCACCAAATTGAGAGCGGTCTTTGATGCTACTGCTCAGCCTACTGGAGGCCCCTCGTTGAATGACCAGTTGCTCGTTGGACCGAAACTACAATCTGATCTCGTTTCGATATTACTTCGCTTTCGTTTGCATGCGGTTGTTTTCACAGCCGACATACGTCAAATGTATCGACAAATTTTAGTCTCTCTTACCGATCGAGATTTCCAACGCATTTTGTTCAGGTTCTCCCTCGATGAACCTATACAAGAATTTCGTTTAAACACCGTGACCTACGGCATGTCTTCGTCCAGTTTCCTAGCCATTCGAGCCCTGATTCAATTAGCTATTGATGAAGGCAAAAAGTATCCTCGTGCGGTTGACGTCCTCAAACGAGACATTTACGTCGATGACGTGGTGACAGGCGCTGAGTCTGTCGAATCAGCTCTCGACCTTCAGTCTCAGGTGGTTCAGATCCTAGAGAAAGGATGTTTCGAACTTCGCAAGTGGTCGAGCAACTGTCCCCGTCTGCTCGACAATCTCGACCCAACCCATTGTCATAATAAGACGCTCTCTTTTGATTCGGAACCGACATCTCCTGTTAAGGTGCTCGGTATGGAGTGGAACCCGTCCAGTGACGCGTTCACTTTCACGGTCAATGCGCTTCATGAAAAGTGCACAAAACGAAATATTCTTTCGGAATTGGCGCGCATATTTGATCCTCTTGGGTTTCTTACACCCTTGACACTCTCGTTCAAGCGCATAATTCAAGAACTTTGGACTCTCGGTTTGGATTGGGATGTGGTAGCACCCCCCAATATCAGTCAAAACTGGTTTCGTTATCGTTTAGATCTCGACTTGTTGTCGTCTCTCGAAATACCTCGATTCATTCCATCGACGAAGTCCTGCAGTGTTCAGCTGCATGGCTTCTGTGACGCTTCCGAGGCAGGATACTCGGCTGTCATTTACTTTCGCATTCGACATAGTGATGGTAGCATCACTATACATTTGATAATGTCACGCTGTAAGGTCTCTCCTTTGCAACGTACTTCTACCCCCCGTTTGGAACTGTGCGCTGCAGTTTTGCTGACAGACCTCGTTAAACACGTAAAGGAAATTTACAACGGAGACGTCCAATTTGAGGATATTTTCTGTTGGTCTGATTCCACTGTGACACTCTCCTGGTTACGTTCGCCATCGCAACGCTGGAAAACTTACGTCAGTAACCGCGTAAGTCACATACAAGAAAGAATACCCGCTGGTCATTGGCGCCATGTCACGTCAGAAACCAATCCAGCTGATTGTGCCTCTCGCGGAGTGACTGTTCGAGAACTTGTAAATCATCCTCTATGGTGGACAGGCCCGGCTTGGTTGGCACTTGACAGTAGCTCTTGGCCAAAGTTACCGTCGTCTATCGAACCGCAATCGGACTTGTTGGAAGAACAAAGGGTCCCCAAGCAGACCGTGTTGTTTACTGCCGTCAACCAACTTGATGACTTCTTATCCAGACATTCGAGTCTCAATAAGGCTAAACGCATTGTCGCTTACGTTCATCGTTTCGTACATAACTGTCGTAACCCTGACAAAAGACGCTTCGGCCCACTTGTTCAATCGGAACTCGATGGTGCCCTTACTAATTTAGTTAAGTTAACTCAAGACAAGTCATTTTCGAATGAGATAATATCTCTAAAGGAAGGTAAAAAATTGCCTAAACAATTCAGAAAACTCAGTGTTTTTATCGATAATTCCGGTTTGCTGAGGGTGGGCGGTAGGCTGGTTCACTCTGAACTTGATTATGATTGCAAGCACCCTTTACTGCTGCCCAGTCAGGATCGCATGACACAGCTCGTCATCGACCAAGTACATAACGATAGTCAGCATCCGGGATTACGCACGCTAAATTTCTTGATTGCACAAAACTTTTGGATACTGGCTTCTAAGCGCGTAATTAGTTCTCGCCTATCGAAATGTATAAAGTGCTTCCGCTCTAATCCAAAACCTTTGGTGCCCCGTATGGCAGACCTCCCAAAAACTCGTATTTCACAAGTAAAACCTTTCTCGTGTATCGGTGTCGATTTTGCGGGTCCTTTTCCCACATACATTAAACGCTATCGTGGAGCTAGGCCTTTTAAAACACACGTGTGTTTATTTATATGTTTTGCGACCAAGGCTTCTCATGTCGAGCTTGTTATAGGACTGACCACCGAAGCCTTTCTCGCTGCTTTGCGTCGATTTATCGCTCGCCGTGGCCGTTGCCAACGCATACATTGTGACCGAGGTACGAATTTCGTAGGCGCTTATAACGCATTGCTACCTCTCATGCAAGACGCAGCTTCTCGTGAGAGTATCGAATTCTCTTTCAATCCACCAGCCGCACCCCACTTCGGCGGCTTGTGGGAAGCCAACATCAAATCGTTTAAAACGCATCTTGCTCGCGTTGTAGGGAATCAAATCCTAACTTATGAGGAATTTCTTACAGTGGCCGCACAAATTGAATCGGCCCTTAACTCACGGCCACTCTGTGAGATGAGTTCCGATCCAAACGACATGTCAGTGTTAACACCCGGACATTTTCTCACCTTAGAGCCCTTAACATCACTTGTAGATACGTCAACTAGCGACATAAACATTTCTATTTCGAATCGTTGGCAGCTTGTGCAGAAACTTCATCGTGATTTCTGGAAGCGATGGCATTTGGAGTATTTGCATACATTAAATCAACGCGCGAAATGGCACTCGGATATTGACGAACCCAAGGTGGGCACATTAGTATTGATTAAAGATGAACAACTGAAGCCACTTCATTGGTCTCTTGGTCGTATAGTATCTTTGCATCCGGGCAAAGATGGGATCTCCCGTGTAGCTACGGTTCGGTCACAATCAGGTCTAATACAAAGACCTCTGGTAAAGTTGTGTCCTTTACCTATAGACTAGTTTATTCTTAAAATACTTTGTATTTGGTGGGCGGAATGATCGGTCCGGACACCATATCTAGTTTAGTTTATTTGTTATTTTTTTGAGACATTTCATTTCTATATCGTAAAATGGAACACATTAATTAGCGACAGTAGGTAGGGTACTTTTCGAATATTTTTTGACGTTTATAAAAAGCCAGTGGAAGGTAGATAGATTTCGATGGCTGCTCATGGCCGTATACGCAAGCTCGTGCGTCGTGAAAAATAAAAAAATACCTAAAAACTGTCGATTTGTGTGCTCCAAACCCTCACCGGAGCCACTACAGCATCAGCTCGCCAATGAAGAGTGTCGGTACCGACAAAGCGATTCGTCGTGCAGAGACCGGGTGAGTTGGCTTTCGAGCTATTTGCTTTCACTGGCGTAGATTGTTAAATTTCTCGTTGTCTAAAACAATTTCCCTATTCGAGGGCGATTGTACACCCAAACTTATACTTTTTGCCAGCATACCTATTGGCACATTACATTTACCAATAACTATACTGCCATATGACTTTATACCAAATTGGTACCACCAATCGCCAACAGGCAGTGCATCTGTTACCTAATGCACTGCGCTTCCATCATCTATTGGAGATTGGTCATTTACTTCAATTAATACATTACTTTATTTATTAGTTGAAGTACATTGCCAACAGGCAGGGCATCGGTTACCTGACACCCCAGCGCTTACATCATCTATTGGCCATTAATTAATTACATTAAATCATAGTTAGGTATCATTACATTATACCTTAACTGGGACTTATTATCTCATAACCATCATCTTTTTTACTTCAGTGGTGTGCTTAGTTAAGCAAGTAAGAGGTAAATGACGCTTTCATCATTCATTCATGATCAGATACATTTTCACTTTCGGATTCGGTTGATACGGGTTCCTTAAAGCAAGTCCATGGAAATATTTTGTCAATGGCAACTACAGCCTCGTACCTTTTACTTGTTCTTGTGAGTGGCGTATCCTCAACTACGAACCTGTCATTGGGAAGAACCTTTTTAATTCTATACGGCCCCCTACATTTTGGCTCGAGCTTCTTTGACTGACCTTCGATCCCTACAGGTGTTCTTATCAACCTGACTAAGTCACCTCTATACCTAATACCAACTTTCCTGTGTCGATCATACCTTTCCTTATCTTTATCTTGTTGTGCTTTAATTAAGTTTTCAGCATCGTTCCTAATATTGTCTAAAGTTTCACCGACCTCAGGCGTGACATCATTTATTATTTCATTCATTAATCCCTGAGATGGATTAGTCATATTTCGTCCAAACAGCATTTCCGTGGGAGTCTTTTTAGTGGTGGAGTGTACAGAGGTATTAATACCTAATTGGATGTCTGGCAAATGTTCATCCCATAACCCATTCGCTTTTTCGTGGTTCATTGCCCCGAGCGCTGCCAATATGGTGCGGTTGTAACGCTCCACTTGGCCATTTGCTCGGGGAGTGGCTACAGCATTCATAACATGCTTTATGCCAGTTGATCGCACAAAAGCTTTAAAGCTCTTGCTAGTAAAACTAGTGCCTTGATCCGTTATTAAACGCGTAGGCGTGCCAAAATAACTAAAATGTTCTCTAAATACCCTAATACTCGTAGCTGATTTTGTGTTACGCACAGCAGTGAGGTTCACAAATTTAGTGAACGCATCAACGATGACCAGAATGTAAGTATTGCCGCGTTTCGTACGTATAAAAGGACCTAGATGGTCCGCGTGTATAGTGTGAAACGGAACACTAACTTTGGGTATTGGGTGTAATTCACCGGGTTTGGCACCACTTGGGAGCTTGTGATGCGCACACTCTAGGCAAGCAGCGACATATTTTTTTACAAATCGCCTCATTTTTGGAAACCAATACGTCGCTTTTAATCGCGCTAGAGTTTTGTCAAACCCAAAGTGTCCCACATCGTCGTGGTTTGCTTTTAATAGCTGCCACCTGGTGCCCTTCGGTACGACCCAACGAATATTATTATCAGCTAAAATTCTGTATACACGTCCATTCACTAGTTTGTAGTTATTGAAAATATCAATGGCCTCTTTACATTTAGGATCACTTAAGGTATCCGCAATATTTTTAATATCTTCGTCAGTCTGCTGTACAGTGGCTAACCAGTCATCCGAGCCGATAGTAAGAACATCTAAAACGTGTTCAGTTTCCCGATCGCTACTTATGGGACCTCTGCTTAGGGCGTCTACGTGAGCCATTTTATCGCCAGCACGATATTCTATTGAGCAATCATACTCCAAAAATTGTAACCACCAACGAGCGATGCGAGGTATTAAGTCACGCTTACTCATTGTGGTACGCAAAGCGTTGCAGTCGGTCACTATCGTGAATTTAATACCGAGCAGATAGTGTCTAAATCTATTTAACGATGCGATAATAGCGAGAGTCTCTAGCTCGAACGAGTGTAGCTTTTGCTCGTCGGCATTAGTCTGCCTACTATAATACGCAATTGGTTTTAACGCCCCAGATCCATCTTGTTGTAATAGTATTCCGGCTACCCCATACTTGCTTGCGTCTGTGTGGAGTTGCGTTGGCACATCAGGGTTATATAGTGCTAGGACCGGTCTTTCAATCAAAATTTGCTTTAATCTATCAAATGATGCAATTTCTTCTTGACCCCATTTCCAAACGGCTTCCTTCTTTAGGAGACTGGTCAATGGGCGAGCTATCAGAGCAAACCCTGCAACAAACCTCCTAAAGAAGCTAGCAAGTCCTAAGAACCTCCTAACTTCGTGCACATTTGTTGGCGCGGGAAATTTTGATATAGCCTCAGTTTTGAGAGTACCCGGTCTGACTCCATTTGCACTGACTTCGTACCCCAGATATTCAATTTTATCGAAGAAGAAATTACATTTACTCATTTTAAGCGTCAAGCCACTCTCTGCCAGTAAACGCAACACCTCCTCCAGTCGTAATATTCCCTCTTCAAATGATTTGGCTGGAATTAATATGTCGTCCATATAAACCAAGGCATATGACGAAGCAGGTGAGTTTTGAATAATTTTATTCATTGTACGCTGAAAAACAGATGGCGCGTTTACTAGCCCGAACGGCATCCTATTGTACTCGTATTGACCTTGGGGGGTCACAAAAGCGGTTTTATCTCGTGAGCCTTCAGCAATCGGAATCTGGTAGTAGCCAGATGCTAAGTCAAGTGTAACAAATAAGGAGCTGCCGGAGAGCAAATCGAGTTGATCTTCGATTCGAGGGAGGGGATAGTGTTCTTTTTTCGTTTTACTATTTAGGGCGCGATAGTCTACGCATAACCTCTTTTCCCCAGTCTTTTTACTCACTAAAACGATCGGGCTTGCGTAAGGACTGTTAGATTCTCTTATAATACCACTATCTAACATTTCTTTGACCATATCCTGGACTAGTTGTCGTTCGTTGTAAGATAAACGATAAGGGCGATATACTACGGGATCCGGATCGTCAAGTTGAATCACCATTTCAGTTTCAGTCGTAAAACCTAAATCCTTTAGGCTAGTTGAAAAACATAACTTGTACTTATCTAGTAATTGTTTCAGAGTTTCCTTTTGTTGCTTAGTTAAATTCTCTCCACAACTGATTGGTGATTCATCTGACGCCAACTGTTCGTTAATGTTTACCTTCAGTACTTCTAAACTCCTGACTAGTGTCTTACTACGTGTTACTAGACTGCCCTTATCTATAACCAAATCATTCTTACCGATATTTTGAATTAAGATTTTGCCAACCCCTTGAGTTAAGTTGTACTCTCCGGGCAATAGGTAGTGCTCACGGTCAACTACCTTACGAACGGTTCCGTTGACATACACACTACCTGTAAATGTATTAGAAGAATTAACCGGAATAGCTTTTAATTCACCACTATTTACTCGTGTGGTCTCACTGCACACAAGGGGATGAGTCTTAACCGATTCTCCTCCGCCGTCTTCATTATTCCTTTGAATAATGAGGTCAGAGTCCGTTTTGACTATTTTTACTGATGGTCTCTCAGTAAACGTGTGGCCTAGTAATACAGGATAGTTAATAAAATAGTCGTCTACCACCACTACCTCTACATTATGCTCTACCACACCTTGAACCTCAACCGTGACGTTTGCTTTTCCAAGCGGGGTGTACGGTATGTTACCCGCAGTTTTTAATATTGGGACCTCTTCTACAGCCCAATTTAATGCCAGCCGGTGAGCGTCACTAATGCGTATCAAAGTCCCTTCGCATCCTAAATCAACGAAACACTCCGACAAAATGTAATTTATTTTTATAGGCATTTTATATTTAGCACTCGAGTCACCTGAGCTATCAAGTTTCAAAACTTGCTTGGGTTTTAATTGGGTACTTTGTATAGTTTCGGGACACTCAGCGTCAAGCTTTAATACTACTTTGGGCTTCAAGTCATTAGTTTGCTTAGTTCCCGGACACTCAGTATCTTTATGCCCCAAATAATTACACTTAGTACATCGAACTTTAGGTTTCGGACATCGGTAAAACGGATGGCCAGCTTCATTGCAATTAAAGCAGGTCCGGGGTCCTGACTTTTGTGAATTAACGTCATTTTTGCTATTTCTTACAATATTATTCTGCGAGCGTTTTTCTCTATCCTTAAGTCGTTGCGGCTCGTTAGTGTTTCTATCTTGACCTACTTTAACAGTCTTTAAAAACTTGAGTACTAGCTCTGGCTCTGTAAACTCAGCTCCCTGAGCACCTAACCTAACACCACGATCTTCAATTCCTGCTATAATACAGTCTACCGCGCGTTTACCTGATATCTCGCAGCGATTTAGGAGATTCATTTTTGCGTAGTAGTAAACTTCCAAAGACTCCCCATATCGTACTTTCTTATTAAGCATTTCCATTAACAAATCCGCATAGTTGTCTCTAGTTGGAAAAGACTCCCTCAGCTTTACCTTCCATTCTTCCCACGTAAAAAGTAATGAAGGCAAACCCTGATACCAGGTCTTCGCTACCCCTGTTAATTTTGGTAGGGCGTAATGAATCACTTGCTTATCACCCCACCCATAGATTTGAGCACATTCATCTACTTTGTGAAGCCACGTATCAACCGTTTGTTCCTTACATAATGGGTCAAAATCGGGAATTACATTATTTAAAACAGGAAACTTATCGCGATCGCTATTATTCTTTAAACCTTTAAGAGCTTCAATAAACTTTTCCATGAACATATTATTAATTGACTCACGGTTGGCGGCTCCTGGAGTTGAAGAACGCCGGCACGAAGCATTCCGCCTCGGTGTACTCGGGGTACGCAAGCGCGAAGACTTGCGCATCGGTACGTTCCGACAATCTGTGCGGCGCGGTCCGCCTCCCATAGATGTAGGCGTTCGTGTCCTGTAGCGCCCTGACCTTCTATGCTGCGAAATCGAACCTGTCCGTCTTGAATGGTGTGACCGAGATCGTGACCTCGTCGTCGTAAGACGCGATCGCCTTCCTCTTGAGCACCTTGACCTCGAACGGCGACGGCGGCTGTCGCGCCCTCCTTCGCGCGATCGTCTCCGTCCTCGACCACTGCTACGGCTTCGACTCCGAGTCTTGTCACAGAATTGTAACGGTGGTGTCATCGTCTCACGCGAAGTTACTCGCCTTTCGCGTTTTCTCCGAGAACTATTGTTTTCATCGTCCATGATCTCGTGCCCTCGAAATAATTTAAGAAAACATGTCAATAAACAAGTGATATTTTATTATTTAAATCTAAAAATAGACTGTTACGGTTACATCACTATTACTTCCAATCAATCAATATTAACGGTTCCTCAATCAGTCAGTCTGAATTGACCATCAATCTTACATCAATCCTCCATCGATCACGATTGACCATCAATCATGATTGATCACCAATCCTACATCAATCATGATTGACCATCAACCATCCATCAATCACGATTGACCATCAATCCTCCATCAATCATGATTGACCATCAACCTTCCATCAATCATGATTGACCATCAATCTTCCATCAATCATGATTGACCATCAATCCTCCATCAATCTTCCATCAATCATGATTGACCATCAATCTTTCATCAATCATCCATCAATCACGACTGACCATCAATCATGATTGGCCATCAATCTCCATCAATCATGACTGGCCATCAATCTTCCATCAATCATGACTGACCATCAATCACCCACCAATCATGACTAACCATCAATCCCATATCAATCATGATTGACCATCAATCCTATATCAATCACGATTGACCATCAATCATGACTGACCATCAATCACGACTGATCATCAATCCCACATCAATCATGATTGACCATCAACCATCCATCAATCACGATTGACCATCAATCCTCCATCAATCATGATTGACCATCAATCTTCCATGAATCATGATTGACCATCAATCCTCCATCAATCATGATTGACCATCAATCACCCACCAATCATGACTAACCATCAATCCCATATCAATCATGATTGACCATCAATCCCATATCAATCATGATTGATCGTCAATCCTACATCAATCATGATTGACCACCAATCACGATTGACCATCAATCACGACTGACCATCAATCATGACTGACCATCAACCCCCCATCAATCATGATTGACCCTCAATTCTACATCAATCATGATTGACCATCAATCATGACTGGTCATCAATCCCACGTCAATCAAGATTGACCATCAATCCAACATCAGTCATGATTGACTATCTATCTTCCATCAGTCATGATTGACTATCTATCTTCCATCAGTCATGATTGGTCATACATCAATCATGATAGTCTATCTGCCTAACATGATCGACAATAGGTCAGTAATCAATCAGCCACAAACTACCATCACTTTATCCTAACGAGCCTTCAATAATCATGATTTTCCAAAATCGCGGTAATACTCTAACACCAGTCACAGTCATTCACTTTCTCATTTCGGTATGAAACTTAAATACGCCACAGCATATCACAAATCGCAGCATAATTAATAACGTATGTATAGTAGAATAAAAACAATCAAATAACAAAAAAAACATCGATTTGATTTGTTGCTTTAGTAACGGATAAAAAGTTTGTAATTCAAAAATAAATATAAATGTAGAAAAAAAATACACCACTTAGTATAATCATGTAAAATATTGGAACCGTACAATCTACATTCGGGTAAATTGCTGGTACCTACTTGACTAAATTGATAAGAAAAACACTTACGTTTTATTTTTCACTTGCGGCCAACCAATTTGCGGGTCTTTGTTTTCGATCCAACTTCTGATATGTAAACCAATGGATTGGTTTAACACTCAGGTTATGAATTTTGTACGTGAAATCACACAACAGACTTGACAAAAACTATTTATTTAATATGACACCTCACTTAAACAATTGTACAACCGTCACTTGCGACTGCCGAGAAACGAATACCGGGTTCCAACTTTCAACGTAGAAAACGTCATAGTCTTACTTGTCTGTGATTGGCCGTCTCGACAAACTGTCAATACCGGCCAATCACGGACAGTCAATACAACGACTCTTTAGTAATATTTTGAGTAAAATACTGACAACTGAATATAGATACGCATAAAATTATAACAAATATATATACATATAGGTACGTCAAATATATTATATAACGACAGTAATTTGAGAACAGTAAGTAAGAAGTGTTTTATTTGTAAATATAGGTAGCATTACATCGGTGGTCTGTAACATGTAACAAATTGTATCATTATTAAAATATAATTTACAGTACATATGGGGCTACTTTATAGCACTAGTGCGAGAAGTAGCATATTACGTTACTGTGTCGAACATTTAAAGGGCCATATGTACCGGTGAAAATACTACGAATACATACGAATCCAACTACCCGCAGTAGGATTAAAGTGTTATTAGTGAGAAATAAACGTAATTATCGCGAAAAAACAGTGAAATACTAAGAGTACCATATATATAAGTATAACAGAAGCTACATATAGATTGTCGAAGATTGACGTTGACAGCTGGGGCTGCCACACGAAAAATACTATAAACTTCCGACAGCTGTCAAAAGCATTAGCTACTTACCCGCTGTTTCGGTTAAGACCTCGCAATTGTAAACATAATGGAAAATCAGATTATGGACAATATCATGGCAAAACTTGAAGAGCAGTTTACAAAACAAACAGAAAGCATTACAAAAACCATTACGGACAATATTTCGGCCACTATAGATGACAAACTTAAACTACTTATTGCGGAAAATCAAGAACTAAAAAAAGAGGTTGTCACCCTGAAAAATAAAATACAGCATATGGAATTAGAGCAAAAGAAAAATAATATAATAATATATGGTATAGAGGAAACGGAGAGAGACCATACACAACTTTTGGAGGAAGTACTACAAACCCTTAACACTGCAAATGAGCAAGCAAACATTGAGAAATGGGACAAATGGGAACTAAGTAATGTGCGTAGACTAGGGAAGCCTGATAAAGACAAACATAGACCTATCCTTATTTCAGTTACCCTTGCATGGAGAAAATTCGAGCTATTTAAAAATAAAAGACTTTTACCAAAAAATATTTATATCAGCGAAGATTACCCAAAAGACATACTGAATAAAAGGAAACAACTCAGAGCGCAACAAAAGGAAGAAATAAAAAAGGGTAAACAGGCTTATCTGCGTTTCGACAAACTGATAGTAACTGAAAAACCTGAAAATCTCCGTGAAAAAAGGAAGCGTGATAACACTGTGTCACCACAGAATCAAGGCAAATCCAGGGAGACCGAAATAAGGGAGGAGCCCAAGAGGATAAACAGAAACAGTATGAAGGAGTACCTGTCAAGACCATTGACCCAACCCATAACTGGACCAACTCCAAAAAACTAATAAGAAAAAACATATTAAACCGGAAATCCATCCAAGCACCAACAGAACACATACTAAAACAAACTAAACATCCTCCCCCAAGCCGGCTGGTCCCCGTGGGGGAAAATGACCAAAAACCCTCCATCCAAAATAGACACTAGAAACTGCATAAACAATAAAGAGGAAGGAAATTCAACCCAATCATGTCGACAAATAATACAAACACAAAATATGCAACAAATTTCAACATCAAACAAAAATAAAAATAATAATATGAATAGAAATAACGATATTTATGCAAACAAAAGCAAGAGTATAAAGTTAAGAAAAGAACAAGGCCTTAAAATATGCACATTTAACGTGAGATCCCTATCAACAAAAGAAAGATTTTTAGAACTAAACAATGCAATAGATGAAATAAAATGGGATATAATAGGACTTGCAGAAGTCAAAAAGTTAGGATATACCATTGAAGAACACAAGGAGTACATATTTTGCTATATCGGAGAGACACGAGGACTTCATGGCGTAGGCTTCCTAATAAAGAAATCTCTAAAAGCCAATATATTGAGTTTTCTGGGAATATCGGAAAGAGTGGCTTTGCTTAAATTGAACTTCAAAAAGGGACCACTATCGCTAATCCAAGTATACTCTCCTACTGAAAGTTCCAGCGAAGAAGAAATCACGAAATTCTACAATGATTTAACAAGAGCACAAGAACTGTCTGATAAAAACAGGCTAATTATCGGTGATTTCAATGCTAAAATTGGACAACCTAAACCTCATGAAAACCTAATAATGGGCAAATATGGTTATGGCAAACGGAACGCCCGAGGCGAACGCCTCATACAATATGTGCAAGAGAACAAACTGGCAGTGATGAACACATATTTCAAAAAGAAAAGTTCCAAAAAATGGACATGGCTATCGCCAGATCATAAAATAAAAAATGAAATTGACTTTATATTGAGCACCAACCCAAAATCTGTAACAAATGTAGAAGTTCTGAACAAGACAAGCTTTCCATCTGACCACAGGATTGTAAGATGCTCTATAAATATTCAAAAACCAAAAATTAGCCGAGGATCATTCAAAACCATGCCCAACAAATTGAAATCCACACATGAGAAAAACAACTACATCCAAAACCTAAAAAAGAACCTACCAGAAATGCGAGAATTTTTAAAAAATAAGACGGTACAATCCTTAAGTGACAAACTGGAAGAAGCAATCACAAACAGCCTCAAAATGGACATAAAAGAAAACATTAAATACAAGGAAAAGATCATTAGTGAACAATCACAAAAATTAATCTGTAGAAGAACAGAACTTAAGTTTACAAAGAACAAGACCAAAGAAATGAGAGAGGAACTAAAGAATTTGTTTAAACAAACCAATAAATCAATCAAGAGAGACTATGCTAACTACAGAAAATATATTATAGAAAAGAATATGTTGACATACCGAAGTTCAAAAAGAGCCTATAAAGAACTATCCACGCACAAAAATTGGATACAAAGTTTAAACAGCGAAAAGGGCGAAAACAAAGATAGAACAGGTATAATAAAATGTGCCACGGCTTTTTACACTTCTCTTTATGAAAAACCACCACATGATATGACACAAGATGTTGAAAAAGATAATAGTAATAAAGATATGGCGGGAACACTAATAGACCCAATAACGGAAAGAGAAATAATGACTCAAATTAAACAACTAAAACCCGAGAAGAGCCCAGGTGACGATAACATCACAAACGAAGCCCTAAAAATTGGAGCGCCAATCCTCGCTGCATATCTAGCAGAACTCTTCAACTTAGTACTGGAAAATGAAAAAGTACCACTGCCATGGAGTAAATCAAATATAGTATTACTGTACAAAAAAGGGAACCCGCTTGACATCAGTAACTACAGGCCTATCAGCTTACTATCAACAATATACAAACTATTTTCATCTATCATCCTAAGAAGAATAGCACCTAATATTGACAGGAATCAACCGATAGAACAAGCTGGCTTCCGGCCGAAATATTCAACAATAGACCACATTCACACGATAGAACAAATTATATGTAGAAAAGTTTAAGGAATTCAATAAACCACTTTACATAGCTTTTGTGGATTATTCCAAGGCATTCGACAGTATAGTACACCCATCCATATGGACAGCACTAAGAAATAATGACATAAACAAAACATATATAAATATCATAAAAAACATATATTCAAAGAGTGTAAGTAGAGTGCAACTTGAAAAACAAGGGGAAGAGTTCACAATTGGAAGAGGGGTGCGGCAGGGAGACCCACTATCTTCAAAATTATTCATAGCTGTACTTGATGAGATTTTCAAAAACATTAATTGGAAAAATAAAGGCTTATGGATACTTGATAAAAAACTAACACACCTAAGGTTCGCGGATGACATTGTTCTATCTAGTGAATCAACGACAGACTTAGAATCAATGCTACAGAGCTTAAACTCTGAAAGCAAAAAAATTGGTCTACACATGAATGCCTCCAAAACTAAAATTATGACAAATAGTCAAAAGAAAACAATAAATGTAGAGGAAAAACCAATAGAATACGCTCAGGAATATGTATACCTAGGTAAATTGGTGTCGTTTGATGCACATAGTAATGAAAAGGAAATAGACAGACGAATAAGTATAGCTTGGAAGAAATACTGGGCCCAAAAAGAAATTCTTAAAGGGAACTATAGTCTCAATATAAAAAAGACTATAATGGACTCTTCCATTCTTCCAAGCTTAACTTACGCTAGCCAGACATGGGTCTACACAGAAAAAGTAAAAAATAAAATTTTATCTTGTCAACATGCTATGGAACGAAGTATACTGAGGCTGAGAAAAATACAAAAAACGAGAAACGCAGACATCCGCATGAAAACTAAATTGACAGATGCCCTTGAATTTAGTTTAAAACAGAAATGGAACTGGGCCGGGCACTTGTCAAGATACGAAGACAGGAGATGGAGTTACTAAATAACTAAATGGCCGGGCCCAACAGGCAAAAGAAAATGGGGAAGACAAAAGAAAAGATGGGCCGATGATATAATAACCACAGCAGGAAAATGTTGGATGCATATAGCAAAGGACAGAGGAAGGTGGAAAGGAATGGAGGAGGCTTTTACCCTCAGAGGGGCCACATAACAAAGATGGAAGAAATAGTTGTAAATTAAAAATACATTGCAAAACTTGTTAAGTGGAAAAAAAGCTTTAATAATAATAATAATAATGTACTGTAAAACGTTGTACGATACATGTGCGAATAGGTAATTCGCAACTCGTGTCGATTTAAAACACTCCCTTCGGTCGTGTTTTAATTTATCGCCACTCGTTTCGAATTTCCTATTTTTCGCACTTGTATCGTAATGTACTATTTCAGTGTCAATCAATCGCAATGGACCCGGAGGTGGAGGCGGATGAGACGACCGCGGCGGTGCGGTGGATGTTGTCGGGGCGCGGGGCGGGCGGGGGGCGCGGGGCGGGCGGGGAGCGGCCGAACTCTTCAAATGTTATAGGTACATGTATGGTTATTTTTCTATCTATGTATATTTGTATCAATGTGTATTCAAAACGTGCATTTCATTAATTTCAGTGATTGTACACTTTTGTTTGTGTTTGTCATTCATTCACCGTTACTTCTGTTTTACTCATTTCCTCAAAGGTTCACTGGGAGAGATCCCATACAGGGATAAGTTCGCCTTTGTTGTATTTAATTTACTCTGTAACTGTAACATACATACATACATACATATGGCGCTTTTGGTAATATTTGTAGTCGGTTTTATTTTTTGTTAAAAAGTTTTTATTTATTACAGGTTCCTACAAAATAGTTCATGTAACGAAACGGCCAAGCCACATATTTTGACTAACAATAAGGTGTAGAGTTTGTGAAGTTAGGGCTTGTAGAATTAAAAGCTTGGCTCTACAAGAGATCTGATAACTTTTTGACAGTCGAGCCTTATGGATTCGTCTTGGCAACATTGTTCATGAAAAAGTTTTTGGTGGGATAGTCTTTACAAATGCAGAGATTTTTGTCCCCCCCCCGCTGCAAACATTTTTCTATCAGTTATCTCTGCAGCTGATTGTACACAAATGGATCTTATGTACAGCTGAGCTAATTAGGATTACAGTATTACCTTATATAAAAACTTCCATAATTGCATTTGCCACAAATTATCTTTTGTAACTGCGTGATTTTTCGTCTGTAAACTTTCATCTGCGACTGTGCGCTTACAACTACAGTGAAACCCGCTTAAAAAGATTCTGAAAAGACCAGGCTAACACAAATATAAACATTACTAACAACGAAAAAAAGATATGAAAAGAAGTTGTACGAACCTGTGCTAGATATTAGTCATATTACGCAGGGTATCATATTAGATGTGATCGTATCAAGCCGGTTCAATTGTAGTCGTGACGCGATGTCGAAGGTAGAATGAGCACGCATTCGTTGCCTCAGTGTGGGCGCTCCAACTACGAGACTGTTGGCGTCACCGGCGTGTTCTGTTCCAGACGCCGCGCGCACACACACACCGCGGACACGCGCCACACACACGCACACAACAGGGGCAGTCGACACACAGGCACACACACTGGGGACAGACGAGCCACACGAACTCCACCCCTGCACGACGTGTGGAAAACGTTTCAAGAAACGATCATATTTAAACCGACACCTTCTCGTTCATACTGGAATAAAACGTTACACCTGCACCACGTGTAACAAGACCTTTTTACGAAGCGACAATTTTAAGGCGCACGAACGCACCCACAGCGGCGCACGACCGCACGCCTGCGCTGTGTGCGCTATGGCGTTCGCACACAGGGTGTCGTTAGAAGTACACCAAAGAATTCACACCGGTGAACGACCATACGCCTGCGATGTGTGTGCTAAAGCGTTTGCAGCTCGGGCTGTGTTAGCGAGACACCAACGGGTTCACATCGGCGAACGACCGTACTCTTGTACTACGTGTAACAAACAATATAAATCCCAGAGTGGATTAGTTTGGCATGAACAGAGTCACTCCAGTGAAAAGCCGTACTGTTGTGATACGTGTAACAAAGCGTTTAAAAAACTAAGAAATTTTAAGGTGCATAAATGCATAGGAGAAAACCCGCATTCGTGCACTATATGTACAGAGACGTTTGCAAATACGACCCGCTTAGAGAAACACATGCTGCGCGCTCACGGGGCTAAACGACCATATTACTTTTGCAGCAAGTGTAACAGGCCATTTATAAAATTGCGCAGTTTAGTCAAGCACGAACGGGGCCACAACGACGACCGGCCGTACAACTTCGCCTGTCATATATGTACGAGAAAGTTTGCAGCTGAATACAGTTTACAAAATCACATACAACGGCATCACGAGAGTGAACGAGTACCCGAGTGCAAAATGTGTGGAAAACAGTTTGAAGAATCGAGTAGTTTAGGAGAACATGAAGAAACACACAAAATTGAAAAAGCATACACCTGCGGAATGTGTTACGATGGGTTTGACTGTTTGAGCGACTTTCAAAATCACGCACGAGTTCACATGTAACAATAATTTTACGGAAATACCAACGTATTCTAAAGTATTAAGGACGCTACTGGGATATGGATAAAGTTTCTCAAAAATAAATATGGGTACTGTAAAAGGGGGATGGCCTATTGGGGAGGACGTTTTCTATATTGAAACTACGGATGAAATCCCTGTACAGAAACAAAAAGAATTGATAGAAGAGCAAGTACAAGAAATGTTGAACAATGACATCATTGAACGTTCACAGAGTCATACGCTTCGCTTGACCAGTCGTCATTGTCGAAAAATGTCGAGAACCACGTTATTGCATCGATTTCAGAGCTCTAAAAAGAAAATAAAAGCCGATGCTTATCCCATACCGAAAATTAAAGATCTCGCATGCCTAGAAGGAGCGCGTTGCTTCGCGGAGTTCTTGGGAAAAGGGAAAGAGAAAACAAGTTGATGAAACTTCCCAAACCTAATCAGTAATATTTCCTTAAAAACCCTCCCATTTGGCTTGAAGCTACACAAGCAGTATTTCAAAGAGCGACGGATACAGTGCTAGCAGACTTCAAATACATAACAGTTTTGTCTACCATAACAGTATATTATCCAAAAACTTTCAAGGAATTCCTGTCAGCCCTAGAACAAGTGTTAAGGAGATTTCAGAAGGCAAACGTAACCTTAAAACAAACGAAGTGCAAGATCGGCTATACAAAGTTATCAATCTTGGACACAAGGAATTGAATCAGTAGCGGAAAAAGTCAAGGCTATGCAAGACGCGAAACCACTAATCCACTTGAAAGAACGTCTACATTGGGTTTGTTCTCCTATTATAGAACATTCAGGAACAAATTCGCCGATCGCAAATTTGAAAAGACACCTGAGGTACAAAATGCAATTGAAGAAATGAAGACAAGGATATGTTAAGCTCTAGTGCTACGTTACTTCTCGTAAGACGATGATGTAATAACCGAATGGTACGTTGATTCCTCAGTTCAAGTTTTGGGATGCTGCTTAATGCAAGAACTCGGTGAAGCTGAGAAACGATACGTCATTACTGAGAATGAATGTCTCGGATCAAGAGGCCGATATACGTTTTCGATTTAGACCTCACTTTGCACAAATAAAATGTTCAATAAATGTTTAATCATTGCATTAAATTACACTTTAATGTTCAATTTTTCACGAGGAAGCCGAGTAGCGACTCATCACGACATTATAATTTTTATTAACTGTTACAAATAATCTACAAATCGACACTAAATGTATCAAACAATCATAATGTGGAGTATCCTTTGAGCAAGACGCAATACAATTTTGTCTTCGATAGTACATTGGTTTTCATTTATTACGACCTTGGTTGTAACGACCATTCGGCTACAGCGACGTTAGGTCCAAGTCCCATGACTTTAAAGCATACTTTAGTACAAGACTAATTATAAACACGACGGGTATCTCAGCCATCGCCGCCCTCGACCTTCATTCGAGAAAGTGGGAAAGTTTCATTGTGGATTACCTTTACCTGATCCGCAAAAATTGGTCAGCTGAAAAATCAGATGACCAGTAAATGTCTAACCAACGTAACCTACCCCCTTTGCTGGTTTTTAAACACAAAAGAATATTGGCTATCATTTGATTACTTCACTTTCATTTGGTCCTTATATTTTGTCCATACTGCCCATTCACAAAATGGGCGCAACGAACTCTTTGTTGGAGAGGGAGTATTTAAGGGTGAATAATTTACAATATGGGCCGAGACGCAACTGCGGCGGGGTGAAGCTGTTGGATTTGGGTAGCTCCGGCGCTGCGGAAGACCAGCCCGTTACTTGCTTACATGAACATGACGGTTTGTTACTATGACCAGTTGATTAAAAAATATTTGTATGTGCCATGCTGACGTTGTTTAAATTAATAGGTTTAAATTGTCTTTTCGTGAAAGAAAATGTTTTATTTGTTTTTTATTTGTTTCTTTCTTAGAGTATTAAATAAACGGTTATTTTTTCAAATTTTAGTTGTTTTTATTAATTACGCCGATCACGCCGATTACGCCGACGCCGCCGGCTATTTTTGGACCAGACGCCGCCGCCGATGGTTTAGCCTTCGGCGCACACCTCTATTGCTGAACAAATAATAATTTATCAGCTCAACTATTTATCAAGCATATAAATTATAACAAATATACAGATTTTTATTGGTAAAATAAATACATTTTACATGCCATTCAATTTTCAAATAACAAAATTCAAATAATAGAAACAGATCGATATTGGTTATAATGTTGGCCATTTGGGAAGTATTTGCTGAACAAAAGTTGTAGCTCAATTTTTTGTATTTATTTGCCAGCAATTTTTTTTCCTGCTGACCAAATGATTTAATGTCTATGCTATGCTATTTTATGCAGATCAGTTTAAAAAAAGGCTGATCATTTAATTACTTCCCTTTCTTTAATTTATAATAGCATCTAAACTATTATCTGACAAAGTATCAACCGTTAACCGGGAGGCGGTGACCGCGGTCCATAGGTAGTTTGAGTTCGAATAAATATGATTGATTGATATCGACTTGATTTGTGTTTCATATTCCCCCTCGTTGTTTACAAGCCTGCACTAACTACAAGTGTCTGTTTGGCCTAATGGTTGACTGGTAGAGATTCCCGTAAAGCATTAAATTGCCATTTGTACATATTTATATCATGCAATAAAGTTTAAATAAATAAATAAATGATAAATAAGTACCTGACTTGTGACATAACATTTTCACATCAGATATTTGGAAAAGGGCGATTTTTGTTCCCTGCTGCGAGGGATTTAAGTGGTACTTTTCTGTTGTAGGACATTTTATTGCCATTATGGTATAGTATTTTTCATATAGGTACATGTTTTTTTAGCTTAAATCATATTTTGAAACATAATAATTTCGTTAAAGGTGATACGAAAAGCAGTAGGTGTCATGTGGTATATAAATAGTACAAATTATTTTTCCTCATCAGCTGGTAAAGGCTCTCTTGATTGTTCAATAACTGATGAGAAAGGAAGTTACATTTTAACCACATGTGGGGCAAAGTAATCAGATGCAACATTTGAGTTGTTTCTTTATGTTGGCTGGTAGAACTGACTTTTAAATGATGATGTTGAATGGTAGGTCTTTATTGACTTTCATTTGGATTTGAACTTGATTGGTATCTTACAGTTAATATCTTCTTCGAGTTGGTGTGGTGAAAAATGTTGCGTTTTACAAGAGGGCAAAGTTGTTGTTTAATCGCTCGTGCTAATTCAAAACAAAATTTGCCCCCGAGTTACTATTTTCATCTTGGACGCAACATTTGAATCCTATCTATACACTATGCTCAAGATTCAATGTACGCCCATGCCGTAAATATGTAATTTTGCTCCCTTGTTACTCAATCTACCATATATTATAAATAATGAATTTAATTTAAAACAATTACAATTATTATGAATGCAATTTAAATTATTTGTGATGTTTTAAAAAATAGAAAATAGAGGAGAGGAAAAACATATAAACATTTTTTATGAATACCGAACTATTCGTTAATTATTTGGATTAAATAATGTTTGACTTTTGTCACTTACATTTTCGTTCCATATCAACCCTAGAGTAACCAACAGAACGAATTCATATAATTGCTCATCATCGGATTGCAATCAAAACCATATAATTGATTTCCAAAAAATTAAACGGTAATGGTATAAACTTGAGCGCAACTCCTACGAGTCATTATTAAGTATAAATATTCTCGCGCGTGCGATTCGTTGCCGAATCAAGGTATTTATCATTGTAATTTTTTCCTTTGTTTACTTAATTTGAACTTACCGTTTTAGCAAAAGAATCTTGCCGTGTATGTGGAGCAATCGGCCCCAGACGCCTAATTGGTTGCCGTTTTGCCGATTTATTTGCCTAGATGCATTTTAATGTGAATCCTGGTATGGGGGTGATTTGTCGATAAAATTCATCGTACTATACGTGGTTAACGGCTCCACTAATATACGTGCACAAACAAACACATTGTATATCCACGCCATAAATTATTGCAGGTGACTAAAACATCTTGTATTAAATTAAGTATAATATAAATATATTCACAATAAATACCTACCTTCTGTTGCAGTTAGGGAAGATACATATATTATTTCAAACGATGGTGTCAGGAACGTTCAGCGTCTACATGACAGCGGCGCTGTGGGCACAGCTGCCTCTTTCCTGTTTGGTTAGTAAAAACATGGTGGACTAATTTGCCGCCTATGGATGAAGTCTGGTGGCTCAGATGGCAGAGGCCGTGAGTTCAAGTCTCACCCAAGACAGTAATATTTCCACTTTTAAATTTATTCCCGCTTTGAGATCTCGACGCCAGTCTGGCCTCATTTCAGCCTGAGACTCCCAATTGTAAGGTTGAATATCGAAGAAGATCAGGCAGGCCTCTTGCAGCAGTCCTTAAATCTAAGCTTAGAGCGGAAACTTGCTCAACAACAAGAATAAGAGCAGATCTTTTTATTCGGGTAAGAATAATTCTAGCATTCATTATTTAAAATAAAATGGAAAAGCGAATAAAATAATCGAATTTATTTGAAATGAAGTACAAAAAACAGAGTAATTATTTTAGAAATAGTATTTCTCTAAATATCGTTTTATTCAATTAAAATGGTTTTCGGAATATAGTTAACTTTGTGGGACATCCAGTTATAATTAAGTAGCATGCGTAATATATTATTGTGTTTATAGGTACTAAATAACCAAGGCAACGGGAACGAGACGCAGCCCGGAGCGGAAAACGTGGTAACGGAGAATAATTAAATAATAATAAAAAAACGGAGGATATGGAGAACATGACTCATTTACCTAAGACCTTTGTAGAACCCATAACCATACAATAAAATGTTTTTGATTTTTGATTTGATTTGAATTATTTTAGATTGGTATTTTTCTAAATAACGTTTTATTAAATTTGAATAGTTTTCGGAGTATAGTTTACTTTGTGGACATCCAGTTATCTATATTTTTTAAGTAGCATGTATAATATATTTTGTGTTTATAGGACCTAATCCTAAATAATACGGACAACGGGAACGAGACGCAGCCCGGAGAGGAGAACGTGGTAACGGATTGGAAATATTATTAAGTTATAGAAACGGGACTTACTCGCGTATTGAGTTTTAAATTAATAATGTTTCCGTTTCTATAATTTAATAATATGTAAAAATCGTGAAAGTTTACGTCAGGAAATTGGAATTCATTGGAAAGAAACATCTCGGAACACTTTGTCTATGAGGATCGAATCGGAATGTTCAAGCTTTTTACCTAAATTGTTAATTGCAAGAACCCCCAAGAAATAATACGAAGTTTATACTTAGGCATGTTTTTTTTTAAATGCACGTGTATTTTACTTTCATCGTATTCGAAATGAACAACAGAGTGTTTAACTCGTGTGAAAGGCACCATTTCAGTCTCGGACTATTGGCGCTCTCACTACGTTCGAGCGCCAACTATATTATCTCTCGTTTATACTTTTCCTCACGCACTAATTATTTTCCGGTTATTTTAAGATAACGCCCGAAAGTTTAAAGTTGATTGAAGAAGATTGCCGCAACAGCACAAACGAGACTTGTGCCATGCATTGTTACTACGAGACACTTGGAATTGTAAGTTGTGATGGTTTTTTTTATCGCGGATGTACAGTAAGGTTCAAAAGTGGATGGACAAGTTATGAATGAAATCATTCATAAATTGTCTATGTAAATTTGAACCTTATGGTAACTCAAAATTGCATGGCCACTTTAGTAGACTCTATAAACTTCTTAATACGTGTCGAAATCATCTCAACATACCTTTACGAGTACCACATTGTTCCTAATTCTATCTTGTAATCTCACACCACACACACTTCTCAACACTCATTTCCACTGCATCTACTTGGCTCTGATGCCTCTTCTGCCATACCGAACTTTCGCTACCATACATAAGTGAGGTCACCAACACCCCTCTATACACAGCCAACCGTGCTTTTTGTGACACCTTCTGACTGGTCATAAAAGCGTTCACATTCACACGATTTCCAGCATTTACTCTCCTTTCAATGTCTTTTATCATGCTAACGGTTACTATGCCCTGGTGAACAAGGTTCCCAGGTAGACATACTTTTACACTTGTTCCACTCTTTCTTGACCAATCAAAATTAACAGTACAGTTTGTCATATTTTCGCCCTTTCCAAATACCATTACTTTCGTCTTGCTTACATTTATTTTCATTCCTTTCTTTCAAAAGATTGCTTTCTAGTTACCATCTCCTGCAACTCTTCACCCGATGACGCTAGCAATACCAGGCCATCTAAAGAAGACATTTGTCGAGTAAACCACTCATTCTCAGCCCACATTCATCATTTCTCAAAAGATGTAAGTAATGCAAGCCACTATCCATGAGTACATTAAACAGCCACGGTGCCGCTTCACATCCTTGAAAGTCAATCTAGTCAATTACTTACGTGGATTTCTGCAAAATAACATTAGTGTTTGTAATATGTGCAAATAGTTTTTAACACTTTGCGATGCTAAACCACTCAACTGTCCGCGCGTTTACTCTCACGCAACCACTGAAATAGGGCGATTCAAAATACAATAGAATGAAAGTTTTTTTTTTATATAGGCAACTGAGTGACTAAAAATAAATATAAAATGTAAATCGGAAAATAATTACCTACTAATTTATTTTTTTCTCATACGTGTTTGGATGGTTATAGTTATAATAATATTAATTCACGCAACGGTGCATTTATACTAAAAGTTTTAGCTAGAAATATTGAATACGTCTTATTTTTGCGTTTCGACTCGTTTTTATAAATGTGGGCATCTCAATAGGATGATAAAATCTAGTCAATTAAGTGGATTTCTGCAAAATAACATTAGTTTTTGCAATATGTGCAAATATTTTTTGCATAAAATGATAAAAAATAACCGATTTCTCGTTCATTTATTTATTCGAATATATCGTCAGAAAAAATCGAATATTCGAATACCTAAAAGTTTCGAATATTTGCAATCCCTACTTGTGGCCTATTTGCTGAATAAATGTTGAAGTTGAAGTACCAAATTCCATTTATAAAGTGGGTATACCCTTTTAAAATGTTATATAAAAAGTATATATTTCTAAAACCATATGTCTTCAGTTATTTTTTAAATTTTCTTATACCCTTTAGCTTTAAAAAATATTTACTACTACTGTACGCGCGCTGTAATTGTTATATCAGTGTCATCATCATCATCATTGGCCACGTCATGTATTCTAGATGAATGTTGCAGCGTCCGGTAGAATCAGATGTTGCGTGGAGGTTGCAACGTCTGCGATGACTGAAGAGCCGCATACCAGAGGCATCTCCTGCCACGGCAATCACAAACATGACGAGAGCCCCTGGGAGGAGCTAGGGCTGGCAGCGCGGAGTCTTTTCTGCCCGAGTCTCTCTGACCAGTCCTATTTGTGTCATAGTTTGGTTTATTGCATCTTCTAGCTTCTTATAACTTGTACTTTGCAGATAGATGAGCACGGATGGTACGTGGAGAGTAAAGGGATAGAATTTATGAATATTGTTTTAATGAATTATGGAATCATAAATTATCAAGAAACTCAATTCTACCAAATCGCTACAACATGCAACCGTGGTAAATATATATATTTATTTATTTAAACGATCGAGGCGCGATCGTGGAATGCAGCGCGTGCGGCGCCTGCGTCAAGAAAGAATGAGACAAAAAAGCAAATCGTCGGTCGCAAAGGGCCATACAATGTCGATTCATCGTTATGATACTCATGATTGCACGGGTTATTGTATTGTTGCGATTTCCGATATCGTCTTCGATTAAATAAATCTATGATGATGATATTAACATACACTACCGATCCACCGTTTTGATCGGTCTGTAACGACGGATTGTAAAGATTAATCGTACCGTAAGTGAACTCCTTAAGAGGTTCAAAACATCGGAATGTATTTTAAATTCATTGTTTACAGTGAATAAGAATATCACTCAGGGCTGCCAACGAGGCGAAGAAGTGGCAACGTGCTTAAATGAAGAAATGAAAAAAGTAAGCAAATTTACAGGAGAGTCCGCTTAACCCTTTGAGCGCCATGCCTATCGTGTGCGGCGCGACATTGTAAATCTTATGGGAATATACGAAGGTTGATATTTTGCTGTAGCTACGCACGTCAGTCGATGGGTTTAGAAGAATCAAAGGACCTCGTCAATAACGCGTCTTATGTGGAAATCATTGCATAAAAAACAAGTTCCTGGCACTGATGTAAAATTAAGCGTTAATTGTGTGAGAAATCCTATTACGCGGTTTCTACTGTATGTTTTTTATCACATATGAGGGGAAATGCCGCCATTACCAGCCTACCGCGAACGCCGAAGTTCGGAAATTGCGAGGCCCGTAGAAAGAGGCCCGCAATTTTCGAACTTCGGTGTTCGCGGTGAGCCTTCGCGTGCGGTGCTTTAGCAATGGATTTGTGAACGATATTGCCTGCTCGGTCATTTTACCGGCAATGTTGTACTTGCCAAAGTTCGCTTACGCTTATAAATACATTTACAAAATAATTAAATATTTTTACACAATTTATTTTATATTGATCATAGATATATAATAAATCAAACAAACAACAACAAAACAAACAACAACAACAACATAAACAACATAAATATCAAATGAAAGGATTCGATTATATTTTTTCCGATGTTTTGATTATTATGCTAGTCACCTACCTACCTAAGAGTAAGGAGCGAAAAGCTGAGTCCATGGGCCTTATTCGAGATGCACAACTGTCAAATTTCACGTCCACATCAAATCAACACTTGATTCTATCGCATGTTGATTGTATCAAGTGTTGATTCTATCAACTGTGGATATTATCATTTGGAACAATCAAAACTCATTCATAGAAAAAATAATCAAACAAAAATCAACTTTGTTTATTACTACTATATAGTTTGAAATGGCTCTGAACTCGAAGTGGTTCGGTTTGATTTGATTGTCACCTGACTGTGGATTGCTAATGTCAAATTTTGACAAGTGTTGATTTTATTGCTAGACTTTATTGTCCATGGGCTTGGGCACCATCTTGGATTTTTTGACGTACGACAGGGAATACCCTTCCTTTCCTACAATATATGGCATAGAGTAAAGCGTCTTTTTTTTTAAACATAAGTTTACAGGAATCAGCGACATCTTGTATTCGATAGGATAAGTAATGCGCTATGAACAATGCGGCGGCGAGTAGTGAAACTGTACCTGACAACGTCAATCAATTAAAAAGTGACCACACAGTTGATGGTCGATAAAGGCGATTATTAATTGAATTTTAACGACAATAAAGAACTATTGACATGCGATATTTTTGTTGAACCCACACCTACACGTCGAATAATGCTCGCTCCACATATTCTCCTATAAACGCTCAAAATTGTAAAAAAAATTGATGCAATTTACTCCGCACCCAGTCTCAAGTTGCTTCTAAATCTAAACCACATTCACGAACCAAGTTGTAACCTAACACATCTGTAAATATAAGGCATATGATTTAGAGATAAAGTCCGTTTTTTTTAAATTACGAGATGGTTCATGAATAACCTTTATTACTATAAAAATAATACTACATTTGTCAAAAAAAAATTCTGTATTGCGCTATTACATAATGCATAAAATTGATATAAAGATAGGTACCATAGTAGCTCGCTCACTTGGTCTATCAACAACTATTTTAATGCTCTTTGTACTCGTATACGCGACCCCATTGTATGTACAGTCGCCATCAGATATATCGGAACGCATGTATGAGATCTCAAATTATTAAGATAAGACCTACTGTACTGTCTATATTACTTACCAGGGGCGGCGGGTCCATACAACTCGATTCCCACCGGCTTGCCTAAAATTTATTGCTACATAAACCAAACTTATATATCATCATTAAAATTAAAAATATATCCATAATGAAAACACTACGTATTACATTACCTTGTAATTGATAACACGATTTACTAAAGCACTAATCATAACAGGCGCGCGAAGTGAAGCTAAGCTTGACTATTCATTCATGCGCCACTACACTGATACGAAAACTCACGCACACGCTCATAAAGTTTGCTATAGATAGTCCACGCGAATGAGCTTCAAAGCAACTCGGTCTTGTATCGGGTTATTCATTTGAATAAAAACCTTAAACGTAATAGCATAAGGTTTATATTGGAAAAATGCACGCACATATTCATAAAGTCCGCGAGCACTGAGGGGCCTACCGCGAACACCGTAGTAGGCAAATTGCGGACTACTTTCTCTTTTACTCCAATGGCGTAATTAGGGTGAAAGAGAAAGATGCTCGCAATTTGCGAACTTCGGGGTACGCGGTAGGCCCTCTGTACACGGCCGCGATAACGTCAGTTATTATTAACATACTGCTTCATTTGAATTTAAACATTAAATACAAACAGGTGAGATTTATATTGGAGTGTAATGGTTCCCAATTTTGAATCGAGTGGCGTTTGCCGCGCGAATGCTTAATATTGCCATACAAAAACATTGAATTGAATAAATGGGTAAAATTGTACAGTATTTTGCTATCATTGATAACAATTTTTGTAAAAACCTTTAAAAAAAATGATGACTTTTAATAGAAAAATCCAAGAATCTTATGTAGTCTCAAGTTTAATAATTTGATAAAGAACGTTTCTTCAAAGAAAGTACTGTTTGTAGGTTTGTAGTAATAGGTTTTAGAATTTGTGTGTTTGTGAAGACTCCCGTCCCGGTTGTTACCAAGGCTTGTTTATTATTATTTATTATTATTAGAGTTTTAAATGTTTTTATGTGATTTTACTTACGATTTTACGTGCACAAATTTATATATAAAGTTACTAAACCAGTGATATTTTGTATGTTGTGTGCATAATAGTATGGCAAAGGTGGTTATACACTAACTGCAAAAGGTCGCGCCCAAGGACACACCTAGCACACGCCTCACTTTTATCATGAAAAAAAAAAGTATATAATGTTAAGGTGTTTTTTTGTTCCGAGTTGCCTAGCCAGAATTTTCACGCGCCGCTACTGTTACTTACCAAGACCTAAGTACCTATTATTTATATGTACCTACACAAAGAGAATTCCTATGTTAAAAGGAGATTAAATACATATTTTGTTATTCAACTACAAATAAAATAAAATTTATCTTTTTCAGTAAACACATTTTTTTACCGATTTCTTTAATAAAATAAAACATTAAAGTATTATGTGACTATATTTCATTGTCTTCGGTGTAGATTATTTACTGATGTTCCAATTTCCTGTATCAGTTTGGTACCAGGAAATATAAAAACTACACCTCTTCAAAAACTTTGCTGGTAGTTCGACATCTGTAACTTTAAATATAAATCATGATAAAAACACTTAAGTCAAAAACGTATACATAAAATATTTGCCCTATATTCTGGTCGCTCGGTAGGGTGCCCAGAAGGCTGGGTGCATTTCCGCGCTGGTTAACAATGTTGATCCTCTGGTCACCAGAAGCCTATATAAGGCGCTCTCATAGAGCCACGCTAGTGCCCTAGAGTTTCAAATTCAACCCCAAGTGCCACAAATATGTAGTTAAGGGTTTAAATTCTGGATCAAGAACATGGAATACTATTCGCTAGTAAGGCCATAGGTATTAGAAAAAAATAATAGTAGGAGACGGCCGTGGTCATGGTAGGTGGTACAGGTGGGCCAGGCAAGCTCTGAAATTATGCACCTATTTTACTATAACTTTGTTCACCTGTGTATATTTACTGTTTCCATGATAATCATTTTTAATATGTAGCCCGTGTAATCGGGCTGTATAATTGGTCTCATATTTTTTAACACAAAATCATAATTATAATTCAATAATTAATGGTGTTTTACATATTAATCATTAATGTACCTATTTTGCAAAATTTTCTTGCATATAATAATATTGTTTACTTCAATTGACGTGTTTATTATTTTCGTTACTATGTCAACGTTAATAGGTACTTAAAAAATTATAACGTGAAGGTTGAGTCCGCAGTACAGTTATAGTTTCTATTTTTCTCCGTGAGCTTCTACGGATTATCGTCTTATCTATTGTTTAAAAATCGCAAAGGCGCGTGCCACTATGAAAAAATGGTCAAGCCGCATAGGTAGCGTTTATTGAATTACTACTCTATTGAGCACGGAATAAGATTCATTATGAACTAATACAGAATTCTAACAGAATAGCTGTCTGATCTCTATTGGTGCGTCTAAGGTAGGCGACTAAACGCTCTCAAACCAGCTTAACTTGTGACACTGCGATCCGAAACAAAGATACGTATTCGAAGACCTCGCTTGCACTGGTAATGCGAGCGCACGGCTAGCTAGCGCCAAGGAAGCAATGTTATGTTTCTCGAGGAGCAGGTAAAAAACAGGGCCGGATTTTCACACAAATATATTTGGGTGGTTTTACGTTCTTTAATTTAAAGAGATAAAACATAACACTATTTAAATAAATCTCTCAGGGCGGGGGCTCTCATTTTAAAATGACTTGCTAGATTGCTCTGAAACTTTGTACTTACAATAGGATATGGTATGTCTATGCCTATAATTAATTTAAAACATAAATGTGAAATGAGAGCCAATTAAGTTCAATATTAAGAATATGTGTCGTTGTTGACTCGCCGACAACGGAATTGAGATCTATATGGGTGCCATGTTCTGTGCTGTGTAGAAAATCCTGAAATTATAAAGGATTTGTCTTGGCTAGTTTTTACGTATAGGCTACGTATCACCGAAACGTCACAAACACCACGAAGGTTCGGCTTGTACGGGCCCTCGTTTTTCCTATATTCTTATACGCTGCGGAGACCTGGACTATCCGAAAGACAGAGGAGAAGACGATAGACGCCCTAGAAATATGGTGCTGGAGGAAAATGCTGGGGATATCCTGGACCGAGTTTCGGACTAATGTCTCCATCCTTAAAGAACTCCGTATCAAGCAGCGCCTTTCGACTCTCGTAAAGACCCGCATACTCAGTTTTTTCGGTCACCTCTCGAGGAGGAACAACGACTCCATGGAGCGTCTAGTGGTGCAGGGTAGAGCAAACGGAAAAAGACCGCGCAAAAGGCCACCTATGCGATGGACTGACCAAATCAAATCTGCCATGAAGGGTCCCCTGAACGCATTTGCCAGAATGGCCCCCAACCGCGAAAAATGGCGAGAAATCGTACGGCAAGCAACATGTGCACCTGATATCAGCAGTTGACCACGACGCTCTGCAAAGAGTACAACGACAAAGAAGAAGAAGACGTATCATATTTGTCTAAAATTTGGTTTGTTGGTACACACACAAGGGATAGTCTCTAGCTAGGTACGGGGGCCACACTCGTCAGCGCGACGGCAATATTTTTTACCTTTTACCTAAAAATCTCAAATTTGTGTACGGGCTCAGCTCCTGTTTCGTCTTAAGCCTGAATTTAACAGATTCTGACTCACAGGGGGTTTTGAGCATGCTGTTGCGTTCGTTTTCAAATTTTGAAAAAAAAGAACTAGCCTAACAACACAATAAATGCTTGTTTATCCGCATTCTTCACTATATCTCCCTGTCTCACTACTATCTGACCTTCTAACCCAGAGGGGAAAATATACCTTATTGGGGCTACTCCATCTTCCTCATGATAATATATTTTACTTTACTGAAAAGCAATCGGTACATGATACAAGATGCACATTGTTAAGAGCCGGGGTTAGAACCCACGACCATTGGTTTTAAAATGAAGCTTTGTATATAATTTGTATTTTTATAATAAATCTGTTTTCTTGTTGACATTTTGTGGTATTGTATTGCTTTATATTAATTGTCAAGATATTTCTTTCATCCTGGACAATTGTCACATACGTCACATGTACGTTTTTATGATAGATCTACATCGACGCAACTGCATGTCATTGTCAAAGAGCATATAATCACTACGTTTTAAGAGACGGGACTTCCATACTAGCGAGTGGAATCAGTTTGTTTCGCAAATCATTACCAAAATGTACGACAAAGAACTGTCAAAGAACCATAGTAGCAACATAAGCGATTTAAATAGTGTAGTACGCTACACGCTTACGATTCTTATCGATATCGATAAAATAAACAACATAAGCTCCTAACATAACAACAACATAGGCTCCTGTCTACAAATTTTGTACTCGAAATCAGGTTAGCATCGAGTCCACATTTAAGTTGCATGTTATAAAGTGGATAGTTCTTAATTGGACTACTATCTGGTCGGGCTTAATGTGGACCCGAATTATTTTAATACAGTTTTTAAGTCGTGTTTTTTTATTTTATTAAATGCTTGATTTTCATAATGATGTGCACATACATGTTTGAATACATGTAACTTTTCTATGGGAAGATGTATCAGGTCTTCGTTTCCAACAAATTTGGCCCACTGCCTGCATCTGAAAACATACAGCCTTGGAAAAACATGACTTTATCTACAGTTTATATTCCATGTGTTTGCTAATGAGATGATCAACTGATTATTTCGCGCTAATATGCATCTATAAATCATGTTTTTCGGCATCCAGTTATCAACAACCCTTTATCAATGCTTTAACTTTTTATGTATTTATATGTCTGTTAATCATGAGAACGGGTCTGGCCTTGTTGGCAGCGACCCTGCCTATGAAGCCGATGGTCCCAGGTTCAAATCCTGGATCAGGCATTTATTAGTGTGATGAGCATGAATATATAATAAACATATTAAAAACACATATCACACACATACTTATGCACATGAAACTTTTATCACATAAATGCACATATTTATGTTCCTGAGACATGGGTATTTTCTATGTATTTATAAATACTTATAAATTAGGTCTATGTACATATATATATACATTATTGCACAAACTGACTTAGTACTAAAGTATGAATGGCATGTGTTGTGGGTATATATATATCGTTGTCTAAGTACCCACAACACATGCCATTCAAACTTTAGTACTAAGTCAGTTTGTGTAATAATGTCCTATAATATTTCTTTATTTATCATAAAAACAGAGATTAATTTTCTTACATTTTAGGTTAATATATTAAATAATAATAATAATAAAATTCTTTATTGTGCACTACTAAAGAAAAACTCATAATACAAACAAAGACAGGACTTCAATTAGACCATAAAAAATAAATAAATAATAAATTAAATGTGATTAATAATCACTAGATAAAAAAAATATGTTAACTAATGACTATTAATGCATAAGTGATAGATAATTTATGCATTATTAAGCTTCGATGAATTAATTATGGTCATATTGCATGCTAGTTCTAAGGAAATTTCACATATTTAATTTAATTATTTACACTGATATACAAATAAAACTACAGTTATCGATAGTTATAGTACATCCCTAGTTCACAACGAAAAATAATGTAAAATATCTAATTTTCGATGTGTTTATAGCCTGCTGACCCAAAATAAGGTCAAAAGTATCTAAAGCAATACTTACCAGTCTTCATCCAAGGGAAATTTCGCCATTAAATCCCTTTTTTCGTGATTTTCTCGAGTGGCTCGCTTGCCACATATTTCACACTTAGTAAACCGTTTTCTCGCTGGCATTGTAACAAACTCGCTCTTTACTCTGATCACGGTTGACTATTTTCGATTTTTGCACTAAACAATAAAGAAATTACACGAAATACCCGAACAAAACATTGAAGCCTTCAAAACAAACAAAGCAATTAGGCTGACAGTAGACTTGATGTAAACTTGACAGAATAAATAGCACTGACGTTTTCTTTTTCTTCGTTGGCAATGATTTGCGAAACAAATTCCATACAAAACTTTTTTCTTCCTAGTTGCGTCAGCCTGATCGGAATTTGGCAGCTAACTCCATCTTGCGTCCAGTAGAAGAATCAAAATCGTACAGGTAAAACTACTCTCTGCCTTAGGATCCCCTTTTAAATGTCATAAATCCAAACATGGCAGCCATACCCATCGACAAAAAAGTCTACCGTTGATCTAATTTCATTTGACAGTTAACTAATACGTATTCGACACGCTTATATTTGACAACTAGAATCCTGACTAGAGCTGGGACTGCGTACCAAAAGTACGTCTCTGTTACTCGTACCAAAAGTACGTCTAAAATACCAGTTTTACGAGTATGACCCCCAATAGGCAGTTTACGTATTTGCCGTGCTTAGGCGTCTTACAAATAAGGATTATTTATACAAATATCGACTTATTATTTCGGTAAGGGTCGGAAATATGGTGACGTTTTGAGTGAAGGCTATGAATCTATTGTCATATTTTTGTTATATATTATTACATTATTTTTAGATACAACAGACACCCAGACGACCATCTGTTAACAAAATTTTATTTTACCTAAAGTAACGGTAAGAATGGAGGTACGAGGTGATAAAAGTTTCATATTTGTTTTATTTCAGAAATCAAAGTCCGTACTTTTAAATACTCGACAAGCTAAAAGTAGTCTATTACAAATAACCTGTTCCAAAAACTATTCCGGTACAACGCCCCGCCTCTAGTGTGGATATTGTTCACTGACAGGTGGTGATAATAGCAATTCGACAAGTCACAATATTTTTCACATCAAATGGAAATCAACACGAAACGTCACTTTTAGCATGTCGAATAAGGGCCCATATCTACAAATAGTTATTATCTACTATTTTCCCGGGTTAAAATTATAATGAAATATACATCACCCCTAAATAAATTGCACCTGCCTCGTTCTCTGTCTTAAATCAAATCTTAGAAGTTAAATTTGACCCACTTCCCGGTTTTCGATGAAGCCAAAAACTTGCATGCATATGTATGTCGAGTGACAATAATATTATGGTACCATCGAGCTAATCTGATGATGGAGACAGGAGGTCGGCATAGGAACATTAGGAACTCTGTGATATAATAACGCAATTTAATAGTGATTGCGTTGTAAGAATTGTTTCGATGATTTAGTTGGCTATCGAAAAAAATACAGTCAGCGATAAAAGCTTGTACTAAAAACGAAATTTTTGCCAACACTTACTTTCTTCAAAGTGTCATGAAAAATATTCTGTAACACGGGAGGTACTTATACAAATTATAAACTCGAGTCATAAATAAACACCAGCAGGTGTCTATTTACACAGGTCTCTATTAACTCTCGTTTATAATTTTCCTCGAGCATTAATTATTTTCCGATTATTTTAAGATAACGCCCGAAATATTAAAGTTGATTAAAGAAAATTGCCGCAACAGCACAAACGAGACTTGTGCTATGCATTGTTACTATGAGACAATTGGAATTGTAAGTTTTAATGTTTTTTTAATCACGGATGTACACCCAGCTACAAAAGTGCATGACCACTTTATGATTGAATTCCATTTATAGGCATTGTGGCTGCTGGGTAAACATCACCTAGCTGTAAAATCGCATGGCCAATTTATTAACCAATTCTATTTATAAAGTGGGTATGCCCTTTTAAAATATTTAATTTAAAAAAAATGTAATAAATTTCTTCAGCTATTTTCCAAATCTGAAGTGACTAGGAGACTCTCATCATTAGACGCGCGAGGTATAAAGTAGTTACATTAGTGTCATCATCATCATTATTGGCCACGTCAACTATTTCAGATGATTGTTGCAGCGTCCGGTAAAATCAGGTGTTGCGGGGAGGTTGATTGCAACGTCTGCGATGACTGAAGAGTCCTACACCAGAGCGGCATCTCCTGCCACAGCAATCACTATTAACATGATGAGAGTCTATGAAAGAGCTAGGTCTAGCAACGCGGAATCTTTTCTGCCTGACTTTCTCTAACCAGTCCTATATATTAGTGTCATAGTTTGTCATATTGCATCTTCTAGCTTCTTATAGTTAGCCCTTTGCAGATAGATGAGGACGGATGGTATGTGGAAAGTAAAGCAACTGAATTAATGACTTTTGAAATCATAAAAAACCAAGAAACTCAATTCTACCAAATGGCTAAAAACTGCAACAGTGGTAAATATATATATATATATTTATTTAAACTATTGAAGTAAAAAAAAACTAAGTGTAATAGGTGAACTTAATGTCATGGTTGCCATGAGGCATTCTCTACCAGTCAACGTTATTTTCAAATATGTGTGTGGAAATATCCAAATAAAGTCACGTTAACTCTCACAGTTATAAAGTAGTTTCAACCTCGTGAAGATTACATAATCCTTCGCGACACAATCCGACCTGACTTGAATCTTAATCGGATCAGTCTCGGCGACAATTATTATTCCTTTTACTTAATTTTAATGAAATTGACCATTAGAAATTACACAATTACAAACTAACAATTAAAAGAGCATTTATTATCAATTGCACTGACCATTAAGTTGCATTAATATTGATTTATTTCGAATAGGCGGGTCCACACAGAGCGAGCGAGCGAGCACGTACGTGTGAGGCAATTTCCTCACTCACAAACCGGCCGAGGCACGTCTACACTGGCCGGTTTGTGCTTGAGGAAATTGCCTCGCACGTATGCTCGCTCTGTGTGGACCCGGCTAATTAAAAACAATTCATGGTTATTGCTTCACAAACCATTAAAAATGTTAATAAATTGATAATGAAAATTAGAAATGTGATTGATAATTGACAATTCACAAGAATAAATATCGTAATTTTATAAAAGCCGCCCAAGGGATCAAAGGTCTGCAAGACTGAACTTGTATAAGTTATGAGTATACTACTCATCCTCCTTATGAACCCTAGTGGAAGTCAGGTTTGATGCAACATAGGCCCATGCGGTTTTGGTCAACAGACACGTCTTGATGAGCACTTGGGAGAGCAGTAGCCAAGATAGAGGTGCTGCTGGACCCTGGCAGTACCTAGTGGAACTCAAGTCTGGTGGGCAAAGGCGCGATCGAAGGATGCAGCGCGTGCGGCGCCTGCGCCAAGAATGAGACAAAAAGCAAATCGTTGCTCGCAAAGCGCCATACAATGTCGATTCATCATTATTATATTAATGATTGCACGGGTTTTTGTTCAGATTTCCGATATCGTTTTCGATTGTTTCCTACATCGATAAAGATATTAACATTCACTATCAATCCGTCGTTTCGATCGGTCTGAAACGACTGATTGTAAAGATGAATCGTACCATGAGTGAACCCATTAAAGTGTTCAAAACATCGGGATTTTTTAAATGTCCTTTTCACGGCATATACTATACTTTTCAGAGTTTTATTTCATGAGTAACTGTCACGGTAACCGAAGACAATACATATTGTAGTTATTTTACAGTGAACAAGAATATCACTAAGGGCTGCCAACGAGGCGAAGAAGTGGCAATGTGCTTGAATAAAGAAATGAAGAAGGCAAGCTAAGTTACAGTAGAACCCGCTTAACCCTTTGAGCTTATCGTGCGGCGCGACATTGTGAACCCTATGGGAATGTAGGAAGGTGGATATTGTGCTGTAGCTGTGCGCACGTCAGTCATTGGGTTTAGAAGATTCAAAGGACCACGTCAAAAACGCGTCTTAAGTGGAAATACATGTATAAAAAATAAGTTCCAGGCACTAATGTAAAATTAGGCGTTAATTGTGTAAGAAATCGTATTAAATGTGATCGTATTAAGCGGTTTCTACTGTATATTTTTGATTAGTTATTATTTGATCAGCCGTTTATAAACTGATCTGCAAAAAAAATTACCGCAAAAGCACAGCCAGTTGAACTGTAAAATTATTGTTTGGTCGGGAAGATTTAAAAATTGGTAGGTAGAAAAAACATGTCTCTCAGCAGTTAAATTGAGACGTATGTGTATGGAATAGTAATCTGATATAATAAGGCGGCTAACGATTGATTTGAAAAATCGACAGTTGCAGGCGGAGCGAAATAATTCCACGTCACACGATACCACGCCACCACCAGCACAATTTTCTGTTCGTTTATATATTAATTTGTGTATGATAATTAATGTTCTTTTTATGCTAATAAATTCTCCTTATCTTATTTCATTTCATTTATTTGTTCCAATCGATCAGCAGTAACAGCTAAACCTTACGTCTAATTGGCATTATATTACTTAGTGTCTAAAGATACAATAAAAATACAATAATTGGAAAAACAAATCGCAATACACAAAATAAACTAAAATTGAATTGAATTAATGAATTATACGTACCTATCTATCTTATCTTATCCTCAAGCTCACCAAAATTTCAAAATGTTAAGGTCATTTAAACCCACCCCACTATCCACGTGGTCTTGTCTGTCCTACCTCTAGAGAGCAATTGCGAAAACGGAGGCATTGAGGGAGGGCAGCCGTCGCCCGCTGTGCAAGCAGAGTATACTGACCGTGCTTATATAGTCTTGAATACAAACTCTCCAACAAATAGTTGCGCCTATTTTGTGAATGGCCAGTAAGTTTTTTGAAGGACAAAATGAAAGGGAAGTAAAAAATTATGGCCAATATTTTCTTTGTTTAATAAATAAATAAATATACGACATTATTACACAAATTGACTAAGTCCCACAGTAAGTTCAATAAGACTTGTGTTGAGGGTACTTAGACAACGATATATATAATATAATATATAAATATTTATAAATACTTAAATACATAGAAAACACCCATGACTCAGGAACAAATATCCATGCTCATCACACGAATAAATGCCCTTACCAGGATTTGAACCCGGGACCATCGGCTTCATAGGCAGGGTCACTACTCCACCGTGCGCAAGAGAGTTTTGCGTTTTGAATTAAGATATCTTTTTTATCTGTGTATTATGGTACCATCGGGCTGATCTGATGATGAAGACAGGAGGTGGTCATAGGAACTCTGTGATAAAACAACGCAATCTAATAGTGTTTGGGGTTGTTAGAATTATCTTCCTGATTATTAGTTGCCTGTGGAAAAAAATACAGTCAGCATCAAAAGTAGCGGATCAAACAAGGTTTCAAAAGTATCTACCATTCTGTAACAGCTTAACAAAATGTTATGGTTTTATATGTAGAACAATTAAGACGGTAAAAGATATACTTTTGAATGTAAATTTTAGAGATTAATCTATATTTGGAAAAGTTTTCCAGAATATCAGATACTTTTGGCGCGTTGTTTCATCCGCTACTATTGATGCTGACTGTACTAAAAGTGAAATTTTTGTCAAAACTTATTTTCTTCCCAAATGTGATGATAAATATTCTGTAACACGGGAGGTACTTAAAATATAAATTGGACACTCGAGACATAAATGAACACCATCAGGTGTCTATTTAAATAGGTTATCTATGAACTCTCGTTTATCATTTTCCTTATGCACTAATTATTTTCCTGTATATTTTAAGACAACACCCGAAGGTTTAAAGTTGATTTTGGACTATTGCCGCAAAAGCACAACAAACGAGACTTGTGCCATGCTTTGTTACTACGAGACAATTGGAATTGTAAGTTTTGATGTTTTTTTTTAAATCACGGATGTACACCCAGTTGCAAAACTGCATGGCCACTGAAAAATGAAAAAAATATTTTTATGAAAAATATTTATTTTCCTTATAAAAAATGAAAAATATTTATTTTCCTTATACTGCATGGCCACTTTATGATTGAATTCCATTTATAGGTAATGTGGCTGCTGGGTGTACAGCGCCCTGCAAAATTGCATGGCCAGTTTATTAACGAATTCCATTTATAAAGTTGGCCATCATCATTGGCCACAGCATCTTGACAGATGATTGTTGCAGCGACAGGTTATTAAGAAGAAGAAGAAGAGGTCCGTGCGCCGTCGGAGATCGGAGGTGCGGCACATCTTTTCCTGTGGCTGTAAAGCCCAATCGCAGCACGGCACTTCCTGCCACAAACATTTATAAAATAATATATTTATAAAAACATATTTCTTCAGTTATTTTCCAACGCTAAAGCAACTAGGAAAAACTGTCATAGGGATCATCATTGGACGCGCGAGGTATCAAGTAGTTACATTAGTGTCATCATCATCATATTGGTTACGTCATCTATTGCAGATGATTGTTGCAGCGTGCAGCGTCAGGTAGAATCGGGTCTTGCGGGGAGGTTGATTGCAACGTCTGCGATGACTGAAGAGCCGCATACCAGAGGCATCTCCTGCCACAGCAATCACAAACATGACGAGAGCCCCTGGGAGGAGCTAGGGCTGGCAGCGCGGAGTCTTTTTTGCCCGAGTCTCTCTGACCAGTCCTATTCGTGTCATAGTTTGGCGTATTGCATCTTCTAGTTTCTTATAGTTTTACTTTGCAGATAGATGAGGACGGTTGGTACGTGGAGAGTAAACTGACAGGATTTATAAAGATTGCCATATTACCTAGACTACCTACAAGATTATACGAACTAGAAACTCTATTCCACCAACTCGCTAAAAAATGCAACCGTGGTAAATATATATATATTAATTTAACTTATTTTAAGATTAGTTTTATTTATTTTTAGATTTAGATTTTAAGTTTTATATGTAGGTATTATGTTGTGTTTATAAATACTTAGATTATGTTTTTAAATTATTAAATATCTAATGTATATTCATTTCACTATTCAAATTTTATTTCACCAAAGCAAAACTTAATGTTAAGGCAAACTTAATACCATGAGACATTCTGTACCAGTCAACGTTATTCTTAAACCTGTGTAGAAACTGGACATATAGAGGTGAGAGCGAGCGACTCTCAGTCTGAAAGTCGCGAGTTCACACACCAAGGAGAAATCACTCTGTTTGCTGACGACACGACAGTAGTAGTTAAAGCACGCCCGACGGGCGTCGCCCGTACGATGAATTGAACCAAAAAAACAATATACTATGCGGCCAGCTACAGAGGTGATTCTCGACAAACGATTAAGTAGATACTCCACGTGAACAAATCAAATGTAATGCTGTTCTCTGGCAGGTGCATCTCAGGCTTGAGGATTCAGTGTCAAATACCGATAAGCGACAAGTGCAGGTTCCTAGGTTTCACGCTGGACCCTACTTTAAATTGGAAACACCATATGGACTCGTTGTGCGACAGGCTTAGTAGTGCATACGGCTTGCAATTATCCGTCCATTTTTGTATCCGGATATTTCGAATACTTGTTATTTTACGACGGACGACCAGATAGACGTTCTCCACCCGGGTGCCCTACATGGCATGGCATGGCATGGGTGTGTGTATGTACACAGAAAAAAAATAGTTCTCCAGCCAAGTAAATACTCTTGTGTCAAGACATTTTGTGTTTCCTATATAAGGAAACAATAAAATTCTTGCGTCAAGATATTAAATATTTCAAAGTTTATTAAGTAAAAAATTTTTAAGCTAAAAAATTAAATTCTCTATCCGAGCTATAAAAAGTTTTTTTTTTAAAGCTCATTATTCTCACCAAGAGCGTTTACGTTTTGTTTTAAGTATTGTATTTTTTAAATTAAACCTAACTGTCTTAGTGCAATACTTAAAGAACTTGTGCCAAGAAACTTTGTTTCTTGGGGTTAGATACTCATAATTGAATTGAGAATTATATTTCTCCATAAAAACAAGAAAAAGTATTGGTTCAAGAGTGCGTTACTCAATGTGAAATATGATATTATTTATATCTAGAGCTGAAATCTCTTAGCGCCAAGTTTAGTATGTCTTTAATAAAGAATGAATTTTCTTAAACCAGCATGATTTTCGTCATTCGTTGAAATCTTTGTAGTTTTCAATAATCCTCTTCATCATCTTCTTCTTCCTCGCGTTGTCCCGGCATTTTGCCACGGGAGCCTGGGGTCCGCTTGGAAACTAATCCTGAGAATTGGCGTAGGCACTAGTTAAACTAGAGGCCTTATTGGGATTAGCCCGGTTACCCCACGATGTTTTTCTTCTTCACCGAAAAGCGCCTGGTGAATATCAAATGTTCGTACAGAAGTTCCGAAAAACTCATCGGTACGAGCCGGGGTTTGAACCCGCGACCTCCGGATTGCAAGTCATACGCTCTTACCGCTAGGCCACCAGCGCTCTTGTCCCCTTCATCAAATTTATTGATACTATTTTATGTAAAAGTCTCAAACCAAAGTTTTGGTGCTTTTTCTTTTAAATAGCTTTGGCTCTTGACTGTATATTGACAACATCAAACCAAGAATTAATCGCTCTTGCGTAAAAACTTAAGTCTCAAAGCAACATTTTGGTGCTTCTTCTTTGAAATAGCTTTGGCTCTTCACTGTAGGTTGAAAACATCAAACAAAGAATTTATCGCTCTTGTCTACAAACTTAAAGTCTCAAAGGAAAATTTTGGTGCTTCTTCTTTTAAATAGCTTTAACTCTTGACTGTAGGTTGAAAACATCAAACCAAGAATTAATGGCTCTTGTATAAAAACTTAAAAGTCTCAAACCAAAGTTTTGGTGCTTCTTTTTTAAAATAGCTTTAGCTCTTGACTGTAAATTGAAAACATCAAACCAAGAATTAATCGCTCTTGCCTAAAAACTTAAAAGTCTCAAAGGAAAATTTTGGTGGTTCTTCTTTGGAATTTGGTAATATTTTTGGTTTGAGGAAGAGTTACTCAAGATAAAACCGTTTTTTAAGAGCATGCTATATCTCTTTCTAAGACTTTTTTTTCTTGCGGCGAATAATTAATATCTTAACTCAAATCACTACCATTCGCTTTAAAAATGTGTAAAGATAAAACTAAATAATTTTTATTCTCCTTTAAAAAATTATGTTGTTTTTAACTCAAGACATATTTATTGGACTAAGCAATTTATTATTTTATATAAGCAACCGTGCGCAAGAGAGTTTTGCGTTTTCATTTTCATTTCATTTATTCACTTAAATTAAGATATCTTTTTTATCTGTGTATGCTATTCTCACAGCTCGATCCCCTCGCATTTTCTCCAGGTGACCGAGCCAGCGAGGTTGTGTTGCTTTAATCTCGCCAATTTTATTGGTTGGCTCAACCAGCTTCTCTATTATACATACAAATATTTCTTTAATAAAATGCTAACAAAACTAAAACTGTTGGCAGAAGCAGAACTCTTGTATAGATCCAGCGGAGGCGAACTTCGATAAATATTGAACTGCGGAACTACATAGCTTAGCAGATGAAATAGTTTAGCAGATATGATAACAAGGTTTTAGCATTTTGCATCTAAAATAGGGAGCTAGAGAAGCTGGTTGAGCCACCCAATACAATTGGCGAGATTAAAGCAACACAAGCCCTTATGAAAATACAAAAAGGGGCATGCATTGCTATACCGCAGCGTGTAGAACGACGCCAACATCGGCGATGGAGGTACGGCTAGACCTCCCGCCGATACAATAGTGATACAATCTGAGGCGCGGAAATCTTTACATAGGTTGGCTTTAACAAGCCTCTGGAACGATATCAAGCCAAAGGCTAAACACACAAATAAGAAATGTAAAAATTTCATGGAAATGATAACGAATATGAGCTGCGATAATATGCAACCCAAGTTTGTGTTCCGTAAGAATTTTGAAGTTAAAGTTCCAACAAGGGCTGAATGGACCGAAGATCTTGAAGCACCAATTTCTGATGACAACGATATCATATGGTACATAGACGGGTCTAAGACAATATCTGTTACGGGAGCAGGCATTTATGCAAATGATTTTAGTAGTAGCATAAGCATAGGCAAATGTTAAGTCATACAAAAGGACCTACTATACAACTATATTTCATTTTTTATTTATACAAAGACAGAACTCGTACTAGGCGGTCGCTATCGGATAAACGGTCCTTACCAAAAAATATATACCAAGCGTTATTGTTCTTCTTGCTGTATGCTATCCTTGTCTAACTGGCTACCTACTTTTGGGCGCTAGGAGAGCATAAATATACTTAAAGCGTTCAATTTGGCCACTAAATACGGCAACACCTCACTAACCGCTCTCTGGTGGCCGACAGCTTACTGAAGTTCGCATGGTGGGCCGCCACTTGAAATACTACTTTTACAGAGTTTTATTTGGTGCGTAACCGAAGGCGATGTTGTGGTACTTACAGCAAACAAGCATTTTACCAAGGGCTGCCAGCGAATTAGAGATGTGGATAGGTGCTACTTTGAAGAAAGATTTCAGGTAAGCTAATTTACAGTAGAACAGTTACCTGCTGAACCCTTCGAACGCCACGCCTATCGAGTGCGGCGCGGACATTGTGCATTGCATTGTGAACCTTATTGACTCGATGGTTTATATTGAGCTGTAGCTGGTAGCGAAAAAGATTCTGAAAGGAAGGGAGATTGTAGGAAACAGACCATAAGATACGGTACCTAGTAAGGCCAAACTTCACCGATTTGCCTACCACATGAAACTTATATTTTATGAAATAAAATATGATCCTGAACATATATATGGTTAACCGTCTATTACTGGCCACCCTTCTATTACTGGCCACCTTATACTAAAATGGCTAAAATAAGAATTCTATTTATTTATTTACACAATTCAAGTAAACTAAATAATCGTAACTATCGTTCTGATGATTAACTTAGATTGTGTGATTATTAAACAGAATCCCTTTTAGTATAAAATGGCCAGTAATTGGAGGGCGGCCAGTAATAGACGGTTTACCCTAAATAGGGCTGCCAAAAAATATAGTCAAAGGTCAAAGCTACTCTTAATTAATAAAAAATAAAAATAATTCACCGACTTGCCTACCGAACGAACTGAGTACCAATGGAAAGTAATATAAACGTATACACCCTGAATATTGAATCAGTCAGGTTACCTATCTTTTTCTGATCACTATTATGTGGATGCCGTGTTTACACCGGTCAGTTGATATCGATAATCGCACTCATCTGCCTACCGCTTGAAAAATATATAAAAATGATGGTAATTTTATTACGAATACAGTGGTATAGGGTTGTCTGCGAACATCCGGTCACCAATAAGGGTTGCCAGGCTTTTAACCCCTTACCGCATGTAACAAAACATATTTGTTGAGATTTTAACTTTAATAGTTGTCAATAGAGTTGAATATCATATCCGCTATAGGTATATCGTATGCGATAAAGGGTTAAATAAAATAAGAAGGAAAGACGATAGCGATAACTCAAAAACGGCTTAACTGATCACGTTATTTTTTATATTTTCTGGATTTTTTTAGACCCATAGTTCATAAGTTTCATAACATAAATTAGGAGAGAAAATACCTTTATTTCCGAAATAATTCACTTTATCAAAAAATGTTTATAAGACCCCTATGAATAAAAATAGTCTTGACCATATTTCTTTAGACAGTTCTATTTATATATGTTCAGGAACATATTTTATTTCATATAAGTTTCATCCCGTAGGCAGATCGGTGAAGGTCGGCCTTATTGCCGTATCCCTTAATAAATAGATGAACTCTGGTTTAGAGTGTTGTCCTCTTACTAATTATTTCCCGGTTATTTCTAGATCGAACAGAAGGCAGATGAAATAATGGATACGATAGTGAATGATTGTAAAGGCACATCAATCAAGGGTTGTGTCTCTCAGTGTGAAATGCAGGAATATGGTGTAGTAAGTTTTGATCGTGCTTTTTATGTATGGCTGTAAAGTGCATGGCTACTTTATGTTTGAATTTCATTTATGTGTCCATGTAATTCTGCTGCTGTAAAAGTGCATGTCCACTTCATTAATAAATTCCATTCCTAAAGTGAGTATGCAATTATGCCGCCATTTGTACATAAAACCGAATAGTAGGGTCTCTTTTTTTGCTTATCTAAATGGACCTTTATCACTGAGCAAGACAGTTCATCATAAAAGACTAGTATTTTTACTACGTTGGTGGCAAACAAGCATACGGCCCGCCTGATGGTAAGCAGTCTCCGTAGCCAATGTACGCCTGCAACTCCAGAGGAGTTACATGCGCGTTGCCGACCATAACACCCCTCCCTCCCCTCCTCGAGCTCTGGCAACCTTACTCACCGGCAGGAACACAACACTATGAGTAGGGTCTAGTGTTATTTGGCGGCGGTTTTCTGTAAGGTGGAGGTACTTCCCCAGTTGGGCTCTGCTCTAGATCTGGAATGATATCCGCTGTGCTGTGCCCTACCACACAAAGCGAGATGACATTCACAGTGCCCATACCTCTTTTGTGGACTTAGTTTAAGGGCGTACCCGGGGGTACTGTGACGTCATGAAGTCGGCGGTATAAAGAAAATTAGTTTTCCCCTTTAAAGATACCATGTAGAGTGTCAAATGAAATCACTTGTGAGTATAGATTACAAATATACACGGTGTAACACGAGAAACCCAAAAGATGTTAATCACGCACTTCTAAGGCCAAAAGAAGGAAATAAATTTATATGAGTGTAGGTATGTAAATTTCGCGAAAAGTAAAATTTGTTTTCTTTCTTCCAATTTTTGAATGTATTTGTACATAAAAATTAATGTTATTGTAAAACTGGCACGAAAAATTATTTTTTACGTTTTTTTTGTAAAACCTAGTCTTTGCAAAGGTTACTTGTCACTTTTTGACATCCATCAATAAGGATATGTAGACAACGCCCTATAATGGCATCATCGCCTTCAAAAAGGCGTCTTGCACTAAGCTACAATACGATGTTTTTTAAACGCATTAACTCTGAAACTAGGCAAACCAGAAAAGTTTATATGACATTTTAGTCTCTACATGTGATTAGGAATACAAATGTTCCGCCGTGTATAACATACTATAACATTCTCACTACTTGGTCTAACAAATTAGAATAAAACGCCCAAAAAATTTACAGTACATACTGTACTTACATAAGTAAGAAAAAAGGACTTAAAAAAACTTTGTACTGCCGACTTTATGACGTCACAATAACTACCCCCACCATTTTCGCGCTTGCTCTCATATATTGCGCTCATATATTTGTGTTCAGGACATCAAACTGAATGCATTGATACCATATTCACCCATAACCGAAATGACATGAACGGAAAATAACCTAAAATCTGTGGGCCTACCGCGAAAACCCAATTTCGCAAATTGCGGGGATCTATCTCTTTTACTCTCAATAAGTCGTAATTAGAGTGACAGAGAAAAATGCCCGCAATTGACGAACTTCGATTTTCACGGTTGTAGCCCTGATTTGCCAGCCTACTATAGAGAAAAAGGCCCAAAAGGGAGGATCAAGCTAGTAGGTACGTATAAGTAGTAAGTACCTATAAATAGTAGGGGAGACTAAGAGGATTTTTTTTGGAGTTACTCGAGCTTGTCAGATTAAGACACTCATATCTTCATGATATCTAGCTACCCGTGGAGATCTACTTTTACCACTTCTAGCCGTCTGTATGATTGGGATGGCACGTGTAACTTAAAAAAAATCCCCTGCTGTACTCGGAGTCTACAACATTATGTCTCACTCGTACTATATGGTTACAGTATTCATATACTGACTTATTTATAGCATTCATATATTGGATTTATGACTATACTCATGTAGAGTCATAAAGTGGAATATCGCTTCTATCTTCTTATAGTTTATTGCACTCTGCAGATAGATACGAACGGACGGTACGTGGATAATGAAACAGCAAAATATTATTTCGGGAAATGGTTCTTAAATCATTTATATTTGAATATAATCGACGAAACTGAAGCCAACAACGTCGTTAAAAAATGCATGAGTGGTAAATATATTTATTTATTTAAACTTTATTGCACAAAAGAAAACCTTAATATACAAAAGGCATTATCTACCAAACCAGTCCACCTCTGAAACACGTGTGGAAATATCCAAATAAACCGCCGGTTGCCGACACCTACAGAGTACGATACCAGCGTGTCTTTGTAATGAGCGACCATATCGTGGTTATTTGCAGTGAACGAGCACATTACCGAGGACTGCCATCGAGCTGAACAAGTGAACAAGTGCTTAGATTTTGAATCCAAGATGGTAAGCTAAGTTACAGTAGAATCCGCTTAAGAATATTCTGAAAAAACCAAGTCAAAACGCTTCTTGAGTGGATTAAATGAAAAACTAATTCCAATCACTATTGTAAAATGAGAGAGAGATGAGAAATCGTATTCAACGTGAGCGTATTAAGCAATTTCTACTGAATTATGTATTTCAAATATGAGGAGAAACATCACCTTTACGTTAGTAATAAGTTACAAAACATCTGGTGGTATAATTACCTATATAACATTTAGTACGTTCACGTTTTGAACACATTTTAAAACATTTAAAACCGGGTCTATCGTGAACATCTTCTAACATCTGGCGCGAACAACTAACTGAATTGATCTTTATAAACCAAAAAGCGGCCAAGTGCGAGTCGGACTCGCCCATGAAGAGTTCCGTACCATTTATGACGTATTAAAAACAAACTACTTACTAGATCTCGTTCAAACCAATTTTCGGTGGAAGTTTTCATGGTAATGTATATCATATATTTTTTTTAGATTTTTCATTCTGTTATTTTAGAAGTTACGTGGGGGGGGGGGAGGGGACACACATTTTACCACTTTGGAAGTGTCTCTCGCGCAAACTATTCAGTTTAGAAAAAAATTATAGTAGAAACCTCAATATCATTTTTAAAGACCTATCCATAGATACCCCACACGTATGGGTTTGATGAAAAAAGATTTTTTGAGTTTCTGTTCTGAATATGGGGAACCCCCTAAAATTTATTGTTTTTTCTCTAATTTTTTGTAAAAATCCTAATGCGGTTCATAGAATACATCTACTTACCAAGTTTGAACAGTATAGCTCTTATAGTTTCGGAAAAAAGTGGCGGTGACATATTCGGACAGACAGACGGACATGACGAATCTATAAGGGTTCCGTTTTTTGCCATTTGGCTACGGAACCCTAAAAATTGTCTCCACAAAACGCCAATATTATCCTCGAGTTGTAGGTACGAGAAGCGATTTAAATCAGGAAACACCCCAGAAGTTTTAATAGGGATAGAAATACTTCAAATGTTTTCTTAAATATATTAATTGGTGCCGTTACTAGTTATTTATTTAATATATATTGCTCAATACATAAAGGTACAAATGGCAGTCTTAATGCCTTAAGGCATTCTCTACCAGTCAACCAATATGATAGGCAGTTATAGGTGGTTTGAGATGCTCGTCGACATATTACGCGGCCAAGTGGTTATGATTTTGGTGATTTAGCGTACGCGGGGCTCCTTGCCATGCCAGTATTGACGCGGCTGAAGCATAAGCGCAAGCCAGCATGTGCAGTGGAGAGTACCAGCTAACACTTGTGCTTTAATCGCAACAAAACGTTCGTTGTTTTAGGGACATAAAATAAAAACATATATTTTTTCTTTTACAGTATCGCGACCAGTGGGAAGTGTAGGCTAGGGTACACGAGCGGCCAGCCATATGTAATGTGCATTGACATCTTAGGAATATTAAGATATATGTCGATACACATGTTCTAAATTTGATATATGTCGACTATATACAACTAATGATGGAAAGATAGTTGTAAATATGTTTGTTTCTTATCTTATAATAAAAGAATTGTACGTGTCATATTAGCATTTTTATCTACACACATATCATAAACCTTCTATTAGGCCTTCAAAATCCGTAAATAATGGCCAACATTGCGATAAACTGATTGTTACAGCAAATTTCTTATCTGTTATAATGTTGTAATTGCTTCATAACCACATCAAAATCGATTTGGTAATGACATTCAAATCCGGAACATCTGAAAAAAAAAGAGAGACCACATGTGTTAGAATACAGACCCGTCTCTACTTGCCAAATTTCAGGGTTCTAAGACTTCAGGAAGTAGTCTATCTTTTCTATGACACGGGTTTCATATGGCTCGGACTGTAAAAATTAAGGTATGTATACAATCTAAAGTATAATAGATAGCCTAATAAAACTTACTCTCTCTACATATCTAGTACCTTAAAAATTCCAGCTCTCTAGCGTTATTCAAACCGAAACTACGAGGGTCCGAAAATACGACGAAACGTGCCGAGAAATTATAGGCACTGCACTTTGCCAAAGGTATCGTTTTGGCGGATAAATACATAATTGTAAAAATTTAATTACATTTCTGCTGTTATAAATTTTCAATGCACTACGAGTTTATATTTTTAACCTAAGTATTTATATCGATTAGCCCTTTCGCGCATGAGAGGAGGCCTGTGCCCAGCAGTGGGACGTATATAGGCTGAATTATTATTATTATTAGGGTGGAGAAGTGTCCACACATTTATACGATCGGTGTGTCATTTAATTGCAAAGTACAAAACAACATACAAAAGCTGGGATCCACATCAACCTTTTAGCCATTACATTTTAGCGAAAAAACAAAAAAAAAAAAAAAATAATAAGGCCTGATTCGTAACGGATTTGAAAAATTCAAAATGCTAGCACATAGCTCTAAAGACAGATATCCATCTTTTGTTTTTAATATATAATATATTGCTAATGTCTCCAAATTCTAGGCTTCGTTTTTCATTGCGTAAGAGCTGAAAAAAAAAAACAAAAAAAGATGAATCAACATGAACGCAGTGCACAGATTGTCGCCAAATGGATGGAAAATACACCGCGACCGAACTACTTCATCGCAAAACAATTCAAAATCCCAAGAAATACCGTTGATACTGTTCTAAACCGATACTTTGAGACCTTGTTTACCGCTTTGAAGCCTCGAACCGTAGTACATGGTGGTGCTCGTGATCCTAGGCTAGACAGGAAAATCAATAAGACGATTTGCAACAACTGAAGTATGTCCGAACGGGATATAGCTAAAAATAACTCTACAAGTCAGTCAATGGTGAGGCGTGCCAAGGAATGGGCTGCTATGAAGTCAAAAACGAAGCGAAAAGTGCCGAAAACATCAGAAAAGCAAAAACTCGCAATCTAAACCAGGTCTCGAAAGCTGTACGATTTTCTGGGTACAGACAATTTTCACTTGATTTTGGATGACGAAACCTATGTGAAGGCGGACTTTTCAACACTTCCTGGCAATCAGTTTTATGTTATAGCTGATGGAGAAAATCTTCCAGGTTCGGAAACTTCCGTAAGAATTGAGTAGTTTGGCTCTAAGTATCTGGTTTGGCAGGCAATTTGCCCATGCGGCGATCGTAGCAGTGTATATTCATTTTATACTGCTTTAAAAAAAACAATATATTTTTATCAATTAAACCACTAAGCTGACGGATACAGATTTTTCAAAGCCGTTACGAATCAGACCTTATATAATAATTAATTATTAATCAACGCATACTTGTTGCATACATCCAAATCGTTACAAATAGCAATACTGTTACTGACATCTATTGAGAATTAGAAAAACTAAAAAGCTGTAATCGATATGAGGTAGCAGTAGCATACATTATGAACTTATATTCATTTTTTATGAAACTAAAACGACCGTTTGAATGATGAATATGATGATAATTTAAAAGGAACCAAATATTGAATCCTGGCAGACGGTCAGAACACGAAGCCATACTTAAACAACATGCAGCCATGAATTGCTTACTAACAAAAAACGTAATCGAAAATCATAGATGGCGCTAGTAGTCGTATCAACTAAGGTGTGGATTCTGAATTGACCTTGGTCTGGCAAACAAACATTAAACATGAATCAAATATAAATAAACGAAACCCGAGAACACATCAACGTAATACCATCAACACCGTCCAAATTGGGAAGACGAAAAACCGAAACATAATTATAGATCATAGATGGCATTAGTAGTCATATCATATATGTAATAGTTTTACTTTTTGGTATTTATTTAAGGCTCTACGAAACATAATTGCAATGAATCTCTACTTTGTTTACTAAAACTCAGAACATCGAATTAACTGATTACACAGAACATCGAATTAACTGTTCTGATGTCATAACTGTAATTTTTCAGAAATTAATTAATTTATGAAAATTGCATTGCTACTACAGCAAAGTAGCAATGTATTTTTTTTTTTTTTTTTTTTTTTTTTTTTTCATAGAATATCTACAACGCATTTAAGTATTAAAAGCACCCGCAAGTATAGGGCACTAATTTAAAAGTAATTATTCGGTATTACCGGTAGATGGCACTAATCAAGATATGTAACCATAAGATAAATGGCGCTGTTAAAATTTTCCTACGAATCATGTGGTGATTTCGCAATAGCGGTGGTTAGGTAAGGTTCGGAGTTAGGTTAGGTTCTGAGTTAGGTTAGGTTCTGAGTTAGGTTAGGTTCTGAGTTAGGTTAGGTTCTGAGTTAGGTTAGGTTCTGAGTTAGGTTAGGTTCTGAGTTAGGTTAGGTTCTGAGTTAGGTTAGGTTCTGAGTTAGGTTAGGTTCTGAGTTAGGTTAGGTTCTGAGTTAGGTTAGGTTCTGAGTTAGGTTAGGTTCTGAGTTAGGTTAGGTTCTGAGTTAGGTTAGGTTCTGAGTTAGGTTAGGTTCTGAGTTAGGTTAGGTTCTGAGTTAGGTTAGGTTCTGAGTTAGGTTAGGTTCTGAGTTAGGTTAGGTTCTGAGTTAGGTTAGGTTCTGAGTTAGGTTAGGTTCTGAGTTAGGTTAGGTTCTGAGTTAGGTTAGGTTCTGAGTTAGGTTAGGTTCTGAGTTAGGTTAGGTTCTGAGTTAGGTTAGGTTCTGAGTTAGGTTAGGTTCTGAGTTAGGTTAGGTTCTGAGTTAGGTTAGGTTCTGAGTTAGGTTAGGTTCTGAGTTAGGTTAGGTTCTGAGTTAGGTTAGGTTCTGAGTTAGGTTAGGTTCTGAGTTAGGTTAGGTTCTGAGTTAGGTTAGGTTCTGAGTTAGGTTAGGTTCTGAGTTAGGTTAGGTTCTGAGTTAGGTTAGGTTCTGAGTTAGGTTAGGTTCTGAGTTAGGTTAGGTTCTGAGTTAGGTTAGGTTCTGAGTTAGGTTAGGTTCTGAGTTAGGTTAGGTTCTGAGTTAGGTTAGGTTCTGAGTTAGGTTAGGTTCTGAGTTAGGTTAGGTTCTGAGTTAGGTTAGGTTCTGAGTTAGGTTAGGTTCTGAGTTAGGTTAGGTTCTGAGTTAGGTTAGGTTCTGAGTTAGGTTAGGTTCTGAGTTAGGTTAGGTTCTGAGTTAGGTTAGGTTCTGAGTTAGGTTAGGTTCTGAGTTAGGTTAGGTTCTGAGTTAGGTTAGGTTCTGAGTTAGGTTATAGGGTTGATTCTCGGTAGATTTTGTTCAAATTTGGTACAGGGGCTTATTTTGACCTTATCTTTATATGGTATTTCGCGCTTGCTCAGAATCGTCCTGGGTCTGGGACCTCCCATACATTTTTTTTGAAAATTTTCAGTTTTTTGTTTTTTGCGAAAAATGTATTATATTTAGGCACTTGGTTTCCTAGCTACCCCAAAATTTCTCTAATTCTGCATCGAATGACACTTTTTTCAAGAAAATCGGTTAATAAATAAAGATTTTAGACCCGGGTTAGATTATTTTCGCACATTTTTTTGAAAAAAAAAGTTGTCCAAAAATTCTGAAAAAAATTCTATTTACACATTTGCTTAAATTCTGATATTACTAACGTAATATCTGACTGCTCGAATCTGACGTCCATTTTGCTCTATCTCTTACCGTTTCCGAGATATAGCGTCCTAAAGTTGCGAAATTTCTTAAAACATTGCTATTCCTGTTTATGCGGCGTCGTTGAATTATTTGTATGGAAATAGTGAAATCCGACTCACACTTGACCCTTTTTTCATAGAAATTGGATTTTATGTAATTATGGGTGAGTTTTTAGAGTTTGTATGTTCATATTTGGTACATAGTGACATGGCATAGTCTATATTGACATGATCTGTCAAACTGTTAAATTTGACAGTTTTTGAGAAAAAGTTTCACATTTTGTCATAGTTAAATAGAAATTGTCATTGTTAAGTATTTTTGACCAAAAGTGTCATAGTTGATGTATTTTGACAGTTTATGTAAAAATCTCGAAATTTGACAGTTTTAACAAAAATGTTTACTTGGAATAGCTATACAGCTGTATAAGATGACATGACCAAGTGCAAATTGACAAATTTTATCAAAACTATCATTTTTACAGTTTTTGAGATTTATATTGAAATAAAGTTATTTTTGAGTATAAGATGATATGATCAAGTGCAATTAAAGTGATTGGGGCAAGATTGAAAATATTGACAGTTTTTTGCCAGATTTGGTTCGTGCTTAGAAAAATAGTCATATTATTGTATGAGATGACATGGCCAAGTGCAAATTGACAGATTTAGACAAAATTGTCATTTTGACAGATTTTGTTCTAAAATGACATTTTGACAGTTTTTTGACCCAAAATGTCATTTTGACAGTTTTTGACACAAAATGACATTTTGACAGTTTTTAACCCAAAATGACATTTTGACAGTTTTTGACCCAAAAAGACATTTTGACAGTTTTTGACACAAAATGACATTTTGACAGTTTTTGACACAAAATGACATTTTGACAGTTTTTGACACAAAATGACATTTTGACAGTTTTTGACACAAAATGATATTTTGACAGTTTTTGACACAAAATGATATTTTGACAGTTTTTAACCCAAAATGTCATCTTGACAGTTTTTGACCCAAAATGACATTTTGAAAGTTTTTGACACAAAATGACATTTTGACAGTTTTTGACCCAAAATGACATTTTGACAGTTTTTGACCCAAAATGACATTTTGACAGTTTTTGACACAAAATGACATTTTGACAGTTTTTGACACAAAATGACATTTTGACAGTTTTTGACACAAAATGACATTTTGACAGTTTTTGACACAAAATGACATTTTGACAGTTTTTGACCCAGAATGACATTTTGACAGTTTTTGACACTAAATGACATTTTGACAGTTTTTGACACAAAATGACATTTTGACAGTTTTTGACCAAAACTGTCATTTTGACAGTTTTTGACAAAAAATGTCATTTTGACAGTTTTTGACACAAAATGACATTTTGACAGATATTGACTGACAATGACACTTTGACATGCTGACAATCTGCCATTCTGACATACTGACAGTTTCACAGTAAACTCGGTTATGGTGAAAATTTCAAAACTATTTTACACAAAAAGTAAGCATCACACGTTTACAGAGATAACTTTAATACTATTTTTTAGGGACTATAAGTACTATACAAACAAAAAACTATGGAAAAGTTGGCTAGGAAAAATTTCAATTTTGCAATGATAATTACGTCGATTACGTCGATCGCGGTGCTCCCGCGTTACCGTTATAGGGTTAATTCTCGGTAGATTTTGTTCAAATTTGGTATAGGGGCTTTTTTTGACCTTATCTTTCTATAGTATTTCGCGCTTGCTCAGAATCGCCCTGGGTCTGGGACCTCCCATACATTTTTTTTGAAAATTTTCAGTTTTTTGTTTTTTGCGAAAAATGTATTACATTTAGGCACTTGGTTTCCTAGCTACCCCAAAATTTCTCTAATTCTGCATCGAATGACACTTTTTTGAAGAAAATCGGTTAATAAATAAAGATTTTAGACCCGGGTTAGATTATTTTCGCAAATTTTTTTGAAAAAAAAAGTTGTCCAAAAATTCTGAAAAAAATTCTATCTATACATTTGCTTAAATTTTGATATTACTAACGTAATATCTGACTGCCCGAATCTGAAGTCCATTTTGCTCTATCTCTTACCGTTTCCGAGATATAGCGTCCTAAATTTGCGAGATTTCATAAAACATTGCTATTCCTGTTTATGCGGCGTCGATGAATTATTTGTATGGAAATAGTGAAATCCGACTCACACTTGACCCTTTTTTCATAGAAATTCGATTTTACGTAATTATGGGTGAGTTTATAGAGTTTGTATGTTCATATTTGGTACATAGTGACATGGCATTTTTGACACAAAATGACATTTTGACAGTTTTTGACACAAAATGACATTTTGAAAGTTTTTGAGACAAAATGACATTTTGACAGTTTTTGACCCAAAATGTAATTTTGACAGTTTTTGACACAAAATGACATTTTGACAGTTTTTGACACAAAATGACATTTTGACAGTTTTTGACACAATGACATTTTGACAGTTTTTGACACAAAATGACATTTTGACAGTTTTTGACACAAAATGACATTTTGACAGTTTTTGACCCAAAATGACATTTAGACAGTTTTTGACACAAAATGTAATTTTGACAGTTTTAGACACAAAATGACATTTTGACAGTTTTTGACAAAAAATGACATTTTGACAGTTTTTGACAAAAAATGACATTTTGACAGTTTTTGACACAAAATGACATTTTGACAGTTTTTGACCCAAAATGACATTTTGACAGTTTTTGACACAAAATGTCATTTTGACAGTTTTAGACACAAAATGACATTTTGAGTTTTTGACAAAAAATGACATTTTGACAGTTTTTGACACAAAATGACATTTTGACAGTTTTTGACACAAAATGACATTTTGACAGTTTTTGACACAAAATGACATTTTGACAGTTTTTGACACAAAATGACATTTTGACCGTTTTTGACACAAAATGACATTTTGACAGTTTGTGACACAAAAATGACATTTTGACAATCTGACAATCTGACATTCTGACATTCTGACAGTTTCACAGTTAGGTTAGGTTAGGTTAGGTTACTGACATTTAGACATTTTGACATTTAGGTTAGGTTAGGTTAGGTTAGGTTAGGTTAGGTTAGGTTAGGTTAGGTTAGGTTAGGTTAGGTTAGGTTAGGTTAGGTTAGGTTAGGTTAGGTTAGGTTAGGTTAGGTTAGGTTAGGTTAGGTTAGGTTTTTTTTTTTTTTTTTTTTTTTTTTTTTTTTTGTAAGGTTTTAAGTGTCAGTTGAAGACACAGGGCCCTCGCTAAGGATACGGGCGACCCTGTGTCCGAGGTGACATTTATGATGGGGTTTTTTATGTTTTATGCGATGCCGGGTCCGGCATCACCATCAGTCGGAACAATGGTGATGCTCGAGTTGAAGACCCGGCTTTATTGTTGTGATTTAGATGGACCCATGGTCCCCGCGTCAAAAACGGGCGACCATGGTTCCTGGTTGAGTTTTATGAAGAGTTAGGTTAGCAATGTTTGAGATTAGAGAATAGTTGTTTATAATTGGTTTGAAGTATGGTTAGTAGTTGATTTTTGTTTGTTTGGTTTGGTTTGCGTGGAATTTTTGGTTTAGTTTGGTTGTTGATTTTTGATTGTTAAAATTGGTTGTGGTTGGAGGGACCGCAGTAGAGATAGATGGATAAAGGCACTCAACGGACGCTGCTGCCCGTCCGCCGGTTTTCCCTTAGTCGCCTTTTACGACACCCACGGGACGAGATGGGGTGGTGCTATTCTAACGCCGGCACCACACGGCGAGGTTAGGTTAGGTTAGGTTAGGTTAGGTTAGGTTAGGTTAGGTTAGGTTAGGTTAGGTTAGGTTAGGTTAGGTTAGGTTAGGTTAGGTTAGGTTAGGTTAGGTTAGGTTAGGTTAGGTTAGGTTAGGTTAGGTTAGGTTAGGTTAGGTTAGGTTAGGTTAGGTTTTTTTTTTTTTTTTTTTTTTTTTTTATTTTATAAGGTTTTAAGTGTCAATTGAAGACACAGGGCCCTCGCTAGGGATACGGGCGACCCTGTGCCCGAGGTGACATTTGCGAGATGTTTCTTATGTTTTATGCGATGCCGGGTCCGGCATCACCATCAGACAAAACAATGGTGATGCTCAGTTTTTGGAGACCCGGCGTTGTTGATGTGATTTAGCTATTGGTGGACCCATGGTCCCCGCAATGAGTACGGGCGGCCATGGGCCCAGGTTGAGATTTGTAAATTTTTGTTGTGATTTATTATAATAAGGTTGAGATTTGAGAAATTTTTAGTTGTTGTGATTTTATTATTTTTTGATTTATTCGTAATTTTAGATTGATTTAGTTAGTAGTTTGTGAGTTGTTGTGATTTTTAGGTTATAATTGGTTTTGGTTGGAGGGACCGCAGTAGAGATTAATAGATGCCCACAACGGACGCTGCTGCCCGTCCGTCGGTATTCCCATAGTCGCCTTTTACGACACCCACGGGACGAGATGGGGTGGTGCTATTCTAACGCCGGCACCACACGGCGGGGTTAGGTTAGGTTAGGTTAGGTTAGGTTAGGTTAGGTTAGGTTAGGTTAGGTTAGGTTAGGTTAGGTTAGGTTAGGTTAGGTTAGGTTAGGTTAGGTTAGGTTAGGTTAGGTTAGGTTAGGTTAGGTTAGGTTTTTTTTTTTTTTTTTTTTGAGTTAAAACTATGTATAGTTCCAACGGCCCTCGCGAGGGATACGGGCGACCGTTGGACATAAATCAGTAGAGGTTCCCGCTGGTGATACGGGTAGCCTATTATTTGTTCAATACGATATGTTATTTTGTCCTTTTGTAAATTATGCTGAATTACTATTTCTTCTATATTTTTACTTATATGTTGTACGCGTTATGTGTTGTTAAATTTCTTCAAGGTATTTATGATATAGTTAATATGGTTTACAAATGAATCTTTGACTGCTTCTTTTTGGATTATTTCCTCTAAGTTATATGGATTTATTCTATTTATCTCACATAGTATTTCGTGATTCAGTCTTGTATTTGCGTACCTTGGGCAACTTTCCAATAGATGCTTCATCGTCTGTGGTGAGTTATCGTCGCATGGACACGTATTTGTGTCTGTTATGTGATGCCTCTTGAGATAGGTCTTATTGTACCCGTGTCCAGTAATAATTTGTGTCATTTGGAAGGTCATTTCGAAATTTTTCCTAAAAGTTGTTATATGCTCCATAGTCGGTAGCCATTGTTTTATATGTGTTCCTGTTGTACATGTTTGATATGTGGTGTCCTGCATTTTTATTGTGTCAGTGTGTAGGTTTCTTTTGTGGTAGGATAACGGAAATTTGACATAATCCGGTGCTTTGTGCTGTGAGGCAGCTAGTTTAGCTACCATGTCAGCCTCCTCGTTGCCAAGAAGACCAGCATGTGCCTTTATCCATCGGAATTGAATGTTGTGACCTTGCTCTCTAATTTGGACTATATGTTTATGTGCCCTATTTATTATGGCATTTGTACTATTCCTATTAGTTAATTCGAGAAGTGCAGCTTTTGAATCTGAAAATATTGTTGCTTGTTCCAAGCCGAGCGTGCAACACAAAAGGCACGCCACTTCAATTGCAAGACACTCAGCTTGGAACACAGTGCAGCTATTGTGCAATTTCAGTTTCTTTTGAGTGTTACGTCCATTGGGGTAGTGAATTATTACTGCGGCACCTACTACTCCATCGTGTTTGCTGCCATCCGTATAAATACGGTGCATGTCGGTGGAGTAGTAGGGTTCCAGATCATTGATATTATTAATGTCTTTTATGTCTATGTGAGGTCGACGGGCAGGGTGTAGAAGTTCGGTGACGGGCGCTCTTTTATCATATGTAACATCCTTAGGTAAGTAATCTGTAACTAATGATCGTTTGACTTTTTCTATAGATGCTACTTCTCTTACTTTGTCGGGTAAGGGTGTTAATCCCGCTAGTGCTATCGAGGGGATAGTGGGCAGAGTTCTAAAACCATGTAGTATTTTAACGGCAAATCCACGTTGTAAGCTCAGTAAACTGTTACAAACCTTTTTATACTTTGTTGCATGCCCCCAAATTTCGGCCGCATATGTAATTATTGGTTCGATTACTTGTCTGTAGATGGTGTTGATATTGGAGGCATGCACCCCCCACGTAGGTTTGACAAAAATGCACAGTCTCTTATAGATCGCTTGCGCCTTTTTGATTATATACTCTGTGTGCCTGATAAAGTTCAAATGCTGATCAACAATAACGCCCAGCAATTTAAAGTGTGTGTCAAAAGGTATATGTATATTGTCCATATGAATCCTGGCAGCTTTGGCCTTCGGAGTGTAGGCGATCATCTTAGTTTTTTGGGGGCCGAACTTTAATTTATTGTCTATACCCCATTGATAGACTGTTTGTAATAAGTTGTTGGCATTGAGTTCCAGATCTTCAATATCCTTACCTGAACAAACCAGCAATATGTCATCAGCGTAAGCTTGGACATAATTGCCATCAGCCAGGTCTTGCTCTAATAAGGTGTCTACAATAGCGTTCCAGAAGATGGGTCCAAGTACCGAGCCTTGGATACATCCTCTGGTCTGCTCTTTTGTCACTGTAACGTCGGAGTAATTTAACGTTATTTTGCGGTCAGTGAGGTAACTGCAGATTATTTTCAATAAATTGTGTGGACAGTTTATGTCTGAAAGCCTCTTTATCAGTGCAGGCCACCAGGCATTGTCAAAAGCTCCTGCAATATCGAGTGATATGGCAACTACTAGTCGATTGTTGCTTTTACATTGCTTGAGCTTAGAGATAGCACTATTAAGGGCATCAGTGGTGGAGCGCTGTTCCCTGAAACCATATTGTTTATTGCTGCAGGCATTGTTCATTTGCATATAGTAGGTAAGTCTGGTGGATATTAGTTTCTCGAGTATCTTCCCAAAAACATTAATTAGGCCAATAGGTCGGTAGGCGGATGTTTCTTTGTAATTTACTTTATTTGGTTTCGGAATTGTTCTGATGTATGCAGTCTTCCAGGGAACAGGAAAGTATTTAAGCGTTAAACATCTATTATATACTTTGGTTATGGTTTCAGGGTAGCATTCGATGTAGTATTTGCAGATGTCCGCAGTAAGGTGGTCCATGCCTGGTGCCCTTTTAGGGCTCATGCTTTTAATTATTTCTATTATTTCTTGGATATCAAATTGTGGTTCGTTATTTTCTATTGCAGGTTCATTATTTACAATATTATTAATTACTATTTCTTTTATTTGCAGGTGGTGCGGAGAGTCGTCGGCAGCGGTGTCTTCAGGGAAGAACTTTGCAGCGAGTTTTTTCCGCAGTGTCCAGGATAGATGTCGTGTAAGTACCGTTATCTGTTTTTAAAGTAACCGGCGGTTGCGGTTGTGGTGAGCTCTTCAGTAGGCGATTCGTGACGGACCACACGTCATCCTTACCCTGGCGGCTACAGAAATCTCTGAAGTGGTCTGCTGATGTTTTTCTGATCTTGTTAGAGTATTCCGCTCTGGCATCGTGGAGCTCTTTCAAGATATTGGTAATGTCTTTTTTGCCTCTTTTCAGGTCCTGTAGGCGATGGTGCAAGGATATCACCTTCTTCTTCATGTTGTTTAACTCTTCTGTCCACCACGGAATCTTTTGGTGAGGTTTTTTAATGGTAAGTGTAGCGTCACAAGTTTTTAAAATTACGTTGGTCATATTGTTTATGTATTCATCTAGTCCATTACAATCAAGTTCGTCAATTTCAGTCCCGTGTATATTACTAGCTTCAACATTTTCCTTTAGTTTGGTTATGAAATTTTCCCAATTAGTTCGATCGGTATGATATTTATACGTAGATGTCGATTTTTTCTTTTTATTTCGTGTTAGTTCAGATCTGATTTTGAACTCGATTCCGTGGTGGTCAGAAGAAGGTATTATTTCGTCGTTAACCTTCCAGTCTAGAACCTTATTCGCAGTGCATGGAGTAGCGAAGGTGAGATCAACTATGGATTCTCGTGTCTGGTTATGAGTAACTGTCTCGAATGTTGGTTCGTTGCCCACATTACAGCTGATCAGGTCGAAATTGACAGCTAAGTCGTGTATGTCTCTCCCTCGTTCATTGTTTCTCACAGACCCCCATGTCGTGTGCCAGCCGTTGAAGTCCCCGCATACGATGAGCTCCCTGTTTACATACTTTTGGAGGAATTGCTCCAGGTGCGTTATCGTACGCGCGGGATCTTCGTTTGGTTCAACATAGACAGAGACAATTAGCAGCTTTTTGTTGTTGTCCACGGTGAGCTCGACTGCAATAAAATTTGTAGTGTCGAATTGAGTCAGCCCTATGTACCCACCTAGTTTTTTCTTTATGGCAATGCAAGCTTTAGTCCTGCTACTATTTTCGCTATGTTGATATATGTCGTAACCTTCGATATCATTGACTAGCGTTTTGTTTTTACCAACATACGGTTCAGCTATACATATTACATCATTTTCGTTGTCTTTGATATATTGCAGTAGTTCCTGCATAGCATTATGTCCCTTGCCTATGTTGCATTGTATTACTGTGATGTGTTGTAGTTGTGTCCTATTATTGTTTACAGTGGGGAGGCCTTTAGCAATACCGGATTGAGATCCTAGCTATGCGATCCCATTTGATCCATTCTGGACATTGTTGGCTGAATGCAACATGGCTGTGTACTTTGCCCAGCTCACGACAATTGGTGCAGCATGGGACTGTGAAACTTTTGGGGCAGGTGCGGGTATCATGTGCATCAGCACAGTGTCCGCATTTGCTGTTGGACTGACAGTTAGCCGCGCGGTGACCAAAGCCCATGCATTTAAAACATTGCATGATCGGCGATTGATCCACCGCGAGGACAGACTGGTATCCAACCTTTACCTTCTGAAGGAGCATCTGTTTGTATAGCTGCGGGCTGACTTCAATTACGACATTTTTGGTCATGTCATTGCGTCCTTTGACAATTCGCATATATTTTACATGTTGGTTCTCAACACCAACGCAGTCCATGAGTCTGGAATTTTGTTTAATTATGGCATTTACTATACGCTCATTGGCGTTGTCGTTTATGACACCTAAAAGTTTTATGCTGGGATTGCGGAGTTGAGGAACCCCGACCGTTACACCTGCAGTCTTTTCTTTAATGGCAGAGCTGAGTGTGTGTCTGTCATTCTCGGTCTCACAATTGATGACTACTTTGTTATTTTTTGTGTGGCGTACGCTTTTGATACCCACACCCAGTTCTACCAGATCAACTTTCTTTTGGACTTCATTCAGAGCGTCCCTGCTCTCCTTCCGAGGATCCAGCGATTCTAGTATAACAGCATAGCTGGTATCCTGAGTACTTTTAGCGCTGGACCTGTTCTTAGGTATGGAGGGTGCCCTGCGTGCCGCATCAGCAAAAGTAGTCCCCGAGGCCCTTGCTCCAGCTTCCACGCTCGTTTCTGTGCGAGCTCTCTTCTTCGCTTTCTTGCTAAGAACCTCGGTAAAGCCTTCATTATTTTCCTCCTCATTCTCTTCATCCAACGGTCGCGTTAAGCAAAATACTACCAGCTCGTTGACTTTCTTTTGCTCATCAACAAGCTTTTCTATATTAGTCTGGACACCGTTAATTATTTCTGCTTTTAGCTTCTCCGCATATAGCTGCGACGCATCATTGGTGTTAGTCGGAGCGCCAACAGCGGTCGCATTGTCCTCATCTTCTGTTTGAGTGGCGAAGTTTCTGTGTGCGATCAATGTCGCATGATCGGACAGTCTGGTCTGATTACGTATGGGTGGTGGGCTCTTGGCATCCTCAATCACTTGCCGGATCTCCTTTATTTTCGCTGGTTGCATATCGTACTTGGAGATATGCATCATTCGGTCTATCGCCTTTGATATCTCCCGTGACGCTCTTGAGATGGTGATCTTATTTACCCTATTCACGCTTTTATCCTCATTGACCGCCCTGTCAATGAGCTTGGCCAAATTACCAACAACGGAGAAGAACGTATCAATATCAGTGACTTCTGATGCATATGCGCCAAGCTCGATCGTGTCTTCTGGCTTGATCTTTTTTACGTTCTTCACTTTTGGCTTACCTTGCTGGACCTGTGCTGTATTCTGCAACTGCAAATCTGGCAATGGCTGTTGCGACTGCGGCAGCGGGAGGGTTTGTGGTTGCGGCTGTTGTTGCTGCGATCGCGGCTGCAGCCGCGGCTGCGGCTGCGGCCGCGATTGCGGTTGCTGAAGGGGTGGGGACGCAGCTAAAATGTCCGTGTTTGTGCAGGGTTGTCCGGCCCGTATTACAGTCACATCATCTGTTGCATTCTGTGTGGTTGTAGAGTCATGGCTTAGATTAAGCGGCTCCATCTCGCAAGAACTATCGATGTTAAATGCAACTGCTGGTCTGTGGATGCCGAAAGATTCTGTTTCGGCTTCCGTTCCATCAGTGCGTCCGAGCGAGAAGGTGGCATCTGTGACATGACTATTCAGCTCAGGCATATCCATGTTGATGAGTCTCACTTTGCACGTGTTGGTAAAGGTTATATCTCGCCCATCAACATGATGCTGAGAAGCCTCCGGCTGTTTTTGGGGAGTCTCCTGCTGGTCCTGAGTGGCCTGCTGCTGTACCTGAGGATTGTCTTGAGCACATTGATGCTCCTGTTGAACTTGCTGTGGCTCGTCCTGAGCATTCTGCTGGTCTTGCGCTGCAGATCGCAAGCGCTTTTTCACAGGTGAGCGAAATACCATTTCAGAAATATGTGAGTATTAGGAGAAAACTTTGGGGGGGGGGAGGTAAGAAAAACTTGTGTTGTAAATAGAAAGAATAAATTTTTTAATGTGCAAGAGTGAAAAAACGATGAGAATCTACAGGTGGGAAAAGAAGTTATGAGGAGTTATATTAATAATTTTGAGTGAAACAAAGAAAAATTTAAGAAAATTAAAAGTTTTGTTCAAGAAAAGTAATCGGAAAATTTTAAATTATATATCAAAAGATGCGCCTTAGCAAAAGGATTGTTACAAAGAAGAAACGATGTTGATATCTAGAACAGAAGAGAAGTTATGAATTTTTAAAGAAGTAAAATTTTGAGAAAAATAGAAAAAATTGAATATCTCGAGAACGGAAGGGGGGGGGAAAGTGGGGATAGTACCAAAAGATGGGGAAAAATTTTCTCTATCTATGTCCAAAATATGAAAATTCTAGGTGGAAGTATAGTCACTTTTAAAAAGCTTGGTTAGGTTAGGTTCGGTTAGGTTAGGTTAGGTTAGGTTAGGTTAGGTTAGGTTAGGTTAGGTTAGGTTAGGTTAGGTTAGGTTAGGTTAGGTTAGGTTAGGTTAGGTTAGGTTAGGTTAGGTTAGGTTAGGTTAGGTTAGGTTAGGTTAGGTTAGGTTAGGTTAGGTTAGGTTAGGTTAGGTTAGGTTAGGTTAGGTTAGGTTAGGTTAGGTTAGGTTAGGTTAGGTTAGGTTAGGTTAGGTTAGGTTAGGTTAGGTTAGGTTAGGTTAGGTTAGGTTAGGTTAGGTTAGGTTAGGTTAGGTTAGGTTAGGTTAGGTTAGGTTAGGTTAGGTTAGGTTAGGTTAGGTTAGGTTAGGTTAGGTTAGGTTAGGTTAGGTTAGGTTAGGTTAGGTTAGGTTAGGTTAGGTTAGGTTAGGTTAGGTTAGGTTAGGTTAGGTTAGGTTAGGTTAGGTTAGGTTAGGTTAGGTTAGGTTAGGTTAGGTTAGGTTAGGTTAGGTTAGGTTAGGTTAGGTTAGGTTAGGTTAGGTTAGGTTAGGTTAGGTTAGGTTAGGTTAGGTTAGGTTAGGTTAGGTTAGGTTAGGTTAGGTTAGGTTAGGTTAGGTTAGGTTAGGTTAGGTTAGGTTAGGTTAGGTTAGGTTAGGTTAGGTTAGGTTAGGTTAGGTTAGGTTAGGTTAGGTTAGGTTAGGTTAGGTTAGGTTAGGTTAGGTTAGGTTAGGTTAGGTTAGGTTAGGTTAGGTTAGGTTAGGTTAGGTTAGGTTAGGTTAGGTTAGGTTAGGTTAGGTTAGGTTAGGTTAGGTTAGGTTAGGTTAGGTTAGGTTAGGTTAGGTTAGGTTAGGTTAGGTTAGGTTAGGTTAGGTTAGGTTAGGTTAGGTTAGGTTAGGTTAGGTTAGGTTAGGTTAGGTTAGGTTAGGTTAGGTTAGGTTAGGTTAGGTTAGGTTAGGTTAGGTTAGGTTAGGTTAGGTTAGGTTAGGTTAGGTTAGGTTAGGTTATAGGGTTGATTCTCGGTAGATTTTGTTCAAATTTGGTACAGGGGCTTATTTTGACCTTATCTTTATATGGTATTTCGCGCTTGCTCAGAATCGTCCTGGGTCTGGGACCTCCCATACATTTTTTTTGAAAATTTTCAGTTTTTTGTTTTTTGCGAAAAATGTATTATATTTAGGCACTTGGTTTCCTAGCTACCCCAAAATTTCTCTAATTCTGCATCGAATGACACTTTTTTCAAGAAAATCGGTTAATAAATAAAGATTTTAGACCCGGGTTAGATTATTTTCGCACATTTTTTTTAAAAAAAAAAAAAAAAAAGTTGTCCAAAAATTCTGAAAAAAATTCTATTTACACATTTGCTTAAATTCTGATATTACTAACGTAATATCTGACTGCTCGAATCTGACGTCCATTTTGCTCTATCTCTTACCGTTTCCGAGATATAGCGTCCTAAAGTTGCGAAATTTCTTAAAACATTGCTATTCCTGTTTATGCGGCGTCGTTGAATTATTTGTATGGAAATAGTGAAATCCGACTCACACTTGACCCTTTTTTCATAGAAATTGGATTTTATGTAATTATGGGTGAGTTTTTAGAGTTTGTATGTTCATATTTGGTACATAGTGACATGGCATAGTCTATATTGACATGATCTGTCAAACTGTTAAATTTGACAGTTTTTGAGAAAAAGTTTCACATTTTGTCATAGTTAAATAGAAATTGTCATTGTTAAGTATTTTTGACCAAAAGTGTCATAGTTGATGTATTTTGACAGTTTATGTAAAAATCTCGAAATTTGACAGTTTTAACAAAAATGTTTACTTGGAATAGCTATACAGCTGTATAAGATGACATGACCAAGTGCAAATTGACAAATTTTATCAAAACTATCATTTTTACAGTTTTTGAGATTTATATTGAAATAAAGTTATTTTTGAGTATAAGATGATATGATCAAGTGCAATTAAAGTGATTGGGGCAAGATTGAAAATATTGACAGTTTTTTGCCAGATTTGGTTCGTGCTTAGAAAAATAGTCATATTATTGTATGAGATGACATGGCCAAGTGCAAATTGACAGATTTAGACAAAATTGTCATTTTGACAGATTTTGTTCTAAAATGACATTTTGACAGTTTTTGACCCAAAATGTCATTTTGACAGTTTTTGACACAAAATGACATTTTGACAGTTTTTAACCCAAAATGACATTTTGACAGTTTTTGACCCAAAAAGACATTTTGACAGTTTTTGACACAAAATGACATTTTGACAGTTTTTGACACAAAATGACATTTTGACAGTTTTTGACACAAAATGACATTTTGACAGTTTTTGACACAAAATGATATTTTGACAGTTTTTGACACAAAATGATATTTTGACAGTTTTTAACCCAAAATGTCATCTTGACAGTTTTTGACCCAAAATGACATTTTGAAAGTTTTTGACACAAAATGACATTTTGACAGTTTTTGACCCAAAATGACATTTTGACAGTTTTTGACCCAAAATGACATTTTGACAGTTTTTGACACAAAATGACATTTTGACAGTTTTTGACACAAAATGACATTTTGACAGTTTTTGACACAAAATGACATTTTGACAGTTTTTGACACAAAATGACATTTTGACAGTTTTTGACCCAGAATGACATTTTGACAGTTTTTGACACTAAATGACATTTTGACAGTTTTTGACACAAAATGACATTTTGACAGTTTTTGACCAAAACTGTCATTTTGACAGTTTTTGACAAAAAATGTCATTTTGACAGTTTTTGACACAAAATGACATTTTGACAGATATTGACTGACAATGACACTTTGACATGCTGACAATCTGCCATTCTGACATACTGACAGTTTCACAGTAAACTCGGTTATGGTGAAAATTTCAAAACTATTTTACACAAAAAGTAAGCATCACACGTTTACAGAGATAACTTTAATACTATTTTTTAGGGACTATAAGTACTATACAAACAAAAAACTATGGAAAAGTTGGCTAGGAAAAATTTCAATTTTGCAATGATAATTACGTCGATTACGTCGATCGCGGTGCTCCCGCGTTACCGTTATAGGGTTAATTCTCGGTAGATTTTGTTCAAATTTGGTATAGGGGCTTTTTTTGACCTTATCTTTCTATAGTATTTCGCGCTTGCTCAGAATCGCCCTGGGTCTGGGACCTCCCATACATTTTTTTTGAAAATTTTCAGTTTTTTGTTTTTTGCGAAAAATGTATTACATTTAGGCACTTGGTTTCCTAGCTACCCCAAAATTTCTCTAATTCTGCATCGAATGACACTTTTTTGAAGAAAATCGGTTAATAAATAAAGATTTTAGACCCGGGTTAGATTATTTTCGCAAATTTTTTTGAAAAAAAAAGTTGTCCAAAAATTCTGAAAAAAATTCTATCTATACATTTGCTTAAATTTTGATATTACTAACGTAATATCTGACTGCCCGAATCTGAAGTCCATTTTGCTCTATCTCTTACCGTTTCCGAGATATAGCGTCCTAAATTTGCGAGATTTCATAAAACATTGCTATTCCTGTTTATGCGGCGTCGATGAATTATTTGTATGGAAATAGTGAAATCCGACTCACACTTGACCCTTTTTTCATAGAAATTCGATTTTACGTAATTATGGGTGAGTTTATAGAGTTTGTATGTTCATATTTGGTACATAGTGACATGGCATTTTTGACACAAAATGACATTTTGACAGTTTTTGACACAAAATGACATTTTGAAAGTTTTTGAGACAAAATGACATTTTGACAGTTTTTGACCCAAAATGTAATTTTGACAGTTTTTGACACAAAATGACATTTTGACAGTTTTTGACACAAAATGACATTTTGACAGTTTTTGACACAATGACATTTTGACAGTTTTTGACACAAAATGACATTTTGACAGTTTTTGACACAAAATGACATTTTGACAGTTTTTGACCCAAAATGACATTTAGACAGTTTTTGACACAAAATGTAATTTTGACAGTTTTAGACACAAAATGACATTTTGACAGTTTTTGACAAAAAATGACATTTTGACAGTTTTTGACAAAAAATGACATTTTGACAGTTTTTGACACAAAATGACATTTTGACAGTTTTTGACCCAAAATGACATTTTGACAGTTTTTGACACAAAATGTCATTTTGACAGTTTTAGACACAAAATGACATTTTGAGTTTTTGACAAAAAATGACATTTTGACAGTTTTTGACACAAAATGACATTTTGACAGTTTTTGACACAAAATGACATTTTGACAGTTTTTGACACAAAATGACATTTTGACAGTTTTTGACACAAAATGACATTTTGACCGTTTTTGACACAAAATGACATTTTGACAGTTTGTGACACAAAAATGACATTTTGACAATCTGACAATCTGACATTCTGACATTCTGACAGTTTCACAGTTAGGTTAGGTTAGGTTAGGTTACTGACATTTAGACATTTTGACATTTAGGTTAGGTTAGGTTAGGTTAGGTTAGGTTAGGTTAGGTTAGGTTAGGTTAGGTTAGGTTAGGTTAGGTTAGGTTAGGTTAGGTTAGGTTAGGTTAGGTTAGGTTAGGTTAGGTTAGGTTAGGTTAGGTTAGGTTTTTTTTTTTTTTTTTTTTTTTTTTTTTTTTTGTAAGGTTTTAAGTGTCAGTTGAAGACACAGGGCCCTCGCTAAGGATACGGGCGACCCTGTGTCCGAGGTGACATTTATGATGGGGTTTTTTATGTTTTATGCGATGCCGGGTCCGGCATCACCATCAGTCGGAACAATGGTGATGCTCGAGTTGAAGACCCGGCTTTATTGTTGTGATTTAGATGGACCCATGGTCCCCGCGTCAAAAACGGGCGACCATGGTTCCTGGTTGAGTTTTATGAAGAGTTAGGTTAGCAATGTTTGAGATTAGAGAATAGTTGTTTATAATTGGTTTGAAGTATGGTTAGTAGTTGATTTTTGTTTGTTTGGTTTGGTTTGCGTGGAATTTTTGGTTTAGTTTGGTTGTTGATTTTTGATTGTTAAAATTGGTTGTGGTTGGAGGGACCGCAGTAGAGATAGATGGATAAAGGCACTCAACGGACGCTGCTGCCCGTCCGCCGGTTTTCCCTTAGTCGCCTTTTACGACACCCACGGGACGAGATGGGGTGGTGCTATTCTAACGCCGGCACCACACGGCGAGGTTAGGTTAGGTTAGGTTAGGTTAGGTTAGGTTAGGTTAGGTTAGGTTAGGTTAGGTTAGGTTAGGTTAGGTTAGGTTAGGTTAGGTTAGGTTAGGTTAGGTTAGGTTAGGTTAGGTTAGGTTAGGTTAGGTTAGGTTAGGTTAGGTTAGGTTAGGTTAGGTTAGGTTAGGTTAGGTTAGGTTAGGTTAGGTTAGGTTAGGTTAGGTTAGGTTAGGTTAGGTTAGGTTAGGTTAGGTTAGGTTAGGTTAGGTTAGGTTAGGTTAGGTTAGGTTAGGTTAGGTTAGGTTAGGTTAGGTTAGGTTAGGTTAGGTTAGGTTAGGTTAGGTTAGGTTAGGTTAGGTTAGGTTAGGTTAGGTTAGGTTAGGTTAGGTTAGGTTAGGTTAGGTTAGGTTAGGTTAGGTTAGGTTAGGTTAGGTTAGGTTAGGTTAGGTTAGGTTATAGGGTTGATTCTCGGTAGATTTTGTTCAAATTTGGTACAGGGGCTTATTTTGACCTTATCTTTATATGGTATTTCGCGCTTGCTCAGAATCGTCCTGGGTCTGGGACCTCCCATACATTTTTTTTGAAAATTTTCAGTTTTTTGTTTTTTGCGAAAAATGTATTATATTTAGGCACTTGGTTTCCTAGCTACCCCAAAATTTCTCTAATTCTGCATCGAATGACACTTTTTTCAAGAAAATCGGTTAATAAATAAAGATTTTAGACCCGGGTTAGATTATTTTCGCACATTTTTTTGAAAAAAAAAAGTTGTCCAAAAATTCTGAAAAAAATTCTATTTACACATTTGCTTAAATTCTGATATTACTAACGTAATATCTGACTGCTCGAATCTGACGTCCATTTTGCTCTATCTCTTACCGTTTCCGAGATATAGCGTCCTAAAGTTGCGAAATTTCTTAAAACATTGCTATTCCTGTTTATGCGGCGTCGTTGAATTATTTGTATGGAAATAGTGAAATCCGACTCACACTTGACCCTTTTTTCATAGAAATTGGATTTTATGTAATTATGGGTGAGTTTTTAGAGTTTGTATGTTCATATTTGGTACATAGTGACATGGCATAGTCTATATTGACATGATCTGTCAAACTGTTAAATTTGACAGTTTTTGAGAAAAAGTTTCACATTTTGTCATAGTTAAATAGAAATTGTCATTGTTAAGTATTTTTGACCAAAAGTGTCATAGTTGATGTATTTTGACAGTTTATGTAAAAATCTCGAAATTTGACAGTTTTAACAAAAATGTTTACTTGGAATAGCTATACAGCTGTATAAGATGACATGACCAAGTGCAAATTGACAAATTTTATCAAAACTATCATTTTTACAGTTTTTGAGATTTATATTGAAATAAAGTTATTTTTGAGTATAAGATGATATGATCAAGTGCAATTAAAGTGATTGGGGCAAGATTGAAAATATTGACAGTTTTTTGCCAGATTTGGTTCGTGCTTAGAAAAATAGTCATATTATTGTATGAGATGACATGGCCAAGTGCAAATTGACAGATTTAGACAAAATTGTCATTTTGACAGATTTTGTTCTAAAATGACATTTTGACAGTTTTTGACCCAAAATGTCATTTTGACAGTTTTTGACACAAAATGACATTTTGACAGTTTTTAACCCAAAATGACATTTTGACAGTTTTTGACCCAAAAAGACATTTTGACAGTTTTTGACACAAAATGACATTTTGACAGTTTTTGACACAAAATGACATTTTGACAGTTTTTGACACAAAATGACATTTTGACAGTTTTTGACACAAAATGATATTTTGACAGTTTTTGACACAAAATGATATTTTGACAGTTTTTAACCCAAAATGTCATCTTGACAGTTTTTGACCCAAAATGACATTTTGAAAGTTTTTGACACAAAATGACATTTTGACAGTTTTTGACCCAAAATGACATTTTGACAGTTTTTGACCCAAAATGACATTTTGACAGTTTTTGACACAAAATGACATTTTGACAGTTTTTGACACAAAATGACATTTTGACAGTTTTTGACACAAAATGACATTTTGACAGTTTTTGACACAAAATGACATTTTGACAGTTTTTGACCCAGAATGACATTTTGACAGTTTTTGACACTAAATGACATTTTGACAGTTTTTGACACAAAATGACATTTTGACAGTTTTTGACCAAAACTGTCATTTTGACAGTTTTTGACAAAAAATGTCATTTTGACAGTTTTTGACACAAAATGACATTTTGACAGATATTGACTGACAATGACACTTTGACATGCTGACAATCTGCCATTCTGACATACTGACAGTTTCACAGTAAACTCGGTTATGGTGAAAATTTCAAAACTATTTTACACAAAAAGTAAGCATCACACGTTTACAGAGATAACTTTAATACTATTTTTTAGGGACTATAAGTACTATACAAACAAAAAACTATGGAAAAGTTGGCTAGGAAAAATTTCAATTTTGCAATGATAATTACGTCGATTACGTCGATCGCGGTGCTCCCGCGTTACCGTTATAGGGTTAATTCTCGGTAGATTTTGTTCAAATTTGGTATAGGGGCTTTTTTTGACCTTATCTTTCTATAGTATTTCGCGCTTGCTCAGAATCGCCCTGGGTCTGGGACCTCCCATACATTTTTTTTGAAAATTTTCAGTTTTTTGTTTTTTGCGAAAAATGTATTACATTTAGGCACTTGGTTTCCTAGCTACCCCAAAATTTCTCTAATTCTGCATCGAATGACACTTTTTTGAAGAAAATCGGTTAATAAATAAAGATTTTAGACCCGGGTTAGATTATTTTCGCAAATTTTTTTGAAAAAAAAAGTTGTCCAAAAATTCTGAAAAAAATTCTATCTATACATTTGCTTAAATTTTGATATTACTAACGTAATATCTGACTGCCCGAATCTGAAGTCCATTTTGCTCTATCTCTTACCGTTTCCGAGATATAGCGTCCTAAATTTGCGAGATTTCATAAAACATTGCTATTCCTGTTTATGCGGCGTCGATGAATTATTTGTATGGAAATAGTGAAATCCGACTCACACTTGACCCTTTTTTCATAGAAATTCGATTTTACGTAATTATGGGTGAGTTTATAGAGTTTGTATGTTCATATTTGGTACATAGTGACATGGCATTTTTGACACAAAATGACATTTTGACAGTTTTTGACACAAAATGACATTTTGAAAGTTTTTGAGACAAAATGACATTTTGACAGTTTTTGACCCAAAATGTAATTTTGACAGTTTTTGACACAAAATGACATTTTGACAGTTTTTGACACAAAATGACATTTTGACAGTTTTTGACACAATGACATTTTGACAGTTTTTGACACAAAATGACATTTTGACAGTTTTTGACACAAAATGACATTTTGACAGTTTTTGACCCAAAATGACATTTAGACAGTTTTTGACACAAAATGTAATTTTGACAGTTTTAGACACAAAATGACATTTTGACAGTTTTTGACAAAAAATGACATTTTGACAGTTTTTGACAAAAAATGACATTTTGACAGTTTTTGACACAAAATGACATTTTGACAGTTTTTGACCCAAAATGACATTTTGACAGTTTTTGACACAAAATGTCATTTTGACAGTTTTAGACACAAAATGACATTTTGAGTTTTTGACAAAAAATGACATTTTGACAGTTTTTGACACAAAATGACATTTTGACAGTTTTTGACACAAAATGACATTTTGACAGTTTTTGACACAAAATGACATTTTGACAGTTTTTGACACAAAATGACATTTTGACCGTTTTTGACACAAAATGACATTTTGACAGTTTGTGACACAAAAATGACATTTTGACAATCTGACAATCTGACATTCTGACATTCTGACAGTTTCACAGTTAGGTTAGGTTAGGTTAGGTTACTGACATTTAGACATTTTGACATTTAGGTTAGGTTAGGTTAGGTTAGGTTAGGTTAGGTTAGGTTAGGTTAGGTTAGGTTAGGTTAGGTTAGGTTAGGTTAGGTTAGGTTAGGTTAGGTTAGGTTAGGTTAGGTTAGGTTAGGTTAGGTTAGGTTTTTTTTTTTTTTTTTTTTTTTTTTTTTTTTTTTTGTAAGGTTTTAAGTGTCAGTTGAAGACACAGGGCCCTCGCTAAGGATACGGGCGACCCTGTGTCCGAGGTGACATTTATGATGGGGTTTTTTATGTTTTATGCGATGCCGGGTCCGGCATCACCATCAGTCGGAACAATGGTGATGCTCGAGTTGAAGACCCGGCTTTATTGTTGTGATTTAGATGGACCCATGGTCCCCGCGTCAAAAACGGGCGACCATGGTTCCTGGTTGAGTTTTATGAAGAGTTAGGTTAGCAATGTTTGAGATTAGAGAATAGTTGTTTATAATTGGTTTGAAGTATGGTTAGTAGTTGATTTTTGTTTGTTTGGTTTGGTTTGCGTGGAATTTTTGGTTTAGTTTGGTTGTTGATTTTTGATTGTTAAAATTGGTTGTGGTTGGAGGGACCGCAGTAGAGATAGATGGATAAAGGCACTCAACGGACGCTGCTGCCCGTCCGCCGGTTTTCCCTTAGTCGCCTTTTACGACACCCACGGGACGAGATGGGGTGGTGCTATTCTAACGCCGGCACCACACGGCGAGGTTAGGTTAGGTTAGGTTAGGTTAGGTTAGGTTAGGTTAGGTTAGGTTAGGTTAGGTTAGGTTAGGTTAGGTTAGGTTAGGTTAGGTTAGGTTAGGTTAGGTTAGGTTAGGTTAGGTTAGGTTAGGTTAGGTTAGGTTAGGTTAGGTTAGGTTAGGTTAGGTTAGGTTAGGTTAGGTTAGGTTAGGTTAGGTTAGGTTAGGTTAGGTTAGGTTAGGTTAGGTTAGGTTAGGTTAGGTTAGGTTTTTTTTTTTTTTTTTTTTTTTTTTTTTTTTTTTTTTTTTTTTTTTTTTTTTTTTTTTTTTTTTTTTTTTTTTTTTTTTTTTTTTTTTTTGCAGTACTCCTCCAACATAATCGGAGTTTGTTTTAAGCTATCTTCTTTCATACCAGTTCTCGCTTTTCTCTCTTCTCGTACTTTCATTCTGCATACTGGTTCTTTCTTTCATTCATCTCTTTCGTTCCTGATGTGGGTAGAGTCCCACCTAATCTTAATTCTAATTCGGGAAAATAAGGGAATACAGGGTGAACTTTTATTGGTAATTTTAAACTGAGTGTTTTTGTGTTTCTTATATACTTATCTATTTTTCTGTTACATTTCTTTCTTATATTTATAGCAACATTATATTTTTGTATTTAACATAACAACGTTTCGCTTTTGTTCTTACATGTGCTATATATACATATCTTACATTTTGATTTTATGCCGCTCTTATGTCTATAATGTTTATCTACCTTTATATTATATGTTTTTCTTAAATATACTCATATATTTTAAAAACATATATTTCTATCTGGTTTTATTTCTTTTTACAACTTTCTCCACAATTTTCAGGCAAAAGTCTATGAAGTTTTCCATCTCTACACTATTCATAATATTTTGCAGGTTGTCAGCAGTTATGTTAAATTTAATTTTTTGTTCCGTGTCAAATCGGTCTCTGTCGTGAACCGGGCATTCAAACAATATATGTGGCACCGTTTCTTGCTTGTTTCTATCGCAGATGCACGATGGGCTCTCCTTGCACTTGAATCGGTTCAAGTACTCGGAGAATCCACCGTGCCCCGTCATCAATTGCGTTTTTAAGTTTGTCGGTTTAAGTTTGCTTATCGTTCTGTACGCCGCCACTGCATCCGGGAAGAATAATTTTGTTATAGATGCCGTTTCGCTGGACGTATACCTCCGGTTCCATTCGTCAAGCGTCGACATGCGGATGCTACGCTTGACGAACGAGACCGGGCAATGGTCGTAGTCTGGCTTTCGTTTGGAGCCTACAGCTGCTCCTTTTGCCAACTCATCTGCCCGCTCGTTGCCCTCTAGCCCTGCGTGAGCTTTTATCCAGTGTAGAGTAACTACTTTACCCTGGAGAGACATTGATTTTAAATTCTCTCTGGCTTCTACGGCAAGGGGGTGAAGGCAACTATGGTTTTGTACTGTTTGGAGGGCCGCCATGGAATCGCTGTAGACTCCATACGATTTCTCGACATACTTTTTCGCCTCCCTAGTGGCCTTGCATAGAGCAAGGAGCTCCGCCTGGTAAACCGTGCAGTATCTCGATAGAGCAAGCTTGTGGGCCTTGAATTCGGTTTCTCCCTTCCAGATAGAAAGTGAGGCTCCAACCCCGCCCTCAAACTTGCTGCCATCGGTGAATATTCGTACGTCGAACTCGCTGTTCGAGTCCACATCATCTTGATTTACCAGGCGAATCACCGTTAGCTCTTCGCGCTCCGCGGGATGGGGTATTTGGATTGCGGGTGCCATTTGTTCCATCTCCCTATCGTCTGGCAATGGGGCTGGCAGGGGCCCTCCCTTCTTAGCTTCATAAAGCAATGCCGCCTCTCGAACTCGGAGATCAAGAGGGAGCATCCCCGCCAGAACCAGTGCCGAGTTGAGGGAGACGGTACGGTAGGCTTTGCACACTTTCTGGGCCACTCCGCGTTGCATCACTGCCAGCTGCTTTTGGATACTTAATTTACTTGCAGCATGTGCCCACACACTGGCCGCGTACAGGACGATAGGCTCTATAGTTGCCACATATATCGTTTTAATTACATCAGGGTGGAGCCCCCATTCTGTCTTGGCCGCCCTGGACAATTGTTTGTAGACCGCTATTGCCTTCCTGCAGACGTTCGAGACATGGCCGTTAAAAGTAAGCTTTTCATCGATGGTGACACCGAGTATTTTTAATTCTTTTGTCATCGCGATGCTGGCCCCGCCCATAGTCAGTCGCGGGGTGTCGTACTTAAGTTTCCGCGTGATGACCATGGCATTTGTCTTTTGCGGTGCGAATCGAAGCTTGTTTCTGACACCCCACTCCTGAGCACGGTCGAGAGCAGAGTTTGCGCGCATTTCAATTTCTAGGGCAGTGTCCCCATCGATGATAAGCACGACATCATCTGCGAACGCCTGACAGTAATCGCCTCTTTGTTCATAGCTTTTTAGCAGTGGGTCTAGAAGTAAGTTCCATAGGATAGGGCCCGCTATCGACCCTTGCACGCATCCTTTGGTAGTGTCCAGGCCATACTGCTCTCCCGCATATCTGACAGTTACCCTTCGGTTCGTAAGGTAACTGTCAACTACACGTCTTAGCTCCACGGGGCAGTTTTCATCCGCCAGGCGGGTTCTTATAGCCGGCCACCAGGCACCATCGAAGGCCCCCTCTATGTCCAATGATATTAGTGTTACAATTTTCTTTTGATCTAGTTTCTTTCTTATATACTTCATTAGAGCGTAGAGGGAGTCCTCGGTGCTGCGTTGTGGCATAAACCCATACTGGCGGTCACTGATTCGTGGAAGCAAGTGGAATTTAAGCCTGGCCACCACCATCTTCTCATAAATTTTTCCTAGGATCGGTAGCAGTCCTATGGGTCTGTACGCTTTGGGCGTCGTGTATTCTCCTCTACCGGGCTTACGAAGGACGACCACCGTTGCGGTTTTCCAGGCCTCAGGGAAGTATCCTCTGTTAAGGCATTTGTTAAGGAGCGCTTGAAAAGCTTGTGGATCGGTTTCTATGGCATGGCGACAGATGTCTGCGGTAAAACCATCCTCCCCTGGGGCTTTTTTCGGGTTGAAGGAGTCATAGGCTCGCTTTAGTTCCGACACTGTGAAGGGCGGTTCGCAAGTGTTATCTTGCTCCCCACTATTCACAATGTCGGCTCTCTCCCTCACTTCGCGGTGGTGGTTGTCGTCGCTGGCGGTGCTGTCCTTGGGATAAAAGGCTTCCGCCAGCAACCGCACAGAACTCTTTGCGTCGAGCACCACCCCATCCTTCTCTAGCGGTGAGTCCTCTTCCCTGCGTGCGGTTCTTCCGATGACCCGGTAGATCCCCTCCCAGACCCCTTCCCTGTTTTGTTTGTGGCAGAACTCTTTCCAGCTGTCAACTTGGGCTTTAGCCGCTGCCTGTTCATATTCTCCCTTGTGTTTTACATATTCCGCGACTACTTTGGACCTCCGGACGGGGGCGGCACACCTTATCCTGCGCTTCCTAGTAGCGACCTCCTTCTTCATTTTCGCGAGTGTCTCGGACCACCACGGCAAGGTAAGTCGCTGTACTATTTTCTTTTTGGGCATAGACGATTCACAGGCCTCATTTATTGCACTATTGAGTTCATGTACTGTTTTCTCTATTTGAATGTTGTTGTCTATGTTTTCTATTTCGGATTTTTCGATTTTGTGTTCTAGCATCAATTGTCTGAGTTTTCCATGAAACTCAGACCAATTGGCTTTCCTGGTGTTAAATTTCCTTGTCGTCCTGTGTACCGTTATGCCCACCAATTTTTTCAGCTTGACTTTGAATAGGATGCCATTGTGGTCCGAGCTTGTTAGCCCTTGGTCTACCCTCCAGTCGTCTACCAGGTCCAACATGTCGGTGGAGCAAGCCGTCACATCGACATAGCTCGAGTAGTGTTTGCCGCCCCTGATGGTATCGTAAGTTGGAATATCCCCTTTATTCAGTATATGCAGTCCAAGCTCGCCCAGTGTATTAGACAACTGTTCGCCCCTGCCGGTTAGGTTAGGTTAGGTTAGGTTAGGTTAGGTTAGGTTAGGTTAGGTTAGGTTAGGTTAGGTTAGGTTAGGTTAGGTTAGGTTAGGTTAGGTTAGGTTAGGTTAGGTTAGGTTAGGTTAGGTTAGGTTAGGTTAGGTTAGGTTAGGTTAGGTTAGGTTAGGTTAGGTTAGGTTAGGTTAGGTTAGGTTAGGTTAGGTTAGGTTAGGTTATAGGGTTGATTCTCGGTAGATTTTGTTCAAATTTGGTACAGGGGCTTATTTTGACCTTATCTTTATATGGTATTTCGCGCTTGCTCAGAATCGTCCTGGGTCTGGGACCTCCCATACATTTTTTTTGAAAATTTTCAGTTTTTTGTTTTTTGCGAAAAATGTATTATATTTAGGCACTTGGTTTCCTAGCTACCCCAAAATTTCTCTAATTCTGCATCGAATGACACTTTTTTCAAGAAAATCGGTTAATAAATAAAGATTTTAGACCCGGGTTAGATTATTTTCGCACATTTTTTTGAAAAAAAAAGTTGTCCAAAAATTCTGAAAAAAATTCTATTTACACATTTGCTTAAATTCTGATATTACTAACGTAATATCTGACTGCTCGAATCTGACGTCCATTTTGCTCTATCTCTTACCGTTTCCGAGATATAGCGTCCTAAAGTTGCGAAATTTCTTAAAACATTGCTATTCCTGTTTATGCGGCGTCGTTGAATTATTTGTATGGAAATAGTGAAATCCGACTCACACTTGACCCTTTTTTCATAGAAATTGGATTTTATGTAATTATGGGTGAGTTTTTAGAGTTTGTATGTTCATATTTGGTACATAGTGACATGGCATAGTCTATATTGACATGATCTGTCAAACTGTTAAATTTGACAGTTTTTGAGAAAAAGTTTCACATTTTGTCATAGTTAAATAGAAATTGTCATTGTTAAGTATTTTTGACCAAAAGTGTCATAGTTGATGTATTTTGACAGTTTATGTAAAAATCTCGAAATTTGACAGTTTTAACAAAAATGTTTACTTGGAATAGCTATACAGCTGTATAAGATGACATGACCAAGTGCAAATTGACAAATTTTATCAAAACTATCATTTTTACAGTTTTTGAGATTTATATTGAAATAAAGTTATTTTTGAGTATAAGATGATATGATCAAGTGCAATTAAAGTGATTGGGGCAAGATTGAAAATATTGACAGTTTTTTGCCAGATTTGGTTCGTGCTTAGAAAAATAGTCATATTATTGTATGAGATGACATGGCCAAGTGCAAATTGACAGATTTAGACAAAATTGTCATTTTGACAGATTTTGTTCTAAAATGACATTTTGACAGTTTTTGACCCAAAATGTCATTTTGACAGTTTTTGACACAAATGACATTTTGACAGTTTTTAACCCAAAATGACATTTTGACAGTTTTTGACCCAAAAAGACATTTTGACAGTTTTTGACACAAAATGACATTTTGACAGTTTTTGACACAAAATGACATTTTGACAGTTTTTGACACAAAATGACATTTTGACAGTTTTTGACACAAAATGATATTTTGACAGTTTTTGACACAAAATGATATTTTGACAGTTTTTAACCCAAAATGTCATCTTGACAGTTTTTGACCCAAAATGACATTTTGAAAGTTTTTGACACAAAATGACATTTTGACAGTTTTTGACCCAAATGACATTTTGACAGTTTTTGACCCAAAATGACATTTTGACAGTTTTTGACACAAAATGACATTTTGACAGTTTTTGACACAAAATGACATTTTGACAGTTTTTGACACAAAATGACATTTTGACAGTTTTTGACACAAAATGACATTTTGACAGTTTTTGACCCAGAATGACATTTTGACAGTTTTTGACACTAAATGACATTTTGACAGTTTTTGACACAAAATGACATTTTGACAGTTTTTGACCAAAACTGTCATTTTGACAGTTTTTGACAAAAAATGTCATTTTGACAGTTTTTGACACAAAATGACATTTTGACAGATATTGACTGACAATGACACTTTGACATGCTGACAATCTGCCATTCTGACATACTGACAGTTTCACAGTAAACTCGGTTATGGTGAAAATTTCAAAACTATTTTACACAAAAAGTAAGCATCACACGTTTACAGAGATAACTTTAATACTATTTTTTAGGGACTATAAGTACTATACAAACAAAAAACTATGGAAAAGTTGGCTAGGAAAAATTTCAATTTTGCAATGATAATTACGTCGATTACGTCGATCGCGGTGCTCCCGCGTTACCGTTATAGGGTTAATTCTCGGTAGATTTTGTTCAAATTTGGTATAGGGGCTTTTTTTGACCTTATCTTTCTATAGTATTTCGCGCTTGCTCAGAATCGCCCTGGGTCTGGGACCTCCCATACATTTTTTTTGAAAATTTTCAGTTTTTTGTTTTTTGCGAAAAATGTATTACATTTAGGCACTTGGTTTCCTAGCTACCCCAAAATTTCTCTAATTCTGCATCGAATGACACTTTTTTGAAGAAAATCGGTTAATAAATAAAGATTTTAGACCCGGGTTAGATTATTTTCGCAAATTTTTTTGAAAAAAAAAGTTGTCCAAAAATTCTGAAAAAAATTCTATCTATACATTTGCTTAAATTTTGATATTACTAACGTAATATCTGACTGCCCGAATCTGAAGTCCATTTTGCTCTATCTCTTACCGTTTCCGAGATATAGCGTCCTAAATTTGCGAGATTTCATAAAACATTGCTATTCCTGTTTATGCGGCGTCGATGAATTATTTGTATGGAAATAGTGAAATCCGACTCACACTTGACCCTTTTTTCATAGAAATTCGATTTTACGTAATTATGGGTGAGTTTATAGAGTTTGTATGTTCATATTTGGTACATAGTGACATGGCATTTTTGACACAAAATGACATTTTGACAGTTTTTGACACAAAAATGACATTTTGAAAGTTTTTGAGACAAAATGACATTTTGACAGTTTTTGACCCAAAATGTAATTTTGACAGTTTTTGACACAAAATGACATTTTGACAGTTTTTGACACAAAATGACATTTTGACAGTTTTTGACACAATGACATTTTGACAGTTTTTGACACAAAATGACATTTTGACAGTTTTTGACACAAAATGACATTTTGACAGTTTTTGACCCAAAATGACATTTAGACAGTTTTTGACACAAAATGTAATTTTGACAGTTTTAGACACAAAATGACATTTTGACAGTTTTTGACAAAAAATGACATTTTGACAGTTTTTGACAAAAAATGACATTTTGACAGTTTTTGACACAAAATGACATTTTGACAGTTTTTGACCCAAAATGACATTTTGACAGTTTTTGACACAAAATGTCATTTTGACAGTTTTAGACACAAAATGACATTTTGAGTTTTTGACAAAAAATGACATTTTGACAGTTTTTGACACAAAATGACATTTTGACAGTTTTTGACACAAAATGACATTTTGACAGTTTTTGACACAAAATGACATTTTGACAGTTTTTGACACAAAATGACATTTTGACCGTTTTTGACACAAAATGACATTTTGACAGTTTGTGACACAAAAATGACATTTTGACAATCTGACAATCTGACATTCTGACATTCTGACAGTTTCACAGTTAGGTTAGGTTAGGTTAGGTTACTGACATTTAGACATTTTGACATTTAGGTTAGGTTAGGTTAGGTTAGGTTAGGTTAGGTTAGGTTAGGTTAGGTTAGGTTAGGTTAGGTTAGGTTAGGTTAGGTTAGGTTAGGTTAGGTTAGGTTAGGTTAGGTTAGGTTAGGTTAGGTTAGGTTTTTTTTTTTTTTTTTTTTTTTTTTTTTTTTGTAAGGTTTTAAGTGTCAGTTGAAGACACAGGGCCCTCGCTAAGGATACGGGCGACCCTGTGTCCGAGGTGACATTTATGATGGGGTTTTTTATGTTTTATGCGATGCCGGGTCCGGCATCACCATCAGTCGGAACAATGGTGATGCTCGAGTTGAAGACCCGGCTTTATTGTTGTGATTTAGATGGACCCATGGTCCCCGCGTCAAAAACGGGCGACCATGGTTCCTGGTTGAGTTTTATGAAGAGTTAGGTTAGCAATGTTTGAGATTAGAGAATAGTTGTTTATAATTGGTTTGAAGTATGGTTAGTAGTTGATTTTTGTTTGTTTGGTTTGGTTTGCGTGGAATTTTTGGTTTAGTTTGGTTGTTGATTTTTGATTGTTAAAATTGGTTGTGGTTGGAGGGACCGCAGTAGAGATAGATGGATAAAGGCACTCAACGGACGCTGCTGCCCGTCCGCCGGTTGTCCCTTAGTCGCCTTTTACGACACCCACGGGACGAGAGGGGGTGGTGCTATTCTACCGCCGGCACCACACGGCGAGGTTAGGTTAGGTTAGGTTAGGTTAGGTTAGGTTAGGTTAGGTTAGGTTAGGTTAGGTTAGGTTAGGTTAGGTTAGGTTAGGTTAGGTTAGGTTAGGTTAGGTTAGGTTAGGTTAGGTTAGGTTAGGTTAGGTTAGGTTAGGTTAGGTTAGGTTAGGTTAGGTTAGGTTAGGTTAGGTTAGGTTAGGTTAGGTTAGGTTAGGTTAGGTTAGGTTAGGTTAGGTTAGGTTAGGTTAGGTTAGGTTAGGTTAGGTTAGGTTAGGTTAGGTTAGGTTAGGTTAGGTTAGGTTAGGTTAGGTTAGGTTAGGTTAGGTTAGGTTAGGTTAGGTTAGGTTAGGTTAGGTTAGGTTAGGTTAGGTTAGGTTAGGTTAGGTTAGGTTAGGTTAGGTTATAGGGTTGATTCTCGGTAGATTTTGTTCAAATTTGGTACAGGGGCTTATTTTGACCTTATCTTTATATGGTATTTCGCGCTTGCTCAGAATCGTCCTGGGTCTGGGACCTCCCATACATTTTTTTTGAAAATTTTCAGTTTTTTGTTTTTTGCGAAAAATGTATTATATTTAGGCACTTGGTTTCCTAGCTACCCCAAAATTTCTCTAATTCTGCATCGAATGACACTTTTTTCAAGAAAATCGGTTAATAAATAAAGATTTTAGACCCGGGTTAGATTATTTTCGCACATTTTTTTGAAAAAAAAAGTTGTCCAAAAATTCTGAAAAAAATTCTATTTACACATTTGCTTAAATTCTGATATTACTAACGTAATATCTGACTGCTCGAATCTGACGTCCATTTTGCTCTATCTCTTACCGTTTCCGAGATATAGCGTCCTAAAGTTGCGAAATTTCTTAAAACATTGCTATTCCTGTTTATGCGGCGTCGTTGAATTATTTGTATGGAAATAGTGAAATCCGACTCACACTTGACCCTTTTTTCATAGAAATTGGATTTTATGTAATTATGGGTGAGTTTTTAGAGTTTGTATGTTCATATTTGGTACATAGTGACATGGCATAGTCTATATTGACATGATCTGTCAAACTGTTAAATTTGACAGTTTTTGAGAAAAAGTTTCACATTTTGTCATAGTTAAATAGAAATTGTCATTGTTAAGTATTTTTGACCAAAAGTGTCATAGTTGATGTATTTTGACAGTTTATGTAAAAATCTCGAAATTTGACAGTTTTAACAAAAATGTTTACTTGGAATAGCTATACAGCTGTATAAGATGACATGACCAAGTGCAAATTGACAAATTTTATCAAAACTATCATTTTTACAGTTTTTGAGATTTATATTGAAATAAAGTTATTTTTGAGTATAAGATGATATGATCAAGTGCAATTAAAGTGATTGGGGCAAGATTGAAAATATTGACAGTTTTTTGCCAGATTTGGTTCGTGCTTAGAAAAATAGTCATATTATTGTATGAGATGACATGGCCAAGTGCAAATTGACAGATTTAGACAAAATTGTCATTTTGACAGATTTTGTTCTAAAATGACATTTTGACAGTTTTTGACCCAAAATGTCATTTTGACAGTTTTTGACACAAAATGACATTTTGACAGTTTTTAACCCAAAATGACATTTTGACAGTTTTTGACCCAAAAAGACATTTTGACAGTTTTTGACACAAAATGACATTTTGACAGTTTTTGACACAAAATGACATTTTGACAGTTTTTGACACAAAATGACATTTTGACAGTTTTTGACACAAAATGATATTTTGACAGTTTTTGACACAAAATGATATTTTGACAGTTTTTAACCCAAAATGTCATCTTGACAGTTTTTGACCCAAAATGACATTTTGAAAGTTTTTGACACAAAAATGACATTTTGACAGTTTTTGACCCAAAATGACATTTTGACAGTTTTTGACCCAAAATGACATTTTGACAGTTTTTGACACAAAATGACATTTTGACAGTTTTTGACACAAAATGACATTTTGACAGTTTTTGACACAAAATGACATTTTGACAGTTTTTGACACAAAATGACATTTTGACAGTTTTTGACCCAGAATGACATTTTGACAGTTTTTGACACTAAATGACATTTTGACAGTTTTTGACACAAAATGACATTTTGACAGTTTTTGACCAAAACTGTCATTTTGACAGTTTTTGACAAAAAAATGTCATTTTGACAGTTTTTGACACAAAATGACATTTTGACAGATATTGACTGACAATGACACTTTGACATGCTGACAATCTGCCATTCTGACATACTGACAGTTTCACAGTAAACTCGGTTATGGTGAAAATTTCAAAACTATTTTACACAAAAAGTAAGCATCACACGTTTACAGAGATAACTTTAATACTATTTTTTAGGGACTATAAGTACTATACAAACAAAAAACTATGGAAAAGTTGGCTAGGAAAAATTTCAATTTTGCAATGATAATTACGTCGATTACGTCGATCGCGGTGCTCCCGCGTTACCGTTATAGGGTTAATTCTCGGTAGATTTTGTTCAAATTTGGTATAGGGGCTTTTTTTGACCTTATCTTTCTATAGTATTTCGCGCTTGCTCAGAATCGCCCTGGGTCTGGGACCTCCCATACATTTTTTTTGAAAATTTTCAGTTTTTTGTTTTTTGCGAAAAATGTATTACATTTAGGCACTTGGTTTCCTAGCTACCCCAAAATTTCTCTAATTCTGCATCGAATGACACTTTTTTGAAGAAAATCGGTTAATAAATAAAGATTTTAGACCCGGGTTAGATTATTTTCGCAAATTTTTTGAAAAAAAAAGTTGTCCAAAAATTCTGAAAAAAATTCTATCTATACATTTGCTTAAATTTCGATATTACTAACGTAATATCTGACTGCCCGAATCTGAAGTCCATTTTGCTCTATCTCTTACCGTTTCCGAGATATAGCGTCCTAAATTTGCGAGATTTCATAAAACATTGCTATTCCTGTTTATGCGGCGTCGATGAATTATTTGTATGGAAATAGTGAAATCCGACTCACACTTGACCCTTTTTTCATAGAAATTCGATTTTACGTAATTATGGGTGAGTTTATAGAGTTTGTATGTTCATATTTGGTACATAGTGACATGGCATTTTTGACACAAAATGACATTTTGACAGTTTTTGACACAAAATGACATTTTGAAAGTTTTTGAGACAAAATGACATTTTGACAGTTTTTGACCCAAAATGTAATTTTGACAGTTTTTGACACAAAATGACATTTTGACAGTTTTGACACAAAATGACATTTTGACAGTTTTTGACACAATGACATTTTGACAGTTTTTGACACAAAATGACATTTTGACAGTTTTTGACACAAAATGACATTTTGACAGTTTTTGACCCAAAATGACATTTAGACAGTTTTTGACACAAAATGTAATTTTGACAGTTTTAGACACAAAATGACATTTTGACAGTTTTTTGACAAAAAATGACATTTTGACAGTTTTTTGACAAAAAATGACATTTTGACAGTTTTTGACACAAAATGACATTTTGACAGTTTTTGACACAAAATGACATTTTGACAGTTTTTGACACAAAATGTCCTTTTGACAGTTTTAGACACAAAATGACATTTTGAGTTTTTGACAAAAAATGACATTTTGACAGTTTTTGACACAAAATGACATTTTTGACAGTTTTTGACACAAAATGACATTTTGACAGTTTTTGACACAAAATGACATTTTGACAGTTTTTGACACAAAATGACATTTTGACCGTTTTTGACACAAAATGACATTTTGACAGTTTGTGACACAAAAATGACATTTTGACAATCTGACAATCTGACATTCTGACATTCTGACAGTTTCACAGTTAGGTTAGGTTAGGTTAGGTTACTGACATTTAGACATTTTGACATTTAGGTTAGGTTAGGTTAGGTTAGGTTAGGTTAGGTTAGGTTAGGTTAGGTTAGGTTAGGTTAGGTTAGGTTAGGTTAGGTTAGGTTAGGTTAGGTTAGGTTAGGTTAGGTTAGGTTAGGTTAGGTTAGGTTTTTTTTTTTTTTTTTTTTTTTTTTTTTTTGTAAGGTTTTAAGTGTCAGTTGAAGACACAGGGCCCTCGCTAAGGATACGGGCGACCCTGTGTCCGAGGTGACATTTATGATGGGGTTTTTTATGTTTTATGCGATGCCGGGTCCGGCATCACCATCAGTCGGAACAATGGTGATGCTCGAGTTGAAGACCCGGCTTTATTGTTGTGATTTAGATGGACCCATGGTCCCCGCGTCAAAAACGGGCGACCATGGTTCCTGGTTGAGTTTTATGAAGAGTTAGGTTAGCAATGTTTGAGATTAGAGAATAGTTGTTTATAATTGGTTTGAAGTATGGTTAGTAGTTGATTTTTGTTTGTTTGGTTTGGTTTGCGTGGAATTTTTGGTTTAGTTTGGTTGTTGATTTTTGATTGTTAAAATTGGTTGTGGTTGGAGGGACCGCAGTAGAGATAGATGGATAAAGGCACTCAACGGACGCTGCTGCCCGTCCGCCGGTTTTCCCTTAGTCGCCTTTTACGACACCCACGGGACGAGATGGGGTGGTGCTATTCTAACGCCGGCACCACACGGCGAGGTTAGGTTAGGTTAGGTTAGGTTAGGTTAGGTTAGGTTAGGTTAGGTTAGGTTAGGTTAGGTTAGGTTAGGTTAGGTTAGGTTAGGTTAGGTTAGGTTAGGTTAGGTTAGGTTAGGTTAGGTTAGGTTAGGTTAGGTTAGGTTAGGTTAGGTTAGGTTAGGTTAGGTTAGGTTAGGTTAGGTTAGGTTAGGTTAGGTTAGGTTAGGTTAGGTTAGGTTAGGTTAGGTTAGGTTAGGTTAGGTTAGGTTAGGTTAGGTTAGGTTACGTTAGGTTAGGTTAGGTTAGGTTAGTGTAGGTTAGGTTAGGTTAGGTTAGGTTAGGTTAGGTTAGGTTAGGTTAGGTTAGGTTAGGTTAGGTAGGTTAGGTTAGGTTAGGTTAGGTTAGGTTAGGTTAGGTTAGGTTAGGTTAGGTTAGGTTAGGTTAGGTTAGGTTAGGTTAGGTTATAGGGTTGATTCTCGGTAGATTTTGTTCAAATTTGGTACAGGGGCTTATTTTGACCTTATCTTTATATGGTATTTCGCGCTTGCTCAGAATCGTCCTGGGTCTGGGACCTCCCATACATTTTTTTTGAAAATTTTCAGTTTTTTGTTTTTTGCGAAAAATGTATTATATTTAGGCACTTGGTTTCCTAGCTACCCCAAAATTTCTCTAATTCTGCATCGAATGACACTTTTTTCAAGAAAATCGGTTAATAAATAAAGATTTTAGACCCGGGTTAGATTATTTTCGCACATTTTTTTGAAAAAAAAAAGTTGTCCAAAAATTCTGAAAAAAATTCTATTTACACATTTGCTTAAATTCTGATATTACTAACGTAATATCTGACTGCTCGAATCTGACGTCCATTTTGCTCTATCTCTTACCGTTTCCGAGATATAGCGTCCTAAAGTTGCGAAATTTCTTAAAACATTGCTATTCCTGTTTATGCGGCGTCGTTGAATTATTTGTATGGAAATAGTGAAATCCGACTCACACTTGACCCTTTTTTCATAGAAATTGGATTTTATGTAATTATGGGTGAGTTTTTAGAGTTTGTATGTTCATATTTGGTACATAGTGACATGGCATAGTCTATATTGACATGATCTGTCAAACTGTTAAATTTGACAGTTTTTGAGAAAAAGTTTCACATTTTGTCATAGTTAAATAGAAATTGTCATTGTTAAGTATTTTTGACCAAAAGTGTCATAGTTGATGTATTTTGACAGTTTATGTAAAAATCTCGAAATTTGACAGTTTTAACAAAAATGTTTACTTGGAATAGCTATACAGCTGTATAAGATGACATGACCAAGTGCAAATTGACAAATTTTATCAAAACTATCATTTTTACAGTTTTTGAGATTTATATTGAAATAAAGTTATTTTTGAGTATAAGATGATATGATCAAGTGCAATTAAAGTGATTGGGGCAAGATTGAAAATATTGACAGTTTTTTGCCAGATTTGGTTCGTGCTTAGAAAAATAGTCATATTATTGTATGAGATGACATGGCCAAGTGCAAATTGACAGATTTAGACAAAATTGTCATTTTGACAGATTTTGTTCTAAAATGACATTTTGACAGTTTTTGACCCAAAATGTCATTTTGACAGTTTTTGACACAAAATGACATTTTGACAGTTTTTAACCCAAAATGACATTTTGACAGTTTTTGACCCAAAAAGACATTTTGACAGTTTTTGACACAAAATGACATTTTGACAGTTTTTGACACAAAATGACATTTTGACAGTTTTTGACACAAAATGACATTTTGACAGTTTTTGACACAAAATGATATTTTGACAGTTTTTGACACAAAATGATATTTTGACAGTTTTTAACCCAAAATGTCATCTTGACAGTTTTTGACCCAAAATGACATTTTGAAAGTTTTTGACACAAAATGACATTTTGACAGTTTTTGACCCAAAATGACATTTTGACAGTTTTTGACCCAAAATGACATTTTGACAGTTTTTGACACAAAATGACATTTTGACAGTTTTTGACACAAAATGACATTTTGACAGTTTTTGACACAAAATGACATTTTGACAGTTTTTGACACAAAATGACATTTTGACAGTTTTTGACCCAGAATGACATTTTGACAGTTTTTGACACTAAATGACATTTTGACAGTTTTTGACACAAAATGACATTTTGACAGTTTTTGACCAAAACTGTCATTTTGACAGTTTTTGACAAAAAATGTCATTTTGACAGTTTTTGACACAAAATGACATTTTGACAGATATTGACTGACAATGACACTTTGACATGCTGACAATCTGCCATTCTGACATACTGACAGTTTCACAGTAAACTCGGTTATGGTGAAAATTTCAAAACTATTTTACACAAAAAGTAAGCATCACACGTTTACAGAGATAACTTTAATACTATTTTTTAGGGACTATAAGTACTATACAAACAAAAAACTATGGAAAAGTTGGCTAGGAAAAATTTCAATTTTGCAATGATAATTACGTCGATTACGTCGATCGCGGTGCTCCCGCGTTACCGTTATAGGGTTAATTCTCGGTAGATTTTGTTCAAATTTGGTATAGGGGCTTTTTTTGACCTTATCTTTCTATAGTATTTCGCGCTTGCTCAGAATCGCCCTGGGTCTGGGACCTCCCATACATTTTTTTTGAAAATTTTCAGTTTTTTGTTTTTTGCGAAAAATGTATTACATTTAGGCACTTGGTTTCCTAGCTACCCCAAAATTTCTCTAATTCTGCATCGAATGACACTTTTTTGAAGAAAATCGGTTAATAAATAAAGATTTTAGACCCGGGTTAGATTATTTTCGCAAATTTTTTTGAAAAAAAAAGTTGTCCAAAAATTCTGAAAAAAATTCTATCTATACATTTGCTTAAATTTTGATATTACTAACGTAATATCTGACTGCCCGAATCTGAAGTCCATTTTGCTCTATCTCTTACCGTTTCCGAGATATAGCGTCCTAAATTTGCGAGATTTCATAAAACATTGCTATTCCTGTTTATGCGGCGTCGATGAATTATTTGTATGGAAATAGTGAAATCCGACTCACACTTGACCCTTTTTTCATAGAAATTCGATTTTACGTAATTATGGGTGAGTTTATAGAGTTTGTATGTTCATATTTGGTACATAGTGACATGGCATTTTTGACACAAAATGACATTTTGACAGTTTTTGACACAAAATGACATTTTGAAAGTTTTTGAGACAAAATGACATTTTGACAGTTTTTGACCCAAAATGTAATTTTGACAGTTTTTGACACAAAATGACATTTTGACAGTTTTTGACACAAAATGACATTTTGACAGTTTTTGACACAATGACATTTTGACAGTTTTTGACACAAAATGACATTTTGACAGTTTTTGACACAAAATGACATTTTGACAGTTTTTGACCCAAAATGACATTTAGACAGTTTTTGACACAAAATGTAATTTTGACAGTTTTAGACACAAAATGACATTTTGACAGTTTTTGACAAAAAATGACATTTTGACAGTTTTTGACAAAAAATGACATTTTGACAGTTTTTGACACAAAATGACATTTTGACAGTTTTTGACCCAAAATGACATTTTGACAGTTTTTGACACAAAATGTCATTTTGACAGTTTTAGACACAAAATGACATTTTGACAGTTTTTGACAAAAAATGACATTTTGACAGTTTTTGACACAAAATGACATTTTGACAGTTTTTGACACAAAATGACATTTTGACAGTTTTTGACACAAAATGACATTTTGACAGTTTTTGACACAAAATGACATTTTGACCGTTTTTGACACAAAATGACATTTTGACAGTTTGTGACACAAAAATGACATTTTGACAATCTGACAATCTGACATTCTGACATTCTGACAGTTTCACAGTTAGGTTAGGTTAGGTTAGGTTACTGACATTTAGACATTTTGACATTTAGGTTAGGTTAGGTTAGGTTAGGTTAGGTTAGGTTAGGTTAGGTTAGGTTAGGTTAGGTTAGGTTAGGTTAGGTTAGGTTAGGTTAGGTTAGGTTAGGTTAGGTTAGGTTAGGTTAGGTTAGGTTAGGTTTTTTTTTTTTGGT